>NC_134140.1:48570000-49195000 GCF_033958435.1 Carettochelys insculpta | reverse complement strand
CACAGTGTAACAGTCACTCTTTAGCAAGCCCAGCTGGTCTGCTTTCTGCATTCCGCTGCACAGGGGCCTGCATTTGCTATAAGCCACTTGTACAAACAGAGCTGCACGCACCGCCACGCTGATTTGTGCATTATTTAGCTAACATCAGCTTTAGCCAGGATACTCCACTCCAGTTGTCTGTAACGTATCCCAGAGGAAGCCTGCCTCTGAGCACACAGCCAACTGGCCTGGAGCAGATAAAGACATGGGTAACCACATGGGCTTCTAAGGAAATTCAGTCACAAATGAAGTTGGTCATTCAGACCACTCACATCTGTACCAGAGTGTCTGAGCACTTACCTAGCTGGGCATCACTAGGTCAGCAATGGGAAAAGATCAAGGGTGTTAAGGTCTAATATATCATAATATGGAACAATGATATTCTATTTTTCCTTTGAAGATGTGGGCAGAACATGCTGATCACTCACACGTGATCTAATGAGCTAGTAGACAGCATGGAGGCTCCATGCACTGCTGAGAAGGATAAAGGTGGGAAAAACAGCCCTGGGAACCAAGAAGACTACAGCATAGCTGAAGTGGGAGAAGACACCGTCCATGGAAACAAAAAGTGGCACTACATTAACTCTCATTACCTGCACAGTTTGATGTAGTTAATTTTCATGCAAAGGGAGGCTGAAGCCACCAAGTCTTTGTTTCTATCAGTCCTTCATACTCAACATTTCCTGATGTTTCAGTGTTCTCTTCCTCTCATGTGGCTAGATAGGAAATTTACCTCAGTATCTGCACATACCTTAATGCTGCCTTCCAGAGTTCTGTTCCACCACTTTCTTCCTGAATATTTTAAGGTAAGTAAAATTTCATAGGGGATCACCCAGGACTGCCTTTTATTTTATTTTTGTCTGCAAAGGCTCTCACTGTAACCCTGAAAAAAATATGAAATGGTCTGTCTGTGAGTCTTACAGAATTCATGGACCATTCCAGCTATCGCCTTGTTTCCTGTGGACAGTGTTGATTTATTAGGGCTGTCAGGAGAGCTTTTCGTACTGTGCTTCCAGTAAGAGGCTAGAAGGGGGATTTAGCCGCCTACATCCCAGATGTCCAGTGGCTCCAGCTATGTGGCAACTGCGTAAATATCAGCAATAAACTTCTGACTCTGTGATTAAATAGGGTTTCGTATTTTTCCCCTTTAGCCCATGTTTAGGTGCCATACAGCCAAGTATTTTTAAGACATTTGTGGAATCTTTTGTTATGAAAACTTCTGCATACTATTCATTTCTGACATGTTTAATAGAAACTCCAGATTGCCAGATACAGCGTTATTAGAGTTTAAGGTTATGGGCTGGAAATATGCAGAAAGAGAGTGTGGTCTAGGGGTGGAAGACCAAGACTGGAAGTCAAGATGAAAGCCTGGCTTTGCCATGGACTTATTGCATGACTGAGAGGATACCATAGAGCTAGAGGCCAGAACGGATCTCCAGGTCATCTAGCCTGACCTGGTGCGTATCACAGGCCAGGAAACAGCACCCAACCCAATGCTAAGCCTATCTATCAGAATTAGACCAAAACACTAAAGCCCGCAAACTAAACAGTCTCTGCTTGTGGCTAACTACAAAGAAGGACCAACATGCACCAAAGCCTGAACTGATTCAGTGAGCAAGTGAGATACCCAGGTGATCCTGGCAAGTGACTTCTACCCCATGGCTTCTGAGGAAGACAAAAATACCCAAAGTCTGTGCCTCTCTCACTGGGTAGAAAATTCCTGCCTGACTCAGAATATGGTAATCACTGAGGCTGGCTACAGTATTGTTTCTATTTCAGGATACAAATGTATAGCCAGTCGCGGCCTAAACATCTCATTTGAAATAGCAGCACTGTTTCGAGCACAGTACTCCATTTCTGCTACCCCTCATCATAAGAGGGGTGTCAGAAACCTCAAAACTACCCCTTAGTTTGAACTTTGGTACCATTTGGATGGCACTGAGTTTGAAATATGGTAACTTGAAATACCTTACGAGTTATTTCAACTTATAGCTACAGTGTAGCTGTAGCCTTAGGTCCTGAGCAGTTCACTTGGAGCTTGTCTATGTGAGGTGGTACTGGGCAGCAAGTCAGAACCTGAATCCATAGCACATGAGTTTGCTGCACCATACCATTACTCAGGGACTCGGCTGCAAGGGGAGAGAAGTTCTGCAGCGTACTTTGATGTACGTCTATTTCAAACAGCAATACATCAAAGTTCACTGCAGAACTCCCAGTGCACAGTAGCAATGTCCACATCACCCATAACTGCGTGGAAAGCTAAAGGGCTATGGATTCAAACCCTGGCTTACAGAGCAGTAGTGTCCTGTGGAGAAAAGCCCTTAACTTCCATGTAGGGGACAAAAAATGATCTCCCAGAAGTTCTGTGTGGGTTAAACTCATTTTTGTAAAGCTCTTCGAGAAACACCGCCATCACAATTCAGGGCAACAGAACTTGTATCTTCACTCCAGCCAGGGCACCCACTCTCAGGTTTGGTCTACACTAGGGGGTAAGTTGACCTGAAGTGATGGCAAATGAGAGCCCAGGAAACTGTGAGCTCCAGTCCAAGGAATTCTCCTTTCTGTGCAGAGGAGAGCCAGGGAGATGCACTTTAAATTCAAGCAGACAGATCCCTATTACCAGCTCTTCAGATCTCAGGGGCTTTGTGCAGAGGGTTCCCCCCCTACCCCGCCACGCTTGTCCTGATCTCATGCAGTAGAACCATGGAGGGAAGTCTGTAGCATTGACTCCCACAAAGATTTCCACTTGGAAATCTCTCAGGCCCTGAGTGGCGCAAACTAGTACAGGCAGCTGCTCATTGCTCACCTACGCTGTCACCAGCTCCACTCCAACCTTAAAGATCTGTACAGCAGAGTAGGCACACTGGAGTCTGGAGCTCTGTGGAATGAGGTAAATGGTCCAGCACCTCACTGCTATGGGCTCACAGCACTTATTAACAACTTTGGCTCCTTTGCTTTCCTCAGGGATGAACAAAGGTGAGCCTACACCCCGAAGTCATCAAAATATACCCTGCCAAAACACGGCACTCAGTATATATAAATCGGTGATCATCCGCTCAGACAGATCTGCAATACCAATGGGGGGCAAAGTAGGCTGAGGACTGAGGCCATTCCACCCACTACACAGAGTATACCTGCAACCTGCATAGGAGATAGAAAACTCAGAGACCGTACATTCAAGGAATTTCCTTCAAATTCTTCCCTTGAGGGAGCATGGATCTGCCTCCCACAAGAAAGAACAAAGGATTTGCCCAGAAATGGGCTAACCTAGGGGCCCAAGGAATTATCCACATGCAGTTTTCTATCCTTAATTACAAGTCTCCTGGCCCCAGAACCTGGGGTTCCCATATGTGCGGGAACTAGAGGTGTGGAGTGCTGCAGAACCCACAGGCTCTATGCCCAGGATCCCAGCTGCCAGCCTTATGCCTAGCAGTAGTCCCAGCCTTGATTCCCTTGCCCTGTCTGTGTCCCTCTCTCCCAGAGACACACCCCTGCTTCCAGCCCAAGATCTCCTGGGGGTGGGAGGAGGCCAAGGGAAGGGAGCTGGCTTTCACCACCTCTGATTTTAGACCACAATACCATGGAAGAAGCTTTCAACCTGGTCCTGTCCCTGGCCAGCACCTTTCCACAGCATGAAGTCTGTTGTCCACATGTTCCCACCAAGTGGCTCCTGTTATGGAAGGAAAGCTCCTATAATGGAGGCAGCATTCCCTCTTTATCACCCCCACATGTGGTTTTAGCTTCTTTTTATCCCCGTGGGTGGATTCAAAGGAAACAATACAGCCATGAACTTCAGACTTCACCAGGAATGTCCTAGCATTTTTGGTACAAATGAGACCTTGTGCATCATTTTAACAAAATGAATCAGACTATGTGCTTTGTTTGTGCTGCAACCATGTCTTCTTCCCACTAACGTCAAAACATTGAAGGGAGTTTCTTTAGGGACTGAAATGCTTCTTACATAGCACTTGATAGTGCAAGATACTAATTATCCACAAAGCTTAATGAATGCTCTGGGTTGTATTTTCCTTCTTGCACTGGAAACTGTGGATGGAATTATGGAACCTTGATGCTGCAAAAAGAAGACACAGGAATTCACTGCTTTAAGGAAACAAGTGTTTGGAGTCAAAACCTATAGAAAAATAAGCGTGGTTAAATTTCTCTTTCTTAACTTAACATACATGTTGTTCTGAAAATGTGATATTAAAATATCAATTTATAACTCCAGCTTTGGAACATCTGCCTCGGGGATGCCACATCATTTTGAGCAGATGTTGCCTTCAAAGAATTTAGACAAAAAGGGACAGAGAGGTTTCTTAATTTAAATCTCTCTTTCTGTGTGTGTGCGTGCGTATATCTATATATATCTCAATATCGATATAGATACACACACAAAATTACATAAGTGTTCTGTGGCCTAGGTCCATATCTTTAGCATGACTGCAATTCCCCTTGACTGTCCTGACAGTCCTAATAAGCGTCAAGCAATTTGGCCTTTGCTGTATCCTGCAGCTGAAAAGTCTTGGCAAGAAATAAATGAAAACACAGAGAACTTTAATTTTCCTCTTCATATATTCTCAGGGGCAGTTTTAAGTCTTTTGGCATACTAGCCAGGCTTTTGCAAAAGGCATAGTGTAAATGAAAACTAAACCCCGGTGGTATCTTCTGGCAATCAGAAAGAAACTGCAAAAACATATGCTACGAATGCATGATGGTGTGCTTACTTTAAAAAAAAAAGTGCAAGAGAAATATTTTCTGTTAAGAGAAGGAAGAAAGGACATTCTTGCCTCTTTTCTTATTTTCAAACAGGAAATTGGTGCATACTTGAAACATCATCTCCCAAACTTTGTTGACGTTATCATTTTCATGATATGTTAGCAGAAGAATGCAATGGTTGGCTACTGGAGGGCAAAAAGTTTAGGGTGCTTTGGGATAAATATTGAAAAGTGGGGGACTCGTGTAGGTTAACATTATACTTTTTAAACTGATACTTTTAAAAAGTTCTAAGACCAAATGAAGACCAATTATTTAATTTTTCTCTCTGGAAAGTAATTCTTTATGAACTTTCTCCTTTAGTTCATGTAGTAGGTCATTTGTAAGACTGTGTGACAAAGAATCCAAGCAACACTTACGTCATTAAAAATAAACAGTCAGACATGTTTCAAAGCTGTGTTAGTCTGTTCCAACAAAAAACAATGAGAAGTCCTGTGACGCCTTAAAAACTAACACATTTATTTGGGCATAAGTTTTTATGGGCTGCAGCTGACTTCATCATATGCTGCAGCCCACAAAAGTTTATACCCAAAAAAACATTTTAGTCTTTAAGGTGCCACAGAACTCCTCATTTTGTTGCTTCGAGAACAACAAGAAATCTTGTGGCACCTTATAGACTAACAGATATTTTGGAGCATAAGCTTTCATGGGCAAAGACCCACTTTATCAGATGCACAAGTGGGAGGGTGGTTTCAGAGGGGTATTTAAAGAGTGGGGTCCCAGTAAGAGGGAGGGCCAGAGCTGACAAGGTCTATTCAGCAAGGTGGAAATGGCCCAGTATCAACAATACTTATCAAAAGAGGAAAAACCAAGTCAGATCAGACCTGTCAGATCAGGCATGTTAATTCACCTCATTTGCAGGAAACTCAAAAGCCACATTCTGATATTCTTACTAAAGTTGAGCAATATTTTACTATACCCATAGTTCCACTGAATTAAATGGCACCATTGACATGATAAGAAACTAATCAGCCCTAGTAAGTATATCAGAAATTGACCCAAACTAAAACAAATAAATCAGTAACTACGTAAGACCAACTCATTCACACCTTATTTGAGAGGTTAGTAGCACTACTTTCAATGGGATCAGCATTTTTAATGGCCTACGTAGCTGAGTAAGTTGAGAATTATTTGACCCACTCTGTGCAAGTCTGGTTTTACTGATTTGAGATTGTAAATTGATGTGTCTGACTCCCTTTTCCCAATGAAGTTAGTGTGACCACCCCTGCATGTGAGAATGAATACAGCTCTTAGAAACAACTTTACATATGGCATCAAAGCCGGTCCTGGTTAGATCCCCAACACATCCAAGTCTGATTTTTTTTTCCCACGCAACTTGCTGCAATACTATTTATTTTAATTGCTAACATTTTAGATTATGTCCCCGTTTCCTAGGGGCTTGTTTTTGTTTTTGTTTTTGTTTTTTGTTACGGAAATTAGGGTTTCCTGCAATTATACGTATAATTTGAGTATTTAGTTAAAATGAGTGCCCAGGCAAATTCAGGTATTTTCAATAACCATTTGCCATTACCTACCTCATCATTTCTTTATAAAATTCTAAGTTTGTGGCTGGTTCCTGCTTTTATTGAAGTCAAGATCAAAACTCAGTGAGGTTCTTTGTGTATGCAGCTGGTCACACATCTTCATGCACAGCCTCAGGTACCTGGCTTTTTGTAAATCAAACCATAAATCTATGAATCTATAAATCCATCAGACAAAACCTTTCAAACACAAACCAAACGCTTGTCTAACAGGTTAATAAAATGGTAATGACTCAGGTTCACAGAACTGGGACTGCATTTTGATCCACCACATTGGACCAAATTGTCATCAAGGCTTCTGAAAGTTTGCACAATGAAAGAGAAATCACTATCATTTTAAATTATGTACGTTCCCTGACCTAACTGAAAAGTATTCCTGTTGAAATCTGGTTCAGAAGACTTATAATTATTTCATCATCTGCTTATAAGGGACAAGAACACCTGCAAAGCCCAAAGCCGAAGAAGAGCTCTGAGTAAGCCTAAAAGTTTGTCTCGTTCTCTAAAGATATCGAGTAAAACATGCTAACTCACCTACCTCGATTATCTACTGGATTTCTGATATTCTTCAGTCATGGAATGACATAAATCTTTCAGTCCATTGTTAACATGAATAGAAGCAGAAATTTCTATTTCTGAAAGTCATAGTGATGCTATGAAATAATCTACAGGTTGAGAGATTAAGAAACACTAAAAAATAAGATGCGTAAATAGTCCATCTAAAGAGGAATTTACTTTAAAGGTAATTTCAAAAAAATGTAAACTCATCTATATTTAATAGTAACAGAGAAGGAGCCGTGTTAGTTTATATACTATCAAAACAAAAAAGCAGTCAAGTAGCACTTTAAAGACTAACAACATAATTTATTAGGTGAGCTTTCGTGGGACAGACCCATTTATGGTCTGAAGAAGTGGGTCTGTCCCATGAAAGCTCCCCACCTAATAAATTATTTTGTTAGTCTTTAAAGTGCTACTTGACTGCTTTTTTGTTTTGATCATCTATATTTGATGAAGATGAAACATTTTACATTTCTAAAAGTATTTTGAATTATATTGGCTGGGCACTCTCGTGCCAAGTTAGAAATGACTCATAAAATGAGAGCAAAAGCTCCTTTCTACATCTCCAATGCACAATATTTTTAATTTAATCTGTTAGAACTCCACCTTCCAACAAGAAGATGGCCATCATGTTATAATGTATCAACAGACAATGTCTGGCTGGATATAAAACATGGCAAAAATATGGGGAGGAAGAAGTTTGCTGATAACACCCTACACAACACAGAGAAAAATAACAACAACAACATCAGACTGCTGGAACATAAAATTGGTGGCATTTGCCTTCTTTTAATTTTGCACAAAGCAAAAGCATCATCCAGGAAACTGATCATGAATCCAACACTCAGTCCTGAGCATACTGAAATTTCAAAGCATGGTGGCAAATTCAAGAGCTCATCTACATGGATCAAGTTAATCTCCACTTTCTACCCAGTCTGAGTGAATATATATCCTGATAACAAAAATCACTAAATCTATTCCTCCCCATATTTTAGCCATATTTAGTTATTAACTTCTGTAATGACAGGGTATGATCCCGCCGGGGCCTGAGTGCCCTTATGTATCACTGAAGTCAGGAGAAGTGGAGGGCATTTTGTAACACCACCCAGGCACCACTTACCATCCCATAACACTGAGCCCATGGTACTTCAAAAGTAGCAGCACTATGATATTTGTAGGCACAGGTTAAACTGCTCTAGTCTGGTGCTCTCTGGTCTGCAACGTCCTTAATCTGGCATGATCTTAGTTAGCTGGATGATCACTTACCATGCGTGTGGCCAACTTTCCTGTGGTCACATGAAGTTTGTTTACAACTACCAGTCCTGGCTCTCAGTCTTCTGTGCTGTCATTTAGTTCTAATTTGCCCTGTCTCCTAAGAGCCCTGTAAGCAGTGGAAGTATTAGTAATGCTGCTAGACAATATTGATCTCCTGTGGTTGGCAAATTATATGGTTCACCTCCAGTTAGGTCCCAAGCTTGCTGGACTAGAGAGGTTCAACCTGCAATAAATGGTAACATGATAATGGTCCTGATTTCCCCTTACGATTTGCCTTGCACTTTGTGCTGTTATTTATACCTATGCCAAATGAACGTCTCATGTTACCCAATCAGCACAGTACAATCTGACATGCATTTGACACTGCTCATTCTATCGGGGGGAAAAAAAAAATTATCTGACTGTTACAACCAGAGTTGAGTTTGCAGGGCTAAAGGGTCATAAAAACAGTTGTTAGTTGAGAAATGAACATTTCAGATTCCAAAAATCACTGAAGCACAGTAAGCATAGAATCACATAGTGCCATTTTTCCAGTCACTTTGTTGACTAAAAACCCTTGGCCTGGTTGATGAGCACAAAGATGCCAATTCTTCTTAGAAAGGAAATGTGAAATAACCTCCAGCTCAGGAGAAATCACAGCAGGTAAACGTAAAGAACAAGCTTCTTGGTTACAAAAGCCACTATTACCCACTGATCTTAGAATCACTACAGAGTTACAGTAAATGGTGAATTCTGGGTGCAGCACAGAAAAGCCAGTGACTGATCTATAATGGAAGGCAAATATTTAAAGAAAACAGGTGGACAATATTATGGAGACTATGATCAGTGCTGGCTGGGTTCCATTGGTAAGAGTTCCATGGTGATGTAACAGTTCAGCGGGGAAATAGGAAACATAAAAAGACTAAATTAGAAAGAAAAACAGACACACAATTCAAAAGCACCTTGGATTCTCTCCAACTTTGAACAAAACAAATGTCTTTCTTTGAAAGTTATAGGAAGGCATTAGTGTTAAAAGGTAATTAGCCTCTCTGGATAAACATGATAATGGTTTTAGAGTCTGGAAAGAGGAAAGCTAGCATAATGGTTAAGGTACTTTCCTGACACTTAGATTCAACTCTTAGCTCTACCACAAACCTCATGGGTGACCTGCCATGACTCCTAGACAGTCTATGCACCAGCTTCCAATCTGAAAAATGGGCATAGCACTTCCCCACATCACCAAATGTTGTGCGGCTAGCTTCATTATGAGTTGTGAGGTGCTGGTATACAAAGGTGATGGAGGTCGTATAAGAGGGTGACATTTACAACACACTGCCAAAAACAGTACAGAACTGACTACAGTGCCCAGCCAGACATCAGAGGTAAAGGCAGTGTGTAAAAAAAGGGTCTGGCCTTTTATGTTAAAATCTTCAGAGGGTTATAGAAAAGAGAGTAAGATTAAGAGGAGATAGAGGAAAATCTCATCTGAAAATTTATATTGTATCCTATCTCCCTCCTCATCTTAAGTTTTCACTGTACCAAATTCCTGGTTCCATTATATTCAATGGCAAGACTTGATCTGAGCCAGGATTTCACTCCATGGTCCATAAATTTGGCATTATCTTCAATTTTTAACTTTCCTTCTTTTCCAATATGTTCCACATGATTGTAAATCTTCCAGTCACTCTCTCTGTATAGCATTGCCCAGGTCTAAGCCTATCTACACTCCATCTTTCTAGATATTCTCATTCACGTCCCTCTCTCCATAGGCCAGTTCTGATCCCAGGCCTCTCTTAATGCCCAATATCCAGAATGTATAAGATGCTGCTGCTCACCTCAGGTAAAATAAGCATAATTGCCTCAGCTCTACCATTCAACAGCTTCATAAGTTCCCCCATTCATTTCAGGATCTAAGTCAAAATTGCTCTCCTTGCCTTGAGGCTTTCCAAGTCTTGTCTGGCCCATCTTACAGACTTTGGGTGAAATCCTGGGCCCCAGGGAAGAAATCAACCAGGCTGGGATTTCACCCTTTACCTCACTTCATTCTGATCATCTAGTATTGGTCTCCTGTCTATTTTTCAACACAGTCTTATCACAGGAGGTAAATGGACCTTCTCCATTTATCTCCTTGCTACATGGAATGAACCAAGTGTATCAATCTGTTTTATCAGTTCACTGCCTCTTTTCATATTTCTGCTGAAAACGCAAGGAGAGGGATCAGTAAAATCTGCTTCAGATGACAGGCACTGTGAAGGGGCAGGTCCTTGAGCTAAGCAAGGTGATATTATGTGATGAAACACCATAGAATAAAGATATTTCAAGCCCAAGCACTGTAGGAACCTTAACAAAAGGGAAGATAAGCCTATTTAGTAGTCACTGTTACAATCTGTAAACATATTCACAAGTAATTAATGTTACCACCGTAATTCCTGTGCTAAATATCTACTCCAACATTGCCCTATTTAAAGAGCGAGAATATTGGGAACGCTGCAGAGTCTCTGAAAATGACAAACTGGAAAGATTTTAATGACACCACCTGCTAAAGCCTTACAAAGTGAAGAAAATAGATCTCTCTGAGACCATACAGCTCAACAGCTTAGCTCTCTCCACAAAAAGAGGTAATGTCAGTAAAATATGCTCACATTCACATCTTCCAGACGTTTGTCAGCTCATTCTTGCACTGATACAGACTACTCAGGGAGCTGCTGAATATTCTCTTATGTTTAGGTATCACTTTGAACAAATAAAACGCTACCATATTGAAGTGCTAGGTATTATCAATGGTCATCATCTCAGGGTTCATTCTAAGTCAAGGTCAGTGGATTTCAACTGTCTAAGTTGATCTCACCAGAAGGAGGGACATGAATCTGGGAAGAGTAAGGTTTAGGAACAAGGGTGTATAACATGAGGTATATTCACCTCAGTTCTCAGACTAGAAACTCCACAGAATAGATGTCAGGCATCTTCTAGTGAGAACGCTTCTTTATTTGGCACCCCAACATTTTACCTTTCCTTGTACAATGGAGATTAAATCAAAAGCATATTTGCTGACTCTAAATCTGAGTGTGCTAAATAGCACCAACTGTGAGAGCTGCCACGCTAGCAGCCCATTGTTTAATACATTAAACCTGGCCTTCTGTAGTCCATCAATATTTATTAATCTGCTTCGTGTGAAAATAAATCTGGTTTTGATTAGCCATAGTAAGCTGTCTGAGAGTCAGCCTCTAGCAAACAAGCCCTGTAGATTCACTTGAAAAAGCCCATAAATTGTCTGCTGTTCATTTAAATTAGGTGTGAAAAGAATGCAACCCTGAAAGCTGTCAGTGTTTATAAATTGGTAAGAGTTTTGTTTTGGGGGAGGGGGAGGGGTGTTCTCCATGGGGATCTAGGGCCAAATCCTCACTCCTCCACCAAAAATTGAGACAAACTGAGTTTGTCCAAAGGACATGAATTACAGGTTTGATGGATTTGCTCCACACTGCCCCAAGCCAGAGTGTAGAGTAGTTCCATGGGCAATGCGGTAGCAGCTACAGCCCCTGTCCATACATGTTTTGACACAATTCAAGGGCTCATTTAAATCTAATTTAACTGGAAAAAACTCTGGGCAAGTAAATACTCCCGTTTAAAGTTTCTGCACCTCTGTCCACCTGGGGAGGACTTGTTTTAACTAGTAAATGTAAAGGAAAAGAAAATCTAGGAAGAACTGGTATATAGAAAGCAGTAGGGATAGGGTTTGCAAGGTTGCACAATGGCTGTGCTAGAAGCAGAGCCCTATAATGCAAATAGCAACAGAATGTCTGGCTCCGTAGTGTTATGTGTAATGATTTGAAAGAGAAGACCAGGGCATTTCTAGAAGGTACGGAAATAGTTCCACATGAGTGTGATCTCTCCATTGATATCGTTACCATTTATATCATTACTCCCTGATCACTTGGGTGTCCGTAACAAAGCTTCCCTGAATTTCTTTGAGAGCGAGATCAGCAGTTATGGTTGTAAAGTTCTTAGCCTGACTGAAGGGAAATAAAAAGACTACCAGTCTTAGGTTAATTAACTGAATTCATTGAGGCATGATGGAACAAGTGGGATGAAGTGATTAAGAGAGGGGTTCCAACTATTATCATCAAAGCCTCTTCAGCCTAGTTCTTACTAGTGGGATCACTGAATCACAGTAATATAATGGGGCGAGGCTTTTCACATGCCTGGAAATGACACTGAAACATTTGCTTTCATGTGTGTTACCACTGCAGTGTTAGTTTCTGTTTCATCCTCATGCCACAATTTGCATATTTCAATGTTTTACTTTTTCAAAAAAATATTCTTACAGTGCGTAACTCTAATTTGGAAAATGGTACCTTCTAACTAGAGGTCTTTACACATAATCACCAAGTGCATAGAGCTGCACTATGAAAAAGTGAAAAGGAGGGATAGCCTTACAGTCAAAGCTCAGGACTGGCAGTCAAGACCTGAGCTGTGTTCCCAGCACCTGGGACCAAGCACAGGACTTCAATGGGACATGTATTGAAAGCTCAAATTACTACACTGATGAAGGCCATACAAGTTCATGGCTAGATAGACAGAATCTCCCACTTCTTTAGTTTTCACCTCCATAAATTAGGGCTAATAATACCTACCAAGCTGACAAGGATGTTGAGAAGCTAAATTAACAAGACTTGCAAAATGTGTGGGTTTGGCTAGGATAGTGCTGGCATTTTAACCCCTGGCTTAGGTGCTCCCAGGAAGAGAAAGCTGGATCATCTTATGAAAAAACAATGTGGATGTGACAGGCCATTCCATACACTTTATGAAAATATGTTTAAGAATATTAATATAGCATAACTAGAATATGCTTTATGCAAATACCTTATGCAAGATATCATTAGAAAAGTTATAGTCAACTAAATCTGACTTTCTCATTTGCATGCATGCGTCACCATTGTGCATCAAGTTGGGAATATGGCATATAAACCTGTGTTATTAATGTAGTCATGTTAAGTGAGGGCCAGTAATGGTTCTTCACAGCTCTGTTGGCCCATTCGAAAAGCGACAACGAAGCTTAGCCTTCCTGCAGACATGGGGGTCACCCAGTGAAGTATGGAGACAGGGGTCCGGCAGAGATATTTCACCATGTCACCTGATGTTGGAATCTATCTTCAATCATGTACCTTTCCATGAGTAGCCAGGAGCAGTCAAATTGAAACAATGGCCCTCTGCCATACGAAAATCCTATTTAAGAATGGGGAGTGAGGTACTCTGGGGTGTCAGTGCTCCCTGGCTTTCCCACCCGAGATGACTTCTGGAAACATCTAAGACTGACCTGGATGGAAGGACTTGGCCCAGACTGGAGGGCTTTTCAGTCTGTGATAGAAGCTTATCAGACCAACTTTAAGATCGAGATATTACATGTTACTAGTCTCTTTAGTGTATTAAACCTAACTTGTAAGTTCTGTTTTACTTTGTTTAATAATCTAAATTTTTCTCTCTGCCAGTTCTTATAATCACTTAAATCCTATCTTTTATACTTTAAAATGTAACTTTTGTTTTTTAATAAACCAGTGTAAATAACTGTTACTAGGGCAGCTGCAAGCAGCTGTGCATCTCTCTATTTTAAGAGGGTGAACAACATGACTTTATGCTGTATTACACTTTATACAGAGTAAGACAGCATTCTTGGATGTAAGGTCCCATTGAGGTTGTCCTTTTGGATCATGAGGCAAGTCCCTTTAGCTGAACCTCCCCAGAGCTCAGCCCATCTCCGTGTCCATATTATATCAGAGGTCTGTGAGCTTCTCTTTGTGTTGCTGCTGGAAGATGCCTGTGGGGCACCCAAGAGCATCGGAAGGTGGGCTCAGTGGTATTTCAGCACATCAAGTGATAGTCTCAAGGGTGTCTCAGCAACCAAATCTGTCACAGTGGGCTTCCTGCCAACAAATGTTGTTGCAGAGAGCAGGTGGTGGACCCAAGTCTGCTTGAGCAGAGTTCCACCTGCTTGGCAGTGGCACAAATTTGGGCATGGACTAGGGAAGACACACAACAGGACCAGGCACTGGGGGAGAGGCATGAACATACATTGAGACATAGGAGGTCACACTGTAGATAACACAGAGAGGGATGAGGAAGGAGCACACTGGGGCACAGAAATGGAGAGGAGGACACAATGGGGATGGAGAAAACAAGTCAGAAAAACAGAAGACAGAGAAAAACCAGAAACCGGGAGGCAGGAGGCACCATATTCTTGTGGTGAGTGAACGAGTAAGACGTGCTGAAAAGTCACAGTCTTTTTAATCTCCCCTCATATGGCAGACATTCCCAATTCCTAATCATTTTTGTTGCCCTTTTCTGAACTTTTTCCAGTGCCAAGATATCTTTTTTAAGGTGAGGTAACCACATCTGCATGCAGTATTCAAGTTGGGGCACACCGTGGATTTATATAGAGGCAATAAAATATTCTCTGTCTTATTCTCTATCCCTTTTTAACGATCCCTAACATTCTGTTTGCTTTTTGATTGCTGCTGCACACTGAATGGATGTTTTCAGAGAACCATACACAATAACTCAAGATCTCTCCCATGTGGTAATAGATAGTTTAATCCCCATCATGTTGTACATGTAGTTGGGATTATGTTCTCTAATATGCATTTTGTTGCATTTATCAACATTAAAATTCACCTGCCATTTTGTGGCCTAGTCACCTAGTTTCCTGAGATCCTTTTGAAACTCTTCACAGTCTGCTTTGGACTTAACTATCTTGAGCAGTTAATATCATTTGCAGATTTTGCCACCTCACTCTCCCTCTTTCTCCAGACTATTTATACAATGAATAGGACTGGTCCCACTACAGACCACTGTAGGACATTACTAGTTACCCTCTCCATTCTGAAAGCTGACCATTTAAGTCTACTCTTTCTTTTCACCAGTTGTCAATCCATGACAGGACCCATCCCAAGATACCTTATTTAAGAGCCTTTGGTGAGGCACCTTGCCAAGGCTTTCTGGAAATCTAAATACATCATAGCCACTGACTCCCCCTTGGCCACATGCATGGGTCACTAGCAGATTAGTGACCCATGTGCACCCCTAGGGCTCAGAAGCCAGAAGGCAAATTTTTAAAATTTTATTGGCTTTTTCTAAAAAAAAAAGTCATGATTTTAAGTGCTTCACCTAATTTTTGAGGGATGACTCATGACTTTTGAATAATGCAGGCTGACAATTCTGTAATGAGAGTGGCTTTTACCATTGCATCATTGAAAAACACAGTAATTGACTTTGAGATTCAATGGATGGTAAATTTTTCACTATTTTCCACCAACTAACTTGATTGTCTGAAACTTTAGTCTGCATAAATTTCCAATCTGGCATCAGGTTTGTGATTCCCCTTATTTCTCTGTCCTATCTAAGGAGCGTTTGTTTACTATGTGAATGTTTTCATTTTTGTAACTGGGACATTTTTAGGATTTTCATGATTTATTTATTATTACTACTACTACTACTCTAAGGCCATGGCCACACTAGTCCCTCCTTGTGGAAGGGCTATGGTAATGTGACAATTCAGAATATGCTAATGAGCCATGCACAATTCGAAACTACCATGTAGCCAGGGGCCTTTCGAAATGGCCCCGATTTCAAAAACCCCTTCTTCCTATTTGGTTTGGGTGAGCAGCTGCCATTATGCTAATGAGGCACTGCATATTCATTGCAGCACCTCATTAGAATATTCTGAAGTGCCACATTACCATAGCACTTCCGACAGGAGGGGCTAGTGTGGCCACGGCCTAAAGGTTTTAAAGAACCACTCTATTCAGTAGGGCAGGCAACAGGTGCTAAGTAACATTTAATCAGAAAATCTTCCTTCATACTCAGGCATAGGTTGGCTGAACCCACATTTCCCAATTGTAAGGAGTGGTTAATGAACACAAAGCTTTATCTGTACCTTATCTAGTGCTGGCATTTTATTCAGTGTTCCCAGTGACTGAGGCTGTTCAGACATACATTTTAATTAGAAGGAACAGTTGCCAACAGCAATTCTCTCAGGCAACTTTTGCCATTCATGTAAGCCTTCATTTAGTGGGTATAATTATGGGGTTTGGGTTGTGGGGGAGGGCCTGTTTGTTTTTTAAGAGGAGAACAGCCCATTTATTCAAGCTCCAAAAAGTGTATTAGGCAGCAGCTGTGGGGGAAGCTTCTCCTATGAAGATGCTCATTCAGTTCTTCCCATCAGCTTCATTTGCTAAATGTGCTGTGTGTTTCACTGATATTGAGGGGGCTGCCTACAAAACTAGTGAAGAATGAAAGCTGATGGGTAAGTATATCATTAGATGCAAGGATGCTTAAAGGTCATGCAGGCTTCATGGAACTGACGGGAAAGCATTCTGTTGCAAGACTATCTTTCTGTGTGTGGTATGCTCCCTCCTTGTGTGTTATTGCTAGGAACACAGGCAATAAAAGGCTAGTTTAACTGCTCCTGTTATGATCAGGTAGGTCCCCAGGTGCAGTACAAATGAGGAAAAAGTCCAGCTCTGAAAATATTATAATATAATTTAAGCAAACATGCAATTAATGGATGTAACAAAATACACAAAGGGAATCTGGGCAGGGAAATAATGAAAGCAACAGTAACAGGAACAAGTGGTTGCAGAGAGATTTAAATTAACAAGAGATAACACCAGCTATCATTTCTGGGTGCCTGCCTTGCTGGCATCAGTTGCATATTTCTCACTTGGAGTCATAGAGCCCCATCATCCCTTATCTGGGAAAACCCACAGAAGGGCTTAGAAACTCCAGAATTTGACAGTTTCCTTTGAATTACTCCAACAGGCAGGATGCAGAGGCTGTGTGTCCTTGGCAGAATAGGGAGGGAACACGGGAGTCCTGAGAGTCACAGGGAAGTTCCACAGATCTCTGAACTAATAGAAAGCATTTATGTAAAGGTGTTTTTGTTGGTGACATCAGCTCTAGATGTGTTGTGGAACTGATGATGATCTCACACAACTGATGAGTTTGTGGCATGAATAAAGAGCAGAAGTAGATACTCTTGAGAAAAAAATGTCAAGTACAGTATTCACATAAGCGAGCAGGAGCTGATGTTTATCCCACCAGTCCTATAAAAGATAATATGTTTAGATTTACAATATTTGATTTGACTTCTACCTCCTGCAATACAGTGTTAATTACACACTCAGGTAACACATAGGCATGCATACATTATTTTTGTGTAGCTTGCCTAGTATGTTATTTTAACACTAATATACAAATCACAAAGTAGCCTTATACAAACTCACTAAAAATGCTCCGTCCACAGTTTTCTGGCTGGAAGTTTGGCCCACACTCTATGTAATATTTTCCATTGTACCAGGTCTTGTATTTCAAGTTTTATGATAAAATTCTTAGTTAATCAGGCTTATTTCCTTTACTAACAGAAGATAGTCTGCGTGTGAAATAGAAATTTTGTTAAAGAAAACATTGTTTTATATGATTTCAAATATCCTGGATTTACTTTTACTGCTAGTAAGCTATGCAAGTAGTATTGTTCTACGTGCTTCAAGCTGCCATAAAATCATAGAATACTAGAATTAGAAGGGACCTCAAGAGGTCATCAAGTCTAGTCCTCTGCCCTCATGGCAGGACCAAGCACCCAAGAACCAACCTGTTCTTAAATATCTCCAGTGATGGAGATTCTACAGCCACCCTACACAATTTATTCCAGTAAATTAACCAACCTGATAGTTAGGAATATTTTCCTAATATCCAACCTAAACCTCCATTGCTGCAATTTATGCCCATTACTTCTTGTCCTATCATCAGAAGCTAAGGAGAATAATTTTTCTCCCTTCTCCTTGTAACACCCTTTTAGGTACTTGAAAACTACTATCACGTCCTCGCTCAGCCTTCTCTTTTGAAACTAAATAAACCCATTTCTTTTAATCTTCTCTCATAGGTCATATTTTCTAGACCTTTGATCATTTGAGTTGCTCTTCTCTGTACCATCTCCAACTTCTCCTTATCTTTCCTAAAACAGGGTTCCCACAAATGGACACTGTATTCCAAAGGAGGCCTAATAGTACAGCATAGAGCAGAAGAATTACCTCTTGTATCTTGCTCACAACACTCCTGTTAATGGATCCCAGATGCCTATGTTTGCTTTTTTGCAGTAGCGTCACACTGTTGACTCATACTCAGCTTGTATTCCACTGACACCTAGATCCCTTTCTGCAGTACTTCATCCTAGATAATCATCTCAAAGTATACTTAATGCACCCGTCCTGATAACATGTATTTTTGTATGGATGAACTCATCATTTGTTTCTGAAGAAATTGAAGCAATGTGCCTGTTTGCAATTAACTATGGTTATTACACCTCTATTGACCAACTCTCCCCCTCTGAATCTCAGAGGTAAGAGGGCCATAGGATGCCTCTGATACCCACAAGCTCTATATTTAAAAGACGTCAAGAGAGGCAACTTGTCCTCCAAAACAACCGTCCCAGAAAAGGCAGTAAATGAATAAGCTCCATCCCGCACACAACAGCAGCAGAAGACGTCTTCAGACAAAAAAAAGTTAGATGAGTCAAAATGAGTATTTGTTCTGATCTATGAGGTAGAAATCAGCAGAAGGTGAAAAACAGTGATTGCTCTGTAAAAGGGTCACTATTCAGGTTCACGCAGGATAAAGGCAAGCAAAGAACCTTTGCAGTTTTTTTAGAGAAAATCCCTCCATAAATTATAGGAAACAGAGAAAACATGGCAAACTGATCATCCAGCTATAAATCATAGTTAGCAAGCAGCTGAAGTGGACCAATATCACAAGTTCCACATTCTTAACCTAGAAATGAACAAAGGCCTCACAAGCATTATAGCAAATCTGTGTTTTCCTTAAGCAGCTGTGATATCGTCTTTGGCAATGAAAAGGAGAGCTGACTGAAAAAATGCAAGTTTTTAAATATTCCCATTTTTTTAAAGATTTTTCAACAAAAGCATTCATCCAAAATCTAAAACATGTTCAGTTTTCAGGAAAACATTTTTGTTTTCAAAAATGTAATATTTTTAACTAAATAGATAAAAATTAGGGTTTTTTCCCCCATTAAACTGCATAAATGATGGCCAGAATTAAATTTTCAACAAATTACATTTAGATTAGAAGGCCAGTTTTAACTGAAAATAAAGGCATTGTCAAAACAATTTTGACCATCTGAAACAAAAAGGCAATGGAAATATTGCCCTCAACTTCATGGCAATGACAACTTGCCATCAATTATCTCTTTCCAGCTTTCTAACAATCATCTGGTTTGTTGCTGAGGCATATGTTTAGGTTAACGTTCTCTCTTGTTCCTCATTGTCTATGCTTAACACATCATCATCAAGCAGTCCAATTTTATACATAGTGCTTAAACTCAGATGTGAGCACACATATTTTTATACAGCTTCCATTAGTACCATTTATGTTTATTTTGAAACATTTCTTAGCACTAGTTTCCTGCTGAAGTTTTACTAACAAAATTCCATGTGTAAAGCAACAGTGCCATCTTGTGGGAAACAGTGTGTGTAGCTCTTGATAAGTAACAGGTTTTTCAGGAACTAAGTTAAGAAAAATGATCTAGCCTCACAGCACCAAACCATGTATTATGCTCTGGATTTTTCTTTAAAACATATATTTGTCATGTTGATTGACAGGCAGTGTTCAAACAAAATCCAAGGTGAAGAACTATTGCCTCAAAAACCCCTCTTCTATGCTTCCCATCTCTCCTCTTTCTCTCTCCCTCCAGAAAACAAAACAAAAAAAAAAACTTGGCTCCCTCTGGTTAGCACATGAACTACTCACCTCGCCATAGGTAAATATTGATTCAGCTGCTAGAAGCGCAACATAACTTATGCACAACTACAATTTTCCAGGGAGTTGGTAGTAAGATTTCTCAGCTGCACAGAGGAGTAGGCAGACACCCTGGTCTGCTTCATACCAACCTACCAGAGTGTGACCCCAGGAAATGCAATCAGTATTCACCTTCCCCAGTCCCTGCAGCAGACTGAGCACCTGTGGGAGATCTACAAAGCAAATGGTTTTCTGAGATCTGGTAATCAGGTCCCCTCCCACACACACAACCAGTCCACACTCCCAATTGTTCTCTTTGGATTAGGTCTATGTGACTTTTGCTATTACACCCCAAGATACCATCTCCCCCCACCCCTTTGCTTGCCCACGTTTGGGAGATTTTCTTCCCTGCTGCCTGTTTTTGCACCTGTTTTGTATATTTTCCTCTTTTTCCCTACTTAGTACCTGTTGGCTCCCTTTTTCAGGTCTACAGAAGCTGGAGAATAGCACTTCACACAGGAGAGAGCTCTCACACCCTTTGCAGTAAAAAACAAGAAGTCCTGTGGAACCATATAGACTAACATCAGAGAGGTAGCCGTGTTAGTCTGTAGCTTTGAGAACAAGAAGTCGTCTTGTGGCACCTTATAGACTAACAGATATTTTGGAGCATAAGCTTTTGTGGGTCTTTGCCTACAAAAGCTTATGTTCCAAAATATCTGTTAGTCAATAAGGTGCCACAAGACTTCGTGTTATTCTTATAGACTAGCATTTTTCAGTGCATAAGCTTTCATTGGCAAAGACCCACTTCATCAGATGCATGGAGTGGAAATTCCAGAGGCAGGTATAACTATACAGGCTCATGAAAAGAAGGGAGAACCAATCAGGAGAAAGGCCAGAGCTAATGAGGTCAATTCAGTAGGGTAGGATGTGGCCCACTTCCAGCAGCTGATGTGGAGGTGTGAACACCAAAAGAGGAGAAACTGCTTTGCAGCCTTACATGTCATGCATTGCATTGTGGGAAACAACTAAGATTAATTTCTTTCCTTGTTGCCTGAAGGAAAACATCTCTGAACAGAGGATCCAATTCATTTGCCACGTTCCACTAACCAGTGCTTAATTTGCAAGGAAAGAGGTGCTGGGGCTCAGGCAATGTTTTTTATTTTTGCAAAACATGCTGCAAGCTCAGAGGTACCAGAGCTACGAACTGCTACGCCCTGGCACAAATCCTCACTGCAGTTAACTATACGTACAAGGCTCTTGATGTAGGAGGGATTGTTCTGAGTCAGTTTTCCTTTCCATTTAGCACATATTACACAGGAGCCACTTGCCAGCTACATGCATGTGGAGCTGGAAGTGCAATACTTTTGCTGCTACTACCACCAAGCTGCACAGGTCAGACTGGCCAAATGGAGTGAGTGTTGCATGGCTAAAATGAAAGCAGGCCCCCATTCACTGGAGTCATTTATAGCACAACTAAGCAGTTTTTCTTGGACCTCAGCTGAAGACTGTGTTTTGGAGACGTCTGCTGTGAGTTAGCTGTAAACAGGAACTGAATAGGAGTCCATGTTCTTAGCTAATTTGCTTTCGTTGCCAAAGAACAGCCAAGTGCAGGGAAGAAATATAGCCTGACATTCATGTTCTGTTAGGCTACAGTTACACTAGAGAGTTTTGCCTACAAAACCCGTTTTGTCAATAAAACTTGTGGAACGTCCACACATAAAATGCGTTCTGTCGGCAACTTGTTGAGAAAACAGCACTTTCACCGGCAGCGTTCTGCCTCTTAGCCAGGAGACATAATGCTGCTATCGACAGATTCTGTATACCAAAAAGCTGTGTGGATGCTTGGGGAAGGAGGGGGGGGGGGCGCTTCCCATGACAGACAGGGTATCCAGAACAATGTTTCCAGGTGCCTCTTTTGTGGAGAGAGCAGCTGGGCAGTCTGGCTGCTCTGTTGACAAATCCGAGCGCTCTTCCAATTGGTTTTTGTGTCTGGCCGCACTCTGTCGACAGAAGTTCTCTCGGACTATTCTTCTGACAGTGGCTTCTGTCTACAAATCACTGTTGTGTAACCGTAGCATTAGTAACAGAGAGGTAGCCATGTTAGTCTGTAGTCTAACAAAACAGAAAAGTAATTTAAAGACCAACAAAATAATTTATTAGGTGATGAGCTTTCATGGGGCAGACCCACTTTGTCAGATCTGAAGGCAGTGCTGCACTGGATGTGGCATGACAGTCTTATAACAGATTTTTTTTTTTGAAGCTCAGTGTTGTAAAACTGGCATGCCATGTCCCGTACAGCACTATCTCCAGATCTGAAGAAGTGGGACTGCCTCAGGAAAGCTCATCACTTAATAAATTATTTCATAGCCTTCGTATTTGAGTTACCAGTAAAATATGCCCATGCCAGGAAAGAGGCAGGACTGAACCTTAATTTATGGAGGTACTCTTACCTCAGTGAGATCAGCCTATTCACCACTTCAGGAAAGACCATAGATATCTGCTCTTCATAAACCTCTTTCTTGAGGGTCATAATCACTTGCTCATTTAAAGTAACAGTAGATTGAAATATAGTCTAGATGTATTATTCTTTTACAGAGTTTAAGTTAGCTCAGACTTTGGAAGCGTAAGATGCAAAGACTGGTAGAGGTAGATGATCAGTGATTCTGTGACCCCCCCCACACACAAAAAAAATCCAGCATTTTTTGAGGTGCTAGTGAAAAGATGGAATTCTTGGTTTTTTGCCAAGAACAACTGGAATTGAAATGTTGTTTAGACTATAGTCAGTCTTCTGTGAAATTCAGTCTGAATGAGACAAACGTGTGGTCCTAAGAAATCAACCAAAGATAGTTTCATAACACACACATGCCACTAATTTGAAATTTTGAGGAATCTGAAATAAGAGACCAAACTGTAAACTCGATAGAGCAGGAACTCTGGATGCACTGAGAACACTGGTGATACTTCTAGAATAAGAGGTGAGTGGTCACAACTTTAAAGAAAGCAGATGTAACATGACTTAATCTGATGCTTTTTAGTGCAGAGGTCCATGACTGACTCATATTAGCACGGAGGAAAAATCAGCTTTCCTCTTACAAAGGTGTTCTTGTTGGAGCTCAGGGTTCTGACAGTGCAACTATGAGAACTTTATCCCTGATAGTATTTCCTTATCTAGTTGCCTGCAAGACTCAATGGAAGCCATGAATTTATTTTACTCCTGGGAAATTCTGTTTCAAAAAACATTGAAGATTTTGCACATACTAGTTCAAAATTCTGCAAATTGTGTTTGTTAATATAATCACACCAATTGCAATTATTTTGGTAGTTTATTTCAAAATACCCATCAGCAGGTATGCCTGTAAAAATAGAGACATTAAAAAAATTCCTCCAGGAAAGTTAAAGAAATCCCTATGACAAACCAGCTCCTGTTTCTCTGCCCTCTCCCTCCAGAGACCACACAAGGGATATACCCCTGCTCTAGCCCAGCTGTGGCTTCCCCAAGCCCAGGCACTCAAACCCCTGAACATCCAAGAGCCCAGGCATCTGGGGTTGAGGGGATAGGGAACAGCCTGATACTGGGTTCAGGGTTTCCACTGAGTTTCCTGTGTGCCATCTTTTTCCTATAGGGCATGCAGGTCATGCAGTTGCAGAGAGCCTTCTAGTTCCCTCCCACTCTCTGCAGCCTTGTATGCTATTTGTGAGCTGGTTGGCCAGGTATCTGCCCCTAGAGGCAGCCAACCTCTGTGCAGCCTTTTTTTTTTTGGGAGGGGAGCGGGGGGGGGGGGGGGGGGCAGGTAGGGAAAGGAAAGTCTGCACACATAAAATTCTGCATTTTTCTCAGTGGTCCACAAATCCCCCAGGATTATTTAGAAACTGCTTTTAAGTTTGATTTAGTACAATACATGAGCTTTGAAAAATAAAGCCAACAATGAATTACACATAAAAAGGGAAAGGAACTGTCCACCACAACCTTCTAAATGTGGCAGTTCAACATGCTCATAACTGATGTCAAAGCCAAGACTTAACAGATCGGTTTTACTACTGCAGCTCCCTTTGACTGGTTAATATTTTAAATTTCTGATCATGTTTTTATGAGCTTACCAAACTACCTTGCAACTTTCATAAACAATTACTTGCCAAATTTTAAAATAAAATATTTCCAAAAGTAAATAAGATTATATTTAACATCTCATGGCTAAGTAGCTGGATCCAGCTGAGTCATCCCATTTGGGTTAATCTTCCAAGGTTTTCAATTTTCTTTGTGCTATGGTCAGTTTCCATTGATAGAAAAACCCCAGAATAATAAAAACACTTTGACTTCTTTTTCAGAAACAAGACTTTCAGTAATAAAAGAGAAAATATTCACATAATTTTTCAGCATCCTAGGAATCACCTGATATTTTGATCCAAAATATCATTTATTCAAAGCTCTCAACTGAATATTTTGCTCTAAGATGTAACACTGAAAAATAATTTTAGTTTAAAACTAGCTTTAAAATTATCTTTCCTTATAATTTTTTAAAACAAAGAGTCAGTATATAGGGCAGCCTATTTCTCAGAAAGGCACAAAAACTATCTGCATACTGCATTTAAAAATCATTTCCAATTTTCACAGAGAATTTTCTTATAGAATTTATTTCTCGAATAATCTGTACTCTTAGAAGTCAACAGCTCGTTTTCAGATGTATCATGTTTGTGTTTCTATTTTTACTTCAAAAAAGCTGATGCCAAGAACAGGTATAACAATGTGCTGAGTAAAAAGCTGTATTTCCTTAATATTTAACACATTCTGTGTCAGTGAGATGCTGACAGATTTCCTTACATTTTCCTGTATCAGGAAATTCTGAGTTCAACTGTTTAACTGCTATACTGCATAAGAGAGATACAGTACAATCCAGAAACACAGAAAGCACACTTGCAAACAGAATTAATTCATTTTCAAGTTTCTTTAATGCAAAGCCAGGCTATTTCAAACCAAACTAAGAATATAATTCTTTAGATGATGGCAATCAAAAGATGAATGACTTATGACAAAGTTAGTTTAAAACTAAAGAAGAGAATTGTTGATGGCACTTTCTATAAAGACATACTTTGCAATACATTTAAAATAGACAGTCAAAATGCAAAACAAGCATTTAAAGGCATCATCTGGTCCTGGGAGATAGCAAGGGATTTACCACCTGGGGCAGAGGGGATAACTGGATAGCTTGTGCCTCCTCTGCAAATAGTTCTCCAGGTCCACCTAGAGTGATGTATAATAACTATGGCTGAACATCACTTAACTCCTGCCCCAAGACAGGTGAGGGGAAAAAAAGCACAAGATAGTTTCTGACCTTAGATCTGCCCCTGCATGGTAATAAGCTAAGCCATCCATCTTGGTAACTCTTAATTTTAAATATAGTGATATTCTGGGATACATTAAAATAATTTACTCAAGAAAGAAGGGAAAGTGAAGGAGAATCCACATGCTGATGCCGCAGTATTCTCCTCAGAAATAAGCAATTAAAATATCAGATTTAGATTAGCCCACGAAGTGATCTTTTCTTCAGCCATTCAAAATCAGCTTGAAAGGGCTAATGTGCTGAAGAGTTTCCTCTGCTATTACAACTTTTATATAAAACATGTATTATGTCCACACAAATGCACTGGTCCATATTAAGTGCTGAGTTACATCCTAGGCAACCTCAGTACGATTATACAGGGCTTGGATCAGATCTGAATTTGGCCCAGCACTTTAGGATTAATACCTGACATCATGAATAACACTGTATTGGAACAGTCTTATAGCTTAAACCAGACTGATCATATTCATTTTGCAGCTTACAAAAAAATCACATTAGCAAACGTTTCTGCACTGATGTCACCTGTATTTTGTTATGACTACTGGTGTGGCATTTACACTGATTTTTAATAAAACATTTGCTCTTACTGTAGGTTTTAAATGATTTCTCAATGTGTATGTGTGCTATACAATTCCAGTTTGGTGCTTCTCTCATTTAGCTTAGCTAGTTAGATAGCACTTGACAGAAATTACATTGTTCCCTTTTTATAAGACCACTGTGCTTTATTGCACATGTAAATCAATCACATAGGATCATGCACTGACCTCAATCATCATGTACAAATTGCATCATTGTCAGGAGGAGTTCTGAATGTCGATAAAGGGCAGTATATAGCCGGTTAACATCTTGTTTGACCTATGCACTAATTTAAAGGACTACAAATGAGCTAATGAAGCCCAATTAAAAATATCACTCTTAAATGACATCCTGCACCTTACTAAATGTTACGGTTGCCACAGACCAATATAGTAAACAACAACTATTTATCAAGTTTATTTTTATTTAACATTTGCATTTTGCATAAAGTTTCTGAAGCCACTTTCTGCCCCAAATGTAGTGTGCACCCACTTCAATTTGTTTAAATTTTCCTATTACCTGGAAATGTGCGCTCAGCTCATTTGGTGAATTCTGTAGATGATGTGAACCTCAAGCCTTTCAAGTCTTTGTTTCAGAACTGGTATTTTTAGTTCTTTGCAGGATACTACATCTAAAAATGAATTTCTCGGGTGCATCTCAGGAGCCATCATTATGCATCCCATGCCATTTAACATACAAAAGAGGCACAAACATGACATTTGATTTTCTTATCACTGGTTATGAAAGTCTGCTTCTTGTCAGAACAATGCATCTCAAGTGACAGAGAGACTGTGATGTAGTGTGTCTCTGTAGTGAACACACAGAAGTCAAATATATAAAACCTGAACTCTAAAAATACAAAAAACATATATCTGGCCTTAAACAATTATTAGATTCTGTAATATAGATTACTTAGGCACCCAGTTTTGAACATCTTCACCTAAAGTTAGGGACCTAAATCCGTGTTTAGACATCTGAAGAAGAGACATTATTTCAGAAGACAGAAGCTGGATCACTTGGGTTACATCTACACTACAACAATCTTTCGAAAGACATTCTTCTGGAAGATCTCTTCTGAAAAGACTTCTTTCGAAAGAGCACATCCATACAGAAGAATGTGTAATGAAAAAAAATCGATCTGCTCTTTCAATAGAGGGCATCCACATAGCCACCGCTCTTTCGAAAGAATGGGCCAAGGATCAAAAAATCTGGCACCATGAGGTCTGCTCTGTCAAAAAAAAAAAAAAGGGCTCATGGAGTGTCCACACACACTGTTTTCGAAAGACGCTTTTGAAAGGAGGCACTCTTCCAGATCTGGGAATGGAAGACTACTTCAAGAGCCACGTTTTTTCAATTTCTGATTGAAAGAGTGCATTTTCTGCGTGAATGCTCTGCTTGTTCTTTTGAAAAAGGCCCTGATTTTCCAAAAGAACTTGTTAGTGTAGGCACAGCCTTGATGACTATCTGGTCTGTTCATTCCTTCTGGGACACCTGGCATTGGCCACTATCAGTAGACAGAATATTGAGATAGATGGACCTAATGATCATTGACTTCAATGCTGTAAGTACGCAAAGTCAAGACACATATGTAGAGATATTAATAATGGGATTGATGTGCAAGTATATAGGATAACCCCAGTTCCCTGACTGTAACTAACTATATGAGAACTTATAAGAGGGAACAGACTTCAAATGTTCATTTCAGAGGCATATGTGTACTGATTTTCACAAGACACCAAGAGAGCGCATGATGTACTTGAGAGCCTTTTGCATTTTGGTGCCTCTCTGTTCATTCTGAGGACATACAGAAATGAGTCTGCCCATATCAGCCCTTACAAAGCTCTCATCCTGGTGTAACTTTTACATTACATTTGTATAAAACTAGGATCAGAGCTGAATCAGGTCCACAGGCACCAACTGTAACATTGTAGTTCCAGTTGTGCCTAATTGGGCTGGTCTAGTCTTAATGTCTGAAGAGTCTCAAACAACCACAAAGCTGAGGGTTGGAAGAATAGTGTACACCAAGTCTGCACGAGAACCCCTAAGAGGTGATGGAGTTAATGAATGCAGGTGAATTTTTAAAGAGTTAAGTAAATTCATGACTAACAGCATGTACAACTATGGCTTTTGTAACAATAAAAAGTAATTAAGCCATGTTTTGGGGCATAAGCTGATTGTAACATGGACAGGAAGGAATTCCTCCTCCCCACAGCCATTTACATTCCACAACTTGAAAGCTGAGTTAATGGAAATTTCCATTTTCCTCTGAAGCAGCAGGCATTCGACTGACATAAGTTACTAGACTTGATGAACTAATGGTCAGGTGCATTATTACAAATCCTAAGTTCCTATGTGAAAGCACAATGCCCCAGCTACTTGTGGTGCTTGTATTTAAGGCTGGTGCAACGGATGAGATTCAGGAGAGAAAAAGAGAAAGTCCCTTCTCTTAGGCTAGGTCTAGACTGTGGCTGTCTTCGGGGAGACCAGAGGTCTCTCGGAAGAGGTCTGCCATGTCCAAACAACGTGCCCACTTTTCTGAGACCAATGGCAGAAGAGTGAATGTGATCCGCCGACAACCCCTGTACACCTCATGCTACGAGGCAGAAGGGATGTCCTGGCAGAGTGGCTTTTCCTGATGTACGGCCCTGTGTGGATTGGCCAAATGTTGGGACAGCCTCTCCCAATACAGCTGTCGGTAAAAGATACACAAATTGTGGCGCACAATTTGCATTTCTTTTGCCAACAGTTCTCAGCAGTCTAGACCCTTAGAAACAAATATTCTGATATTAACACAAACTTTAGAAGTGGACAGGAAATCCTTTAAAATGGCAGAAGAACCAATATACTTCTGAGACCAAAATAATCAGTTATTCAAAATGCAGCAAAATCAATGTAACAGCCAAGTTTTTGTGATTGTGTACAAATGGAGGCTCTAATAGGCTTATTCTGTAGGTATTTGGAAGAGACAGTTAATGCATGCCAAGCAAGTGTGTCAAACCTCAAAATATTCAGAAACACACTGATCCACCTCACAATCACTAGGGAGATTGCTTTCTTCTGTACAGACTGGATTTAGCAAGCATAGTGAATTTCATGTCAAAATCAGCACAACACTTCACATAGCCCATTAGCTGTGTGCTTTCATAAATCAATGCAACTAGAGATGAAAATACAGTAATCACATATGCCAGTAATAAACGACCAGTATTTTGGTCAGGCTGCTGTCAGATAATAGGAAAGAACAATGCTATCCAAGTAATTAAGAGTTTCACATTCTGAGATCAGTGCTGCCTTCTAAAAATTTAAATAAGCACCACCTAATGAAACTGCTCTCAAGTAACAGCTAATCTCGACAAATGGTAATGTGCATGTGATGTTAAACATGCTGTGAAAACAAATGGCATTTTGTTTCAGGTAAAAAATGTTCTAGATATGATCTTTAAATCTGCTACTCTATTCCTGTGAGGATCACTAAAAGCTGTGTAAACTCTAAGCCAAATGAGTATGATCCTAAATATCTATGTGATTTTTTTTATCAAATTTGATCAATTAATTTCTATAATGATAAAAAGATCTATTACACTTACAAAAAACACACCAAACAAAAAACAAAATTTAACTATCCAATGGAAGTGACCCAAAACTGCCATTCACATTATCTTAAGTAAGGTTTGAGGTACTCTTGGAAAAGGAGGCGGCACCACTGAAGTTGACTGATCCGGAGGCACAGAATCACAGAAACATATCCAGTTAATTTTACAGTCCTATTGGAGAAAAATACACATTTCAATATGACTATTTTTCTTAGTAACAACATGTAGCGGATTCACTAAGGCCTACACTGTAACCCTATCTCAAAATAGCTTATGCAATTTATTCAGAGTTATTTCAAGGGAACTTATTTCGAACTTGGTGCCAGATACACAGCATCAAAGTTCAAAATAAGTGCCTATTTTGAAGTTCCCACTATTCTCCTCACAACGAAGGGTAGTATGAACGAAATACCATGCTCGAAATAGCCTTGCTATTTCAAGCATGGTGTTTGGCCACAAGGTTTCTATTATACAGAAACCTCAACATAGCCTTAACCTAAGGGTATTTGAAATTTAATTTGAAATTCTGAAAAATTCCTCATTTTATCCTAGTCAGTCCGTTTGGAATTTGGTAGGTATAGAGACAGTAGTCATGGAGTTGACTGGTTTGCTCATGAAGAGGGGCCAAATCATGCTTGCTATATGATAACTCTGTAGGGCACTGTGAGGGTATTTGGCTAGCCCTCACATAACGGGAAACCAGCAGTAAGAGACAATGGGATAATGGTTTGTAAGGGCCTAGAAGAAGGTGCCCTACAAAAGGGCAGAAACATCAGCCTTGTAATAGAAGTGAAAAAAGTGAAGGGCCACTCATTTTAAGAACACCACAAGTGTCGGAGACAAGGACGCACAAAGTGTTATTCGATCTCTTTACTCAATCTTTCAAGCACTTAATGTGAAAACCAGGAGGCATTGTTTACTGAATATGCCCACTTACTTGGGCTTCCGCTTCTTATTGGGGAAGGGCTGCGACTTCGAGGCAACTGCAAGGCAAACAGCAAAGAGCAAGTCAGCAGAGCAAGTTGAGTAAAAGGCATTAAACTCCAGACAAGCATCGCAAGGTCAGTCTACATTCAGACAAATAGCACTGATGTAACTACATGAACAATGCAAAGTGGGACTGACACTGAGGTGGATTTCAGAAATTTCATTGAGTTTAAGGACAGAAAGGACCACTAAACCTAATCTGATATCCTGTGTGTCATTACCTTTCATCATTGTTCTATGCATTGAGGGCATTAACTTAGGTAAGACTAAAGCATTTCAAGTCCTCAGAAGACTAAATGGTTGTGTGCCCCAAGCAGAGAACAGGGGAGATGGAGATGCTATCAGTGCCTGAAGCCCTTACAAATAACAGGGAACAGATTAAGCACAGTGTGTCCAAATGACCCTATCAGGTGACTGGTGCCTTATGCAGCAGAGGAAGGCAACAAATTACCAAATCTCTGCCAATCAGACATAAGGGAATGTCCCTTCCCCACCCAAATCTGGTAATCACTGGGACCCTCTGCATGTGGGCAAGTCCCATCAGCCAAACAGACAAAGTGTGCTCTGCACCACTTCCTGGCTTCATTCAACAAGTCACCTCCTCTCAGTCGTCTCTCATCACACTCACAAGAACTGCGTCTAACAAAACATTGTTAATAATGTATTTAGGACATATGTACCCACACATTATTATAGACACAGTATGTACATGTATTAATATATAAAATACCTCCACTTTATATAACCGGTAACAATAGATACACAGATTTAGACAGTATGATTCAACAATTATATATAATGATTCAAATATCCAAAAATTGAATAACTGTACCATGAGCGAAAAATTTTCCTCACACATTCACATAATCTTATTGCAAGCTCAGTCTTTCCTTCCCTATCCCTACCTCACTGATTTATTTCTCCTGCCTTCCATTAGAGTGTAAATTTAGACTGCTAGTTCTACAAAGCAGGCACAAATGTATGATTTATATGTACTATGAGGGGCTTAAACTCCTTCTGGGTGGTTGTACTTGATAATTAGAAGAGGCTGGAGGTCAGAGTAGGTGGAGGTTTGTAGAACTGGACAGGAAAGAGCGCGTGATATACCTAAGACCATCACTCAAAATCTTCATTAGCCTACCCTTGATCTGCAATAAGGATAGTTAATAATACAGTTTTTAATTGAAATTGATTACATAGTATGCGTGCACACGCGCACACACACACACAAGACACGTACAGTGCTGGTAAACATAGTAATAGAAAATATCTCTACACAATTTGGGAAGTCATCTTGTGCTGCAATTTTATATTTACTTGATGCAGAAAGTGGGCCCTTAATATATTTACATTCGCCACACTACATAAGCGCCAATGATATTAAGTATAAATATAGTAATATAGGCTGAACCTCTCTAATCTGGTACTCTCATCTGACATCATCTGTAATCCAGCATGATTTTAGTTCACCAAATGACCACTTATCATGGGTGCGCCCAAGTTTCTCCAAGTTCCCATAAAGTTTATTTCCAGCCACCAACCCTGGCCCTCGGTGTTTTCTGCTGTTATGTAGCTGTAATTTACCGCTAAATGTCTAAGCGCCTGGTAAACTGCGGAAGTGTTGGTAATGTGCTAGAGAATATTGACCTCCCCTGGTCCAGCAAATTCTCTCATTCAGCACCAGTCAGGTCCATAGGGTGCCAGGTTTGAGAGGTTCAACCTGCAGTGAGGTGGCCTAAATTGACCTATCACATAACTGAATAGGATTATGGAAAATATCCAATAACTCCTTGCATTTGCAGATATAAGCGCTTGATACAAGAAAACAGGAAAATTGTTTTACATTTTTTTTTAAAAAATCAGGATTCATTTATTGTGTGTCTTAGTACAAGCCTGGAAAGTACCTTAATGGACCTCAAATGCTGGTATCCAAAAACAAAAACTAGGAAGGACTAGAACAACAAGTTAAGGAACTAGAACATATGGGTCAGATTCCAGTGATATGTAAAGATATATATAGCTTGTAAAATCATCATAGAAATAATGCCAGCAGAAACATAGAAATTTGGAGGCCCACCTTCTGCATAAGGTGGATGTAACATTGCTGCACAAGACAACTGTCCAAAAAATGGCCTCACAAAGAACAATTTTCCTTCACAGGGTCATTATTGGCTTAGAGGAATAAACCTCATTGACATTGATTATTTGGCCACTTGAAGGTATGTCATAACAAATCAAAATGCAGCCAAGCAATTGCCTATACAATTTATCAACAGTTTACCTATTTGACTAAAATGGTAATGCTCAGCACCTATTTTGCACCATGAAGAAACAGATGTATGTAACTACAGTAGACCCCCAAGATACACGCATCTCAGGTTAATGTGACTCTGAGTGGCAGGGAGCTGGTGCCTGTGCCAGCTCTTTGCCTCTCAGAGGAGCAGGGAAACTGACCAGAGCTGCTGTCGGGGCGGCTCCTGTCCCAGCTCCTGTCAGGCGCGGTAGCTGACTTGGCTGCTGCCCTGACAGTAGAGGTTTCCCCACTCCAGTCAGAGGCAGCAGCCTGATTCTTGCTGCCCCTAACAGGAGCAGTTTCTCCACTCCTGTCAGGGGCAGCAGTCTCCCCACTCCTGTCAAGGGCGGCAGCCAAAGTCAGACTGCTGTCCCTGAGAGGAGCAGGGAAACTGCCTGCCACTCACAGGAGACAGGAAACTGACCAGCACTGCTGCACTGGTCAGTTTCCTGACTCTCCCGAGTTGCGTGAATTTTGATTTACACAGGGTTGAGCAATAAAGCAACCCCCGCATAAGCCAGGGGTCTATTGTACCTATTCATAAGCATAATACTTCTCCTTATTCCATGCAAGATAGTATTCATATGGACCTATTTCCCAGGTTTACCATGTGCATATGGCTATTAATGTTACTGAACACCTAGATTCTGTTAATTATGTTGAGGGTAAAATAATTGACAAGTTATACTGTACCAAGGTGCGGCTGGGGTTTATAGAATGAGCCAGAATAGGGCTCATGCTGCGGCTTCTGCTTCTGCTCCTGCTTTTACTCCTGCTCCGGCGAGACCACTGCAACAAGACACAGTATGACTCAGATCTATATTTTAAAGAGATCATTCATTAAAACTAAGTTTGGGAGTAGCTTGCTTCTCTGAAGCCACGACTTGAGTATATGAATAGAACAGTGGTTCTTAACCTGGGAGGCACACACTCCTTGGGGGTGCGTGATGCCGTTCCTGGGGGGTGTGAAACAAGCCAGATTTTTTTAGAGGGTAAATCATCAAAAACACAAATGAAGCAAGGCACATGAGTACAACTACCTTGTTTCATCAAACCTATGTATTTATTAACATTATATATTACAGTAATCATTAAAAACGTACAAACAAAAAATTTATTTTCACATTTTTAAGCTAATTGTAGTGAAATTATCTAGCTAAAAAATACAGTGTACCTCCACATTGCAGGGTATTTCTTGACACAGGCGCAGATGATGATGAGGCAGTGCAGTGGCTTTGTTTAAATTTGGTTAGCCACTAACTGTTAGCGCATCGGTTACAATTTACTTCCACAGCAAAACTTTGTAACATCTCTGGGTAGTACTTGCATATTTTTATATGCCTACTCTACTATTATTTGTGGTGAGTAATAACAAAACTATTTTACATATATTTAATATGCATTTAAAAGTGTACAGCCCCCTTATCACCATTCATTTTTTCAGTTTAGTAACCCTTGCCATGTTGAAGAAATGCAAATGGAACGATGACTATGTTCATTACGGTTTCACTTGTACGATAGAGAAGGAACTCAACGACCACAATGTGTACTGTGCAGCTCATTGTTCCAAATGCCAATCTCAAACCGTCAAAACTCTCTGAACATTTTAACAAACAGGATAGTGGTGCAGCTGCTGAACATGACCTTGACACCCTGAAGTCTAAGAGGGCATGATTTGACTATAGCGGAACCATGAGGACATTTGGGTTTGTGTCACTTGAGAAGCCCTTGTTACAAACATCCTATCAAGTTCCATATTTGTGTGCCATGGAATAAAAGCCTACTGCAATAGCTGAGGAATTAGTGAAACCTTGTGCATTGGAAATGGCAAAAATAGTATTGGGACCAGACACACAAAAGAAGCTTCAGCAGGTTCCCTTACCAAATGAGGTGATCCATTCTAGAATTCATGAGATGAGCCAGGATATCTTGCAGCAAGTTATAGAAGATATCAAAACTAGTCCTCTTAAAGCGGATATTCAGCTTGACGAGCCAACTGACCTTGATGGCTACAGTCAGCTGTTGCTGTTTGTGCGGTATGTAAAGGAGAAAGAAATCTTGGAAGAATTCTTGTTCTGTGAACCATTGAAATTATCTATGAAAGGAATCCATGTGTTCAAACTCGTCAAAAACTTCTTTTTGAAGCATAAGATAACAGTTGACAGGTGTGGATCAATTTGCACTGATGGTGCCGCCCCTGCAATGCTAGGAAAACATTCAGAATTGGTTGCCTATGTAAAGAAAGAAGTACTTCATATCATGATCATTGTACGTTGAACTGTCATGCTCCTGTCGCAAAGACTTTGCCTACAAAATTGAAGGATACTTTGTCTACTGCAGTAAGCACAGTCAATTTCAAAGGATGTGCTCTAAATCAATGCCTCTTTCGTGCTTCTCACAAAGAAATTGGTGCTGAGCCCACTGTCCTTTTCCATACAGAAGTAAGGTGGATTTTCTGTGGCTGAATGCTTACTTGTATTTTTAAAATGCACAAAGAAATAAGTCAGTTTCTTTGTAACCAAAGCAGCAATTTAGTTGAGGACTCTGAAAACAGAAAGTTTATCCTTGAACTAGCCCTACAGAGTAGATGTCTTGAGTTCATTTTGGTGTGTGAATACATCTGTGCAAGGACCTGGAATGAACACAGTAATGACCAGAGAGAAGGTATTTGGAAACTTCCAGTTTGGATAAAGCGTGTTGAGAAAAGAAATTTCACAAACTTTCCTTTGCTTGAAGAAATAGTTGTTTCGGAAAGTGATGGAATGACCATTGCAGCTGAAGTGCCAAAGCATTTGCAACAGTTGAGTGACTCTTTCCAAGGATATTTCTCCACTGGAGATCTTGATGTGGCAAAGAAATGGATACTGGCTCCATTTCTTTTTAACCTGGAGTCAATCAACAATAGTGATTAGATGAAAGATGATCTCATTGAATTACAAGCCAATGAATGAATCCAAATGGAGTTTGAGACAATGAAGCTTGAGAATTTCTCGACTAGCACTGTTTCCACAAATGGCGAAGACAGTGTTGGAGATCTTTGTGCTATTTGTGACTATGTACTTGTGTATGACAGGATTTTCATCACTCTTACACATTAAAACAAAGGCCAGAAACTGCTTAAAATGTGAGTGATGACGTGTGTAGCGATTTCAAAAAAGTTCCTCATTTCTAGAACATCATTGAACAAAAGCAACAGCAGAAGAGATCACTGAGCTGGTTAACTAAAAAAAAGTGCAAAACTTTTCGTGTATTCGTAATTTTACTGCACAATTAAAATACATATATAATTCTCTCTCTGTCATTCTATAGTTATGATATGTCTTAGGTTTAAAGAACTGACCTACTTCGGTGATTTTTGATAAGGGGTGCGAGAACATATTTCGAGAACCAAAGGTGCGCAGGCTGCAGTAAAGGTTAAGAACCACTGATGTAGAAGAATATTTTTTCTAACTGAGGTCCTGATCCTGCTAGCATTTATTCACTCTTCCCTTTAGGCATACAAGCAGTACACTGAGGTCGATCCGGTTGTACATATCCACAAAATTAAATGCACGGTGGAGTGTTGACAAGGTCAAATGCCAAATAAATGTCAATATATGAGACAGTAATCCCAGCTGCAGTACAATAGCCTGAAAAATTAGACAGGATGACTTCCCTTAGCAAGTCCAGGGGTACATACCAGAGCACCTCGTTTTGAAACTGCCTCTCCCTTCGCAATAACAGAATCATTTTCCAGCAGAGCAGGCCACACATGATAGACCACCAATGGAGCAGTAAAATCAGAGTCATAACTGCGACGGTACCTGTTCAAAACACAGCAAAGAAGCTATTACCACATCGGTGCTGAAGTAGTGACAGCTATGCTTAACAAGGCCAGAACATTCATTATGGCTTGTAAATATGTTTAACGATATTTCAATGGTACATACAAAAAGTATAAAAAGGAATGCACTTGTGTGAAACCTATCTAACATTGGCATATGTGGTCTGCCCGTGCTAATGGAAGTTTGGCTATAACGGTCTCTCACATCAGATGCAAACCTGCACAGCCCAAGTGCAAGCAAGGGCACTGTCATCCCTGACAGCAAAATGACATCCAGAGTTGGATAAACAACATCTTCCAGGGCCAGTTTGCCAAACAAGAATTTAAAAAAAGAGATCATTTTTATTTTTATTTATAGTTTTAAGATTAAATATTAAATAAACCATATCCATTTCCATAAAAGAAAGTTCAAAATATTTTGGGCACACTAGCTAGAAAGGCCAGATTTCAGATTCTGGGAGTGCCAGAAAAGTTACCTTGGGAGACCAACCCTTTCAATCTTTCCTTCTCCAAAAAACTGTGTTCATTTCCACATCCTCCCCCACTTATCTTCTTTCTCCCTCCCTGACCAAAGCCCACAGTCAGAACTCCAAAATTCCACGTTAACTGTTGGACTATCCCTCAGTCTGAGGCCTTCCCTTATGAAATCAAAAGTCTTGCCTACAACATATATTACACTATATCAAAGTAGCATCCTAAAAAGATACCCTCCATCTTTAATTTGGTCAGAAGCCAGACATGGCAATAATACACTGTTCATTTTATTCCACAAGAGAAAATTTATCATTGTGTTAAAACAGTTTTGTCAGTACACTTGTTTATAGATAAAAGCACATTCTCTTAACACATATACACAAACCTATCTACACCACACATTTATGGGTGATAGACATACAATAAATTGCAAGGCCATATTATAAATTACACTTTCCATATATCTTTGAATACCAGGTAGCTTTGACTACCAGCTGCTACCTGCCCAATTCTAATGGCCCAAACCTTTGCGCACTTTCAATCTGTGCAATTAACTTTTCCACTTCCAAAGCTATGGTGGTATTAGGTTCAGGACAGGAAATGCTCAGCCCTGACTAGAAACATATTTAAGATCTGGTACCTCGTGACCAATGATCCCACTAATTTTTCCCACTCATGTGCAGAATAAATATTTTTGCGCACTGAAGCCTAGCAGAATGTGCACCACCAGTAGAAACAAAACATCTAGCTGTGGGCATTCTGCTAATCAGCTGGGTGGCATTTGAATCTCTCCTGAGTGGGTGCACAAGCACACAGCTTACAGGGAATACTGCATGTGCTCACGAAGGCTAAAAACAGGAGCTATGTACCCTAAGGAATTGGAAAGTCCCAACATTCCAGTGGAACACAAGATTTTTTTTTTCATTCTGCCTTTAAAGATCCCAAGATAATGGCCTACAAAAAAGTTTGGAAAAACTATTTCTGGAATTTTTAGGAGTTTTTACAATGTATTGGTTCCATCTTCTGTCTAACCACCCTGGCCTTTAGAAGGCCAAATACATCTAGTTAACTGAGAAAAGATGTGAACACTAAAAATACTTAGTTTCAGAAGGGTAGCCATGTTAGTCCATCTCAATGTTTTTGTTGAGTTCTGTCACACCTTACAGATTAACACAATTATTTGGGCATAAGCTTTTGGAGACTCCTCATAGTTTTTGCTGAAAATATTTAAGTACCATTGCCCTTCTAATATAGCCAACAGCACTGGCTGGTCAGCAACTGACTAAATACATGTCTTTGGTTGTGTATAATTTTGCTTTTGCCCTGTTGAACCTTCACCTTCCTCCTTTCTCCCGCATAATTTACCTGTTCCTCTTTGCCTCCCTTTAATTTTTCTTATTTAAATCTTCTTGCAGCTGTTGCCTTCCTTTACTCACCAGTACTTAACTTCTTTCTCTTTAAAGGAAATTTCCTTTGAACTGTGGTCTGTGGTGCCTGCCTGGAAGGCCTCAGAAGTCCTCTCAAATTCTCCTTTCATTTCTCACAGCAGCCAATTCTGAGGGCCTTGAAAGAGCCCTTACATGTCAGGTCACAGAATGTTAAAGAAAATCCCATTTCTACAAGGGATTTTCACTTCTCTCCGCAGTGGCTGCTCCTACATACTGAACTGTGGCAGCAGGTGATAATAGGGCACTGAAGAGCTCAGAACCTAAAGAATAGCTGTCAGAAAGGATATGCAGAGGAGTCTGAAATTTGTGACCCTCAAAGACAGGCACCATATGTCAGAATTCACTGGAAACTTGCTTCCAGTGAACTGAAGCAGGTAGAATTTTTTTTTTTTTAAATTAAACACTGGACACAGAAGGGAATAGGACAGCAAGAGGAAGATTGTAACCTTTACGAAACATATTAAGATCAAATATAAGCATGAGACTGGAGTTTATGGATAACATTGTTGCCCTGTTGGTTTAAAAAATGACTAATAGTGAAATATATTTGCCCAAAGGTTGCATATCATGGAAATTACATTCCACTACAACCCTTGAATTATCTACTAAATTTGCTACGCAGTAGGGAAATAGGACTTAAAACTAAAAAAAGTTCACCAGCAATCTTAAACCTTAATGTAAATAGGATGAATAGTCTTACTGGAAAGGTCTTTTTATCTCTGATTTCTACAGTATGAATCTATTAGTGAATATTTCAGAGTTCTTACTTGCTCTCATTAAAAAGTTCTCCATCTGCGCCAAATGCAATATCAAGGGGAGGAACCAAGGTTTGCATTGAAAAAGCTACCCGGCACAACTCCCGAATCAAATTGCTGATCATGATGAAGTCAACTTCTGGTGGGAATGAAATTTTAGGATTGATGTTCATGGCACGAATTACTTCCTGAAAATAAACATAATGCATCAAGTTACTCACTACTGATGATTAATTTAAGCTTACCAGGGCTTTGTAACTACCGGCTGGCAGATATGGAAACACTAACTTTCACCACACCAAAACATCATTTAATAAATAGCACACAGAACATCAAAGATGCTGTCTTATGTTATTCAGGGGCTACTACCTGTAAAAAGATGAATTTCTTCAATGAAATCACAATACCGGCACCAGTGCTGACATCAGTCCTATGACTGGTTTACTAATTTTGAGCATTGTTCAGTGCTTTCTAAGCTACCCCTGAAGCAGCATACAATTGTTTTCTTTACTGTAGTTTGTTTTTGCAAAAGTAATACCATGTACAAAATCTGATACTACAGTCACAGATAAAAATATATACCTGATACAAATATTAGCATGTTATATTAATGTGCAATAAAACTTATTGCTACAAAAAAATGAAATGAATGCTGTTAACTTCCCCCTAATAAAACTACTTCAAAGTAAGAAGAATTTCAGATTTGTACAAAATATTAATAGTAAAGCTTCACATTCCCTCTAACTTACATTGACACTGGCTTGAACATCATATAGATCCTCATGGCGAACTATATAATCCAAGATAGTGTCTTCAAGCGATTCAGGCCCTGAGTGAGTTAGAGACAAAGTCTTTCTCACACGCATTTTGAATTGTCTGAAAGCCATCTTTGCTGCATGGAAAGATTCCTATAAATATTAAAACAATCAGTTACATTTATAAATGTGTAGCAAGAAAGCAGGTTTGATTTTCAAACAATGGTCCAGATATATTTCCAGAATAACCTCACTGATATCAAGCGATCAATCTGGCCAAACATCTTTATAGTTTCCTTGGAAGAAAAATTCTCCATTAAAATGATGGTATGGAGGAAGACAATACATCTTAGGGAGGATATTTTCAGGTACACCACTCACACATGGTTTTAAATTTCAGGTGATAGATCAGACTAGAATGCTTCTGACTTTCCTGCTAGCCCTTTCCATTTTTCCATAAAATTCTATCACTTGTAAAATCAAGTACTAAAGTTTAACATATTCAAAGATGTCAGTGGACAGGCTGTTGTACTTAGAATCTGAAAACCTATAGCACAACACATCTAGAGCAATACATATTGTCAGTTACTAAGAAGATTTGTAGTTTGATTGTGGAACTTGGTTAAAAAAATATGGTTGGTTGCTATTTTAATGGAAAAACGCCTCAACACTGCTTGTCAAAAACAGCTAGTGTTGCGCACCCACAAATCCCAGTGACAGCACAGAGAGCTGCCGGTGTTCGACATCTCTTAGGACCATATCCATTAAGATGCACAATTTCTGCTATGGCCATGTCCTACTTCAATTTTTTAGAGGGAGAAAATTAAATACAGAAAAGGGGAACAATTCACCAAAGGTCATAAAGTGAACTATGGCAAAGCAATGTGTAGAACTGATGACACCGCTTGTCTTCCAGTGTTCTGCTCTACCCACCTACATAGGTTCTTATAGGATACCCAGCAAATCAGAAAGCATGCATCTACATATGTGTGACAATGTGAAGCATCATATGGACAGGTCTCGGTCACTTGGAAATATAAGTTTTTAAAACTAGTTTAAATGAACTAATGTGATCTAATGCAATAACAGTGGGTTGGCAGTTAGAAATCTTTTAGGGAAATTATCAAAAAGATGATAAATTCAGGGAATTAAAACAAAAAATAGCAAAAATGTATCAAGTGAAGCATTTTCTTTTGTAATTCAGTTTTAATCCAGCCCAGTCACATTATTTTACATAAGGTATGTGTCACGTGTACATACTGCAACAGAAAAACCATGGAAAAACATTTTATTTCATACCACAACTGCGACATATATTATCCTCTGCACTGTCTCCAGATCATCAATATAAGTCCTCAGCAGGGCCTGTGCATCCAAGCGTTCTTGTGCATAAATCTCACTAAAGCGAGCCACCAGTTGGGCATGACGGGCAGCATTTGTAAGCCTGGCTCTACCAGGTGAGCAGCTCCTGAGCGGAAGAGGACTAGGTGATCTACTGCGGCAGGGCCTTGGAGAAGGAGAGCGACTCCGTGCAAGTCTAAAAGGAGAGGTGAAAAGTAGTTTTAAGGTCACCTCATTATTTCCCGAATATTTTGGTCTGGTCTACACACACTTTTTAATACCAATTTACTATTTCGTTTAAGAATGTGGCTTTATACTGAGATAGTCAAAGTACGTACAAATCGTAGTATGAATGCTGTTACACCAATATAAAGTAGCATAGTTCTTATTCCCATATATTGGTTTCAAAATCAATATAGTTAGAGCAATTCCAAAAGCATGTGTGGGTAATCACTGTATAGCAGAGAAACTGAATTTTAAAAAGCAAAACTTTAGGAACTTGTTCCTCTTCCATTACCAATGTACAGTGACTAAATGACACTATTTAGGAGCACCAAAAACCTGATAACAAGAAATAAGACATTGCTTCTGTGCATAAGAAGTTTCTCTCAGTTTATTTCTAACAGAGTGTCCTTTTGGTACATTCCTGAAGCTCAGCACAACAGGCCAATATGAAAATATTTGTGCATTACTTCCCTTTCTGCCTTCAAAATAAAATTAGTGGAAAAGTGTACGCTGCTTCATTTAAAGAGGGGAAGGTTTAGTTTCTCTACTTTTCATTTGAAACCCATTTATCTGCAATTTCTCTTCTTTAGAAGCACCTCAACATGCTATCCTAGCATTCTAGAAACTGATTTAAATACTATTCAATTTTTGGTTTGCTGTCTTGGTATGTTTTAAAGATTACCCAGATTAGGATCCATACCTGCTTTGAAGAACAGATTTTTGGGCACCCAGGATGGCAACCTCATCTTTTAGTATTTGAACCTGTTGCTCATAATCATTCAAACGATCCAGATTCCTCAAAGCGCTCTCCTCCTGTGCTTGGGAAGCCTTCAGACTTAATTATACAACAATCCTGGTTAGAAAGGGGCCCTTTTACCAATCTACATGCCCTATTAACGCTTATTAAATACAAAAGCTTTGTAAAAATAATGGGCAGCTTACTTACTAGAAAGAAGCATAAGAAACTCCATCATCAACAATGAGCTGCAAAACCAACCCAAAATTGTTTCCCTGCCTGCCCCCCGACTCCCGCTCCACCTTATTTGCTACTCTTTGTATACAGACTCTTGTCAAGTGATGGGGGATATTAATTACCCTTGCACAGTCCAGAACCATTTTAGGTGAACCAAGTCAGTCTCTTTCCTGTATGTCACAACTTAAAGTTTCAAATGTCTTTTTAAAGGGAGATTTTAGGGTTTAAAAAAAAAATCATGTCCTTTTCCTCACTGTGCAGAAGGGCCTTGACAAGATTTCTGGAAGCTTTGAATAAGGATGTCACATGAGGCTATAACCTTACTGAAGCTCTCCCACACCCCAAAAGATGGAGATAATGATTATTCTTAAATATTATTACATGCCTTGCAAAGCAATTTTATACATGTTTATATTCCCTTTAGCACTTCTTTCCTATACACAGAAACTGTCTCAAAGTTTTCCCCTTTCCCTCCTTCCTATTCCAAAATGCAAAACTGAGCTTTTCTAGGTTTTGTTTTAGACACATTAGCCGCGTCTACATGTGCACACTACTTCAAAGTAGCGGCGCCAACTTCGAAATAGCGCCCGTCACGGCTACATGTGTTGGGCGCTATTTCGAAGTTAACATCGATGTTAGGCGGCAAGACGTCGAAGTTGCTAACCCCATGAGGGGATGGGAATAGCGCCCTACTTCAACGTTCAACATCGAAGTAGGGAACGTGTAGACGATCCGCGTCCTGCAACATCGAAATTGCGGGGTCCTCCATCGCGGCCATCAGCTGAGGGGTTGAGAGATGCTCTCTCCAGCCCCTGAGCTCGATGGTGGCCGCGTGGAGCGGCCCCTTAAAGCTCCCCGCCCCCTCCCTTCCTGTGCAGGAAGCTGAGAGAACGTGCAGGCGGCAGCCCAGACACGCGGCCAGCCTGCACGTCCCTCAGCCGCCACAGACACTCCCCCCCCCGAGCTGCGATGGCTGCACGCCAGCCCCCTAAGCACCCCCAGGGGACCCCCCCCAAAGGGGAGCCAGGACTCCCAGCCCAGCAGCCAGGCGGGGAAGCAGCAGTGGGGCCCCTCCTGGACGGAGGCCGAGCTTCGGGACCTGCTGGGGCTCTGGAGCGAGGAGGAGGTGCTCCAGGTAATGGGGAGCAAGAGGCGGAACGTGGATGCGTTCGCTCGGCTGGCCGAGGGCCTGGCCGCCCGGGGTCACCCTGCCCACGCTCCGGATCAAGTCCGGAGTAAAGTGAAGGAGCTGCGGCAGGGTTATGCCCAGGCCCGGGATGCGGCCAGCCGATCTGGGGCCGCCCCCCTCACTTGCCCCTTTTACAGGGAGCTCAGGGACATCCTGGGCCCCTGGCACACCTCCTCCCCTCCGGCCACTCTTGATACCTCGGCCGAGGAGCCCCAGCAGGCCCCGGAGGCGGAGTCCACACCGGAGGCAAGCCCTGCACCCCGGGGGCCCCCCCAGGAGCCCACCCCCAGGGCACTGGAGGAGGAAGTGGGGAGTCCTCCTCCAGCGACACCGGCCTCCAGATCATCCTGCCATCCAGGAGCTCCAGCCGGGCGTCCGCCCCCCGGGTGTCCCCTGACCGTGGGAGTAGACCATCAGGTATGTACCCCCCGGCGCACACCCCCAGGGTTGAGGGGCGGGGGTAATAGATATGACCAGGGCCCTCCACATGCCCAGACGACCATGGCCCCAAGGACAGCAGTGGCATGTCCCTCAGAAGACTGCATCAGCCCCTGCCCCCACCCAGCACGACAGTGCCATGCCCCAACCCCGGGGCTGGGGGGAGCGGAACCTCTAGGGTCCCCCAGGGGTATGGGGTGGGACACCCAGCAGCAGCAGCAGCATGTGATGGAGTGGGGGGAGTGCAAATGCGAGACTCAGACTACATATGAGAAACAAGCAGAATAGCTCCCAGTGGCTAAGGATGATCCTGGGGCTACAACTGGCAGGTTACACCTCTGCCCTGAACAAAGAGGAGGGAGGAGCCGAGCTGGCTTTGAATCGGGGGCGGCAGTTAGAGGCTAGGGGAAGGGAGAGCTAGAAGGCAGCCAGCCTGAGCAGGGGGAAAGCTACACCCCAGAGGGGCACCCCTCGGGGTCTTCTCCCCAGGACGGGTTGGAAGGACTGTCTCTGACTGCTGTACTGTCGCTTCTGTGAGAAACTGGGCATCTGTTGCCTAATAAACCTCCTGTTGTACCTGCTGAGTAAGAGTCACTCCTGCTAGCGGACGGGGTGCAGTGCAGGGGGACCCCTGAACCCCATCACAGCAGCATCTCCTGGGGACAGGGATGGGGAACCTGCAGCAGAGGGGTGGGGGGACAAGGGCCACGGCTCGGGGCCCACACTAATGGCTGTCTCCACTCTTCTTCCCCCACTCCCGTGTTCCGCAGCTGCACCATCGGAAGGACCGGAGAGTGCCGGCAAGGCGTCAGTGGTCCCGGGCAGCCCTCCGGGGCCATCGCTCCAGGCCAGCCCCTCGGCGGAGGACCAACCAGCCCCACGGTGGGGAAGATGGCGGACCCAGCACCACCAGCCGACGGCGACAGACCCCCAGCAGCTGGCCCTCCACCGCTGGCAGCTGGAGGTCACCGAGCAGCGGCTGCGGGTGGAGGAACGCCGCTTCCAGCTGCAGGAGCGGGCACTGGCCTGGCACCAGGAGGCATGGGGGGCCTACATGCGGACCTTCAACCGTATCGCGGACTACTTGGCCCCCCATGCCGCACCGGCCGCCGCTGTGCCCGCCCTGCCTGCTCCACCTGCTGCTCCAGCCGCTGCTCCAGCCACTGCGCCGTCTGCCATCGCACCGCCACCCGCCACCGAGGGCCCTTCCGCCGAGGGGGACCTGGGGCCAGCTGACACCCGCCGGCCGTATCTCCCAGTCTGCCCGGCCCCCAGCCAGCCCTGACCAGGGCTGAGGCCGAGGCGGGGATCCCGGCCGCCCACCCCCAGCACTGGACATTAGGGGGTGTGGGGCCCAGGATGTGGCCCCCCCCCTTTGTATATATTCCCCCCAGTTTTAAGTTAGTTTGTTGTAAATAGTTTGTATATTTGACCCCTGTTACTATGCTGATCCTTACCCCCCCATGTAAATAGTTCTCCCCTTCCTTGTCTTCCCCTTTCATCTTATCCCTATTTATAATATATACATATATATATATATAAAGTTAGATTTTGCCTGTAAATAGTTAGTCTTGTTGATAATAATAATAAGAGTTCTAAAGATATTTGAGCTGACGAACAACTGTCTGCTTTTATTTATAACAAAAGTAGGGGGGGTGCTCTTGGGTGCTCTGTGGTGTGGGCATAGGGGCAGGGAGTGTTGTGGAGGATGGGGAGGGTGCAGTGGGGGGCCTGCCAGCGTTCACCCCGCGGCCTCATCGAACTGGGCCCGCAGGGCCTCCCGGACCCGGGTCCCTTCGGGGTCCACCTGGCGACTGGGGGCAGCGGGTGGCTGCACATCGGCCCTGCCGGCCTCCACAGCCCAGCCCTGAAAGAAGGCCTCCCCCTTGCTCTCCATGAGGTTGTGTAGGGCGCTGCACGCGCCCACAATCTGGAGGGTGTTGGTGGGGCCCGCATCAAGGCGGGTGAGGAGACACCTCCAGCACCCTTTGAGGCGGCCAAATGTGCGCTCCACCACCTGGCGCGCGTGGTTCAGGCGCTGGTTGAAGCGCTCCTGGCTGGCAGACAGATGGCCCGTGTACGGGTGCATAAGCCAGGGCCGGAGGGGGTATGCCGCATCTGTGATGACGCAGAGGGGCATGGTGGTGTCCCCCACAGGGATCTCCCACTGGGGCATGTAGGTCCCCGCCTCCAGCTGGCGGCACAGGCCCGAGTTCCGGAATACCCGGGTGTCGTAGGTGCTGCCAGGCCAGCCCACATAAATCTCCAGAAAACGGCCCCGGCTGTCCACCAAGGCCTGGAGAACCACAGAATGGTAGCCCTTCCTGTTTAGGTAGCGTCCTCCACTGTGTTCCGGGGTGCGGATGGGGATGTGAGTCCCATCCAGAGCCCCAAAGCAACTGGGGAAGCCCAGGGTGGCAAAGCCCGCAATGGCGGCATCCGGGTCCCCAAGCCTCACGAGCCTGTGGAGGAGCAGGGCGTTGATGGCGTGGACAACCTGCAGGGGAAGCACATGGGAGAGCACCAATGAGGGGTGTGCAGGGTGTGTGTGGCCCTCCCGTGCCAGGGCCCCCTCCCCTGCCAGGGCTGCCTCCCCCAACTCCCTGTGGGTCCTCTTACCTCCACGAGGACAGCCCCGACGGTGGCCTTGCCGATGCCAAACTGCTGGCCCACGGATTCGTAGCTGTCTGGAGTGGCCAGCTTCCAGACAGCGATGCCAACCCGTTTCTCAACGCTGAGGGCACGCTGCATGGCGGTGTCCTGGTGCCTCAGTGCGGGGGTGAGCCACTGGCATAGCTCCAGAAATGTCTGCCGGCTCATGCGAAAGTTCTGGAGCCAACGGTCGTCGTCCCACTCTCCGAGCACCAGCCACTCCCACCAGTTGGTGCTCGTGGGGTAGCTCCACAGCCGGCGGCGTGTGCGGCGGGGCCGGGGGGGGAGCTGCAGGGTTGGGGGTTGCGTCCTCCTCCCCTGCGGACAGCTCCTCCTCTGTGGCAAGGAGGTGCTCAGCTGCCTCCTGCATGGCATGGAGCAGGGCGAGCACTGCTCCTGCAGGGGCGGCTGGGTGGACCTCTGGCTGCTGCTGCTGCTGCTGCTGCTGCTGCTGCTGGGGGTCCATGACTGCATCGCTCGAGGTGTGCGTGCCTATGGCTCTGCAGGCCGCGTGCTGTGCAGGCTGCGTGTGCCTGGGAGGGGCCCTTTAAGGGAGCGGCTAGCTGTTGCCCTGGAAGCGCTAGTCAGCCCTGTGACCCTGTCTGCAGCTGTTCCTGGCACCCTTATTTCGATGTGTGCTACTTTGGCGTGTAGACGTTCCCTTGCAGCGCCTATTTCGATGTGGTGCTGCGCAATGTCGACACTGAACATCAATGTTGCCAGCCCTGGAGGACGTGTAGATGTTATTCATTGAAATAGCCTATTTCAATGTCGCATGCACGTGTAGACATAGCCTTTAGGTCTTTCCTTCCCTTTGTTTGCCGGGGACTTCCCTTTCAAGGACTTGACTAAGGATGTCAAACGAGGTTTCCAACCGAGTTGCAGATCATCTTTCTCCCACTATTGTAATGCAAGAATTGCCACTGTGCCAAGGGCAAGGGAATATCCATCATCTGAGGCAGGAAAAGTTGCCCTTAGAATTAGTTTCATGTGACCTCACTAGTCAAGTCCTCCAATTCTTACAGCAAGGAATTCCAACCTGGAGAGATAAGAGGGGACCAGATATTTCTAATGAAATCATCAGGAAAGAAAACCAGAGCTGTGTTTTCTGGAGATGTGCAGGTGAGAAGAACTTGTAAGCATTATAATCCCTTGACAAGGGGGCAGGGCTAACGCAGAGTGAACAGGAAGTTTAAAAAAGTAGCTACTAAGGAGCCAAAGGAAACCAAACAGGAAGTTTTGCCAGGGGGCTTAGAGAGGGACAGCTAGTGGTAGATTTACGTAACAAATGTATTCCAGATGTAGACCAATAACCCCCACAAAAACACGAGAGAAGAAATTAAACCTGAAAGAGTAAAAATTATGCTAGCCAAAGACCTGCAGCAGAGTGGGGACTATGCAGTTTATTTGTGAATGTGGGCAGCTGGGGTACGTCTGCTTTTGCTGCAAGCAACTCATGACCAGAGACAAAGAATGGGCTCTTGAGACCCAAGAGGCTGAACTGGAGGAATTAAGGGAGAGGTACAAAGAGACTTTCAGGGACACAGAGTGGTCCTACGCCCTGTGCTTGTGAGGGGGATGAAAATCTGAGGAAGAAGAATACTAAGCTAGTGTGGGGGGACTTCCTTTCAGATGATATCATGGTATCCTCTCACACTGACGATACCTGTCCAGAGGAGGACACAAATTATTATGAGGAAAAAGACAGATAATTGTGAAAGGGGGTCCAATTATCAGAAATATATATTGTTGAGTTTGTGATGACTGGAACATCCACATGGTGAACTGTCTTCTGGGTTAAATATACAGACCTTTCAAGACATCTATATAGACTTACGTGTCGTGCTGGGGAGAAGCCAGTACAATGTAGTACATGTAGATACCAATGACACAGGGAAAAGGCAGAAAGGTCCTGCTGCCTAATTTAGGCTACCAGCTAAGAGACTCAAGCCCAGGAGCTTCATGATAGCATCCTCTGAAATTCTACCCAGGGCTAGTTAGATTTGTTGAACTGCAGGATCTCATTGCTTGGATGAGTCAGTGGTGCTGGGAGGAAAGATTTAGGTTTGTTAAAAACCGAGGCATGAAACAGCTTCCACGTGAGAAGAGAGTAAAAAGGCTAGGACTATGTGGTTTATCATATCCCTCCTCAGTCATCTCTTCTAGATGTTTGTAAAACCACGTGTAAGGAATGTGCCATCAGGAGCTCAATACTGCTGAAGGAGTTTGGGAATGTGTCCTGCAGAGATCATTTGTCTGAAAATACAAAGGTGTGCATATGTAATACCTTGTAAACAAAACCTGATGGGAGCAGGCAAAGCAATGACATTTTGTCTGTGGGAAACAACATGTTGTTGTAAAGTCACAATTTATGCTATCACCCAGTGTAAGAATTGTGAAGTCTCAACAATGCTTGAAGTTTTGTGGGGGGTACAGGGCAGTCATCACTACTGTGTAAGATATGGATTGCAGAGGGCTTTCCCCCCCCGCCCCCCGCAAGCATTGTGAAGGTGAAAGCAGGGAGGCATAGGTGGTTCAACCAGCTGGTTGGAAGACTTGTGGCTGTATAGATGTAAGACTGGTTTGACTAGTTCTCCCCTCACTGTTCACAGGTAGGCCTAAAGATGGGTCTATAGTTATTCTCTGAGAATCCACCTTGGTGGATACTGAGATGCTGTGGCCAGAACCAGAGCTGAATGCCACTATGAGCTGAAATCACTGAGAGCTGGAATCCCAGGGTTTTGCCTACAGCAAAACCAACACGACAGCAGCATGCGGCCAGCCAGTAGGAGGAGCAGTGGATGGACAGCAGGCACAACCAGCAGACGCACGGTGGGGCAGCTGGCTGGGAGCAAGCAGAATGCCAGGCCAGTGTAAAGGTGGCATTGCGTCAGGTTCAATGAGAGAATGCGTCAGGGTGATGTGTCAGGGCCTGCATGGACTGGACCGAGTTGTAAGTGGGGCATTTGAAAGAGGAGTACGAAGAAAGCTTGGGTGTGTGGATTGAGAGCCAAAGGACACTGCTCAATCCATTTGAGCTGGGACAGTTACTTGAGGATTGGTTATGAACTCTGGGTGTGGTATTTTCCCAAGCTTATGCCATATGACTTTTCTGCCTTTTTCATTAAGTTTCTTTTCTACACTCAGACCCCGTGCTTGCGAGTGGAGAAGCACTGCCTCTCCGAGGTGCCTAGGGGTGTGTGAATTTCCCAGGCTACTGGGTGGGGGCTCAAGCAGATTCTGTGTGAGATGGATGAAAAGAAACCGCTAGATATTGAACCTGGCCCTGGTTGCTGCCGACTCCTTCCAGCAGAAGGGTTACATGTAAATGGTGTGGAGAAAGCAAATAGGAAAGTATTATTTACCCTTTCACATAACCCAAGGGCCAACCAATAAAATTGAGAGACAGCAGGTTTAACACAAATATAAGGAAGTGCTTCTTCACACAATGCAGAGTCAACCTATGAAACTTGTTGACAGGGTATGATGTGCAGGCCAAAGGTTACTGAGTTTAAAAAAAAATTAAGTAAATTCACCAAGGATAGGTCTATTGATAGTTATTTGTCAAGACAGTCAGGGAAGCAACCCCCATGCTCCAGGTGTAGCTAACCCTCTGACTCAAGGAGCTGAAAGTGGATGACAGGTGATTGATTGTTTGACAATTCTCTTTTCTGATCATCCCCTCAAGCATCTGGCATTGGCCACAGTTGGAAGACCAGCTACTGGACAAAATATACCCTAGGTCTATCTGAAACAGCAAGGCCATGCTTCTGTTATTGTAAGAAAGTAGATAAAAGGAAAAACAGCACCACGCAGTTCATCTCCCACAGGGTACTTAGCAAATTATTGTGACTAGGGAACAAAAGTTCTCAGAAGGACAGGTTGTCTGCAATACAAAACAAAACTCAGACAAGGAAAACATAGCTGTCTGAATTTAGTATTTCCTGTCTTTAGTCAATGAACATTATTCATAAGCACACCACTCAAGATGTTTAAGAGCAAATTGTGATAGTCCTCATCTTTACACCTATGTGGTACGTCTGACCTTCTAAAGAATTTCCATCTCTTTTATCTGAAATTATTAAATTCAGGTACGATAGTTATTGCAAATAATTATTGCACCTTCAGAGAGCTACTTGAAAAGATACCTACCTTACTCATAAGAAAAACAGTGTCACATGTGTTATAGCTTATAGCCAGTTGGAGTATACATTCCCAGCTGTGTTCACTACTCACTCCCACACTAAATCACAAATCTTAAAAAAAAAAACCCACAATACCTACCACAAACTGGATTATTTTTAAAAGATACAGAAAAGAAAAAAAAAAAACACCAAAGCCCTTGATTAAGAGATCCTCTGTGTGAAAACATATAGGCAAAGCTCTAGCCTTTGAAAGCCTTGACATTACCTCCTTTCAGGCTAGTCTAGAATTGGGTGGGAGTCATGCTATTTTAAAATTCTCTATTTAATAAGTATTTTATAATCTCTAGAAAACTACTGGTCCAGAAGACAAAAAAATAGAATAAAAAATAAAAAAGAGTAGAACATTATCAGTTTTCCCACTGGTTCTAAAGAGCTCATTATGGGGATTTTAGAGGATATTGGGTCTGTGAATGTTTCAGAGAACAGAAATACATTATTAGAAACAAACTGGTGCAAATACTGTGTTCTGCGAATATCACAAGAACATTCCAAAAAGCAGCAATGAACATCCATTAGCATTCCTTACAAACCTCATCTCGTTTAATTTCTCTCTCTCTCTCTCTCTCTCTCACCCACACCCACACACCATAACTTGCCAGTTAATCTTCAGGTTTTAAGACTTTTCAGTTAAAGGGTAAAAACAAATTACCCTCGATTCTTAAGCTGCTTATGTGTCAGTTAAAAATAAAATAGACATCTTAAACTGATGGAAGTCATGTTTTATGAAAATTGTACAACCTAGGAAATTCTGTATGAAGTTTCTAAAGCTAATATATATTAAAACCCGAGGGCTGTAAGTCCCTAGAAATGAAAAGTAGTTTTTCATCAGTTTTTCAGCACAGAATGGCCAGCAGCTCCAACAATCTCCACTGTAGTATCAACAGTGTAAATTCAGCACTGATGTATGTAGCTGCAGCCATCTTTTCTTTCTATGTTTGTACACCTCCTAGCACCATCAGGATGAGGCCTGTTGATATTACCACACTACAAATAGTTCATCATCATGATGGGTAAACCACTCATAATACCTCAGCAGCTTTTTAGCCCCATATACTTTGTTGGTATTTAGCCATTCAGGCTTTAAATCCTCTCACAACATTCTTTACAGATCAATGTGACAATTTTCTTTGTCATTCCATAAGTACTGCTCACGCTGTATTCAGCCAATCATCATCACTATGAGTCTTAAATAGTCCATCACTCACAATTTCTTTTCTGGAAATGACCAACTTTGAATGGATAATTTGAGGAGAGTGAAACATTAATATAGAAAAAAGTTAAAAACTGACCATATTAAATTATCATTTTTAAAGGAAAAAATCCAGCATTCTATAAGGCTGACACGTTGCTCCTTCATTCAGCTTTATGCAAGCTCGTTAAGATAAACCCATTCATCTTTTAACCAACCTTGATTCCTTTCTCTTTAGATAGGGAACACTACTGTAACCTGGAACCAATATATGCAGCTTTCCCAGCTCAAAAATTCATCTTACATTGTAAGATTAGAACTCTTTTCTGCATTGATTTTCCACTCTCCTTAAAACAACCCATTCAAATTCTGTCATTTCCAGAAATGCATCAGGGAAAGATGGCACTCCTAAGATTGATAGTAATACTGCTTGGCCGATTACAGTAACTGGAGTAGGAGAATGAGTAGTCATGCAAATTAAAAAGAGCACTGTGAAATAACATGCAATCTGATTTTTTTAAAGTCAGTAACGAATGTACTTAGAAAAGATGACAAATTAAGTAGTTAATAGCTTTAACTATGATCTATTGAACAAAATATTGAAATAAAATTACATAAGAAAAGACTGAATGGGATTAAAACACAGTTTTAGAAGACACAAAAAACAGACTCACGATGCCAGAATCCAGCTTAAATCACTGCTCTAATGACATAGCAGTACAGCGATCAGAGGGTATTTGGAGAAAAACTGATGAAAGCATGCTGAAATCAGAGCAGTTTTCTTTCTCTCTTTCACAGGGCTCAAAATACATATTAATAACTCCTTTCAGAAATATTCCCCATTTTCATTTGAAGAAATAAAGAAACCACGTACAATAATATACCATACATGAATGTTTCAGAAAATGCTCAGTTGATGAGTGTGTTCAACTGTGGTGAGCCACGAAACCAAAGAACAAAACTTCTTTTGCTCATTTTTGTACAACTTCTTGCTGTCATAAAAAAAAAAGGCAACCCCCAGGTCAGCGAAAGTAGGAAACAAAGGAGAAAATTAGGAAAAAGGTCCTAATATAGCTCCCACTGAAATCAGTGGGAAGACTCCCCTTGATTTCCAATGTGGGGGATATCCTGCTTAAGTTCCACTATACCAAATCAGGTAAGTGGATATAGGTAAATGCCTTACCACAGATAGGCTGTGTGTACACTGCCTCCCTATTTCGAAGGGAAGATGGTAAGTAGGGCATTGGGAGTTTATTAATGAAGTGCTGCGGTGCATATGCAGCACTTCATTAAGCAAATTCACCCCCATGGCAACTTCGAAGTGTTAAACATCGAAGTGCCGGCTCACGTCTAGCCACAGCTCACCTGCCAGTACTTCAAAGTGCCTGGGCAACTTTGAAGTCCCTTTACTCCTCAAAATACTCCTCCGGCATCGTGAGGTTGCTATGTCATTAGAGCAATGATATAAGCTGGATTCTGGCATCCTGAGCATGTTTTTTGGGTCTTCTAAAACTCCTCAAAATTTTGAGGAGTAAAGGGACTTCAAAGTTGCCCAGGCACTTTGAAGTACCAGCGGGTGAGCTGCGGCTAGACACAAGTCAGCGCTTCGAAGTTTAACACTTCCGAGTTGCCGTGGGGGGTGAATTTGCTTAATAAAGTGCTGCATATGCACCGCAGCACTTCATTAATGAACTCCCTACGTCCTACTTACCACCCTCCCTTTGAAGTAGGGAGGCAGTGTAGACAAGCCCATAGAGAAAGAAAGAGGGAAAAGTTTATGACCTCGTTCTCCAAAACTGGGCTGGCTTTGATCAGTTAGAATCTTCTTCAGCAATGAGACTTGAGCTTAAAACCTACACTCGAAGATCAAGAAAAAAATCCTGGACAACTATCTGAACTATAGATTACTACTACTACTTCTACTACAACAACAGCAGAAGCAAATGGATGTCTGAGATGTTGTGTTACAGAATCTGAACAAATCGTATTGACAGATAGGAAATAACCAGTCCTCATCAACCTTCTTTGTTCCTGTAGTGAGGTAGGTTGGCGACCCTAACCCAGAAAAGGAAGGCCACCCCAATGTCCCCTGGTGGGTGGAGCCAGATCAATCTTGTTCTGCCCCCCAGGAGGCAGAGGGGTGTGGCCTCAAGTATAAGGATTGAAGCTGAGAGCTCAGCTAGGTCTCCCCTGCCAGAGGAGCCAGATGCCAGCCCCGAGCTCCTGAGGTGGGAGGCTACCGTGCACCAACAGGAAGCAGAGGACTGGCCATGGCTGCTATGATCACTGATGGATCCTGAAGACGTGCTACCAAGCCAGGTATGTTCAGAGGGGGAGTGAGAAAATAGCCCTGGAGAGGAGCTATCCCAAGTCTGGCTGAAGTGATTCCAGTGACCCAGTCAGTATGTTGTGGTCAGGATCCCCACTGACCCAGTGGTAGCCTATCTGACACTGTTAGGGCCCTGGGATGGGAGACAGTGGAGTGGGTGGGCCCTGCTTCCCCTTGCCACCTCAATGATTGGGTGCCAGACTCCCCTGGCTCTAGGCATATCGACTGCTTCCTTGGCTTTCACCTAGGCCTGAGCACCTTAACTGTTGGCTGTTCTGCCCTGAAGCAGGGCCTGGCCCAGACTATTTATGGGCACCAACCCACCCCCCAGAAGCTGGACATCCCATTGAATGGGGGTGCATCCAGGGGTCTCTCGTGTGGGTGGCCCATCCCAGCCTGCGGTGTGCAGTCCACATGTGCTGTCCAGCACAGAGCAGCCACCGCCCCATGTGCAGCTTGCAGTGCTGTCCACTGAGGAAAGGTGCTGGGCATCGCTGGTGGGCCACCTAGGGATGCTGCATACCATGGTGGGCTGGCATGATGTGTGGCCCAGGACCCCTGGTCCTGTGTGCAGCCAACTAGCCGTTGTGTTGCCCCCCACCCTATACAGCGGTGTGCGCGCCCCCTCCACGTATGTACCGGAGGGTCCCTCTGTGACGTCCGGGGATGCCTGGCTCCCGGTCGCCTGGCTGGATGAGTGGGAGGGGATGTAGATGGCAAGGTCCCCCTCCTCGCTCAACCACTCTGTGGTTCCCTCACCCTCTGGGGTCCGTGGTCTGAGCTGCTCCTCTGCCGCCGGCTGCGGCTCATGGGCAGGTGTGTCCAGGAATACCAGGGGGGCGGGGAACTGTCCTGGTGCCCCAGGATGCCTCACAAGTAGGGGCCTGTGGCTGGGACAGCCCCAGAGCAGCTGGCCTGGTCCCTGGCCCGGGCATAGCCCTGCCACAGCTCCTTCACCTTAAAGTGTACCTGTTCAGCATTACGCTCGAGGTAGCCCCTGGTGAGGAGGTCCTGAGCCAGGGGGCCGAAGGCTGCAGCATTGCGCCACTTGACCCCCATCTCATGCAGGACCTACTCCTCCTTCCAGAGGACAGGGAGGTCCCACAGCTCCTGCTCCGTCCAGGAGAGGGCCCTTTTTTTTTCTCCCCCCGGGGCTCGTGCAGGAGCTAGCTGCTGGCCATGGCTGCGGTGCTGGACCGTGGAGCTGGAGCACATACAGGGGCTTCTCCTAGCACACTCTCAGCTTCCTGCCATGGGTTTCCTGTGCGCATGCAGCTGTAAGGTGGCTGGACACAGGAACCATAGAGCCATGCTGCTGCCGGCTTGGGCAGCCCCGCACTCCAGCTGACCGGTGCCCTGGAAGACCTGTCTTTCAAGAAAGCGAAATGTGGAGCGTCCACACATGTAGTCTTTCGATTTAGTTTTTCCAAGGGCGGACAATCTTCCTGATATGGGATCGGGGTTCAGATTTCAACATCTGTGCCCCATTCCTTCAATTTCCTTTCGAAAGACAGTGTTACACAAGTGGACGCTCCTCCCATTCTTTCGAAAGAGGGCCACTTATTTTGTGCATGTGTAAACACAGCTCTCAGGTTTTACACAGGACCTCATACATGATTTACTCACATAGGATGCAGTCAACATAAGACCTCTCACATTGGATCTACTTCCACTGAATCATGGACACTCTATATACACAGAGCAAAGCTCCAATTACCTGGCTGTTAAGAAAAAAAATACAGATGTGTCCAAACTAAAAAGCTGTTTTTGATAGGATACTCTGTGGCCAAGAGAGAGAAAGGACACATCCTGGAACTAATGAGCCATCTCTCTAAACGTTGCAAAGAAAAGTTGGGTGAAAAAAAAAATAGGACAGTACCCTGCCTAAATAACTGACTAAATCCAGACAGCTGACAGGAAGAAAGATATTTTCCAAAAAAACAGGGGCGGACCCCCAAAAGCCATAAAGCCTATCCAGCCAAAAGCGTTGTATCCAACTATTAAAGTCTAGAAGACAACTGGCCAGGATCGGCTAGTAAACTTTATATGGGGAAGAATACATCATAAATGATTTGTCTGTTTTCATGTGTCGTTAGGGAGAATTGCTCCCTTTTATTTGGAGCGGCACAGGACAGTAGAGAATTCAGCATTATAAAAATGGAAACAATGCACAAATAAATCACAAATGGGGACAGTAAAGGCAGCATGCAAAGACACAAGTATCCCTACATCACATTTTTCTTACGCGGCTTTTAGATGAACAATTTCATCCTCTGCTGCCAAAAGGGTAGTGGCTGATTTGGTCTTTGTGTCTTCAAGAGCCATCTGGGCTTCTGCCAGACTGCAAGAGAAATTAATAACCAGAATATACCTCTAAATTAAAGGTACAGATTCTCAAAGTGAAATTTGTATGACAAGCCAACTATTTTAGCAGATCACCTGTATGCGTAGTCTGCAAAAATCGTATCTGAACTAAATTATACCAACAGAATTACTGTGTTGTAACCCATTACTATTAACCTTATGAAGCTCCAGTTCCTCTGTCTCCCTCCCTAACTTAGATGTCCCAATTTATCTCATTATCCATAATCTGTCAATCTCTGAACATGAGCACTCCATCGGCAAACCTGCCATTTCTAGCTCAAGAACTTGACTGCTTTCCACTGGCTTCGCAACATTGCTTCTGAAGCCTTTATTCATTTCTTTTCCTCAACTCAACTAGCATAAATCAGTCTCCAAGTCCCTGCTCTCTAGACTCCTAGATGTGCAGACTATTGCTGCTCACTTTCATATATACATTGTAAAAAGAAGTGCAACTACACCATCATCTTGTATCATTACCAATGATTCATAATTCATTATAGGAGCCAGTTCAAAATCAAAGTCTTCTGCAGATATGCTCCAGCCTGTATAGACCCTGCTCATGTAGGACGTCCTCCTCTCAGTCCAACTCAAACAGTCTCTTCTTGTGCATACAGGAGGCTTTGCTGAAATGCCAGCTAATTGGCCTTCCTATGTCTATGCCTCACTGTCTAACATAATTGGAAACTGATTAAAAAGTTTGTTTCAAATTTTTTTCTTTGCTTGGACTGAAATGATTCACCAAAATTTCCTTAAATGTTTTGGTTGACTCAAAGATGCCTTTTTAGGGGGAAAATCTTCTAGATAAAATTTTTTGTTCAGTAGCGTGATAGAGGTGAGCCTGTGACCATGAGCCCGTGACCATGAGGATGGAGGGCACAAAAAACAGAGCATATCTACCTTAGCTGGTATCACATATTCCTGTAAATTAACAAGAATCAGTGCCAACAGTTTCAGTATTAATCCCCTCTGTTATTCAATGCTGGAGTCAGCCCACATGTAGTCAACACAATTCTTTAGTGAGCTGTATTGCCAGAAGTGAAAGAGGGCACAAGGCAGAGTACGGGTTCTGACAACCACACAGTTCTTAGAGAATCAGTGTCATTCTATCTCCTGCCACTTGGTTTTGGTGGGCTTATGAAATACTACAGAGATGTAAGGAACTCTATGAAGTAAATTTTGAAGAGTCACAGTCTTGGGGTTTTCTGATACCTGGGACGATGCAGCCTATGACGTTTAGAAAAATCCTAAATATTCAATAAGTTTGCCTTCTAAGCAACAGCAAACCCTCAAAGGCATGACTGAGGAGAACAATGTTTTCTCTTTCAAATACTGTTTTACTTTGCTCCAGTCATGACATGCTCATGAAATGTCATAAGCAATACAAAAAGCTGAGCATGTAATGTTCACAAGGAAGTATGAAGTTATGAATAACATACACAAAACCTTGGTTTTATGTTTCTTCATCTGGTGTGCTGAGTGCAGCCATAACACAGTCATCTTTAAGACTCTCTTGGCAGACAACACTTCCAGGTGAGGCAGGCTAGTTACAGATTGCTCCAGAAGCCCTCTCTACCACAAATTAATAGGAAAGCATCATCACTGAACAGCAATACAAGTCACTCTCTCCCTTCCTTGCATGCCCAAACAATCTTCATATTTAACTAATATCAGCTGTATAACGTAGATTAGATCTGATTAAGTATAAATCCACCATCCACTACCAAGAAAACTAATTTTTATTTCAGGAGAGTTTATATTTGCATTATGCAAGCAAACTTCAGTCAACAATTTTACTAAGCCAGTAAGCCTATATCTACATCAGCAGTTTTATGGATATAACTTCTGTTACCCTGAGGTGTGAAAAACACATCCCCCTCAGACACACAAATTACAAGAAGAAGAACCAGTGCAGACAGCACGATGTCTGTGGGAGACATTTTCCTGTTGGTTCAAAATCTCTAGTGTAGACATGGCCGTATACATGAAGTCTTAGATATTTTAGGGAAGATGCATCCTAGACTCTATAAAAGAGCTTGAAGACCCATTGTTACTGACACTTGGTAATGCCTCCTTTCAAGACTAAATTTGCCAACCATCTTTTAACATCCAGGACTAAGCACCTCACACTCCAGAGATTGTTTTGATTTTAGCAGCCTTAGTGATAACAAATAAAGTCAATAATTTCACTCTTCAATTCCTACAACTCTAGGGTTTGTTTTTTTTGAAGATGGTATTATCGTCCTTGGGTGACTGTCTCCTAACAATGTCTCAGCTAGGCTTTTTATCAACCTTTTTACAGATCTAAGCCATGAGGTCAATAGAATCAATTTATTCTTTCTTCTGAAAGATTCCAGCATGTTGCAAAGACTCTTTCTTCCCCAAGTGATCGCATATGGAGTCCTCCAGCATTTCTTATCTCCTCTCAGGTTCAATGTAGATATATGGCAACATGAATTAGTTGAGAGATGCCATCAACATGCAAAAGTCACTCGGGTTTACATCTCCTTTTCCTCCACCATGGATATCATTGTATTTGCCTTCCCAGAGCTTGACAGAGATGCAGACAGGTTCAAAATAGTTTATGCTAAACCAAGGCAAGGCAGAATGATGCTGATATGCAGACAGAAGACAGTTGTTGGAAGGACTATAATTGTGACTATAGCATTTATTGAAGCAGTTATGTCTGTTTTTCACCAACAGGGCTTGCTATTGTCATTCTTGGACTTGCAGATGAAAGCAAGTTTGTATAATGCTTTGGGTCAAAGGCTAAGACCATTTCTTGCTGTATGATCCTTGCCACAGTTGGCAATATCTTTCTAAGCTGTCTTGAACAGTGCAACATACCTTACAAGGGCTACTCCTGAAAAGCACTTGGAAGTTTCAGCACAAAGTGTCCTGTTATTTGCTTCCTGAATAGCACAAGTTATTTTGATCTGAAAACATCAGTCCCCTATGCTCCACATAGGATATGGTGTGCAGTTCAAAGTATTAGTTGCCAGCTCTTCAGTCCTAACTCTTTATTTGAGAGACTATATCTCTTCCTCTATCTGGAGACAGTGACTATGATCTGCTGAGATGCTCATATTATTGGTTTCTATACTACACACTGCACAGACTGACAAGCAGAGCCATCTAAGGCCTGATCTACACTAGAGATCAACTTTGATCCCAGATATGCAATTCTAGACATGCCACTTGAGTAGCTAGAATTGACATATCAGGATCAACAGGGTTGATGGCCAAGCCCAGAGAGCTCGATTTTAACGTCTTCTCACACACACACACACACACACACACACAGCTGATCCCTGAAAGATCGATCACAGCACACCAACCAGACCAACCCCTCCCTCCCACCAAGTACAGACTTACCCTTAATAGCGCGTGTGCACACACCCGCCCTTTGGACTTTACTCCCTCTAGTGATCACCTAGAATCTGGAACACTCCAGGAACGAATAGAAGACTTTCCTGATAGGTCATGGTCACCAACTTTCTAACTGGTAACAGGAACACATGACTGCATAGCAAGAAAATGTATACAGTAGTTTGGAAAAATCTATTTTTGTGAAAGTTGTGTTTGTTTAAATGAAAGATATGCAAATAAAACTGGTTAGTTATGTCCCAAGAGAACACTTTTCTGTCAGAAAAATCTCAGTTTGTCAAAATTAAAATGTTCATCAGGTGACTATCAGAGAGGTAGCTGTGTTAGTCTGTAGCTTCGAGAACAACAAGAAGTCTTGTGGCACCTTATAGACTAACAGATATTTTGAAGCATAAGTTTTCGTGGGCAAAGACCCACTTCATCAGATGCATGAGTGTGGAGGGGGTTTCAGAGGGGTATTTAAAGAATGGGATCCCAGAAAAAGGAAGGGCCAGAGCTGACAGGGTCTATTCAAGGTCTACCATACCATCAGGGGCTCCTTTACCTGCATATCTACTAATATAATATATGCCCTCATGTGCCAGCAATGCCCCACTGCAATTTACATTGGCCAAACTGGACACTCTCTACGTAAAAGAATAAATGGACATAAATCAGACATCAGGAACGGTAATGTCTGTGGGGGAAAGAAGCCTGTGGGGGAGCACTTCAATCTCCCTGGACACTCAGTAGCACATTTAAGGGTGGAAGTCCTGAAATAAAGAAATTTCAGAAATCAAATGGAGAGAGAAATCTCTGGGCTGCAATTTATTTGCAAATTTGACTCCATTAACCAAGGATTAAACAGAGACTGGGAGTGGCTCAGAGCTTACACAGGCAGCTTCTCTGCCCTGGGTGTTAAGATCTCCCCATTAAACTCTGACAATGGCTCATCTCTCCCTGTCTGATCTGACTTGTTTTTTCCTCTTTTGATACCTACTATTGATAATGGGCCATTTCCACCTTGCTGAATAGACCTTGTCAGCTCTGGCCCTCCCTTTTTCTGGGGCCCCATTCTTTAAACACCCTTCTGAACCACCACCACCACCCCAGTCACGCATCTGATGAAGCGGGTCTTTGCCCATGAAAGCTTATGCTCCAAAATATCTGTTAGTCTATAAGACTTCTTGTTGTTCTTACAGCAGAAGAGTGTTGATTTTAATTAATTTTTGAAGGAAACCTGCCTTATTTCCTTCCAGCTTACTAGATTCCCCAGCTCCCTGATAACATGCTAAGCTGGGGTTCCCTGGGCTTTCTAGCTTGTAGCTCCTGAGCAGTTCATCTTCTGAGTCAATGGGGAGCCGCAACCAGAAATTTTCAAACGCGTTTCCTTTCAGTTCTCACAGAACAAGTTGTATTTTGGGCTGAATGTCTCTTTCGTAGAAAACTTCTCATTCGACTGTTTGTTTCAAATCAAACTTTTCCATGGGAGCTCTACATGGACACCCTCGTAAGTAATCTCTTGGATAAGTAACTGAATTATTGATGACTTCACAGGCACCCAAACTGAGTATGCTTTCAAGAAAGATATGGTAAGTTTTAAGTAATTTTTTTAAAGTTTATTGTAACAAAGATCCATTATAAATACATAATCAACTCTAGCAGACATGTATTTTGCATACATTTTTAATAAACGGTATTTATGCTATTAAAATTTGATTTCCTTATGGTATCCTTGAATTGCATAAAAAGAATCAAAAGAAAACTATGAATTGGTCTTTACACACACATACCCTCAGTGATCTGAGATCACAAGCCAGACAAACTTAAATGTTGTGGATTACCATGCTGATTTAAAGAAGATCCCTGCTAAGATGTAAACTGAGTAGACCCCTGATTCTTGGACGCTCACAACCCCCATCTGTGGCACCCTCCAGTAGCAGGTAGCCTCAGAATAGGCACACCTGCCTCCATTTTTATCCTTTAGACTTCCTTTCTAATGTCAAAATGAAGCAGTACAAAAATGTCCACCCACCCTGGGATTAATAAAACTCTCACATCCCTCCTGGGTCTTACCCATCTCTCTTCCCCCCACTCCCCATGGGATAATAGCCTCAGGGACATTCCTCTGAGTTTCTTCAGTAACCCATTAACCCCTCCCTGCCTTGTGTGGAGGTTGGTGTGCCCCATTACAACAACACAGCACAGTTCTGAATTTTAAAACGAATCTAATGTTAAGCGTATGTACTGGTTGCTTTATCAAAACAGAGTCAAAGGCAAACCGGCTTTTGTTTATTTCTCAACTTCAAACGTTCCTTTAATAGATTTAAAAAACAAAAAGAAAATCAGATTTGTCATTTGAACAAACATTTTTGTTCTCTCAAACCTTATACCTAGAGCCTGTCCCTTTTGTTCTTTCCTGCTGGGATGCTCAGCTACCTTGCATTTTTCCCTTTCCTTCCAAGATTCACAGGATCAAATAAGTTAATACTGTTTATAATAAGCAAGTTAAGAGTCTTATACGCCCAGACTATGTCTACACTAGAGAGTTTTGTCAACAAAACCTGGAGCATCTACACACACAATGCATTTTGCCAACAGTGTCGACAAAACTCAGCACTTCCGCCAACAGCGTTCTGCCTCTCTACAATGAGGAATAACGCCTTTGTTGACAGTTTTTGTTGACAAAAAAAGCCATGTAGATGCTCCAGGGGGCCCTCTGTCGACCAACATGGCTTCTGGTTCACCGGGCAGTCTTGTCTGCTGTGCTTCCGGTTGGCTGTTCCATCGAGACCAGCCGGGCAGTCTGGCTGCTCTCTGTCCAGAAAGCAGATTGGCTTTTGCGTGTGGACGTGATCTGTCAACAGAGGTTTTGCCAGAAGAGCTCTTCAGACAGTAATTTCCGTCAACAGATCACTGTAGTGTAGCCATAGCCCTGGAGTCCCTTAAACCTCTTTCGCACACACCAATTTACCCATGTGTAATTTAGGTCACTAACTTTGTGCCCCTGGAAGGGGTGGGGACAAAAGCAGAAGGGGCGGAGCTGGGGCAATAAGCCCTGAGCACCACTCAGACCTTGGCACTGCCCCCACCCTATTCAGAGCCACATGGAGTAGTGCTTCCACAGCACTTCAAAGAAGCCCAAAGCACCAGCCCCAGCAGAGCAGCTACTTTGGCAGCAGAGGTGGCAGCTCCAGGCCCCTTTGAAACATCAGGCCCTTGGGCAACTGGCCACTTTACTCCTCCTATCAGCAGGCTTCTCTACTTGCAAAGAGCTATACATCAACGTCTTTGGCAGTATATAGATGTCCGTAGTATAGGTGCAACTGAACAGTTCTGTGGGGCAGAGATCACAGTTCTTCATACTTAGAGCCAACATAGGCCAGGTCTACCCTGTCAAATGTTTCAGAAGGAATGAACAGAAAAGGTCACTGAGTGATCCAGCACCTCTCATCTACTCCCAGCTTCTGGCAAAGAAAAACTAGGGACACAGAGCATGGAACTGTATCCCGGAGCATTTTAGCTAATACCCATTGACAGATCTGACCTCCATGAATTTACCTAGGGTTTTTTTTTGTTTTTGTTTTTTAAACCCTCTCATGGTTGGAAGCTATAAGCTTTCCAACTACATCAAGTTTTTCTTCAGATCTCAGGAAAGAAATCAAAGTGCCTGAGCCGAATTTAAGTTGGGACAGGTAGTTAAGCACTCTTAAGAGGTCAGAAAGGGAGAAACAAAGCTTAAGATGGAATCTACTACATCTCAGCTAGCAGTTTGCCCTGGCTTGAACAGAACAGATTATTTCTGGAGGGTAGCATTAGGACTTCCATGTAACTTATGTAATAAATTATACTCTGCTTTGCAAATGCTTGCTGAGGTGCATTAGTCCCAGGAAGTGTAGACCTCTGTGCCAGGAGTCACTCTCAGTTAGAATCAATAGGCAGATCTCTTGATATGAAGCAGGAGTCCAGAGGTTCAATCTAGAAGGTGATGAGGCTGGATGGCCTACCATGAAGCTAAAGGGTAGGACTCCCTGGCTCCTCCAAGAGACGGATTAAAAGCTAGGACACAACAGAGATCTTGTGGATTTGCTTAATTATCTGTCCCAATTTGTATAAAGCTCAGGCATTCTGATTTCATTCCCCAGACCTGAAGAATAACACCCTGTACTTCAAAGGTTTATTTCTACTAACAGAAGTTGGTCCAAAAAAGTTATTACCATATTTTCCTTGTCTCTTGCATGAGAGCAACCTGACTAACACAATACTGCACAAAAAAATTGGATTGATCTAAAATGTGTCATGAAAATTTGCCTCTGTGCAACATGCAGTACTGAATCACTGTAAAATAAATTACCGGTATTGTGATCAAAAATTTTCAGGGCAAAATGTTTAATTTCTGCCAGGTCTGTTGTCTTAAAGGCAGTATATAATTTTTAAAAATTTTAATTTTTACAAACCAATGAACCAACTAAGCTTTAATTTACTGTTTAGAGGACTTTTAATGCCTTGGCTATATAGTCCCATATCATTCAAATCCAGGTATATTTTAAATTCTTATTTCAAAGCAGAAATGGAACATTTTGCAAACCTCTATTAGAAGTGAGGTTTGAGAAGAAAAATAGATTTGTAGTTGAAAAATACAGTTAGTTCTCCTACTCTTGTTGCACTAAGCTGAGTTGCAAACGAGTTGAATTCAGTTCTTTCTCCAGCTGTTGTAGTTCCTGGTTCCGAATGCTGGCAAATTCCCTCAGCTGCCTTTCTTTCTCAACTGACTCCTATGGTGAAATACAAATATCAAAGCATTTGAACATTATGCCTGAAAGTTATACAGCATTTCCCTACAATTTTGGTTTTCAACCCACGGTCCAGGGACCGCAATGGGTTCAAAGACTATGTCTAAGGGTCTGCAAAAGGTTATTATTACCATTGAACAGCAGTCTTCAACCTGGGGTCAGACTAAGTTTTCTAGTGGGCTCCCCATCTCCATTCATATTTTGGGGGGGCCACAAAAGAATAAAAGGTTGAAAAGCACTGCCTTAGGGTATCTCATGATAAACTGTGACTTTCCGAAACGATGCAGTAAAGAATAATTCTAAATTGATCTTATTGTACTTGTTCTGAGTGAAAACAAAAATTAAATTACACAGGGTAAAAAGTTGCATGTTGTTGTAAGTAGAGAGATGTTACGTACATATGCATATGGATATGCATACAAAACAGACACTGCTCTTTGTATTTTTTCTTTCAAAGTACATTTTTGTAGAACTAAATATGCCAACCATTTTTCCAAGCCTTCAATAATTCACTTTTTTACACATTGGCTAGGTCTACACTTAGAGAAATCTTCAAATAGCCATGCTAATGGCCAAATCAAAGAATACTAATTGAATATTCAGCGCCTCAGTAGCATTCACATGCTTCCAGCTTCTGTGCTTTGAAAGCGATGCAGCTACCCAGGGGTCCTTTTCAAAAGGAACTTACACATTTCGAAATCCCCTTATTCCCCTCAGTTCAGCACCCCATTAGTATTTTTCAATTTGGCCATTAGCATGGCCATTTCCAAGTTTTGGCCAAGTGTGGCCACAGCCTAAGTGCAGACACAGCCATTGCTGGGTATACAAATTAATGGGGATAAATCACAAGAATAAATTAAGCAGCTAGAAAAACTGAAAAGAATATTCCCTTAACCAAGAAACTGCTTTTAATATCACTTTGCATATGCTAATAAAACTGTAAGCAGACTAGTAATTCTGCACTGGGTTTCATTTCTCATTTTGGAGGCTTTCCTTTCATTTGCAAATGCAGTGGAAAACTCAAATGATCACAGATTATTTCTTTCCTACCATCGTTTAAATGCTGTCATTAACAAAACAAATTAAGCCAAACAAAATTATGAGAAAGCTGCTCTATTACATACAGATTTTAGTCAGATTAATCCTAGTTCACATGGATGTCATTTTATTCAGGGAAATCATGTATTTAGTCTGTGAACAATTTATTTGTGGGAAAAGACAAAGTGAGAAAGGAAGGAGAGCATGAAGACATTTGCTCCCAGGCTTCCTGACCTTCAGTATATTTTTTCCACATCTCCCCACTAGCTGACACTACTGTTTTCTTTGGGAACACAAAAACGTATCACAAGAGTCAGCATCTCCAGCACTAATACAGTAAACTCTGTTTTAGCCAGTATTCAATAAACTGGTGCTCTCAAACAAGAGGCACTGCCTCCAAGTGCTCTCCCAGCAACTAAGTTTCTTCTACCAGGCGGCTGTGCTACTTGCAGGTGGCGAAAGGATCCCTTCCGACCCTAAGCCGCTGATGCCGCTTCCTCTTCTTAAGAAGGGACTGGAACTGGGATAATGGTCGGGAGGCAAGATGAAGCTGCTGCATCCACCATTCCCCATCCCTCCCTGGGCCTGGGCTGAGGAGGCTCCCAAGCTGGTTGGTCACTGCTGCTGGTGGGGTGGGGAGGAGAGAAGGGTGCTTTTGAAATTGGGGTTTCCCTTTAAAGGAACCCCATCTACACAGGTAGTTTTCAATTCGAAAGGAGCACTTTTGATGCTCCAGGTGGCTGTCATTATGCAAATGAGGCACTGAATATTCATATCAGTGCCTCCTTAGGATTTCCAATCCATGGTATTTACATACCCCTTCCAAAAAAGAGGGGTAATGTAGACACGGCCTAAGATGCTTCTAATACAAGTATGATGTAAAGTCTCATGCTGATGTCACAACTAACATATATCTTTACCTAGATAAAAAGACACTGACAAGGAACTAATGCCTTGAACAACTGTTTAAGGCCTGCTTAGCTAATTTAGTCAAATTAACTTCAATTACTTTTTTTACTCCCTTTCTAAAGCTTAAAAAGTCACAGTTAACAACTGAGAAAATAGTTTAGAAAGCAAACTGGTAAAAAAAATTAAAAAAAATACCTGTTTTTTTTCTAACTATTTTAGTTAGTTAAAAATAGTTGTTTCATTGTTGGAGGTAATTTTTAGTTTATATATATTTTATCATCTTAAAAATGAAAAATAAAACATTTAACATACCTGAATAAGCGAGAGACTGGTTTCAAAGGGCCTTCCTGAAGTAGTACTGGAAAAACAAGTCCCTAGCCACGGCAAGAGACGCGATTTTATTGTTTCTACACCAGCATAATGCCCACCTAAGAAAATATATAAACCAGGCATACGTGAGAAAATGCACAAATACTTAATCTACATTTTAAAAAAAAATGGAAGTCATACCTGCAAACCACAGAGATATGGAAAATTCCTACCTTCTCGAGCAGTTTGATTGAGAATTGTGAAAAGCTGCCCCTGAATCATGGAGTTGATTTCTATGATTTCACAGCATCGGTTCAGATTCTGATCACATGAGTTAATCTGTAAATCAGAAGAATTAAAACATATGTTTGGGGGAGTCTTGTTTTGACTTCTCAATAATTATGTTTATGATGTACACTGAACATGACGGCTACGCCTACACTAGCACACTACGCCGAAGTAGCCTATTTCAAAGTAAGAACATCGAAATAGGCTACTTCGACGCATATCATCTACACATCCTCTAGGGCTGGTGCCGTTGATGTTCAATGTCAAAGTAGTGACGGGGAACATCGAAAGGAGCCCCCCCAGAAGGAAACATGAAGCGTCCATACACACAAGCGCTCCCCGTTGAAATAAGGGGCCAGCAAAGCCCACGGACAGGGTCACAGGCTGGACTAGCCCTTCCAGGGCAACAGCAAGCCGCTCCTTTAAAGGGCCCCTCCCAGACACACCCGGCCTGCACAGCACGAGGTCTGCAGCGCACTAGCCACACAGCAGCTATGGACCCCCAGCAGCAGCAGCAGCAGCACCTGGATACCTTCCAGGTAGTCACCCAGGGAGCAAGCACCATGCTAGGTGCTGCATGGGAGGCCACCCAGCAGCTCCTGGCAGAGAGGCCCTCCCAGTGGGCAGACAGGGATATCCCTGATCACCAGGCTCCCTGCTTCCTCCCCCGCCAGGTGCTCCACTGCCTCTGGGAGCTACCCCACCAGCTCCGAGTGGTGGGAGCAGCTGGTCACGGGGGAGTGGGATGACAACCAGTGGCTGCGGAACTTCCGCACGCGCCGGCAGACCTTCCTGGAGCTCTGCCAGTGGCTCACCCCCGCACTGAGCCGCCAGGACACATGGATGCGGCGCGCCCTCCCCGTCGAGAAGAGGGTCGCAATAGCCACCTGAAAGCTAGCCACTCCAGACAGCTAGCGCTCTGTGAGACACCAGTTTGGAGTGGGAAAGGCCTTGGTTGGGGCCATCGTCATGGAGATAAGGAGGCCTGGGCGCGCCCCCACTGGGTGTGGGGCTGGGGAGGGAGGAGGCTGGGTGTGGGGCTGGGGAAGGGACAGGGCACCCTGCACACCCTCATGGGCGCTTGTGTTCCCTCCCCACAGGTGGTCTGTGCGCTCAATGCCATACTGCTGCAGAGGGTCATCAGAGTTGGGGACCTGGACACAGCCGTCGCCAGATTTGCCACCATGGGGTTCCCGAACTGCTTCGGGGCCCTGGACGGGACCCACATCCCCATCTGCGCCCTGGACCACAGTGGAGGAAGATATATCAACCGGAGGAGCTACCACTCCGTGGTACTGCAGGCCATGGCGGACATCTAGGGCCGCTTCCAGGATGTCTACGTGGGCTGGCCCGGCTGCACACACAATGTCTGCGTCTTCCAGAACTCAGGCCTGTGCCACCGACTGGAGGCAGGGACCTATATCCCCCAGAGGGAGATCCTTCTGGAGGACACCACCATGCCCCTCTGCCTCGTGGCAGACGCGGCCTACCCCCTCCAGCCCTAGTTCATGCGCCAATACACCGGCCACCTGAATGCCAGCCAGGAGCAGTTCAACGTCCAACTGAACCACGCCTGCCAGGTGGTGGAGAGGACCTTCAGCCGCCTGAAGGGCTGCTGGCAGTGCCTCCTTGCCTGCCTGGACGTCAGCCTCCAGAACATCCCCCAGGTTGTGGGCGCATGCTGCACGCCCCACAACATTGTGCAGAGCAAGGGGGAGGCCTTCATCCAGGGGTGGGCAGTCGACGCTGGCATGGGCTTCCCCCAGCTGGATGCCGCACCCAGTTGCCAGGCCCACCGCAAGGGGGTCCACGAGGCCCTGTGGGACCATTTTGATCAGGGAGACCCCTGAGCACCTCCCTGGCCTTCCCCAGACGGCCCCCTACACACCATGAACACTGCCCGCACACCGCCCCCACCGCCCGCACACCAGCCCCCCAACAAGCACACGTCTCAGGTTCTTTGGAAAATAAAACTGTGGATTATTGAAAACTAGTAACTGTGTTAGGTTCGCAACAAAGACTGCAACCAATATACAAAGGAGGACAACTACATACAAGGGGAACAATTACATACAAATGCGGGACCAGCGGATGGCTCGGGCGTCAGCCCATCAGTCTGAGGTGGGTGTAGAGGGGCGCGACCCCTGGCGGCTATGGGTCATGACCCTTCCCCCCCCCCCATGTACAGTCCCTGATGCGTCTGGCTGGGGGCCGGGAGGACTGGCAGGTACAGCCAGGATGCCTCCACCGGCTGGTGTTCAGTCCCAGTGGGCTCCGGTCCTGGGGGGCTGGCAGGCGGCGCAGCAGGTGGGGCAGCAGGCTGGGCAGCAGGCGGCAAGGCAGGTGAGGTGGCAGGTGGGGGGGGCATCAGGTGGAGCAGCAGGGAGGGCAGCTGGGGGGCACCGGGGGGGCGGGAGCCAGATGACAGCCTCTTGGAGTGACCCAGCTGTGTCCCGGAAGATGCCCATGAACTCCTGCCATGCCGCCCAGCACCGGGTGGACTCCTCCTGGTCGAACCTCAGTCTCTCCTCGGCCACCTCTGTCTGCCACTGGAGAGCTGCCAAGAGCTGGGGGTCCACGGGGGGCCATCCCCTGGGTCTGGTGGTGGTGTGACCTCCAGCAGGCTCCCAGAGACCACGGAAGATGCCTGGCTGCCTGGGGCCTCAGATGGTGCATCTGCAGAGAGGGAGGGGAAGGCTGTTAGTACTGTGCCCTGGCCGTGGCCCGTTCCCCCCACCTGCCCTTGGGTGCTGTGTCTCCATCCCCATTGGTGGGTGTGGTGTCCCCGTCAGGTGTCCCCACTGCATGGTCCCCCCACCCCCGGAGTTAGGGCACAGTGCTGTTCATGGGTGTGGGTGCTGACAGGCATTGATGGCCATGCTGCTGTCCTGGGACCATGCTGTGGCTGGGCAGTTGCAGGTCGGGGTCCGTTGAGGGTGTGTGGGGCTCCTGGTCATGTCTGATGCCCCCACCCCATGGCCCAGAGGTGTGTGCCCTGTGGGGTACATACCTGACCATCCACTGCCGCGGTCAGGGGGAACCCCGGTGGGCAGATGCCAGCTGGTGCTCTGGGAGGGAAGGTCTATGAGGAGCCCCCCCTCCTCGCTGCTGGACCCCTTCTCCACCGTCCTGATGGGGGTGCTCCTCGGGTGGGCCCCAGGGTGCGGGGCTGGCCTTGGCCTGGACTCCAGCTCTGAGGCCTGCTGGGGCTCGTCGGCTGTGGTGTCAAGGTTGGCCAGCGGGGAGGAGGTGTCCCGGGGGCCCAGGATGGCCCTGAACTCCCTGTAGTAGAGGCAAGTGGTGGGGGCGGCCCCAGACCGGCTGGCTGAGTCCCAGGCCCATGTATAACCCTGCTGCAACTCCTTCACCTGGCTCCGGACGTGATCTGGAGTGCGGGCAGGGTAACCCCGGGTGGCCAGGCCCTTGGCCAGTCAGGCGAATGCTTCTGCGTTCTGCCACTTGCTCCCCATCACGTGGACCACCTCCTCTTCACCCCAGAGCCCCAGCAGGTCTTGAAGATCAGCCTCCGACCAGGAGGGGCCCCACCTCTTTTTGGCACCCCTTTTGGCTGCTGGAGGTGCCTGGGTCCCCTCAGGAGGGGAGCCCTGGGGGACACTCAGGGGGCTGGCTCGATGCCACGGGTGGTGGTTTGGGGCCTCCAGAGAGCATGCAGGGCTCGCATGTGCATGTCCTGCTGCCTGCACGCTCTCAGCTTCCTGACACAAGAAATCCGGGCCCGTGGTGCTTTAAAGGCTGCTGTGCGCGGGGACCATACAGCCCTTCAGGGGCTAGACAGAGCGTCTCAATCCCTCAGCTGATGGCCACCATGGAGGACCCCGCTATTTCAAAGTAGCAGGATGTGGATCATCTACACAAGCCCTACTTCGACGTTAAACATCGAAGAAGGGCACTATTCCCATCTTCGGATAGGAACAGCAATTTCGACGTCTCAACGCCTAACATCGATTTCAACGTCGAAATAGTGCACGGCGCGTGTAGCCACAACACATGCTATCTCGACATTGTGCTGGCTACTTCGAAGAAGCCAGCTAGTACAGACGCACCCGATATAACTTTCTTTTACAACATTCAATGCTTTATTTACAACTATTCACCAAGTAGATACATTAACGGATACCTACTTCAAGGGAGCACCATAGAAGTCCATCAATGTGTAAAAGGTGATATAAATCATTGGATGAAAAGCCCTGTATAGATGCAAGGTATTTTCTACAGGCTACCTGAAATAAACCACTTTTAAGGTTACTTTGTTGCACTGTCAACAACAACACATTTACAGGTGATTTTACTTTTTTTTTTTTTAAAAATACAGAGTAAAACAAACAGCCACTAAGAACAGGAAGAAACTAACATTATGTCCTGGAATTTAAAAAAAAAAAAAAAAAAGCTTTCCATTATCTGATGGAATTACTGGAGTTGGGATTTACCCAGGACACTACTGCCAATGTCACAACCGTCAGGAAGAGCTCTAAAAGGTCTTTACTGACCATGACTAGTAGTCAGAATCTCTCTTCATACATCACATCTGAAATAACTGTACTTGCAGGAGTGCAGCGCCTCTGATGCTGGTGCACTGGTACCATGCTGCCTCAGAAAGAAGACTACAATAATCTGAAGAAGTGGGTCTTACCACAAAATCTCATTACCTAATAAATTTGGTAGTCTTTAAGATGCTACAAGACTGCTTGTTATTTGTGAAGTGAAAGACTACCACGGCTACCCCTCAGAAATTATTAAGAATACAGAATAGCTTCCATAACATGAGAGATTAGAAAAGACTGGGACTTTTCAGCTTGGAAAAGAAATGACTAAAGGGTGGAAGAATAGGCCAGAGCTCTATCAAATCATGGGCAGCAGGTGAAGGCACAGCTAGGGAAGGCAAGGCCCAGCCCTGTCCCTTCCACACCAAGTCCCGGCCCATTCTGCTACCTTCCCTCCTAGTGCAGCCAAGACACAAACAAGGAGCTGGGCTACTGAGCCATGGCCCCAGCCTTCCCCTGTTGACAGGGAGCCTGCAGTGCAGGCAATATGGTGAAGGCAGTGCTCTTCCTTGCCTACTTATAAATCCTGAATACTGGGGAAAAATTGACTAAGGAAACGTTATTTATTCCTTCACTAATACAAACCAAGAAAGTCATCCAATGAAATTCATCGGCAGATTTAAAAACAAAAGAAATTTCTTTGCAATCAGCCTGTGGAGCTTTCTGCAATGGGATGGTGGAAAGGCACAAACTGTAACAGGGTTCCAATAAGCACAAAAGTTTGAGAAAGATTGATCCTGGCTAGCAGCCATGAATGGACCTATGTTCCCCCTAATGTTTTCCAGTGTGCAGAATAAATTTTGTTATGTGCACAGAGACATCCAGATGCACACCATCAGTAGGAACAAATGCCACTGGCTGTGGGAGCTCTGCTAATCAACTGAATGGCATTTGAATCTCTCTTGGGTGTCCACTGAGCACCCAGCCTACAAAGAAAACTGGCCAGGATCAACAGAGATGGTATTTCCTATCCTCTGTTTGCCAGAAGCCGGGAATGGGTATCAGGGGGCGGATCACTTGATGATTGCCTCTTCTGTTCATGACTTCTGAAGCACCTGGCATTGGCCGCTGTTGGAAGACATGATACTGGACTAGATGGATCATTGGTCTGATCCAGTGTGGCCATTCTGATATTTATTGTCTAGAACACAGATATATCCGCTCCCTGCTGTAACCCACCTGACCCCACTCCCCTCCCAGAGTTGAGCTAGAGCCCCGGAATGCCTAAGAGACTTGCCACATGATACCAGAACATGTTAGTACTAGAGCTGAGTGGATCTAATAATTATTTGTTTTCCTTTGTATAGGAATTAGAAACAGTGCTCCTGTCAGCTAACTGCTAAGTTATCCGCTAAAAAATTATAGAGCTTTCAAGTGCCTTAGTAGCCCCTGGAAAGCAGGGACATGGTGGGGGGGTGGACAAGGTCTGTGCCTCCTCTACCCCATCCCCCACAATTTGTTGTAGTGTGCACGCTCCGTAACACTGCTGAAGCAGCTGTCCTCACTTTACCACCATCCATGCCCTCACACTATTTTAACATGCAGGGGTTGTCACTCCTTCACACTACAATCTGAAATGGCACCACTGTATCCATTCTCTCTTCCTCCTCCCTCCTTTATCTCATCAGTGTCTTCTCACACAGCCCCTCTACATTGTTCTTTAGAAATAGTATCATAGAATCATAGAATGCTGGGACTGGAAGGGACCTTGAGAGGTCATTGAGTAGCAGGAGAACATTTTATTCTTACTAAAACCAGATTCTCTCCCTCTAAAATTCCATCCAAAGCCAGGGTCCCTCATGGTGGTTGGTCCTTCTCTAATACATCCCACTTATACATGGCCCAGTGCTTGGCATACCCTTTAGAAAAGTTCTAATGCACTGGCATCCTATTTTTGTATTCCTCCTACTGCCGGCCCTTCTCTCCATGCCTTCTAAAGTTACTACCTTCTTCAGACTGCATTCTGTTGGACTCTTATTCACCCCTCTCCCTCTCTCTCTGACTGTAGATGTTATTGTTCCCCTACCCAAATCCTCCACTCCTTTGATTTTGATTCCCTCAGCAGCCTTCCTGTTCACCACCTTTCAATCTCATTCTTCTCTTCAATCTACCTCTCAGCCTTATCTCTTAAAACATTTACACTTATCCTTTCTGTTCTGCCAACCTCACCAGCCTCATTTGTCTCCTGCTACTATTTCGAGCTCTTTCTCCCTCATTACCCCCTCCACCAACACACACAGTCCCCTGTGTATTAAATTCCCTCCTAATCATGAGTCACCAGTTCCTGAAATCTCACTTCCTTCACCAAAGCCCACAAAAAGCAAGTTACTAGTTAAAGACAGGGAGACTACACCCTGCTTTGGGTTTCCCAAACCAACATAGCTTGTCTGCATCTGTCTTACTGTATGTCTACACTAGACGAGGGATTGACCTGGCAGGGATTGATCCTTCAAGTGTTGATTTATTCCCTCACTGCAGATACAATAAATTGATCTCTAAGCATGCTCCCCTCAAAGCTGGTACTCCAGCAAAACTAGAAGAGTAGCCTGCATTGACAGGAGAACAGTCCTGCTGACCTTACCACATGAAGGACACCACACTAGGTATGTCAATTTTAGCTACACAATTTGCAACCAGTGGTAAAGGTAAGTGTAGACAAGACCTGAGATTTTCACATTAGTGGAGCAGGGAATGTCTTCATTTCTGTGTCTGTCTGGGCTCAATCATAATAAGCCATTTCTAGCACTTGGAATGACATTCTACTTACTGGGCCACCTGTATTCTCACACTTCTCCTGCAACACTATCTCAAAGCCATGCTAGTATTTCTTTGACCATTCCTTCTTCCTGTTAAGTCATAAGTGAACCGTTTCTTCCCTTGTATTCTCAGTCAATATTATTTTAAAATATGGCAAAAGACCCCTTTGGCTTAATCAGGAGATCTTGCGTGATCTCAAAATTAAAAAGGAATCATATAAAAATGGAAACTAGGACATATTACGAAGGATGAATATAGGCAAACAAGACAGGAATGCAGGGGCAAGATTAGAAAGGCAGAGGCACAAAATGAGCTAAAATTAGCTACAGGCATAAAGGGAAACAAAACAACTTTTTATAAATACATTAAAAGCAAGAGAAAGACCAAGGATAGGGTAGGCGGAGGGAGAAACAGTAACAGGAAACTTGGAAATGGCCGAGATGCTTAATGACTTCTTTGTTTCCGTCTTCACTGAGAAGTCTGAGGAAGGAATGGCTAACATAGTGACTGCTAGTGGGAAAGGGGTAGGTTTAGAAGATAAAATTTAAAAAAGAACAAGTTAAAAATCACTGAGGCAAGTTAGATGTCTGCAAGTCACCAGGGCCTGATGAAATGCATCCTAGAATACTCGAGGAGCTGATGGAGGAGGTATGTGAGCCATTAGCTATCATCTTTGGAAAATCATGGGAGACAGAAGAGACTCCCGAAGACTGGAAAAGGCAAATATAGCGCCCATCTATAAAAACAGGAATAAGAACAACGCAGGAAACTACAGACTAGTCAGTTTAACTTCTGTGCCAGGAAAGATAATGGAACAAGTAATTAAGGAAATCATCTGCAAACACTTGGAAGGTGGTAAACTGATAGGGAACACCCAGCATGGATCTGCAAAGAACAAATCATGTCAAACCAGTCTGATAGCTTTCTCTGATAGGATAATGAGCATTGTGGATAAGGGAGAAGCGGTAGATGTGGTATACCTAGATTTTAGTAAGGCATTTGATACAGTCTCGCATGATATTCTTATCAAAAACTAGGCAAATACAACTTAGATGGGGCTACTATGAGGTAATTATTAATGGTTCTCTATCTTGCTGGAAAGGTATAACAAGTGGGGTTCCGCAGGGGTCTGTATTTGGACTGCTTCTGTTCATCAACTATTTAGATATTGGCATAGACAGTACGCTTATTAAATTTGCAGACGATACCAAGCAAGGAGGGGTTGCAACTGCTTTGGAGGATAGGGTCAAAATTCAAAATGATCTGAACAAATTGGAGAAATGGTCTGAAGTAAACAGGATGAAGTTTAATAAAGACAAATGCAAAGTGCTCCACTTAGGAAGGAACAATCAGTTTCACACATACAGAATGGGAAGCAACTGTCTAGGAAGGAGTATGGCAGAAAGGGATCTAGGGGTTAAAGTGGACCAGAAGTTAAATATGAGTCAACAGCGTGATGCTGTTGCAAAAAAAGCAAACACGATTCTGGGATGCATTAACAGGTGTGTTGTGAACAAGACAGGAGAAGTCATTCTTCTGCTCTACTCTGCACTGGTTAGGCCCCAGTTGGAGTACTGGGTCCAGTTCTGGGCACCACATTTCAAGAAAGATGTGGAGAAATTGGAGAGGGTCCAGAAAAGAGCAAAAAGAATGATCAAAGGTCTAGCAAACATGACTTATGAAGAAAGGCTGAAAGAACTGGGCTTGTTTAGTTTGGAAAAAAGAAGATGAAGGGGGGACATGATAGCAGTTTTCAGGAATATAAAAGGGTGTCACAATGAGGAGGGAAAAAAATTTGTTCTTCTTGGCCTCTGAGGATACAGCAAGAAGCAATGGGCTTAAACTGCAGCAAAGGATGTTTAGGTTGGACATTAGGAAAAAGTTCCTAACTGTCAGAGTGGTCAAACGCTGGAATAAATTGCCTAGGGAGGTTGTGGAATCTCTGTTTCTGGAGATATTTAAGAAGAGGTTAGATAAGTGTCTATCAGGGATGGTTTAGACAGTACGTGGTCCTGCCATGAGGGCAGGGGGCTAGACATGATGACCTCTCAAGGTCCCTTCCAGTCCCAGCATTCTATGATATCAGACCATACAGAAGTCTAACATATTTTTGTTTTATAAAATTCATATTTGTTTTAACTCTCTGCCCTACTTTCTCTGCCCACTTCCTTTGTCTTATTTTTATATCCTAGTTATCTAACTTGCCTTTTATTGCTAGTAGAATATCATGCAGTTATCAGTTTTAAGCTTTTATGTATATCACTTTGGTACACAAGCACTAAATTATGGCATGCATACATATTTTCTCTTTCAAACAAACAAATGGTTTTCAGACAAACAGACCAGAGAATCGAGAACATCAGCAGCAAGAAGAGTATATTTCATCCTCTATTTGTCTATTTCCTTGAAAATATTTGTATTTCAAAATGTGCTACAAACAGCAGTTCATTTTACAAAATCACCTTTCAGATACTATGGAGTAATAACGTACATACACTAATAAAACAACCAAAGAAGGCAGAGCAATCCTGTAAGTCACTTCATTCTCACACAAAGGGCAGGCAGGGAACTGAGCAAATACCACTAATGTAACAAAATGCACAATACTGAAATAATCATCATCATCAACAACAATGGGCTCAGCAGCATCCATTGGTGTTTGATGCCTCTCTCACTATTTCATTCCTTCTTTCCCTGTCCAATGAGGAGCGGCTTAGTTTCTGTAGACTAGCGCTGCACTAATCTACCCATTCTCTGTGGGGTCTGCCTCTTCTATTCAAACTGTCCACTATGCCAAATACCAGGGTCTTGATTTCTTGTTCATCATTCATTCTGCAAATATGTTCAAATAGCTGTAACTTGTGTTGTATCACCTTCTGCAGTAGGTTTTCTTTCAGCTGTACCCTCCTATATAATTCCTCTTGGGTAATCTTCTGCATCCATCCTATTCTCAGGATCTTTCTAGAACAACTCCTCTTGAATGCCAATATTCTCCTCTTCGCATCTTTCGTTATTACCCATGTCTCACATCCATACAACATGCTGCTGACTATCCACGTTTTCAAGATGCTCAGCTTCATTCCTAAGTTAAATCGCTTTGCTTTTCCAGCTCTTATCCATCACCTTCAAAGTTGCTCTTGCTTTCCTTACTCTAGTCACTACTTTCTTCTTACAGCCTAGATCATACATTATATTGCTCCCCAGATATGTGAGCTTCTCTACGTTCTCTAATTCAATCCCATCTACACTGATCTTCCACAGATATTATGGCTTAAATCAAACAAAAATAAAGATGTTTCAGGGAGAAAAAAGAAAAAGCAATCAAGTTTAACATATGAACTCTTTCTTGTGGTTTATCTTAATTCTCCACCCCCAAAAGCAAGACTTCTCATGGTTCCATGGGTAAAGAACAGACTAGCTACTAAGAAAATTCAGCAACATGTTTAATAGCTATGTCGTCTGCAAGGGCTAACTTCAATTTGGTATTAACTTATCATTGCAGTATCTTTTCAATTACGTAACAAATAGCTCAACAAAAAATATTTCAGACATGAAATAGTTAGTTGTAAACTGAATTTGCTTTCAGAAAATTAGTCACTTGTTCTAGTTCTTAATTTCTAACCATTATTGGGTCTGATTTTTTAAAATGGGAATTCATAGTTCTCAGACTGATATGCCTCAAATGTGTGAGGCTGTAAACATGTAGTTACAAATACCTAGAAATTTTAAAGAAAACTAAAAAAAATCATACTCTATTTGTATACTAGCAACTGGAAATAGGGAGATTCTCACCAGAAGCTTTTGAGAGCATTAGCATATTATTTTGGTGCATGGTATTGTCATCATCATCATCAACTACCACCATGGGCTCAGCGTCCAGTGGTGTCCCATGCCTCCCTGACTCTTTTCTTCATCTCTCATTGTCCAATGCTGAGTGGCTTAGTTTCTGTTGACTAGCTCTGCACCACTTTCTGCAGGGGCTGCCTCTCCTCTTTGAACTGCACACTATGCCTAATACCAGGGTATTGACATTTCATTCTACAGATATGTCCCAATAGCTGTACCTTCCATTATATAACCTTCTACAGCAGGTTCTCTTCTGGCTGTATCTTCCTGTATTATTCCTTGCTGGTGACCTTCTACATCCATCTTATCCTCAGAATTCATGGCACTGGGACATGCAAGAAATCATTTTTTCTTACCCTTTTACTCAGTATTCAAATGTGTTTTTACATGTCTTGATGTTTGTGATACCCAGGACCTTCTAATGCAGCTACAGTGCTGGGATATGTAGCACAAAACATTTTCAGAAGTATTATAAGGAGTTAAAAATCAAGAAGAGGCCACTGTTATCCTTCCTGGGAAAAATATACTTTGTTGGAATATTACTGACTGTGAAAGAGCCTAAGTGTGAACTTTTACTTTGGCAACTTGATCGGTACTTATCTGACGAATCAGAACCAAAGGAAGAGATATAGGGGAAAGCAGCAATCTCTGCAACAAGTTGCATCTAGTCTCACATGTTGCCTTTAGAGTATCAGTGGATGCCAGTTACTACAGCAACCACAATAGTGTCTGGAAACCAGCGTCCTTGGTTACGGTTTTCCCGGGAAATCACTCGAGCTATCCAACACTTATCGCAGCCGCTTTATGCAGCTTAGTCCCTCACCATAGCCTTCCCCCATGGTCTACATTTACAACCGGAAGCAGCCACAGGTCGAGTGCCCATTCCTGCCCCCCGTTCCTTTGGCAAATTGGAAACGTTAATTCCCGCACTGGCTCACGCTACCCAATCCCTCTCAGGCGCACAAGATGCACATGTCCAGCGAGTCCAGCCTGGGATGGGGGCGAGAGGGGGCTTTTCTTCCCGTGGTTAGGCCGGCAGATGACACCGGCCGCCTCTTGAGATCCCCCAGACAAGCCGGTGGTTAAAATCGCCCCGACGTCCTCCGTACTCACGCGGTAATCCTTATACCAGCTCTCCAGCTTCTCCTGCAAAATCCCGCAGCTCTGGCTGGCGATTAGCCTCCGCAGGCTGTCGGCCATGGTCACGCCGCGCTGGGGAGCCGGGGCCGCGCGGCCAGGGGGCGCTCAGCATAGACCAGCCTCCCCCCCGGGGACTCCGCAGCAGCAGCAGCAGCCGCCCCGGCACGCTACCCAAGGCGCGGCCCCCGCGGCTGCTGATGGCGCCGCCTCCGGCCCGGGCTCAGCGCTGCCACCTCCTGCCGCCGCCGCCGGGCTAAGGTGAGCATTTGTGCTCGGCTATTGTTAGCCGCACTGACGTGGGCCGGGCTCGGGTGCCAGGGACGCCGCGGCCGCGCCCAGGGGCCGCTTTTTAGTTGTAGCAACGCGGTGACCCCGCCTCCCGCTGCCCCGCCCCACCCCCGCAGCAGGGGGCAACCCGGAGGCGGCGGAGGGTGGGCGCTGCTACCTCCTAACTCAGCCCCGGCAGGAGAGTTCCACAGGGAAGGCGAGTGCTTTCTCCTGGGCCCACCCGCTACCCTTCCCACGCTGTCCTCTGTCCTCCTGAGAGCCCCTCTCGCTTGTTTATGTTCCAGGCGCCTTTGAGGCAACAAAGTAGCCATTACTGGGCGCAACTTTTGCAATTTAAGACGGATAAACAAAAGCCCAGGAGGCTTCTTTTAAGGGAGTGTCTTCTCTTCGCAAGCAGATCTCTCAGTTACATCAAGCAAGGATGAACCGTCAAGAATATTCCCCAAAGGGTGAGTTCTGGGTACGTGTCTGGCCCTGGACCGAAAAAACAAGCAGGTGTTGTTTCCTTTGCTTCTGCTGCCTGGCACTTCAGATGTCCTGGGGCTGCTCTGACTTGGCCAGAGGATTTCAGTCCATCTCCTGAGAGAGCAAAGGGATCATTCAAGAAGTGTTCCAGACAAGACTTGGCTGATTTGTTGCCTGGGAAGTACCAGCACTCTTTGCCCTCAGTTTCCCGAAAATTGTGAAAATGTGTCTGGTAGCAAAGAAAATTAACTTTCACAAAGGTTTTGGCATAGTTTACCTCCCCTGAGCCTTTGATGTTTAAGGCTGAGCTCAGACACACAGGAAATGGATCTCAGATTAAGCAGACAGGATATAACAGAGGTTCCCTCAAACTGTGGTGGCTGGACCTCTGTGGTTCTGTACAGCACTTTTTGTCACAGAATGTTGGCTGGCCTTTCCTACTTGCAGGAGAAAGAAACAGGACAAATGAGGGAAATGAAAGGAAAAAAGTAAACCTGTGGTTTCCTTTCTTCAGAAAGGACAAGATCCTACTGCACTTAGCTAAAATAACTAATTATTTTCTTAATATTACTTCCCTGTATGAACAATTATTGTAGCTGCCACTAGGATGTTACAGGAGCCAGAATGAGAGATGTTCTGCAACTGCAAATATACCTGGCTATATCTTCGTCCATGTGTCAATCTCTCTAAAATGTGGCTCACAATCCTGAAAAAGTGTGAAACCTGTAATCTTCTCAATACACATAAATGAAATATTTCTATTATGAACAGGCTAGAGAACAAGGGCTAGTGGGTAAATTTCCATCTGGTCCATTAATTTCATATATGTATGGGTTTAAATGAAACAAAACCAAACTCCTAATAAGTCTATTTCGAGAGCCAAATTCATCCCTGAGAACCACACTCCAAATTTATAACATTTGGAAGAACAAAATGTGTTTTATGGCCTCACATCAGACAGCATTTTTCTGTTCAAAATAAATGGTAGATTTACATGAGAGAGAGCAGGATACCAAAAGAAATAATCAACTTTGTATGTTACATATTAGAATCAAGTTGAATTCTACTGTATTGACCTAGATTCTGTTTTGAGACCTTCATGTTCAAGATGCAACAAATGGAAGAATGTATCCTTTATTAATTATTATTATGACTTAGAGTTGGCACTGCGTTTAACTATTGTTCTGCTGGAATCCTATCATCTTTCAAAAAGTGTTCTAACAGAGAACTATGTGTTCTGCCATTGTGATGGAATAGTTTAAAATCAGGGCATGAAAGATTTCAGCACTGCAGTTGTAAAAAGATATTTTTGCATCTGCAAAATGTCTAGAGCACGCTTCCTATGTGTAACTTATTCTATGCTGTTGAACAAATTACTAGCACTATAAGCATAGCCAGTGGAGAGGTGATTTTACTGGTCTTTCAACCAATTGAAACTTTAAAGGGCATGATCCATAGTCTATGCAGACTGAAGGATGCCTACAACCAATTCAGCTATTCACATTCAAATACTAACAGAAACAGGACAGTTGTGTTGTACAGATTTGGGACATCATTGGAGAATTCACATCCAAACAGCAGTGGATGGGATTAAAAACATGGTTTTAATCTGTGACACGCATAATGTTGTTCTACTATCTTTTATATTCCTTAAAAAACCTGTATTCATTTTGCTCAGCCCCAACAAAGTTAAAAATTAAGCACCTATCAGAAGCAGTAAAATGTAATGTATATGAAAATAGACATTTGATTCTTGCTCTTACAGGATGTGCGTAGAAAGGAGTAAAATGGGGAAGAAAGCCCTGATTGTATATAAAGAGGGTAATGTGTGTCTGCAGAACATATGCTCCTTGCCTTCTGAATTGGTTTGCACAAGATCTATGAGGTCTAAAAGGGAAGGTCATAATATGTTGCCCTTTGTAGGGCATAGATCTCCCAGAAAAAAATGTACATAGGAATTTGCTTCTGTGTGATTCTCTCCGTGTCTGAACCCATATTCTGAGAAGAATGCAACAAGAGTAAGCCAACGAGAGCACAGCTTAACAGCTGTATCAGCAACAGACAACCTAGGTTATTGATTGGTCTGCTTGAGTGGCCTTGCTTCATCTCAGTGGACCCCAAGATTGTTGTAACCAAAACCAGGCCTGCCAATGGGGGGGAGGGCAAAAGGCAATTGCCCCCCAGGCACAGCTTCACATGGCTATTGGGGTTAGAACCGTGAGCTGGGTGGTGCTGACGGTCACATGCCCTAGGTCCCATCCGTTCTGCCATTGGCCCCTCCCCTTCTGGGATGCAGAGCCAGGCTACCTTCCTACCTTTCCTCAGGGCCCACAGCTGTTGTCAGTCTTATGGACCAAGACAGTCTACCAAGCTCTCTCAGAGGTCCAGAGAGACCTGGGCCACTTCCATCTTTTGAAGCCCCTAGCCATAATAAAAATAAAAAATGGTGAGCCATGAAAACAATATACGACACCAAATTAGGCATGAAACATAATTTGAATATTAGTAACGCAGAGCCTTTTTCTGTGCAAATCACTAATTATTGAGGGAGGCACATAAAAAGAGGTTGCAAAACTTAGCAAATGTCAAAAAATTAACAAGAGTCTAAATTTGAGGTCCCCTTTGAGTTTGAGGCCAACGCCTAGCTGTGGATACTCCACTAATCAGCTGGGGGACATGTGACTGTCTCCTGAATTGCTCCACAAGTACCCAGCTCATAGGGAACACTGCAGAGCTGTATCTTCTGTTTCAGTTCCATGAATATCCCATTGGGTAGTGGGATTGTGACATCAGAATTAAGTCAACAATCATCACTCTTCTCTCCTTTTGGTTCACTGTCCCCAGTGAGATTGTAATATTAGAGTTAATAATCAACATCTCCCTTTCTTTTCTCTTTTCCATATATTTAGTCCTTCCCCAGCTCTTCCCTTAATAAATCTGCATAATGATGTTCAGTCTGCATGCCTTGTTTGCTTGCCTCTTCCACCACCATCTCAGGTGCTTTCTTCCATACCCCTCTCAATATTGGATTGCCCCTCCTAAGCTGGTTCACCAAGCCACTTCTAATTTAGATCTAGTCTTCCTCATGCTGTCAATTTATCAGGGGGAAAAAATTGTTCCAGCATACCATACCATACTTTTACTGAGCAAGTACATAATCATACTGATTTTGCCCCATTTACCAAGTCAGTTAATAAATAGTAAATTTTTGTCATTACCAACTTGGATCTGATTTGAAATAGCTGCCTGGAGAGAAGTCTGTCCTTTTTGAAGAAAGAAGTGTATACGGCTAAACTGTTGTCTTAACTAATGTCTTCACCAAATGGCCCTCCCAATTAGATTGTTTAAATTTATTTACTTTTAATTATCTAGAATATTAGTTACATGGAAAGGGGCATTTGATTTTAAAAATAATAGATTTAACCCATGTCCATTTTCAATATAAATAATTTATAAAATAAAACTTTACCTCCATGGAAAGTATTCGCTAGTACTTAAAAATTATCCGTGTTTAAAAAAACAACACAGGAGATCTCCAGCAAGCTATGAAATTGTATTATTATTAGTTTTACTGGCATGCTTAGTGTTTTCAAAACCAGACAGATTGTATGATCCTTGCCCCAACATACTTACCCACAAAGGTAAGATCCTGCATATATTTATGTTATGGAGGTGTGTAGAATTTGTGCATCAGCCGCATTCAGGTGCAAATCATACCCACCTCTGGCAGATGCCTGAATAATCTGTCTCATACATGTTAGCTGAGCAACACTTGTATAGCTTGTCAATGAAATAAAGAGGCATGAAGGTGAATCTGTGTGTCAGATTTTCCTGGGAACAGAGCACTGAGATAGAAAGATTTGTGTCAGACCCCTCCAGACAGTTGAGATTCATATACTGGACCTATATATAGAATGCTTCCGCCACTGTGCACAGACAGAGATTGTAGAAAAGCAGCATCACTTACCCCTAAACCTCAGCCGTGCAGAATGCAACACCATCAACAGCCTCAGAAACAACTCTGACATTGTCATTCAAGAGGCTGACAAAGGACGTGCTGTTGTCATCATGAATAGGACAGACTACCAAAAGGAGGCTGCCAGGCAACTCTCCAATACCACTTTCTCCAAGCCACTGTCCCAGGATCCCACTGAGGAATACACAAAGAAACCACAGCATCTGCTCAAGACTCCCTACAAAAATACAGGAACAAATCTACACAGACACACCCCTAGACCAGGTCTATTCTATCTACTACCCAAGATCCATAAGCCTGGGAATCCTGAAAACTGCATCATCTCAGACATTGGCACCCTCACTACAGGATTGTCTGGACATGTGGACTCTCTACTCAGATCCTAGGCTACCATGCTCCCAGCTTTCTTCAAGATACCACCGACTTCCTTAGAAAACTACAATTCATTGGTGACCTTCCTGAAAACACCATCCTGGCCACCATGGATGCAGAGGCCCATTACACCAATATCCCACATGAAGATGGACTTCAAGCTGTTAGGAACATTATCCCTGATGAGACCAAGGCACAAATGGTGGCGGAGCTTTGTGACTTTGTCCTCACCTACAACTATTTCAGATTTGAAAACAATTTATACCTTCAAATCTGTGGCACTGCTATGGGTACCCGCATGGCTCCACAGTATGCCAACATTTTTATTTTGACTCGCACATCTGATGAAACGGGTCTTTGCCCACAAAAACTTATGCTCCAAAATATGTCAGTCTATAAGGTGCCACAAGACTTCTTGTTGTTCTCGAAACATTTTTGGCTGCCCTGGAACAAGGCTTCCTCAGCTGCCGTCCCCTAGCACTCCTCCTCTACTTGCACTACATTGATGACATCTCCATCATCAGGACCCATGGGAAAGAGGCTCTTCAAGAGATGCACCATGATTTCAAGTTTCCACCCCATCATCAGCCTCAGCCTGGACCATTCCACACGAGATTCACTTCCTGGACACTACTGTGCAAATAAGTGATGGTCACATAAATACCACCCTATACCGGAAACCCACAGACTGCTATGCTTACCTACATGCCTCCAGCTTCCATCCAGGGCACAATACACGATCCTTGTATACAGCCAGACACTAAGGTACAACTGCATTTGTTCCAATCCCTCAGACAGAGACAAACATCTACAAGACCTTTACTAAGCTTTCCTGAAACTACAATACCCACTTAAGGAAGTGGAGAAACAGACTGACAGAGCTAGATGCGTACCCAGAAGCTACCTGCTACAAGACAGGCCCAACAAGGAAAAGAAGAGAACACCACTGGCCATCACATACATCCCCCAGCTAAAGCCTCTCCAGTGCATCATTGATGTATAACCCATCTTGGACAATCGTTCTTCATTCTTACAGACCTTGGGAAGCAGGCCAGTCCTTGCCTACAGATGGCCTGCCAACTTTAAACAAATTCTCACCAGCAACTATAGACCACACCACAGTAATTCTAAACCTGGAACCAATCCCTGCAACAAACCTTGGTGCCAACTCTGCTCACATATCTACACCAGCGATATCATCACAAGACCTAACCACATCAACCACACCATCAGGAGCTGTTTCACTTGCACATCTACTAATATAAGATATGCCATCATGTGCCAGCAATGACCCACTGCAATTTACATTGACCAAACTGGACAGTCTCTGTGTAAAAGAATAAATGGACATACATCAGGAATGGTAACATACAAAACGTGTAGGAGAACACTTCAGTCTCCCTGGACACTCAGTAACAGCTCTACAACAAAACAAATACTTCAAAAATATACTCCAGAGAGAAACTTGCAGAGCTGCAATTCACTTGCAAATTTGACACCATCAGCCAAGGGTTAAACAGAGATTGGGAGTGGTTGGCCAATTACAAAATCAGTTTCTCCTCTCTTGATGTTCACACCTCCACATTAGTTACTGATAATGAGCCACATCCTCTGCGACTGAACAGACCTTGTCAACTCTGGCCCTCCCCTTGACCCAGACTCCCTTTCTAAACCCTCCTCTGGAACCTCCCCCCCGTGCATCTGACAAAGCGGGTCTTTCCCCATGAAAGCTTATGCTCCAAAATATCTGTTAGTCTATAAGGTGCCACAGGACTTCTTGTTGTATATGGAAGTAAGGCTCACCAGAGGAGCCAGTGCAGAATTTTAAGTGAATTTACATATCAGACTCATGGGGTTGCAGGTATGAAATGGATAGTGCCAAACTAATCTGCCATGTGTCATTGACAAGGACTAGTTGAGTGTCACATTCACCAGGGGAAGACGGTTGGGAAAGAAGGACGTTTCCGTATCATACTCACACTGGGTGCTGCAGGGGAGAGAGAATGGGCTGTAGCTCAGCCACACTCTGGTATGTGTCCCCCATCTGGTGGCTGGCTGAGCACTTCACAAACCCCAGTGAAGGATTTAGCCTTACCCCCAGCCTGGAGAGGTGGAGAGGAGGATGTAGACCACCCCCGCATGGAGCACCCATGGGGATGCTACTCCAAGACAAAATAGAATTACCTGCGAGTCACTCCTGAGACCAGTGCAAAAGTGGGAGCCTTTGAGCCTTTGGGAGAAGAGCTACTGAGACTGAAGGACAACAAGGGGGGATACTCCTGGGGTCCGTTAGAGGTTTTGTCCCAAGACAGAGCGAAGTGGAGGAGCCTTGCAGAGGACAAGGGTTTAAGTGGAGTAAGTCAACTCCTGGGAAACTGAGGCACAGAGAGGACAAGGGACCCTTGGCAGACCAAGGAGCTGATCCAGCTTTCCTGACTCCCAATCCACAGGCTCCTGCTTCCTCCCTGTCACTGGCAGGGCTCCTGCATTCTGGGGTGCCGGGGTAGGTGACTGTGATCAGAGTCCTCCACAGACCCCTGCCTGGCGGAGGCTGCCGTGGGCCTGGCGGCGGGGCGAATCTCCGCCCCCTAGAGCCCAGTGGGAGGGGAGGCGCCAGTGGCCCTCGGGCGCCAGGGCGGGACAAGAGGTGCTGGAGAGGAAGATGGCGGCGGCGGCGGCGGCCTCTGAGCAGGTCTGGGGCCGGGGTGTGCCGGGCCGCCCCACCGCCGCGGGCGGCACAGCGCGGGTCCCGGGGACAGTGGCCGCGGCCGAGCCGCTCCCCGGCTGCTGTGCGCGCGCCGCCCCCGGGAACGGCCGGCCGGCCTGGGGGGCCCGACTGCTCAGTCCGGCCCGCTGAGCCGGCGGGGCCTCGCGAGAGACATACCCCCCAGGCCGCTGCAGCTGCTCCGGCCGCGGGCCCGGCCCTAGAGCCTGACACCGCCCGGCTGCACCGGGCTCGGCCCCTGTGCCGGGGTTAGTAGCCGGAGGTGGCCTGGCGCAGCCCCGCCCCCCTTTGGCGTGTGGGGAAGCGGGCCGGGGGAGGCCCTTTGCAGAGTGATTGCCTGTTCCCCAAATACTGCGGTGACACACACAGCTTCGGCACTGCTGGCTGCCCGCACCGCGGCCTTTCCCTTTGCAGTGGGGCTGGGAAGAGTTCAGAGTTGTCGGGGAGGCGAGGTAAAAGCTTTCTTCGGACCATCTTTCTGTTGATAAAAGGGACAGGTTTGACCCCGGACTGCTTTAGGTCAGTGGTTCTCAACCGGGGTGGGGTACCTGCGGGCCTTCCAGGGGTACGTCAGCTCAGCTAGCTGTTTGCCTGGATTTACAACAAGCTCACATAGAAAATGATGGTCAAAGTCGGTACCAGCCCATGTCATATAGTGACTTGAAGTTTGTATGGCTCTGTGTTTTACCCACCCAGATTTAAATACAATATTAGTATTCTAATTCTTTTATTTTATAATTTGATGGTAAACCTGAGAAGATGAGCAGTTTGTCAGTAATAGTGTGTTGTAACGTTTTGGTAATTTAAGGTCTGATTTTGGAAGCAAATAATTTTTAAAAGTGAGGTGGAACCTTGGTCTAGCATGTTCCCATCAGTCTCCTGAAAGGTTACACTTATCCGCAGATATTGAGAACCACTGCTCCATGATATTCAGGCAATTATTCAGAAAATGTTTTCAGAATTTCTAGAACATTAAACTTACTTGATTATCTTGATTATTTGAAAAATTTTTATTCTCATAATACAGGTGGGATTACTGATTTCTCTGAGGCCCCACTTGAACAGGCAAGACTAGATAAAAGTGGAATGAAATAACTACGTTGTGTAGCTCACATTTGTTTGAAAAATTAAGGATGACCATTCACAATTTGTGCAGCCAAAAAAATAATGGCTCTTTACCAGTTTGCAATAGATTTTTGTTATATATACTGCCAGCTATTGTTGATGGGGGATGACAAATTTAGATACTCATGAAAGATATACATACAGATTTGCAAGTAAGTATTCTGTATGATAAGAAAAGGAGGTTTTCTCATTCACATATTGTGAATTTTTTTCATGTGCTTGTTGTAGCACCGCAGTTTGTACATCAGTATATTGCTATGTAGTGTAGTTCACTGTAAATAGATTTGAGATCATATGCTTTATTTTATTTAATTTGTACTAGAGTGATGGTTTATCGACAGTGTTTAAATATGGGTTAGGATAAACGTTTAATCCAGAACTCTGTTGTCCAACAACATCCATAATCTGGCAATATTTTAGTTAGCTGAATGACCACTTATCATTGATTTGGCCCATGTTTCCCTGGTCCCATTAAGTTGGTTTCAAGCCACCAGTTCTGGCTCCCAGTGTTCCGTGCTGTTATTTATCTGTAGTTTAGCCCTAAATATCCACTAAGAGCCCAGTAAACAGGCGAAGTGTTAATAATGCTCTTAGACAATATTGACCTCCCATGGTCCAGCAAATTCTCTAATCTGGCACGGGTCTGGTTCCGAGAGTACTGGATTAGAGAGGTTCAACCTGTAGTTTCAGTCTGGTTATTTGCATTCTTTCTAAGAGCTCGTCTATACTTCCAGGAAGATCAACCTGTCATGACTGATCTGCCAGAGTTCAATATCATGCATCTGGTAGAGACAGGGAAAATCGATCTCTCTGGGGTCGCCAGGTGACCTGTATACTCCTTGCTATCATGAGGGGTAAGGAAGGTCAACAGCAGCAACACTCCCTTTGACCTTCCTTAGTGAAGACAGTCACATAACTCAATTTCTGATGTCGATTCTAGCTCTGCAATTGTTGTAGCTAGAATTGCATATCAAAAATCGACTTGCAGGTCTAGCGTAGACCTGGCCTTAGAATAATAGAGGGTAAAATGATCAAAAGGGTGTCATCATCCATCTCCAAAGTGGGTCTTTGCCCACGAAGGCTTATGCTCATACATTTCTGTTAGTCTGTAAGGTCCCACAGGACCCCTCAGTGAGATAATTGTATGGTTTGTACCATACTTAGATAAACTCACTAAGAAACTCATACATTAGTTCACAGGGAGCTAAAATAAATGTTTGGATGCCTATGAGTAGTCCCATTATAAGGAACATATCTTGTATCTGCCCCAAAATGTAAATACATAATGAAATTCTTTACAACTGAAATTTAATTAGCTACTGCAACAGAATCACTGATTTATAGATGCTTTATTAAAAATCAAGACATTCTTTATAATTGGTTTTAAAGTACCGCTATATTGGTATCACTTAAAAATAGACAAACTGAACTTTGGGATAGCAGACAAAGATGCCATTGGGTCACACTCTTTTATTATGCATGTTGATTACCTGCAAAATAACTATGTACTTTGTCTCATGCTTTGTGTCATGCTGCAGCAAAGTTCTAATGGACCTGTGAAAAAGTCTATGCGTGAGAAGGCTGTGGAAAGGAGAAATGTTAATAAAGAACACAACAGTAACTTTAAGGCTGGATATATTCCAATTGATGAAGACCGTCTCCATAAAACAGGCTTACGGGGCAGGAAAGGAAACTTGGCTATTTGTGTGATTGTTCTCCTCTTTATTTTGGCTGTCATCAATTTGATTGTGAGTATAACATTTAAGCTAAAAGTGACACCTGGGCATGCTTGTTTTAATTTTAATTGAGTATTTATTAAATAAGTACAAACTTTCTCTAGCATAAATCAAAATACTCTGGAAAGCAAAATCTTGAAGTGTATTAAGGGTGATTAATTTTTTATGTGCCTTTCCTGCTCCCTTATGGTATCAGAAAGAATAACAGTATTTTGTTGGTTTTTATTAGCAACTAGTCCCCAATCTTTTGGGTTTTTTTCAGCGTGACTAAACAATGATTTTTTTCCTCCCTTTTGCTGCATTTCTTTTCAGGATTCTCTGTAATTAAAAATAGCATCATAATGTTGCAAGATATTTTACAGAGATTAGAAAGACAATGGTCTTGCCAGAAAGAGCTTTTACATCCTCTCATCTAAGGCTATGTTTAGACTACAGCAATTTGTCAACAAATTTTTGTCAGACGATATCTTCCGACAAAACTTCTGTCAACAGCTCGCAGCCACATTACCAAGAGAATCGCAAAAGTGATCCAGGGTGTCAACAGAGAGCGGCTGGACTGCCCAGCCACGCTCTCAACAAAACCTGTCAACCGGAAGCACAGCAGACGGGGCTGCCCAGTGTCCCAGAAGCCCTGTCTGACGACAGAGGGCCCCCAGACTGTCCAGACTGGGTTTCTGTCAAAAGATCTCTGTCAACAGAGGCGTTACGACTCGTGGGGTGCGGGCCAAGACTGTCAACAAAAGTGCTGCATTCTGTTGATTTACTGTTGACAGAACATCTTGGGAATCTGGATGCTCCCTGGGTTTTGTTGACAAGACCCTCTAGTTAGACATAGCCTAAGAGATTACATGTATCACCACCACTGCGGTGCCTGTGCCCCTGTAGTTAGGAACAGGAATACTGTGATTACTCCCACAGCCAGAGCTGTACATCAGAAACAATGAAAAATATTAGCAGTGCACAATAAAATTATTCTTAATGCTTTCAAGCCAGCAGATCGCAGCAATGCTGTATGATCATAACTGAATTGTACATTAGTTTTCAGAATTCATCCTGTCCACTCTGCATGCTGATTTGCTAGTATAATTCACTATTTTAATATGCACCTTTGCTTCTCCTCTCCTTCAAATAATAAAAGCCTAGCACGATATTCTGGGCTGCCAATGTCCTACGACCCAGTGGAACTTTGTGGCAGGCTCCCAGCCTGCCACACCCCTGCGTGCTGCCTAAAGCAGCCAACTACTGGGGCCCTGTGCTAGTGGGAACTGCCTGGGTTGTACTTGCAGGCGAATACAGTGTGCAAAGTCGTTCCCCCGCTCCTTCCCACAGGGAGGCACAGCACAGAGATGTACATAGCCCCCTCAGTTGGCCACTTTGAGTGGTGAACAGCGTGTGGCAGGCAGGGAGCCTGTCTGAGAGTTACACTGGGATGCTGACCAGGAGCCGCCTATGGTAAGCATTTCCCAGCCAAAGCCTGCATTTGGTACCCCACATCCTCTCTCCCCCTCAACTCCCCACCCCTGGTCACAAGCTCCTCCTGCCCCAGATCACAACCCAAAGCCCCTGCATCCCTTCCTATGCTCCTTTCCTAGAATCCTATCCTTCATCTGTACCCATTGCTGGACCCTGCACCCTCCTGTACCCCAACCCACTACCCCAGGTTATAACTCAAACCCCCTGAACCACCTCCTACACCCCTGCTTCTAAGCACGACTCTCTTCCAGACCTTGCACTGCCCTCTCCACCCCTCCCCCAAAGCCAGAGTCCTCTCCTGTTCCCCATACCCCTTCCCAGAATCCACATCCCACCTCACTACTCAAAGCTTCATTCTGCATCTAATCTCCAGTCCAGACCCTGCACCTCCTCCACTAACATAGAAGAATGTGGCCCTTGATCACTTACAAATTCTTGGCATGGCCCTCTATCAGAAATTATTGCCCATCCTTGAAATAAATGGTCATTTTATAAAAAAAAGTATTTTGATCACTCTTTTTCCTGCATCTGTGATATTACAGTAGATATGAAACTATGTTTGTATTACTGTTCTAGATCACACTTGTCATCTGGGCTGTGATTCGTATTGGGCCAAATGGTTGTGACAGCATGGAGTTTCATGAGAGTGGGTTATTGCGTTTTAAACAAGAATCCGACATGGGAGTTATACATCCATTATATAAAAGTACAGTAGGAGGCAGGCGTAATGAAGATTTGGTTATAACTGGAAATAACCAGCCTGTAAGTTACAACATGAGTTGAACATATGTCGTTAACAATATGGGGGAACTACAATATTATTATTGATTGTAACTGTAGTAGCAACATTTTTGTCACATTTTAAAATCATTTTAATTATTGGTTTTCTGCAGATTGTATTTCAACAAGGAACAACAAAACTCAGTGTGGAAAAGGACAAAACCTCCATTACCAGTGATATTGGTATGGAATTTGTTGATCCAAGAACACAAAATACGTTGTTCAGCACAGATTATGAGACTCATGAGTTTCATTTGCCAAATGGAGTGAAAACTTTGAACGTACAGAAGGCATCTACAGAGAGGGTATAAACTATTTGAATAGATCACGTTTTCTTTTAGATAAAGACTAACTATGGAATTGAATTGTTGCAAAGTAGGACTGCAGTTTGTGTTGGGACTGGGCCATATTCAAGTAAATAGCGAAGTATAACCAGCAAAGTATTTTGTCACAAAATAACTGTTGCAAAAAGTAAACAGTCAAATTCTGAAGAAAAGTCATAACAACGTTCTTTTTATTGTACATTACTGCAAGTGAGAGAATAAATTAAGATAAACTAAAATGCTTTAATTAACCACCCTAACATGTAAGGACCAGAATACCCAAATTTATTTTCATTTGCTATTGGAATTTTTGTGTCTGTTCATGTACCAGCATTATTGACTTGTACAGCTACCAGTCCAGAAATAGCTTGTTATGTAATTATGATTGTTGCAGAGGCTGTGGAGAAATCAGATTATTTTAAAAGCTCGGTTCTTTTTAAAAAAAAAAAATCATAGCAAGGGTGCACACACCCAACCTGTGCCTATTGCTTTCTTGGTGGTAGTTTTTATTCTAATGAGATGCTCAAAAGTCAGAAGACACATTGTAAGAATTTTTTATTTGCAGTTAAACTGATACGTGAACAACACTGACATTTCAGGGTTCCATGTTTATCAATTTGAATTCCAGATGAAGTAGGACCCATGTATTAATAAAATGTACAAAGTTTTCCAATTGCCAACTCTACAGATTCAATATGGGATCCGAAAGTCAGGCTCTGAGGTTACTTTCTTGCACATCATCATTTGTAATAGGTTCTTCAGGCCACCTTAAGATCTTAGTCACAGTTGTGCAACCCCATTGCTTTCAGTAAGTTTACCCAGGTTAGTTGCTGTGTACTTAGAATTTAGTGAACAATCTGGCACAGTCTGTCAGATGTTTAATCTGCAGAGCTAATAGGAATAAAAAGTAAACTTGTTTTTGTACCTGAAGTAAACAGGTATGATTCTGAATGCACACAACAGATCTGAGCAGAACAGAAAGATAAGCCATTTTTATACAGTCACTTTTCAAAACGAGATGCTTAAAAAGAGGGTTAAATTTGACACCTAAATTACTTATGTGTTCGTCTAAATTCCTATTATACTTAAACCTAGCCAAATGATATGCAAGTATAAGTCAGATGGCAGCCTAAGAAGTTAATCTTTTTATTGTGACACAATTTTTCTAAGATAAATAATCCTTGCATCTAGATATGACTAATTTGCTCAGAGCAATAAAAAACTGTAGACACTTTAAAGGCTTTGGGAGAGGGATATACAACATGCATTGACTGTGATATAGTCAGATTTTTAGCAGTGTTGCTGTAATTTAGAGAACTAATTTAATAAATCTACTTCATGACAAGCAAAAATTGAACTTTTTAAACTGTATCCACCATTATTTGATTATTCTTGCATAATTTTTCCCTTTTAAGATTACCAGCAATGCTACCAGTGACCTAAATATAAAGGTTGATGGACGTGCCATTGTTCGTGGAAATGAAGGTGTTTTCATCATGGGCAAGACCATTGAATTTCGCATGGGTGGTGATATGGAACTAAAGGCAGTAAGTATTTTAAATTGAGAAAATTCTTCATACTAGTTCCAAGTTAAAATGAAGAAGAAGAAAATTAAGCTTCATTTTTGGATGGATTCAGATCTGTAAATTGAGAATAAAAGTCTAGTTTAGAAGCAGTTCCATTTAATTCATTAACTTCTAACATTATAAAAGCAAGTAATATTTTTTTCATCTTTTTAATTCAGTGACTCAGGAACTCTGAGTTAGCAATTATTTCATTGCTTATTGATATAATGTTTATTATGAGGACAGTCTGAGGTGGAGAAGAGGTTAAAGGGAATGTTTAAAGGCAAAAATAGCCAATTTTATAAAATTGATGTTTAAAGTCTAGTTCATTCTGGTTCACAAGCGGGCTTGGTGGGCTCATTATATTGTGTCTCACACATTTAATTACTACAATATTGGCCTAGGAGTAGAATGTCAAGTTATGCTGAGGGTCAGAACCAAGAAGTGAGAGAGCTACATTCACTCATGATTATTTTTTTAAATAACTTTTTATGAAAAGATTTTAGATTTAAACAAAATAAACTGTCTCTTGTTATCTTTAGTATAGCTTTGAAAATAAGACATTGCTTTGCACCTTACTTCTTTTAGGTGATAATTGTATAAATATTTTATTATTAGGAAAACAGCATTATCTTAAACGGAAGTGTAATGCTCAGCACATCTCGACTGCCAAGTTCTTACGGGGAAAAGTTTAATAATGGTGACTGGCTGCGCTACAAGCTCTGTATGTGTGCAGATGGAACTCTGTTCCGAGTTGAAGTGAAGACTCGCAACATGGGCTGTCAAACTTCAGTCAACCCTTGTGGAACCACACATTAAACACTAATACCTGGGTCAAGAGGAGGCATGAGGAGAGTTCATTTATGTTTTTACATTTTTGTGTATAAAACAGTTGCATGCCAATTATTTTTGTTTTCTACACCAGTTTGTTACAATGTGTGTTACATTTTTAGCACAGCAGTATTGTCTGTTATATATTCTCAGTATTTACAGTAGAGTATTTACTATAATAATGGATCTGATTTAGCAGATACTTGAACACGTGTATATTGAAGCATGTGCTTAAGCACCTTGCTGAATTGAGGCCAGTAAGAGATTCACTGGGGAGGGGGATTGATCCTACATGATGCTGAGTACCTCCTGCAAAGAGTCCTTGATTCCTTGCCTTTGAAGTGCTGTTTCACTTCCTGTCACCTCAGAATTCCGAGAAGTTGCTGGAAATCTGTCAGGGTGAGCTATAGAGTTGGGAGGATGCACATTGTTCCACAGAGCCACTTTTGTGCTCTGTAGATCATTCTTTAAGAAGTGGTCACTGGGGAAGGAGGGAGTCAGTGGCAGCATGGCTTCACTGGAGCCGTGCTCCGTGGGGGTAGAAGGAACCCAACTCTAAAGGAACAGTTGGGAAGGCTCTCTCCAGTTCTTTAGAGAGAAACTCTACAGCTATGGTTACACTTCAAGCATCTGTCGCCAGATGTTTCCGTCAGAAGAGATTTTCCAACAGAATGTCTGTTGACAGATTGTGGCCTTACACTAAAGCAGATCTAAAGCACGATCTCCTCTGTTGACAGAAAGTGGCCAGACTGCCTGGCCCTCTCTTGACAGAATGGCAAACCGAAAGCTTAGCAAACAGGGCTGCCCAGTGAACTGGAAGCCCTGTCTGTCGACGGAAGCTGCCCAAAGTATCCACACGATTTTTGTCATCGGACTCTGTCAACAAAGGCCCTCTTCCTCATCTGGGAGAGGCAGAAGTTTGTTGGTGAAAGTACCAACTTTTGTCGACATACTATCGACAAAATGCATTGTGTGGACTCCCCATCAGTTTTTTGTCGATAAAATTCTAATATAGCCTACAAGAAGGGGCCAACAGGCATTCTGGCTTCTTATATATAGATATGTTTTATGCTGATCTTCAGCCCACTCTCAAACCTTCATTTTTGCACCCATAATTATTCAGCATGCAGTAAAAGTTCAGTCTCTAAATAACTGCTTTGTAGACAGAATCTGTGCCTGACATTTAAGCAACCATTTCTCTATCTTCAAATAGCCATGCTCACACTATGGATGCAAAAACGGGCTAGTTTTCAAAACTGTAAATGCAGTCAAATCTTCATTTAAATATATTCTGTTTTTATTTGCAGTAGATGTATGTTGACTGTTAGCATCACAATAAGAAATTGACAATTTCTTTTGATTATTTTCATTTAACTAGAGATGAGCGTATGCTGACTCATTTGATCCTTAAGAAGACATGAAGAAAAATCCTTGTCCAACATTTTAGGCAGAACTGGGGCAATCAAATATTGTATATTTAGAAGCTTGTATTCTACTTCAAAAACCCATTTTTTAATTTTTTTTTTTTTTTGGAGTATAGCAAAGCAGGATCTATTCAGATACATGATCACGTAGTTGTAAATATAAAATGAATACAGAAAACTGAACTATTCACACAGAAATAAAAGATGTAACAGCAAATTTTTAGTAGGAATCAAAGGATTATAGTCTTTCTGGCTTCATAGCGTACCTGTGATTTGACTCAAAGATGGTAGTCCTGTCCAGTTGTTAAGATATGATTATTTTCCTTTAGGGGAATGATTTGCTTCTTTGTAAGGATATGCCATTTAAGCAGAAGCTTAGAGAAGAAATTGGGAATTTAAACTGTTCGGAAACAATAGAAAGCCATTAAGTATCAATCCAAAAATTGTGAATGGAATCAGTTCCCAGTCAGTCAATTGGGAATCAATTCCCTCCTATTGATCCTGCTGTTCCCATAATAGCAGTATCAATAGGAGACTAATGGACATAAATGTATGGGAAAATCCTGTATCATGCTAACTTGCATATTGACCATTTCCCAAAATATTTATTAAAATATGGAGTCCTACCATATGTGAATGGAAGAGCCTACAACAGAAACCCTTATAATTTCCATTTGCTTCTACTTTGCATTTTGATGCCTGTTTTTCAAAAATATTCCCATGGAAATATATTTATATATACCAACTTTAGTTCATATTTATTGTTTCAGTAGAATCATTCATTTTTTCACATCTGAAATATTTAGCAGTACTTAAATTTGCTTATTGAACTCCCGGTATTATAATATCTAAGTACAAACTTAGTCATGCTACAAGTTTGAATTATATAAGGTATTTATGAAATATTTTATTTATTTTGCTGAAATGATGTGTTTCAATGGTGTATTGACATTAACTTTCCTCTGCTATATAGGGTAACACATTTTTTTCTTGAGTACCTTAATAAAAATATTCTATGGATTCTACAGGTGAGAATTCCGAATAAAATTATTGTAAGACACAGTGATTAAGACCAATTACCTTCTTAGATAAAAAAGTAGCTATTTACAGTTATTAAAAATGTAAATTTGTTCCTAAGAAACCTGGTGTTTAAATTGTAAATTGACTAGATGATCTGTGGTTTTTAAACATGATAGTAATCTAGGTCCCAATTCTTCGTGGTATGGAAACATCTGCCTTAATTTTAACATCAATAGGACTAATACACATTTAACATTATGCAGGTTCTTATGTATCATGATGAATTACGGTCTTAATGAAACCTTTGCATTTTGATAATAATGGCAGCTTTTATTAAAACCCTCAACTGTTCTTGGAGAGAAACTCATAGTCCAATGTCAAACATAAATTTGCTAATTGCAAACCTATTGCACTTACTGTTTTTAGATTGATACAGTGTTTTCTAAGAGCCCTAGTGATCTTAATAATGGACGCCTGCAATAGCTGTCAGTGCTGCTGACTTTAACTAGTTGTGTTCATAACTACATGAATGCACACAGTTCCTGGATTTAGAGGTCTTATGGCTGTGGCATTTCATGCAACAAGTGTTTGAAAGAGCTTGTTTCAAAATCTGTAATGGTGTTAAATTATGTTTTTGGATTTGTTTAGCATGTCCATTTGTAACTGAAAGCTAACAAAGCTTACTCAGATGAGGATTAGTATGTATGCTGCTTGCTAATTATTTGTAAATTTTCTTAATATATTCAACTGCCTTCCTTAAAATTTATACAGATTGAAAAAAATAATGATGCCATATACCCCCTTTGTTGTGCATTTATTTGTGGTTTTACTTCTAACTGCATCCTCTTATATTTTTGGATTTATTATATAATTAGAGGATTTCTTGTGTGCATTGGTATTTAGTTAGTTACTTGGTACAGCTGAGATTCTAGGAATACTGAACATACAAGCTACATGCCTCTGTAAAACAGCATTATGTACTTTCAAAACATCTTGTTCTTCAAGAGTTTTTTAGCATTTGTAACAATTGTTTCAAAACATAAAACAGTGTTTTTAGTCTTTGGTTTTGAGGTGGAACAAATAAAATTCTAAAAATCTAGAACCTTTAAAATTTTGTGTATATGTACAAAGTCAAGTTTAAAATACATTGACTAACTGAACACGTGTTTTATTAACTAAAAGCATGAAATTCATTCCATATCTATGTCAGATTATGACTAGTAGACTTTGCTCCCTGATAAGTATATACAGTGAAAGAAATAGCAGTTCAAAAGTCCATCGTGTTATTAGTTCACAAGGTTCTGACTGGCGGTGCGATGGGCTGATCATCCGGGAGAAAAGTAAGAAAACTTGAAAATAAGTTTTTAGCAATTTCAAATGAAATGTACAGTTTGCAAAGTATTTGGACTCCCAATGAAACTGAATGATTAATACAAACTGGCAGTGAGATTTTTTTTTCTTTAAAGAAACATTGTTGAAGGTTTTTCTGATTTATCTTTGGTTCTTAATTATAATTTTACATGTTTATTTCTAGCTATTGTGGCAAATTCTTATTTGAATGTCATAGCAGTGACATTCCTTTGCCTGAATTTTATCAGATTGTCAGACACCAAATTGCAGCAGACAGGTGTTATCTGTAACAATTCTGACAGCTGATCGGATAGGAAGGTCTTGGTGAATTGTTCTTTCACTGGAAAATCTACTATCCCCACAGACATGTCACAAACAAAAACAGTAGTTGATTTAAGTTATAATAGTAATATTTTATTGTGGTCTAACTGGAAAAATGGAATATCCAATACATGAATGTTAGTTATAACCTGATTTGTGAGCTATCTTTAAATAGCTTTAGAAATGTACCACTTTTGGAAACTCTAAATCCAACAATAGTACCATCCACTATATCACACTGGATATACCTAAACCTGCACAGTTGACTGATAAACATGGGAAAGTTCATATTTATAATCTGCTTCCTTCTTTAAAAGTCTTGTGCAGGGAGAGAAATAATCTTAATGCAATTCCAAAAGGTTAGTAGCTAGAGAGTTGACCTCTAATACATAATTTTATAGATGGTTTTAATTCATTGAATGTGTTCGTGTAAATCTGAATCTCATTCAATTCTGTTCTTATGTGTAGTGGACATGAAAGATTCATTTACAAGAGATCAGAACAGGATTTACAGGCTTTTCTATGGTACTCAAATATGAATGAATGAATTTTTCCTCAAGACCCTGGCCTTCTCTACACTTGCTCCCAACTTTGAAGGGCGCACATTGATCAGGGCAACAAGAGATTACTAATGAAGTGCTGCAGTGAATATGCAGCACTTCTTTAGGCTAATTTTCCCCCATGGCAACTTCGAAGCATCAAACGTCAAAGTGCCTTTACTCCTCAAAATTTTGAGGTGGTATTTCTGGAAGCCTTGCACTTTTCACCTGTGTACAGGAAGTGGGTAGTTTCTCTGTTAGAAGAGCTCCTCTTATCAAAGGGAGAAAGGTTCATGTTAATTATTATAAATAAGACAGAGCCTTTCATAACCAATGACATACTTGGTTGACGTTACAGCAGGAATGGACAAGTCAACACCTGGGTTGGAGTGGAACTTCTTTACATAATGGTTCCAGAGGGTGGGACTGAGCAACTGTTCATCCAGACCAAGGGTTTTCTTGTGCAGGGATCCAATGAGCTGTATGAGTTCTCAGGTGACATTTGTAAAAGTTACTTAGGCATGTAGGAGAGCCTAAGTGTCAGTAACTTTCAGTGAATCTTGGGGTGTGTCTATGCTGAAGACAGAGGTGTAATTTCCAGCTCAGGTAAACACACCCATACTAGCTCTGATCCAGCCAAAAATAGGGTATAGCTGCCTCAAGTACAATCCCCGTTGAAATCTCAGGTTTGTATGCAGGCCCCTCACTTGTCCTGCCATTCACACCAGGTCTCCTACATACACTCTTAGGTTTAGCATGCTCGCTGGAACAAAGCTAGCACAGGTATGCATATCTGAGCTGGAAATTACACCTCCATCTCCACTATAGACTTTTAAAGGGGCTTTTAAGAGTTTAAACCACTTTTGAGACTTGGACTTAGACTATGTCTACAATGGAAGCGTCTGTTGACAGAGTTGTGTTGACAGAAACTCTGCGAGTGCACCTACACACAGGCAGATCGACAGAACAATCCGCTCTATCGACAGAGAGCCCCCCAACTGCCCTGCCCTCTGTCAACAGGAGGGCTGACGAGAAACTCTGCAAACAGGGCTGCCCAGTGAATTGGAAGCACACTTTGTTGACAGAAGTGTCTACGTTGCATTTCTGTCAACATGGAGACAGAGTAATTCCTCAAATTTTCGAGAGATAACACTGTTGAGACATACAGCATTCTGTTGAGACTCTGTCGATAGAACACTTTGTGTGTGTGCGTAGATGCTCCCTGAGTTATCGCGACAGAAGGCCCCTTCTGTCCACAAAACTCTCCAGTGTAGACACAGCCTTAGTGTTTTGGAAAGTTTTACTCCTGAGCTAAATCAAAGCACATCTTAATTTGAGTATCCCTTTGAAACCACTGAGGGTTTATACTCTGAAATCAAAGCTATTCATGTAATCGATTCACACTCATACAAATTTCAGACTAACAATCCAAATCACTTGTGTATGCTAGGTTTTTGGTGGTGGTTGTGGTGGGGGTTTTTTTTGTGCTTGGGCGGTCTACTACTACCAATGTTTTACTACATAAATTAAAAATGATAAATTGCATGAGATTACAACAGACAGCAGAAGGAAATATGCTTGTTTTTGGCAGCGCTCAGTAATGTTACTGCGCTCATGGACTCAAATTGAAAATAACCTTTTAGATGTATTTGATTTGTCAAAAGATTAAAATGATGGCATTGATACTGATACCCTTTTAAAAATAAAACTATAATGCTGACTAGAATATGCATGATAAACCAAAAACTATGGCAATCATTTGTACTATCCAAACATTAAAATACGTTTTGTTGGCAAGACAACATAAAACCATTTTTACCAGATAAAATTGGTGAAAGATTAAGAAAGCACTTTGAGCTTTATGTGTATAATAAGCAAGCGTGTTAGACTAGGGAAGGGAAGTTCACAAAGTCTGCATCAGTCATCTAGTGAGATATCACAGACTGATCAGTGATTTTCAAAACAGTTCCCAGCTAAAGAACGTGTACTTATAGACCAACAAGGTAATCAAAAAATTCATCCTGATGCCTTCAAGCATCCCAAAAGCCTGTGGATTGTAAATGTGTTAATTTTCAAAATGAAAATGTTATGCATAGAATACTTGTTAAGGACATTGCGTGTCATAAGCAATAAGAAATTATTTCACAATCCTTAGTATACAATTGTAAAAATTAATCTAAAAGATATGAAAAAAATCCTTAGTCTGGTGACAACAGCTCTACATCATAGCTATCAGGGGGGGAAACTGTAAAATATACAGATTATTTTTTCTTGTAGACCATCATAAGTGGTCTAGTTTTTAGGGGCAAGCCTTTCATCTTTTCTTTCAGGCTAAGTCCATTCTTTGTAACTCTCTTAACCCTCATTAGGATGTGCTCACACATCAATTTCAATAATATCAATAAGTGAATAATTCAAATGAGTGTGCATCACACAGCTTTTAAATTAAGGAGAAAACAAGTATCAGAACAGAACTCTTTATGCGCTGTCTTGTAGTTTTGAACCAAATTTAAGAGGAGGCAGAGTGCTTTGAACACTCTTCATGCAGGAAGCATGCAGAGCAGATTTCCCAGTCCCAGTTCCCATCCCCACTAATAGATCCCTCACTGGATATTGCCTAAGGTACATGAACCATGGCAAAGGCCTGCACATTCATGCACACACATGCATGGGCAGATTAAAAACACAAGCAGTGTACATGGGCCTATTACTGACCAAAAAATAGGTGTGCCTGGCTACTTCTTTTACAGAATGTGTAGCTGTCCACCCTTCTTAGTAGCCAAACCATATATTTCCAGAATTAAGCCTCTGTTCAGTGTATACAGCTCAGGATTTATTTTTTTCCCCTCAATGTCTGCTTCATGAACAGGGTAAAGAGATTAAAAAGACCAAGATTATTTAATTTGGAAGGGAGACAAGCAGAAAGAGCTATAACAGAAATGTATAAAATAATCAGGTGCAGATAGTAATCAAGGGCGTGTTACTTATTTTCCCCCTAACACAAGAGCAAAGAGGAACTCAGAAATTTTAAAAAGTATACTTAAAATAGACATTACTTTTAATACAGTTATTGTTCTAATTTTAATCCTACCTACCTAACACTCATTCTTCAGAGCATGAAGTATTCGTCAGTTGGACCAAGAAGATATTTGAAAATATTACAGAGTTACCTTCATTTGAAGCATCTGAAATTAACACCTGTGAAAAGGGCAGAACTTCTCCCCATGAAAGGAGGGGGTACAATTGTACAGTTTGAAAGAAATTTAATGAAGCCTCCTACACCCTATGTAGGAGCAGTCACATTGAGGATGAACAGGTCCTAAGGATACAGTCATCATCCTGTATAGGGGGAAAAACCTACATACCTAATTTACTATTGGAATCTTCTGTATATTTGAATCACTTACTAAACCAAGCTGTTGTACAATTGCATGTGGAACATTTGGAAGGTATTTTTCCTATTTTCTTAAAAATGTTTAGCACATTTTTGTCTTGTCAAAACTGGTTCATTGAACCAAATGTTATTGCTAATGATGCTAAAGTTAAGACACCATTTGCTCCATACAGCTCTTTGTAAATTAATTTTGAGTAACCTGTTATTTTGAAACAGGTTGTGAACCTCAGCAACAATGCTATGACAACTCTTCTACCAGCAGTATTCATTTATTTGAACATAAATTCACTTCAGACTGAGGTACCAAACAATCCTTGGATATGTGACTCCAGGCTCATCCCTTTCACACAATTAGTTTTTTTCCCTAAATCCTGGAAGAAAAAGTACAATATCTTATGCAGTGAACATGTCAGCTGTCTCTTAAAAGGTTTAATTTAAACTATGAAAAGCCTATAGACACTAATATTTCATTTAAGGAAATCTCTGTCCCAACAGGAGAAATAATTGTGCTAGATTCTTCCTTGGATAAAGCCTGGGGTATGTGTAACAATTACTATATCCATGCACCATTTTAAGTTCCTGTAAAATACATGTGAGTAGATGATAACCAGGCTTGATTCCTTAGATAAAAATCTTCATTAATGACAGTGGTCCCATAAATATCAATCAGACACATTAAAACATTACAATGTTGTCTTTAAAAAGGTTTGTTGGAACTTGATTTTCAAACATTTTATTAATTATTTCAAAATGTTGATTTTATTTGATGCATCTTCAGCCAACAAACTTATGTTGCAGAATCAATCATACCAGGAAGTTAATACCAAGTGAAACACTATAAATTAGTCCATATTTGGGAGGATGGTAGAGGCTGGATAAGTTTTGCCATCCTTATCAGAGTGATGTAACTCTGAGACAGTGCTTTTGGACAGTTTGTAGAGAAATTAGAGGTAACACTGTGGTGTTATTATTCTTACTGGGTAAGGTGAAAGAATGTTTTCATTTGAGGGCATAACCTGTGGAAGAGAGAGGATTGATTTATTTATTTTCATAATGTGGCTATCCCAGGCTTTAACACATAATAAATCACTTTTGTAAACAAATTCTTATTGACCTATTTTCACACTAACTCTCTCAATGCTAATCACATCCATAAGGGCCAAGACTTTTCCCACTCAGTTCTCTCTCTAAAACGGAACCCAATGAGCAAATAAGTTTTGCAATGGTCCTGAAGGTTCAACAACGATGGTCTCTGACAGACTATTGGAAAAGTAAATTGAAGGGTTTTGGACGTTCCTTTTGAGATGGATGGATAGGAACAATGAGGTATGCAAGCCAATATCTACTTCCAGGGTTGGATACAAAGAAAAAAGGCCATCTCTAACATATGCAAGACCCACACCAGCAAGGATTTATAGATCAAAATCAATACACTGACTTGCACCCAAAGATGAAGTAGAAGCCCCTGCAGATTTTGGAGCAGATGCATAAGTAGGTTCCCAGTAAGGTGTGCCAGTAATTAACAAGCATCAACATTCTGCACCAAATGAAATTTGAAGTGATTGTCAAGAAGATACAGCTATAGACATATATCTATTATAAGGTTCAATAATAAATTATTTCAAGTGTGAATCAAAATCATATTGATTTAACTCCAGTAATTTCTCCCTCTAGTACTTACACAGTATGAATATTTGAAAGACTAGGGGCCAAATTGGAAGTGTGCATGAGGAGATATGGTGGTTTATGTGAAAGGTAGCAGGCAGGATATTAGCAGACTGCTGGGGGATAAGCAGAATATGGGTTTTGTTTAATATTTAAGAATTAATAACATCTAAAATTGTTAAAGATGCATCATAGTGCCTGTATAAAAATGCTATTGTACTGAAGACTATTTAGCTGTAATAAACAACAGATTTACATATTTAATATGTATTTAATTATCTTTTTCATTTCAGGGAATGAATAAATCTATTGAGGGATGCCCAGTGGCAGATTTTCCAAGGCTAATTGGCTTCCTCATATTAGACAGAATGGAATAAAAACATAAAAATATGCAATATCGGGAAAACTGCTGAAGAGCCACGTGCATGTGTTTGTAATAGAACAAAGATATCTCATCTATGACATATATATGGAGCAAAAATATTCACCATTGTTGGTCAGAAATGCCAGAGACATCAATGCTACTGTTAGACAAGGAAGAACACAAGGAGACTTCACCTTAGCCGTCTGTCTCTCGGTGCTCATTACATTTGTTTGTGCTTTTTGTCTTGGTGCTTTCACTAGACCTTACATAGGCAGAATCTGGAGACAAATATGTAGAAAGAAAAATGTGGCTTCAGAAAATGTATTTTCTAATCATGGATTTTCACCTGAAACCCTGGCATTCGAGAACACTACAGACACACAAACAAGCCTACATCAAAAGTTGTCTTTTTGCAGTGGAAACTCTTCACGAAATGCAGGCTCTTTCATTGTGAAAGTTTCTAGCTCACATAAAGTTGCCATTCATAATGGAGTATTTGCAGTAAATGTAGAAGAAGCAAATAAAGATCAAAGCAGTAACAACATCGAAATAGAGACAGAAAAGGTGTCTCAGAATAACCAAACACCTAATTCTGCTGACGAAGCAGCTATTGACAATGAAACATTTTCTGTAATGTCAGATCAGCAGTGTAACAATAGAGGCTTTCAAAGAGAGTTATCAAATAATGACATTTTATCACATGAATCAAAATACCTTTTTAATGAAGATTCAGAAAAAAGCAGGTTGCCTCCTGTAGCCTGTGGATTTAATATGGACTCTTACTCATGCCACACAGATTCAGATTCACCAGTCTCAAGAGAAACTAACTTTTCTGAAGCACAAATACAAGCAAAGGCAAGGGGTTCTGAATACAATATAAACAACAGATCTAATTTGTTTCAATCTGAAATTGCAGAGTCTCTGCAAAAGAGACATATTACTTCCCACACTCAGTCACTGACTTCTCAACAATTCAAGCTCAAGCAACATAACTCTAATAAAGAGTTTGAAGTAAATGACAACATAAATATTCTCAATAACAGAGATAATTCTATTTTACCTCGAAGTTATGACAGAGATATAAATATTGATCATTCAAACACCTACCAAACATTAGAAATGTCTCCAGCTAGTATTCAAGAGCATGATTTTACAGAAGAAAATATTAGAAATACAGACAATTCAGTGGAGGTGTGGAGTGACAGCAGTTCTATAGATGAAGGCTCTGCATTCACACTGAGCAATTCTAGCTCTTTAACAGAAAGTGATCTAGGACAATCTAACGCTTGTGATGATCATCTGACTAACCTACCAGTAACAGAACAGGTGATTACCTTCAACAGCAGTACTGGCAAATCCACCACATTACTACAGAGCCCTACCATTACTTCTGGATTTCAAGACAATATAGAAACAACTGAAAATAAGAACAAAACATATTCTGAAACGGCTACTATTTCTGGATCAGGTACTGGCACGTTGGAAACATATTCATCTGTTCTGCATACAGATTCACCTCTCACTAATATATCTGACACTACTCATATTGATAAGTTTGATGATCATATCACCCTGTCAAATTCAAATACAAATAATCCTTCATGTTGTGAAGCTCCTGATATGTTTGAGTATGTTATTGGTCCAAATTCACCCGCCCAAAATATGTCGACTCCTGTCTGCAAACAAAATGTAAATTTGAATTATATAAATTTACCCTTAAATTATTCTCCCAAGTCTACTCCAGATACAGATAACATTATTTCTAAAAACATTAATTTGCACCTTTGTGAATTTCCTACTCTAACTCAGGATTTAGACAGATCTACCTCTACTGATCAAAAAGAAAATGTTACTGAGATCAATACAGAAGAAAATCATAGTTCTCAGAGTTCCTCCCTGAGGAATTACATGGAAGATGGCAATAAATTAAATATAGCAAATATTAACACTACTCATGTCAACAATAATTTTATATTCACTTCTATTGATTTTGGTTCAAACTGTGTTGCTAATAAAGCATCACTACTGCACTCCAACACAGACACTGATGAACCATTTCTTCCACTTCATTCTGAGCACACAGATGAAAAATCCGTTGCAGACATTACTGAGAGACAGGACTACTCAGTGCAACAGCAACAGCATACGGACATGTCTGACATTTATGCACAAAAAATGCAAAGGGATTTTAATGAAAGAGAATGTGACAAACACACAGAGCAAGAAGTCTTGTCTGGAATAGATAGAGACAATTCCAGTTTGTGTACAGCAGAACTGCAGTTTCCCAATATTATGACAAATTCAAGTTCTTCCGAAACAATGCAAGAAAAATACTTACAACTTGATCATCTGAGGGGAAAAAATGAATGTTTCTCTGTAAACCCACAAAGCTTTTTAAATGAAAATGTGCAACATAGTTCACATAAGGTATCACAGAATGCTGAAGAAAATACAACTGGTAACCGAACCAATTCCAGTAAAGCTGAAAATGAGACTTCTTTGGCAGAATTAGAAAACAATTTTAAGGCAATTGCAGTTCTCCAAACTTCAAGTGAAAAACCTGAAAAGAAAAATGAAGCCACAAGAGGGCAGCTTTTAGAAGAAGGCAGCTTTTTTGTTAAGAAGAAAAAAGCTTTTGATGGTTTTGCAAGTGTGCTACAAAGCAGGAGACCAATGGACTCCACAAAATAAAATGTAGGATGCTAAATGACTGTAGTGAGACTCTCCGTAATATTTAGTAAGGGTACACAGTCTTACAGAATAACTAAGTAAATGCCAAAATGTGCTTAGTTTAAGATGCATTGTGTACTAATATTGAATAGTAAACTTAAAAACATCCCTCCAACCTATATGCCCAGTTTTCTCAGCATAATCATCTGCCCTGACTTATTTCAGAAATCAATCCATGCTGTAAAACTATTTTTAAAACCAAAGGAGAATGACAATAGTATGACTCTATGGGTCTGCTATATTGTAACACACATCAAGCCTGACACACTCATTACACCCACCACACTGTTTTCATTACATTTATCTAAAAGGTATCATGTAACGTGGTGGTTCTCAACATTTTCACTAGTGTAGACCCAAAATCACCCCACCAGACCCCCCATCATTCTATTTTGTATCATGATTTTTATTTACCTGCAATTCCTTTGCAGACCCCAGTTTGGGAACCACTCACATAAGGTATCGCGTAACCTGGTAAATGATTGTGTGATACATACACAAGCTGTATACAAAGAGTTCTGTATGTGTGCTGGAAATACATTCTGTAAAAGCAGTGCATACCTGGAGCCTGCCCCATCAAAGGAATATGGATCTCCCTGGCTGGCTTGATTAAAAGCGCAGGAAGATGAAAGCACATTAACATAGAAGGTAAACAAAGCAACCAAGCAGCAGTTTAGTAAGTGCACGGGGAGAGAGGAGTCTGCATCCCTTCATGGAGTCTTCTCTGCTCTTAAGGCACAGATAACTGACTTTAACGATCATAGGGAGAGCCAGAAGACATTAATTACCCATTACTTAGGGACATAGGTTACATCACCCTTTAAGCCTGTGAGTGTTGGATACCCTGTCTGGGCATTTGAGTTGCTTGCTGCTGAGTAAGAAGTAACAGTGTTAGTCTGTAACTTCAAAAACAACAAGTAGGCCTGTGGCCCCTTAGAGCCTAACAAATTTAGTAGGTCATGAGCTTTTGTGGCTAAAACCCCCTTCATCAGGGTTTTATCTATGAAAGCCCATGACCCATGGATGGAAAAGATTAGAAGGAATGCTGCCCATCACCAGGCTTCACCCACTGCATGCTTAACCCTCCACACTTATCCAGGGAGCATCTGAAGGTGAGACATGGGGAGAATTTATAAACACCATTCAGATTCAGTAAATGTAAAACCCATAGGGTCCAAAGGTTTAGATTTACAGGTTGCGCCTCTCTCATCCAGCACCCTCGGGATCTGATGTGTTGAACAGGAGAATTTGCCAGACCACAGGAGGTCACTATTGTCTAGCACATTACCAACGCTTCCACAGCTTCCTGAGCTCTTAGAAGACCTTTCCAGATAAATCACAGCTAAATAACAGCACAGAACACTGAGAGCCAGGACTGGTGGCTGTAAACAAGCTTTATGGGACCACAGGAAACTTGGCCACACTCATAAGTGGTTATTCAGCTAACTAAAATCATGCCAGATTAAAGATGCTGCCAGATTAGAGAGATTCAGCTGATAGTACAGCATCATGCTGAGTCCAAGGGGAACCCCTGCTAAGGCTGCAACCAGGAGTATTTCTGCATCCTGGTTAATAATTAGGGCTGTAGGTTTCGGGAGAGTGAGGTGGGTGTGTAGGCTTGAAAGCAACAGTTCAAGCATATTCAGGCCCATCTCTCCCTCCATCCTCTTCCTCTGTACCTCCTTACCTTTTCTTTCATAGTTTTGCTGCTTCTATTACTAGTGAACACTCCATTACAGGGCCTGGGAAGGAACAACAGAGTGAGCTCTGTCCACAGCACTGCATAAAAATTATATCATAGGCCATGAAATAAGTGCAACAAACCATGAAAAAAAACCTAGTGGAAATGGCTATGCCATCAAACAAAGAAAAAACTAGCAAAGTTATTTTCCCCCTTTTATCATTTCTAGCTATTGCAATTTAAAGTTTTACTGGCAACAACAGTAGGCAAAAATAAATTCAAGCCAATTTATTATTTTTTCCAGCTCTTATCTTTCCCATGACCTCTTTAGTTGACTGTTTTGCTACTCTGCTACTTTACGGGTTGCTATTAAGATTAATTAATGGTTGTAAGCAACTAGTATGTTTCATTCAAGAAAGTCGAAGTGCAAAGCACTGTTTAGTTGTCTTCCATGTTTGGTACAGAGATCTTTATTTTCATTTATCTACATAAAAATCTGGGGGGTGCTGGTTAACTAAGTCTGTACATTAGAAAATAATGATGCTCTTCTTGTAACAGTGATTAAGAAAAGAGTATGTTTGGAAATAAGCACTTACCCATGTATAAATCAAGAGGTCCAGGTGACATTCATCTGAAAAAAAAAAGAGATAATCTTTCTAAATCATTAACTTTGAAATGTCACTGATAACTCTAGAGCAGTGTTCCTTAAACAATGTTCCATGGACCACTTGTGTTCCGTGAACAACTTGCAGGTGTGCTGTGAATATTTGGAAAAATACACTGATGGTATATATTTTCTATTATTAAAACAAGATACAATGTTACTTCTTCATTGCTATGATACCTAACTACCTTACTTCATTTGGGTTTTTGCTGCATATGTTGCTGTTTGTTTTTCGTGTGATGACAATTTTTTGAAGAAAATTTTCTTAAGTGTTCTGTGTAAAAAAATATTATTTGGTGTTCTGTGGTCTCAAACAGTTTAAAAAACACTGCTCTGGAGGACTGAAAGAAAATAATACATGGCTTTTATTTTCCATCTTAGAAACGTTCAACTTGGCATAAAGGAACAAACTCACTTATTAGGATCCACATTCCCCTAAAGGAAGAGGGCAGCAGATTATTCCTTATACCTAGGTATTACTCCAGCAGATACAAGTACAGATGTGAGACAATTTGTGTAAAATAATCTCTGTGTCTAGACTAGAGCGATCTGTCAACAGCAGTTACTCTTGGAAGATCTTCTGACACAACATTTGTCAGCAGATTGCGGCCAGACAGCAAAGAGGATTGAAAAAGCAATCCACTCTGTTGACAGAGAGTAGCCAGACTGCCCGGCTGCTCTCTCGATGCAACAGCCCCAGAACCCCATCAGACAGGGCTGCATGGCCAGCCATCCCTTCTGGGAGCCTCTGCAAGGTGTGCCCTTAAAGGGCCCCCCAACGATGCCAGTTCCCTGCCCATGCTGAGGCTTGCCTACCTCCATGAGGGACAGCACAGCTGCTACAGCAGGGCTTTGCACTTGCTGAGAGGGACACAGTGCTCTCCAGGTAGCCATGGTGTCAGAGCAGCTCCTGGTCTTGCAGTGGCTCCATCCAGAGGTGCTTCAGAATCTGCTCCACCTCATCATGGCCGTCCTCCTCTTCCTCGGGGGGGGAGCCTGGCACCACCTCTGAGAAGCATGCCATTGCTGCCGCACAGACCCACCTGACCTTGGCCCCACCCCCCGCCTGCCCAGGTGCACAGGCAGATCTGGAGGCACAGCACCAGTTCCGACTGGTGGGAATGGCTGGTCATGGGGCTGTAGGATGACCAACAGTGGCTCCAGAATTTCTTCATGGGGAAGGACACCTTCCTGGAGCTGTGCACCTGGCTTGTGCTCGCCTTCCAGAGACAGGGAACCTGGTTGTGGCCTGCCATCCCTGTGGAAAAGCGGGTTGCTATCACCCTGTGGAAGCTCACCACCATGGGGAACCAGTTCAGCGTGGGGAAGTCCACTGTCAATGCCCTCCTCACGGAGGTAAGGCACTCTCGGGCTGCAGGCCCTGCCCGGGGGGTGTTGTCCCACCCAAGGGGGACCCTCAGGGAGTGGGAAGAGGCTGCAGGGGGGAAGCCCCATCTCCAGGAGACCATGCCATCCCACCCTCACACAGCCCTGCTGCCTGGGGGAGGAGGTGGCCTTATGGGGGGCATCCCAGAGAGATTGGGTGGGGGGAGAGGATGGGGACTCCCTCCCTCAGTACCTGACTTGTGTGTTTGGTCCCCTCCCTCTGCAGTTATGACAACCCTGACCATGCTCCTGCTGTGGAGGCTCATCCATTTGGCATACATGGACAGAGTCATGGATGAATTTGCACCCTGGGGTTCCCCAACAGCTTCCAGGCCATCAATGGGTCCCAAATCCAGATCCATGCCCCAGACTATAGTGTGGCAAAGTATATGAGCCACAAGGGATATTTCTCCATTGTGCTGCAGGCCCTGGTTGACCACAGTGGCTAGTCCATCAACATTTATGTTGGGTGGTCAGGCTGGGCACATGATGCATGGGTGGTCCACAACCCTGACCTGTGCCAGAGGATGGAGGTGGGCACCTTCATCCCCCGCCATGAGCTGGTGGTCAAGGATGTGCACATGCCACTGTGCATTGTGGGGGATGTAGCTTATCCTCTCATGCCCTGGTTTATGAAACCCTACACTGGGCAGCTGGACCTTAGCCAAAAACTATTTAATGCCCGCCTGAACTGGGCCTGGATGCACACTGAGTGTGCCCTAGGACACCTGAAGGCATGCTTCAGGTGCCTGCTCATGTGCCTGGATGTGGCAAAGCACAACATCCTAGCAGCACAATGTGCCCTCCACAACTTTGTGAGGAGAAGGAGCAGGCCTTCCTCCCAGGGTCGGGGGCGGATGCCGGCTGTGGCTACAAGCAACTGGGCACAGCTCCAGTTCACCAAGCACAAAGGGACAGGCTGTGGATCCATAAGGCCCTAAAGGAAAGCTCCCGCAGCCCACGATGACCTTCTCCAGGGCACCTCCAATGGGGCCTTGGGCCCACAGCCCCACTCCATCCCCACCACAACCACTCCCTTCACCCCCTACCCTGTCTCTGTCATCTGTCCCTACCCTCTCCCCAATTCCTCCCCCATAAAGAGGGATGCAGGGATGGAGTTCAAACACCTTCTTTACTTAAACAAAGATAAATGTGTTGAAAATAAACATTGTAATAAACTATTTACAAATTGCAAAACTAGTAATCTATGTACAGTGGGAGGGGCTTGGGAGGCACCAGAACTAAGAGGGGAGTCTGGGGACAGAGGGTGGTAGAGGCCTCAGAACTACGTTGCATGTGGTTCCACGTTCTGGGACTGCAGCATGAGGTCCCACCCGAGCCACCATGGCAATGCTCGCAGCACCCCCATCTGCACCCGCCTCCCACACCTTGGGATGTGCAATGCATGATGTATTTACCCTGGGGACCCTCACCCAGCTCTGGAGATGCCCTGCAGATGGCCTGGCAAGAGGGGCCCAATTTGAGGGCAAAGACGAAGGTGCTGCCATTTGCCTTGGACCCCATGTCTGCCTCTGGCTCTGGCGAGGGTTGGGTCCTGGGATGCTGCTCTCTCCTCCTCCTTGGGCTCAAGCTGTGGGCCATCTCCACTGTGTCAATGGAGGCATGTGGAGCAGACATGTCATCTGCTCACAGGAGCTAGTGCCAGTCCCTGTAGGGGCAGGTTGCAGGTCCAGCCCCAGATCTCTGGCAGGCATTGCAGGCCCCAGTGTAACCCTGGCGAAGGTCCTTCACTTGCACCAACATCTGCTCCCTGGTGTGGGCAGGATGGCCCCATTCTGCCAGGTGGGTGGCCAGCAAGGCGTAGGTGTTGCATCACTTCACTTTGGGGTCAAGGAGGCTCTTCTCCTTGCCCCACATGTTCACCAAGGCCCGGACCTCATCCCCAGTCTAGGATGGGGCCTACCTCTTAGACCCCTGCAGTGGAATCCGTGACCCTTCAGCCTGCTCCCTTGAAGGGCCAGGAGGGGAGCTGGCTGTCTGCCATCTCTGCAAGGTCTGGCAAATGGAGTGGCTCTGAGGGTGTGGAGATGAGCCGCGTGCTGCTGATGTGCTGATTCCACACTCTCAGCTTTGTGCCACGGGATTTCCAGGGCTCGCTGCACCTTTAAGAATGGCCAGAGGCAGGGGCCATAGACTGCTCATTGCTGTGGACAAAGCATCCCCCAGGGCACCTTCCCTGTGCTATGGAGGCCTTTTCTGTCAACAGAAGGCCATGTGGAACATCCAGACTGGCTTTCTGTTGACATCTGTCAAGAGAGGTGTTCTGCCTCCGGAATGGCAGAATGCTGTCAACGAAACTGCTGAGTTCTGTCTATGTACTGTCAACAGAACACCCAGGCAATGTGGATTTTCCACAGGTTTTTTTGACACAACCCTGTAGAATGGACCTAGCCATAGAGACTCAATCAATAGTACCTCCATAGTTGGGTGATTAGTGATATTTGCCAAATACTCATATCTCAAGATCTCATAAGACAGCAAGATAATTTTTAGTGAGTACTGAAGAGGATCTAAAGGTCATTTCATATTTGTGTCATTCATGTAGGGATGTGTATGAGAGAAATATCTTAAAGTTAAATACAGACTGGGAAAGTGTAGGAAGAAAGGTTCAGGATCTCTCTGGGTAGCTTTCTGTGAAATGTTTCCAGTTGCATAAGTTGGGCCAGCCATGTTCTTTGATAAGAAGGATGGTGAAAAAGGAGAAGGGATTTACTTTTACTAGTCACTGGAGTAGTTATGCAGATGAGACAGACTCCAGCTTAATGAAAATTGAAACTATGCTGCTGTCATGGAAAATTGATACGGTTTTGCAGGATTATTTAAAGTAGGAGCTTGGAGAAAGCCAACAGCTGCTGAAGAGGGCTAGCAGATATTTTTACCTAATCTGAACTATATCAGTATTATAAAAAGTATCACTGACTCCAGTAAACAGGAAGACACCTAAGTAAAATGAGGCAAAAGGTTAGAACATGTAAGTTTTTGGAAAATACTCCCTTTATCTTTACTTGTATTCCGCTAAAGTACTCCTAATCTAGTGTTGTTGTAGCTGTTGGTCCAAGGGTATTACAGAGGCAAGCTGTGTGAAGTAATCTCTTTTATTCAATGAATGTCTATCGGTCCACTAAAAAGGTATTACCTCACCCACTTGTCTCTCAGTCACACTTCATTGCATTCATATATTCATCCGACTGGTTTTCTGAGGCCATGACCACTACGATAATTTATTTCTGAGACAGATTACATGGCAGTTTCAGCCACGTAATATTTGAATTTGGCTTTTTAATTAAGTTATCCACAGACATTTGTGCCACTCATTGACCTCTCATGCCACGGTGAAGAAAGATTTTAGAGGCATCACCACAGATCCTCTTGCACTCAAATATAACTCATGAAGAACTGAGCTTTAACTTTTCTGCACAGCATCCGCCAATGCATGTGCTGTCTCACACATTTTGAGGGTCTCTGGTACCTGTGTTTTTGCAGCTTATGGCTGTGGCTCAGCTGTGAGTAATCACTCTGTGGACTTCCAGCAGCTATCAGTTCTTAGCGTCAACTGAGCAGTTTTATCATCTCACAGCACTGTTCATTTTTTTCCCCCTTTCTTCCAATTGTATTCACAAGCCCTGCATTTGCTTAGTCTGAGGTTCTGTGGGAAATCCTTTTTCATTTGTTTATTTTCTTGTGTATTAGGAGAACAGATCAATAATCAGAACCCACTCTCTCTCCACTGTTTGGTTTGGAAGCAGGTAGCTAAAAAGTTTTCAATAAGGCAAGTCCCCTGCTACAATTCCTTGCCATTGAACCACAGGCACAGGGCCCTGAATTAGATGCAGGGTCTTCTTCTGATGAAGCCGTCTTGTTCAGATAGGTTGACTAACTTCGTTACTATAGAAGTTTCTTGGTATTTTTTGGGAAAACAAAGGCAGCAAGAAGGTTGGAAGCGTCGTACTGAAAAGTGAATTGTTCTTAATAAGGTCTGCTTAGAGAAGAACTGAATGAGAATATGTTTGTTATATACCCTACTGACATAGCTATACACCAAAGGTTTAACCCAAGGCAACCAATAGAAACATGGTACAGTATGTGAGGCTGCAGGCTTGCCTGGTCATACCCTTCACTAACCCCTGGCAACGAGAACAGTGATGAAAATGTGTTCTAGGCCAGTGATGGGCAAATTAAGCTAGCAAGTGAGCTGCATGACTGGCCCTCCATCTCAGTGGCCCACAAGTGTCATAACCAAGATAGAGTGCCAGGATAAAGTAGTGTCAGGATAAGGCCAATTGCACCTGCATATCCAGAATTTGCAGAATATGCCAACTGAACCATAGCATTGCTTTGAATTCAGAGGGAGCACCTGACTCTCACAGGCCAGGTCTACACTAGAGGCATCTGTCTATAGAAGTTACCGTTGAAAGAGATGTTCTGACAGAACTTCTTTAGACAGATCACATGTACACATAAAAGTGAATTGATCTTTTGATCCGTTCTGTTGACAAAAGGGGCCCCTAGAGCATCTATAGAGCTTTTTTTTGTGAGTTTCTGTCAACAAAACACATTTTGTATGTAGCCGCCCCACAAGTTTTGTCTACAAAACCCCAGCTTTGGCTACAAAACTCTCTAGTGTACACATACCCAATGTGTGCAATCAGCGCACACCTCATTTCATGAGCCCTTGTTTTATCTGCATGTCACTTGAGTAACACTGGCAGGAAAAAAACTAGATGGATGGAAACCAGCAGGATCTGGTAACCCAGTACATGGGTAATAAACAAAATGTCTTGCAGACCATACAGAGAACCTTGACTGGCCGCATGCAGCCAATGAGTTGCAAGCTGTCGGCCTCTGCTCTAGGCTCTCAGCAATGGCAAGCCTGAGAATTAACTTCAGTGTTTGATGACGACTTGGAGTACCCAGACAACCAGATCACTCAGTGCCAGAAGGGTCCTCTGTGACCTTGTTTGGGACCTTTGTCTGAAGCATAGTACTGGAGGCAGCATGGATAACTTCCTGGCTGCCAGTAATATTCAGCAGGAAAGATCCCAAGCTGGCCGCAGAGGTGGTGGCAATGCCAAGCTTGAGGCAGGTGGAGCCATGGATAAGTAATCTAGCGTCAACAATCCAGAAGGTTACATTGGTAAAGATCAAGGGTTCTTGCCCTAGAGCTAACATAGTGGCAGCATAACTCTAGCTGGGGCATAAACCTCTTGTATCCTCTGTACTGACACGGGAAGCTGACCAGGAGTAATCCTGGTCTTTCACCACTGTAGAAGTAATTAGGTCTTAACAGTAACAGAGAGAGCACTAGAGTCAATAGCTCAGGTCTCTCTGAACGAGTTGAAGTTGGGGGGTGGTAAGCCAAAGTGCATGTGCTACTTTTGGTATTGGAATGAACTTCTATGGGAAGAGTCTCACACCCTAAGCTTTAAGGAGCCAGCTGCGGACATTTGCTTGTGCTTCTGAGGCTGGGACCAATTCCCTGGGCCTCAAAGAGGCAGGTCTTGGAGACAGGGATCTTCTGTGACTCTTTCAGCTGATGTTGCTGGGGAGCACTTTAAGGAGTCTTGGAAGAGCCTATCGTAGATGACTGAGGGGGCCTTGAAGATTGTATATGGACAGCTTCCCATGAGGATATATCAAAGGTACTCCTCACTCTGGGCTTGTCTACACTAGTCCCCTCCTTCGAAGGGGGCATGTAAATGAGCCTGATTGGTGAATAGCAATGAGGTGCTGCGCTGCATATGCAGCACCTCGTTATCATAATTCTCGTCAGCTGAACTTCGAAGTTGCTAACTTTGAAGTGCCGGCAGTGTAGCCACGAGCAGTTCCCTTACTCCCCTGACCCACCGATTCCTCCCCAGCAATGCCACTCAGGGGAAGATCTGTTCCCCTTTGACAGGGGGATCTCCTCCCCCCCAGCCTGTACAGCTCCACCAGCCAGTAGTCTTTTAACAGGGGTATCCCTGTAACAAGGGGCTCCCCCGACCCTCCCCCCAGCAACAGGCCTCAGGTGAAGAGTCAGCTCTGTTCCCTTTTGACAGTGGTATCTCCTCCACCCTTGCCTGTGCAGCAGCAGCTGCCTCTGGCTGGAGCTTCCAGGGTCCCCTTCCAATCACAATGTGAGATACACACGTTTAAGATGTGCGTATCTCAAGGGTTTACTGCACTGAAACATAATCCCTCACTCTCACATGGCCTGGGTGGCAAGCCGGTGCTTTCCTACAGCCAGCCACCCAGCCTCAAGAAAATTCTCACTGGCAACCACAAACCATACCACAGAAATACTAACCCTGGAATCTTTTCTTGCAACAAATCCTGTTGCCAGCTCTGTCTATATATCTATACTAGGGTCACCATCACTGGACCTAACTGTGTCAGCCACACCATCGGGGGCTCATATTCCTATACTTCCACAAATGAGATATATGTCATCATGTGCCAGCAATGCCCCTCTGCCATATACATTGGACATACTGGACGTTCTCTATGCCAAAGAATGAATGGGCAAAATCAGACATTAGGAATTTGAATATCCATAAACCTGTCAGTGAGCACTTTAATCTCACAGGGCACTCCATAAAAGGATTTTAAGGTTTGTGTATTACTATACAGAGATTTTAACACCAGATTACAAAGGGAGACATCTGAACTGGAATCCATTTGCGATACTTTTCATCAGGGACTCAATAGGGATCTCAATTATCTTATACACTACGAGAACAATTTCCCCACCTTTGATATTCACAGAGATGGCAGTCATCCCACTTTAATTTACTCTCCCCAGATACTTTGTTTCCTTTTTTCCTCTCTCCACCTCCTTTCCCTCTTCCCTCCACTCCTTACTTTTTATATTTCACTGATTTCTCAGTTCTGCTCCAGAATTTGAAGAAGTGGGTCCTCCCCAAAAAAGCTCATTACCTAATAAATAAATTAGTCTTAAAGGTTTTACAGGACTGCTTGCTTTGCTATACACTGTAGATAGTGGATAGATTATCCACAAAGAGGTTCCATTAAGAGCAGAATGAGCATTCACTTTCTGAATTCTTGACTGGAGACAGAAATCGTAGCCAGTTGGGGTGAGGAGGTGGCATCTGCAGTTCTGTTCTAGACCAGTATTCCAGACCTACCCTTTGCCACTAGTGCAGCTAGACAAGGGTTCTCTGAGTTCAGGTAACACGGTAGAAGGGACACAGTGTCATTGCTCTCCCTGTCATGAATTTATTTGTTATGAACAATACTGGAGTTTTGAGTTTGAGGGTAAGTATCCTCCAGAACACAGCCAGCCACCAGTACTCCCAAACTGTAACCTGGCCACATTCTGTACACTCAACTATCTGTCCCAGGGTTTTGGTGACTGCCAGGTAGGCTTCCCTGATAATTTGATCTGTGTACAAAGTCCCTCCGAACAATCTGTTTGAAGTCATGGAGCTTGAGTGGCAATATAGTGTATTATTAGAGTCACATATATGAGGGGTGAGAGTGTTGTGTTAAATTAAGCTATATACAGTGAATCCAGATATTATAAACACAGTAATTACATCATCATAGAAATGTAGGACTGGAAGGGACCTTGGTAGGTCATCTAGGTCCATTCCATGCACTGGGGAAGAGCTAAGTGTTATCTAGACCATTGCTGACAGCAGTACGTCTATGTTTGATTATAAGCATTTATTTTACAATAATTGCCAGTTCTGAAAGTAGGGTGAAGACTGTTAGCAGAGAACCAAGACTTGAGTCATCAAGTAAATACAACCAGTAGTCCACATACTTAAACTGTAGAAAACAAAGCCACAGATGTTGCCAGAGCAGTGAGACCCAGTAACCAGGAGCAGGGATCAGCTGGGAGTCTGGCAGCGGCTGGTGATCTGAAGCTGGGAGCCCTGGCTGGGACTGAGACAGTGGCAAGAAAGTCAGCTGCAGTTGGGAAACCCATCAAGGCTGGTGGTGGCCAGAGAGCCACTGCCAGACCAGCAGCAGGAGAGCCACCAGGTGGGAGCCTTGTCAGACCAGAAGCAAACCCCAGTACCTGGGACTGGTGGTTAGGAGTGGGCCGACATCCAGGTGGGGACCTCAGGAGCAGCAGCTGACAGTTAGCAGAGGAGCACTGACCTCTCCTGGTCCAGCAAACTCCTTTATCCAGGTCCACTCAGGTCCAGGAGTGTCAGACTAGGGAATCCAACCTGTACTAAAAGCAGATTTATTTTTAAAAATGTTTCTTGTTTCACTATAGGATTACAAGAAGCCAGGTACTCAGTTTAAAAATAGTTCCTTACCAAAAACAAAACAAAAAGGACAAAATGTACATACTTGGCTTTTCACAGAGCTTCTAAATTAATTACACTTACTTTTAACACTCCTGGGGGTATTCTGTGTTAAAGAATTGAACATTCTGCACGTAATAAAAATTCTACACAATTTTGTGCATTTTATCTGTCAAAACAACACTATGCAACTATGCCACTTTGAATTATTCTGGTAATGTATTTCAAAATACCTATCAACAAGTATGCCTCTGTAACAATACCAACAACGAAAAAGATTCAGGACATTTTTTTGACAAATAAATTTCTTACTAGGCATATCAATTCAGAATGGTGCCTAACTATTCATTTCAACTACAGCAGAGTATTGTATTTCCTGCACCCCGCAAAAGCAATGCACAGGCTTGGAGAATCAGGAGTAACAGGAGCTGAAGAAGAAGGAATTAACTGAGGGGAAATAGCCTTGGAGTGACCCTGAAGGGGTACTGGGGGCAGTGGGAGAAGTAAGGAATTGGGATTTTGGGCTGAGGGACAGATTGTTAGTGAGCTGGGGAGCCTTCCACATGCAACCCCTGGCTACATCTTAGCCTCTCCCTGCACTCCCACTATACCATGCCCTTCCCTGCCCTCATGAACCCACACCCCCCTTGGCCATCCCCATCACCACTGTGTCCCTGCACCCCACCTTCCCATCATCATGTGTTCCTGAAACCTCACTAAGCCACCTCTCCAATCCCACCTTCATGTGTCTCCACACGACCACTAAGCCACCTCTCCTTCCTCTAGTTCTGTGTGCCCCTGCACCCCTCTTCTCAATTCTGTACGGCCCTGAACTCCCACTCTTATTCAGTCCTGGCTCAGTTCAGTCAGCCCACTGGCTCTTATGCCTTCACACCAATCTCTCCCCCTACTAGCTTTCTGAACTCCAGTCTGTGACGCTCTGCAGCACCATGTGCCCTGCTCTGTTCCCCAATCCACAGCCCATGCTGCTTCACCTGTCCCCAGCTACTACCTCCTCCCTTTCCAGGGCTAGCTGCTTTGGACCAGAGCTGGCTGCCCTCTCTTTTGGTGCCACAGCTGCCCCCTTGGGCTAAAGGTGTAATTGCAGCATCTCTCCTGCAGAATGTATTTTCTGGGAGGATAAGGGACAATATCTGGTGGGAGTGGTTTCTTGAATTCTGTATTTGTAGAGTAGCACAGAACTCCCCCCAGGAGTTTAAGCTTACATGAACAACCCTATCTTCCAACGTTATCCTAAAATCATTTGTGGGTTTTCCTTCAATGATGTATGGCACAAACTGATCATCTCTTTGAAAGATACTCACTGTACCTGTTCTCTAGAATAGAGGAGCTTGGAGAAACTGTCTCTGAATAAAAAAAAATTCATATTATACCAGTCCCTTACATGTATTTTAAAGCCCACAGTGCACCTTAACATGCTTTTTTTTTAAACAGATTTGCCTTTATATTAATAGTATTAAAAATAGTAAGATTGCACAAGTGCCCTTTAGCAAAATTTACTGGGACTTTCCGCACAAAAATGCTCCATGCTGCTACTAAGCCTAAACACTGAAGTATAACTCAATGTAATGAATCAGAACAGAAAGAACTCTGAATTATATAGGCCTAAACACATCTTAAATTGGTGTCATGAACGAAAATTACACTCAGTTAAGATGAATTTAAATAGCCGTTCTAGACCAACACTTTGTGTGGCAAGTTCAGATGAGTGAATGTTTGAAACATGAGCCACAGAAAAATCTGAAGTCAGCTTCTGAAACCAACACAAATGCAGTTTATTTGCGGGATATCATTTTACATCAACTCCAGAAAAACCTAAAAACCAATCAGCTGAATTCAGGCGAGGTGGCATAACAGTTTTTTCGTCAGTTTGTGAGTTACAGGACTTCAGCACACCTCCTAAGATGCAAATACCTAAGACATATAAACATTCACAGTTATAGGTTAACTGCTGTTCATGTAACAGCAGTGTAAGTAGAAACTATTTTGTAGTAACACAAACTCAACCCACATTTTGGTCTCATTTACAGACAACCTACAGTTTAAGTGGTGGCAGGATTGTACAGACTCATACAACGATATGAAAGGATAAAGTATAAGGCTTTTAAGAGGTATTTTAGCAGTTATATTTAAAACTGGGGCACAAGCTAACTTTTAAAGCTGTCTGTTTAAATTTTAAGAGACACAATTTGTTAGGCTTGTGACCAAGGGCCAACAGAAATCTGGAAAATCCTAGTAAAATTAAGATACACTTCTATCTCACCAAAAACAAGTCTGCAGGGGCATCTGTAATGAAAAATGAATTTGTGATAGAACAGGAAACTACAGCTCTCTATTAAAAGGTCGTGCACTTACTCCAAATTTGCATTGTAGTTCAAAAAACTGAAATAGGTTGTTCGGACTGACAACTGGAGTTGCCACTTCCTTGAATAGACTTGCTTAAAGAAGAAACGGGAAGGTTGATCTAGACTCTGGAATAAAAGTAACACATAGGATTAAACTGGGGTGGCCAATAAGCAGTGTGTAGGCTGGACGCAGTTCCCCAGGGTTAGCCCCTAGAGGGCTGCCAGACACTTTATTCACCTGTGCATCTGCAGGTATGGTTGCATGCAGCTCCCATTAGCCACCACTTGCCATTCCTGGGCAATGGGAGCGATCTGCAGCCAATCGGAACTGCAAACGGCCATACCTGTGGATGCACAGATAAAGCATCATCTATGTAAGTTTGATGTTGGTAAACTTTCCTATAATTCACACTGCCTTAAATGTATTAATTACTGAATTAATTAACTAACAAAGCCCAACCCCCATCAATCTGAAATACTTATCAGGTATCTTGGTGTTAATTTTCTCACTAATGACCTCGCTGCCTCATTTCTCTTTAATACTGAACAAAGAGAACACTTATATCATTCAGCCTCAACCAGACATTTATTTTACATCAAAAAACCATGTACAGAATTTGCAACGTTTTGCCACAACGACCTATGCATCTCAGATTTCGCTTCAAGGTTAAGAAGTTGGCAAATTTTGTGCACCTTTGGCAGAACAAGGAATAAACTAAAGTACCAGTCACTTCATTACATTTAGGGTGTGTCTACACTTGCATTCCTCTTTCGAAAGAGGCATGCAAATGAGGTAAATCGAAAATGCAAAGGAGGTATACATGTGCATATTCAGCACCTCATTTGCATATTCTAATTTTGAAAGAGCTTCTTTCGAAAGAAGAAAGCCAGTGTAGATGCTGCTCTTTCAAAAGTAAACCCATCTTCAAAAGAATCCATCTTCGAAAGAATCCTTCTTCCCGTTACATGAAGGGAAGAAGGATTCTTTCGAAGATGGGGTTTACTTTCGAAAGAGCAGCGTCTACCCTGGCTTTCTTCTTTCAAAAGAAGCTCTTTCGAAATTAGAATATGCAAACGAGGTGCCAAATATGTAAATGTACACCTCATTTGCATTTTCTATTTGCCTCATTTGCGTACCTCCTTCGAAAGAGGAATGCAAGTGTAGACACACCCTTAAAGAAAACTGTACAGAACAAAAGACGAAGTGAATTGTTTAGGGAGTTACCACTATTTGTTTTTAAAAAAAGAAGGTAGTGCTTTTGAGATTTATCACTGAAAGCAACCAAGAATGATGTCCTCTGTTTATCCACAGAGCTCAAGGAGCAGGAGTGCAGGTATCCATATGTTAACTAGTCAACATGGATAGGTTTAGTTCAGTCTTTTATTTTATTTTTTGTCTCTGTACTATAAATTGGTTAGATCATTGGCCTTCCAAACCCAGCACTGTGAGTTCAGTCCTTGAGGGGGCCATTTAAGGATCTGGGGCAAACAGATTTAAAAAAAAAATCTGTCAGTGATGGTGACAGGTCCTGCCATTAGGGCAGGGGACTGAACTCCCAGTTCTACGAGACAGATATAGGTAAATACCAACAAAAAGGTGAAAATTACCTTCAGCTACATTAGTGGTTTAAGAGGACACCTTTTAGAAACTCACTAGAGACTCAAATAGGCAATAGGAAGCAGATGAAAAAGTATATATTTTCAGTCACGGGTACCCATTTCATATTCAGACCTGTTCTTTGGACCCTGTTTCCCATGAGCTATACGCAAAGAAACGCAATTTACCCAGCACAAGTAACCATTACAAATGTAGTGGAGAGATAATTAAATTTTGGATTCCATTAAACACAGTAAACGTCCACAAGAAACAGCTAGGTGATCTGAACAGATTTCTGTTGACCCTGTAGGACAGTTTTATCTGTAATAATGATTACAAGTCTTTGGCTTCTGCCTCCATTATTGGAAACCAGATTATTCATGACATAAAACTCATTATGTAACACATGCTGTGTTTTAACTGTGCCTGTACTAAACACTTCTCTGGAATTGTAACTAGCCTGACATGTAAGAACACAAAGTATTTTACCTAGGTTTTCAGCAACCACCATTTAGCCTAATTTTATAAGCAATATTGCTTCCAAGTTCATTTTCAAAAGAACTAAAGGAGTAGGCTCCATAGATATTTTCCCTATGGCTATACTCACTGTAATATATACATTTACATTAGAAGTCTTATTAAAACATATATTTTAATAAGAAACTTATTGTAAACATTAAATACCATACACCATTTAATTACTGACTTGTGCAAACTGGCATCAAACATGAAAGTCATATTATAATGTAACAGCATACGAACAGGCAACAATTCTGTATGCTTTATAACTATGAAATTTAAGATTTCTATTTGTTTTTAAACATATCACAACACATGGTGGGGGAAGGCAGTCTATGCATTTTACCATAACATGATTTCAGATTTTGTTTATTCTCACATACTAGAAATACATAGGCAACTTTAGTCTTAGGTAGCTGAATTAGGGTATAAACAAGTTTAAACATGGACTGCCCACTAACAGCAAAGGAATTGTGATTCTGGTCCAGAGCAGCAAGATTAGTATGCCTTTGGTCAATCAAGACTTAATTCTGCACACACTGAAGTGAACAGGAAATTTATCACTGACTTCAGCATGAGCAAAATAGAACATTCAATACAGCTGAAAATTTCACGTTCAACGTAAGGTGTTTTTTTTTGGATCGCTATCTAAAACATTTTCAAAACTGCTAATGCCTTTAAAAATATTTTTGTAGCCATGTTACTGCTTTATTCCAAAATATTCAGTGGCTGACTTTGTTAAACTATATCCTCTTGGGGGCACTGTCACAAATTCTTAGGGACCAAAGTATAATAGCACCAGAAACTATAAAAATTTTTAAACCACTAATACTGGATTTTTATGAAATGGAAGTCAAATGAGACATAACAAAATATAAAACTTAAAACACATTCCTGCCACTCATTTTCCTCAAATAAATGGCTAAAACTTTCCTATACAAATAATCAAGTTAATGAAATTAAGAAGTGGCCCCCTCCTAAAGATATAGTATACTTAACTCCTTAATGCTGGTGTTTAATGTGCCCATTGCCTGCAATGGGCATTTTGCCAGGAAAGTCCAATTCCCAGCATGAAACAACTTAAGTTTCCACTATTCAGTATAGTGTATACTTATTTAGAAACACAAAATTATAGCATGGGAAAGATTCACTAAAATTACAAACAAAAACCAAACAGGTTTAACCACTGGGTAGGAATAATGAGCCTTAATTCTCTTGCTAAACACTAATTTTAGATAGAATTTTAGTTTAAATTTCACTTTGCAGCAACACAGTTCATATAGTCTTGGTACACCAAAAATGAAAGGAATATGCCAAAGGCAATTTACAAAAGTCTAAAACCCATTTTCAAAAGGTACTTTAATTTGTTCACTTGTACCTATATTCAAACTAACACAGTTTTGACATTAAAAAGCCAGTACTTTCTTCTCCAAGTGGAAATCATCTGTGGCATTACACTATTACAATTTTAATAATATTAATAAAAATACATCAGTACTTCTTACTAAACGAAAGTGTTGTTTGGCATATGCCTCTGAAGGAAATCATAATGCACCTCTCCTTGTCTCAAAAACTGGCATCTTAAACAGCAACATTAGAACTGCCAACAGTTCATATTAGCTACGTTCAAACAGTCTTAATTTTGTTTTTTTTTTTTTCAAACGCTACTTTTGAGACCAAGTGAAAAACAAAAACTAGGAATTACATGTTCGTTGAAGGTGACTAGAAATATGCCACAAAATTATTTTTACAATACATTTCTCCAGAAATAATCCCTAAGTGAAGCTTTTTTTATACACATATACAAAATTTAGACAGCAATATACACATAATCACAGTGAGGATGCTGGCAGGCTCACCATCTGTAGTGTAAATACAAAATGCAAAGCAGCCTTCAAAGAGAACAATGCTACACAGCAAGCATAGCTGGCCGGTTAAATAGCAAACACCAAAAGTTCCCTGCAAAAGGGATACAGTGCAAGAAAAGCAGCATGCGCTTTAATACAAACAGCAGTTTATGGCTAATGGTTGACATAACTGTGGTAACAGTGACTCTTGAGCGGCTGTGCATAGTTAAACTCCTATGTCATCTGTTTCCCTTTATACCATTCCACAAATTCATCCAACAATACTGGCCCTGTAGAAAGACATCAAATAATCATATTTTACATAAATCTTGGAAGAAGAGCTGGAGGAGCAGGAACATAGGGAGAAAACAGAAGAAATGCTTACATGCGCCATCTTCATCATAATTACTGAGATCAAGGTTAATTGTTCTGCTGAATTCTAGCACATTACACCATTGGTCCTTGTTGATAACTTTGTATTTTGATTGCTGCTTCAAATAAAAAGGGTAGATTACTAAAATAAGCTTGGAGTTTGCAATGTGAAAGAAAGTCACCTCAAATTTGCAGGTTTTAATAGAACTCAAATGCAATTAAGGATAATGATCGAATATCTAAGCCCATGGTGTCCCAAACATTTGCCACTCGCCACACGTGGCAAACAAGACACCATAGTGTGGCAAATCTGGGCTCTTGGAGCCTTTAAACGTGAGTCCTCAGTGCTGCACATGTGAGCGCCCTCCACTACTCTGTGCATGTGCCACACTGCCTGGTGGGACGATCAGCTGCCATCACAGCTTTGGCCTCCTGCTGCCACCCAGCTCCTGTGGCAGCAGCTCTGGTGAGTCACCATGCACATGGGAGCAGTTTGTTCCTGGCTCTGAGGGAGGTCATTTGTCTGGAGCATGGAGGGGCTGGGGGAGTCTGGCTCTCGGGGAGAGAGAAGGCACTCAGCTGGAGGGCTGGAAGTGTCTGTTTCTGGGGAGAGGGCATTCGGCTGGGGGGGGAGCCGGGGGTGCCTGGCTATGGCGGAGGGCATTTATTTAGAGCAAGGGGGATGTGGTGAATATGGAAGGATGACAACTACAAGTGTGGTGATTCTTGAATTACCACTGGACACCACTAATCCATGCTAATGAAAAGTGTAGTTTTAGGGCTGGGACACTGCATTTTAAGAATTATGAATTTACAAAATGATAACTTGGAAAATAAACAGTCACACTTCAGTACTCTACTAGTTCTGACATATCATTAAAATATTAATAGTGCAGAGAAAAAAAAACAAGTAAAACATATATCTGTTTCAAAGTACAGCTTTGTTGTGTACCTCTAGGAACTGGTGGAATACTGGAAAAAGAGGCCACGTTTTTCCCAATAAAAGTCCTAACATGCACTTGGCTGTATTTATGTCTAGGCTGCGCTGGTCCTTTTCCTGTTGAAAGTGAAGAAACAAAGTTAAAATGTTGCTATATCAATATTTCTCATTTAAACCAATAGTTAAATCACTGTTCACTTTTGGCATATCATAAAAATGCTGATAACTTGCAGGCAACCTGTAAATCTAGTGTTGTATTGTTTTAATGTACAAGTAAGAAAGATTTCCTAATGAAAACTCTGTGTTCCTTTACAGCTATTGGCCATGCTATCAAAAAACAGTTACTTTTCATACTAACAATAGTTCAAGGATCATTAATACAGATGAAGCAGTCACTCTTGTGATACAATTTCTGAACTTCCTAGAAAGCAGAAAGCACCCAGAGGAAAATCTGGTTGACATACAATTTCTCGGTGGGAATTTAGTCTGCTCTTCACCTAGAGCTTTGCCTCAGTCACCTCCTTTATACTGTGTAAGAGAACATTTCAGAAACACTTCTTTCAGTGACAAACAAGGTTACCACTTTTTAGTGGGCTCTGCACTACAGAGTTCTGTTGACAGAAGAGGCCTTTTATCGACAAAACTAGGGAGTGTCCACACTACAAATGCATTTATCGAGAACCTGTCAACAGGCCACAGCAGTTTTCCTGGCAGAGTTCTGTTTTGACCGTATGAGGCATAGCGCCTCTGTCACCAGTTTGTTGACAAAAAAAAAAAATAGTGTAGACACTCTGGAGGGGGGACCCTCTGTCGAGAGAGAGGGCTTTCGGTTCACCATTCTGCCCTATTTGCAGAGCTTCCGGTTGGCTTGTCTGTCAACAGAGGGCTGGGAAGTCTAGCTGCTCTCTGTCGACAAAGGGCATTGACAGGGAGAGCCTGTATTAGGTGTGGACATGTTCTGTAGACAGAGGTTCTATAGTTCGGGAAATGTCAACAGAACTCTGTAGTGTAGACACAGCTTTTATGTTACTGCAGTTATTTGGTATTTTGATTATAATGTTGACAATTCAAGTAATTTTATTGGTAGCCATTATTGCAAGTTTTCGACATTTTCCTGAAGACTTGCTCTTCACCAGTAGCTTCCTCGGATTTTACATTTTTTATCTGTCTATCACTTTGTGCTGTGAGATGTTATACCTAATTCTGAATGTGCTGCTGACAGATCAGGCACCAGGTCATGTCAAGGTCGCCAGTTCTCTGAAGAACAGACACATAGCCGGTATCAGCCTGGCTCACCTATTTGTTAGTATTATTAAAACAGGTATTAGAATTAAAAGAATATATTCAGTGTTTAGTTTTTATTGGATGCTTGCATACACTAATCTCACATATAACACATGTATCTCAGTAAAACAGTGGCAACACACCCCCTCACTTTCAGAACGGGCATGTAAATGCAGCTTTCAAAAATGCAACTCAGGTGTGGATTTAAGTATCTCATGACTCATTTGCATACACCCGTGGGATCTCGATTCCAAAAGGGGATGATTTGAATCACAACCAACCATGTATCTGGGGTTTCTTTGAAAGGAAACCCTGCTTTCAACAGCACGCTTCTTCTCAATTTTTTTTGGGGGGGAAGAAGGGTGCTTCTGAAAGGGGGTTTTCCTTTCGAAGGAACCCCAGCCAATGGCTGCTTGTGATTCAAACGCAGCTCCTTTCATAACTGAGATCTCACGGGAGTATGCAAATGAGGCATGAGATATTTAAATCTGTGCCCTATTTCCATTTTCAAACAGTTGCATTTACATGCCCCTTCCAAAAGGGAGGGGTAGTGTAGCCACAGCCTCAGGCAATCTTTGAAAAGTAGCATTGTGCACTCCTGCAACTGTGTAAACCCCCTGACAGGACAAGCATTAATTAGCCGGAAAGGATGACATCCGAAAAGAGGTTACAATCTTCCCAAAAGGAAAGTTCCCTCAATACCAGTCCACTATGGGACACCACAACTGGAATTGCCATATGAACCATCACAAAGAGGAGAAAAGACTTTTGCTATCTTCCCTGTGAAGATGAGTACCGCAAGTCGACTCCACCCATCAGCTGAGTTTTCAGCTCAGAGGACAAGAATAAAATTCCTGTGAAGAAGTAACTGAAGATCCCTACGCTGCATGGGCTCTGAAGCAGCTCAGCTTTTCCAAGCATTAAGTAAGAAATCCTCAGCTACCGAGGATAGCTCTAAAGGACGTGTACAGCTTTCTTATTTTAGAAGCTTCTATTACCTTTTGAAAATTGAAACTAACTCATTTGTGGATATATGTTTATCTTCTTTATCTTGTAAATAACTCTTTGTTTAATTTTCCTATACAATAGATTTTGATGTCATTATTATAGAATTGGTTACAAGCAGTGTCCTTTGTACATATAAGGTGCAACTGACCTGGTGTAAGTAACTGGTCCATTGGGACTGGAAGTAACCTGAATATTGCTGTGATTCTTGCTATAAGGCAGGGGTGGGGAACCTTTTTTGGGGTAAGGGCCGCTGTCCCACAGAAAAACCAGTCAGGGACCACACAAAAAGCCCTCACAAACTTGTCCCCAATTGAACAGAAAAAAAAAAAGGAGAAACACATTCACGTCACTCCCCTTGCGCTCCCGCCCCAAGGATAGGTGTGTGGCGGGGGGGTGGAACCAAGGATCAGGGCTTACCCCCAGAGCTATATTATCTCTTCCGGGTGTCCAGAGCTAGTAGATTCTGTGGGACTTCCCTACGTGTGGGGGGGCAGTGAGGGTGTGGGATCTCGGCAGGAGGTAGGGTGCAGGAGTAGGCTGGGAGTGCAGAGGTCTGCATGGGAAGTAGGCTGCAGAGATGGGGTCTGGGCGGAGGAGGATGAAGGAGGGGGCAGGAGATTGGAGTGCCTACTGGACACATCTCTTGGCAGGGCACAGGTGGCTCAGCACTGACCTGCGCTTGCCCCTGCCACTCTGACTGGCTGTGATTCTGGGGGGAGAGGGAACAGCAGTGCTCAGAACCAATCACCCCAGCAACACCCCTTGTAGAACCCACATGCCAGATCTGGCCCTTGGGCCATACATTCCCTAACCCTGATGTAAGGGACCCTCTACCACAAAAGTATGCTCCTGGAGATCACAAACTAGATCTGTGTTCCTAAAGGGACTCTCTGAGACTCCACATCATGATTGTTACAGTATCTGAGGAGTTCACTTGATAACTGGCTGGTGAAATCTAAGCACAGAACCAATAACAACTAATTTGTGGCTTGTGTCCTGCATTCCAACAGTTTCCCTTCAAGCTGGTACTTGTGTTCTTGAGTCATTTCAAGCAATGTTACACTGGATGCTTAATTTCTTCATCAAAGTCAATAGTTTCTTGTAGTATTCCATCTGTTTAGCACCTCTGGAAAGTGCTCAGCCAATAACTCTCATTTCTTTTTCTAAGATCTTTTCTTGTATATTCTTAACAAGGCCTCTGGCTGGTGAAAATTTGCCAGTCAGAACCTTGTTACGTTGATAAAGTGTTTTAATATCTCCTCTTTCAACAGCCACTTTGGCTTCTTTGGTGATGTTATCCACATACTTCCTCTTGTTTATTCTATCACTGCTTTTCACTACTTTGCCCTTTGTGTTATACAGATATTTTGCTACTTATTCAAGAGATGTTTTTGAAAAATGGATATACAGTAAAGCCTCAAAATTATGCGCATCTGTGTTACGAACTAACTAGTCAACAACACATTCACTTAGGCTGTGTTTACACTACAAACTTACTTTGAAGTGAGCTGCTACTTCAAAGTAGTATGCAGAGTGTCTACACATACTTTCCCTTACTTCGACGTTAACTTCAAAGTAGGGAGCCCAACTTCGAAGTCCTTACTCCATTCCTGTGAGTGTGGTAGTGCCCTACTTTGGGTAAGTGTAGATGCTCAACTGCGAAATTGCTTACTTTGAAGTAAGCAACTTCGAAGTTATTTTTGTAGTGTAGACACAGCCTTAGAGAGGAAGCAAGCAATCAGTCAGCAACTAAAACCAAAATGCGAACACATTATAATTCTGTGTTATATATAAAATACTAAGTACTTGTTTCATTTAAATTAAGGTAATTAAAAGCAGCATTTTTCTTCTGCATAGTAGGCTATGTCTACACTACATCATAAAGTCGATTTTAAGGCCATTAGCTTGATTTTATAATGTCACTGTCATCGCTGTGAATGCCATTAGGTCGATTTTAGGGAGCGCAAAGGTTGATATTACTACACCCACAAAGCGAGTCGGCATAGCACCAACTTCAAATTTAGAAGGTCAGATTAATGATTGTGTGGGAATGGCAATTATTTACATCGACTATTGGCCTCCAGGGGTGTCCCATATGTATTCCACAATGCCCCACAGCTGTCCACTCTGGCCACTTCCATCTCTGCTGCTCTCCAGGTATGCAGGAAGTAGGTAACACGAAGCCTGAGAATTTGAATTCAGCACCAGAAAGCCCAAGAAACTGAGACGAGCACCTGGGCCCATTTTGAATTAATTCCTTATTATCAGCACAGCACTTGCATCTACCCATGAAAAAATAGCCCTAACACAGGGTGGTGGCTTCTTCCCTGCACAGGATATAACAGGAAAGGCCAAGGGTTTTTTCAGTGTTGGCGCAGGCCCATCCCCCATGACGGCTAGGCTGCAGGGGTCATGTTTATATGAGAGGCCGAGAAACTTCTTTTCTGTGGTTCACATTTGTATGGGGGCAGCCACACCTCTCCCACAGGCACCACGCAGTCAGGGTCTATCCCCGACCCATCTACATCATGTAGCTAGTCTCCTCAGACCTAACAAAAGGATGTTCCTGCAGTGCAGTGCAGACCATGCTGCCAGACAGCACCATGTCCTGGCTCGCACACAGTGTAGGTTCCAAAGGTAGGAAAGATTTTCCAGAGCTGACTGTCGCTGGTATTCTTTCCATGTGGGAAAAGCAACTGAGCAACCAGTTTACATAGTTCAGTCACCTTCTGAAGCCAGCCTCCTTGCTTTTCTTTCACCTGGGATTCCCTACTTTCACGTCTTTTCTTCTGAAAAATGGCCATCTGCTTTCCATGGGAGGGGAATCAGGGCCAGGCAACGTGAAAAGATGACATCACATACCCACAACCACTTGCAGGGCATGTTCTTCCCCATACTGCAACAGCAAAAAAACCCAGAATACTACAGGGCTGAGGGAACTGTGCGATAGGTTCCCAAAATGCACAGATGCAACAGTCGATGTTTGGCAATTCAGTGTGGCAACACTGATTCGACTTCGTGGGGAGGTGAGGACAGCCAATTCAAATTTATGAAACCTAGTGTTATAAAATCGAATTTAATGAAGTCAAATTTATATCGCCATATAGACATAGGCCTAGATTCAAAGATGCAGTAAATCAATGTTCAGTTGTAAACTTTTGAAAGAACAATCATAACATTTTGTTCAGAGTTACAAGCAACCTCCATTTGCAAGGTTTTCACAACTCTGAGGTTCCTACGCTGTTTGTTTGCTTTGTTTCCTTTCCTTGTGTGTCTAGGAACCAACTACAGTTGCTGCAATGTCTGTGATACTGTCACCCAGGGCCATGACAAAGTTGTACTACTATGACAGAGCTAAGCTTTGTACTACTTAAAATCTTTTTTCTCAGTTCAGTCTGAAATTGCTTTTGTAATGCCTGGTCTATTAGCCTTTACTGTTAATGTTTGGCGCTTTGAGGGTTTTTGTTTTGTTTGTGCCTGATCTTCAGCCTTGCCACACAAACGGACCACTTCAGATGTAAGCTCCCTTATGTGTGCTCTAACATCACAAAGAGCTGTTCTATATTTCCTTACAATACATCTATGATCAGTCTAGCTCCTGGTTAGGGCTCACTAGAAAACAGGAATTCCATTTTGTGAAAAATTGAGGTTTCATTTTCAACTGAAAAGAAACAGACCCTTTCTGCAACTACACGTAGAACAGCCAATAGCACAGTGTTTTGGGAACACAGGTGTATTTTGGAAATCCATGGATTGCTCAGTGGTTTGAGCACTGGCCTGCTAAACCCAGGGTTGTGAGCACAATCTTTGAGGGGCCATTTAGGGATCTGGGGCAAATTTAAAAAAAAAAAAAAAAAAAGGGGGGGGGATGGTGCTTGGTGCTGCCACGAAGGCAGGGGACTGGACTCTATGACCTCCCAACTCTATGAGGTGTGTGTGTGTGTGTGTGTTCAAGACCCTGCTTTAAATCAGACAAAGCATGGCCTTGACCTTGTGTCAACTGGCTGTAGATTCACACTATCTTTATTCATTATGCCAAAAAAATTAGATAGATTTATGCAAAAAGTTCTGATTCTCACGCTCCACTATACATTGTGAAAAAATTCCCAGGAAGCTCTATCTCTAGTTACTCTGAGGAGTTCCAAGCTATTTTATTGATGTTTTTATGTAGGAATAGCATTCCATCCATTATGAGCCCCGGTAGCCATCACAGTACAGTATTATCAGTACAGATTTTGTACTTGGAAAAGTTCAATCAGATCAGGATGCTTAGCTAACAAGAAGTGAGAAGGCAACTCACAATATTCTGAAAAAGTTATAAACTAGTGTCTATATCACAGCCTGCATTTGACACATCAGGTTTTCAGGCTGTGAGGCATGTGAACAGTTTTGAGGAAAAAGTCTAATGTTTATCTTGACAAAGATCAATATGAGGCTTAGAACACTGATGGAGAAAGATTTTGGTCACGTTTTCTCCCCTCCTTCATGTAGTGCAGGGTTGACCAACCAGTTAGGGATAAAGAGTCAAATAGAGGTGGATAAAGTGCAAAGAGACATGTATTATATATTTATTATTTATATAGCTATATATCAATATACAGAGAGAGAGACAGAAATATATACTACATGGCTCAATGCCCTCCCTCTCCCCTCAAGAGCCAGGCTCTCCCAGCCCCCCCCACTCTAAATGAATAGTTTCCCACTCCACACAGAGCCAGGCTCCCCCAGCTCTCTCCCCTGCTCTAATTCCATGCCGACAACTCACTGGAGCCACCAAAGCTGCCACGTGCATTCTCCTACCAAGTGGCGGGGCACGTGTGTGGAGCAGGCAGGCAGCACTCTCAGCATGCAGGTCTGAGGAGGAGCCAACTCTGTCGCTGCCACATGGCTCTCCCACCAAGCAGGCTGCCATCCTGATGTAGTGTAAAGGGCTTGGCATCATTTGATTTTTAAAGCTCATTGTGATGACAATCACCTTCTTCTCATTTTTAAGTGTTAAAGGAAAGCTCTAGTTTGTTCTGTTGAATAGATCTGTTGGCCACATTAATATGGAAAGCTAGATAATGGAGGCTGAAATGGGGATCTACTGTACTATCCCTATTTCACAGATGTGGAACTAAGGTATAGAGACCAAGATTCTGATTCTGAGTGAATGAAATCAGTGGAAACTGCCATACTTCAACAGGCATTATGATCCAACTGACTTCTCCAAGATCATATAAGAAGTCTGTGGTGAAACGGGCGATTGAACCTGGGATCAACTGCATCCAAAATGAACACTAATCACTGGACTGTCCCAGATTTTTAGTTATATGAAAGGGAACCCCAGAAATCAATAAAAAAATAAGTCAGAATCCTGAACTACTCACCCGTGCAAAATCAAATGCGTATCTATAAATAAGCTTAAAATTTGTAGGCTCATTTAATAAGGATCTCAAGTAATCCAAGGAATTTCTCAGTTTCTCTGTTGTATCACATCTACAAAAAAGAGGAGGTATTTATGCAACAATAGATTTTCATCTGAACTTTTAGGAAAAAAAAATATTCCAAATATCATTAGCTTTGTCTTCACTCTTCCATGTATCAATGTATTCTACATCAGAACACTGCATCAATTTACCCAAAGGCATGAATGGAAAGCAATTTCTTTAAATGTGCAAACACGAGCATAGACACACTTATTTTGATTTAAGAGTAGATGGCTTTTTTCAGTTGATTAGGAGCAAGTGTAAGTAAGCTACTTAAATTAAAATAATAGCACCTGCACAGGGTTTGCACCAGTTCAAAAATTGCTTTAAGATAATCGCTACAATTTTTCTATCCTTACAAGGGTTTGACTACAATCGTAATATTGCAGTTATTTGACCATTATTTATAGACAGAATCTATCCTCAATCATGGTATGGCTTCAGAGCAAAAAGGCGTATTACTGATATGACAATCGTGTGGAGACAACAAGGGAAATGTAGAGAACAAAAATGACCCTTTACCAAAGGCTTTTGAACATATCAGCAGAAACAGACTATTTGCACCTTTACAAAAGATTTGATGTTCCCCTAAGTTCTTAACCATTAATTGAGCCTTCCCTGAAAACATGTGCAGTATAGTCCACTATGACAGCTCAGTCTCTGAAGCTTTCCATATTCATAGCATAGCATAGCATAGCATAAGGGAGTGTACTTGCCCCAGCCCTGTTTGGGATATTCTCCTTGCTATTGAAACAAGTTTTTGATTCCTCAGCTGAGGGAATATACTTGTTCAATCCTGCAAGGCTCGGGCTTAAAACCAAGATTTGGGAGATCTTCATTCAACACCTCTTCTTTGCCAACAATGCGGCAGCAAAAACCCACCCAGAAGCCTAACTCCAAAATCTCATGAACAGTTTTTGCAAAGCCTGCCTAGACTTCGGGCTTACCATAAACCTAAAAAAACCCAACATAATGTGCCAAGGAGTTGAAGAAGCACCCTCTCTCAAGATCAACGAATATGAACTTGAAGTGGTGAACAAGTTCACATAAGTGGAACCCATTAAGGCAGCTGACCTTTCATTGAAAGACTTCCTTTCATTGAAATGGAACTCAATATTCATACCATAAAAGCCAGCAATGTCTAAACTGAACAAGAAAGTATGGCAAATCTAACTGACAAAATACACGTGTTACCAGCACACTTTGGTATGGGAGCAACGCATGGGCCTTATATTTTCCTTTGGAAAAGAGAGTCAACAGATTTCTTATGGGCTGTCTTCATTGACTCTTTGGAATCTCCTGGAGTCCGGGCCATCACAAGGGGGGACGCAGGGCTGGGGGCAACTCCTCTCTATCCCCAGTCTCCCAACGCTGAGATGCTCAAGCAAGCCAGAATATGCAGAACTTAAACACTCCTCAAACACAGACACCTCTGCTGGATTGGGAATCTACATGAATGATGAGAGCATCCAAAAGGACATCCTCGACAGTCCCCTGGCATCTGGAAAAAGCCTCAAAGAACATCCAAAAATGACAGGTGCGGCAGAGATTGTCTATGTCAAGTGTGTCTCTTCTGGCACAACCAAAGTTATGGTAATTCCAACTGAGTAAATTCGTTTTACCAGTCAGTGATGCATACGAATTTAGCCTAGAGACTGAAGGACGCCTATTGCTACTTCTGTGTTAAAAAAAAAAAAAAAAAAAGCAGCCGGGCACTGTGTCCTAACACATCCACATTGACTTTGAATCTTTTGGACTTCAACAGACTGGTCCACTCTAAAATGACAGAGACACAGGTTGGGGTGGGGGCAGGGGGGGAGTAGGCCAGAAATGCCAAGAGGAGCCCCAAGAGGGAAAAGGCCTTGGGAGGGTTTCCTACAGAAGTGCATTAGGAACTGGGTACCACAAGGAGACAAGAATGTCAAGGAGCAAATGAGAACCCTCCTAAGCAGGCTGCATTTTGGAATAATTTGGATATATAGACTAGAATCTAGAACAGTCACTATATTTGAAATTCGGTGTTCTATGAATGGTTCTCTGTGCCTTCAATATTGAGTCTGTTCTGAAAGCTCACTACCTAATAAATTATTTTGTTGGTCTTTAAAGTGCTGCCTTTTTGTTTTGACAGAATATAGACTGTCACGGCTATTTCTCTGTTACTATGCAACTTGAAAGAGATGTGATTTTTGTTGAGACTTAAAGAGTCTGAAGTCTTATTTCAGGCTGAGGTAAAAGAGTGCTTGATTATAGATATTATAGTATGGAACAGATTAGCCACCCCCTCCTTTTTTTTCTGCCCATTGCACTGATATTTTAAGCCATGAGTGCTTCGTCAGCCTAACTACAATAACACACTGCAAGTGTCTGAAAGTGAGCCATACTTGCAATACCGAAAATAAACACTTATGTCTAGTTCTCCAGAGTGGAGTCTTCCACTTTGTGCACTAATTTTTTTTTGTACAAACAGACATGTTGATTATTTTATATTATTACACTTACAACAGCAAAATTAAGACTTGTAACCTTTTTCAAGACACTTACTGCAGGGATGTCATTCCTTTTAACCATTCTTGCAACGTGAAATAACCCATGTTTTGTGCATCCAATTTCCAAGCTAGAACAAGCATAACTACCTGTTTAAAAAGGAAACAACATATTAGGATGAGGCGGCAATGGTAACAAAAGGTTTCTCAAACAGTTATTAATAGACAGCTTGCCAAATACTTTTATTCTGTTTAGACTAAAAGTCATTCAAACATGAGTGGAACAGGCAGGATATTGGAAGTCCTGGGATAGAAAAATATTTTTTCTAAAAAAAGTTCTACAAATTGATTCCACCGCTCACTTATTCAGAAGCACTTCTATGTTAAATTACTCTTTCCACCTACCTTTCAATTGATTAAGCCTATGTACAGAGTCCATCAAACCACATCTTTAAACTCTGGAGCAGAAACTGTCTGTACAGCATGACAGGGCCCTAAAAAGCATGACCACACCACAACAAAAGACTATAAAACTGTACTGTAGATATTTGGGCTAAGGCAGTCCAGGCTCGGAGGTCCTCCCCCCGAGTGAAGTCTCAAAGCCCAAGCTCCAGTCCATTCCTTGAAGTCTATACAGAAATTTTAAAGCCCTGGCTCCAAAGCCAACTGACTCAAGCCAGTTGAAGCTTAGTCACAGGTCTTTTATCAACAGTGTAGACACACCTTAAAACACAGGTATAATACAAAGAATGATGAATTATATAAAGAGTGATTGAAACCCTCCTTCAGCTAGCTGTAGCTAGGATTTATTACAACATAAAGGCTCTCATAAATATAAGGTTTGTCAGTTACTGTGGTTCTTTGAGAGAGCATTGCCTCAGTATATTTCATTTGTGGAATGTGACTCCCAAGTGTCGCAAAACTTCAAAAAACTTATTAATCCGATAGCTGTTGGCTCAAACAAATGCCCTATGCATGAAACATTCTGAGCTAAAAGTTATAAAAGGCACAAGTGGCCCAGACCCTCTCAGTTCCTTCCACTGAATCTGAGGTCCCGTGAGAGATGATCTTGGAGAAACAGGACAGTTTTCCGGTAGCGCAACTATGTAGAGCCAACTTCCTCACAAACCACTCTTGTTGCTAATCTACTATATTTCTTTAAGGTGGTCACTGCATACACCCACTTGGGGGAGTCTACCATGCAGCACAGGCCACAGGAACATAGAATCATAGAAAAGTGGGACTGCAAGGGACCTCGAGAGGCCATCAAGTCCAGCCCCCTGCCCTCATGCCAGGACCAAGCACTTTCTAGACCATCCCTGAAAGCCATCTCTAACCTCTTCTTAAATATCTCCAGTGATGGAGATTCTACCACCTCCCTTGGCAATTCGTTCCAGTGTTTGATCACCCTGACAGTTAGGAACTTTTTCCTAATGTCCAACCTGAACCTCCCCTGCTGCAATTTAAGTCATAGAATCATAGAACACTAGGACCGGAAGGGACCTCGAGAGGCCATTGAGTCCAGTCCCCTGCCCCGACGGCAGGACCGACCACTATCTACACCATCCCTGATAGATATCTATCTAATCTGTTCTTAAATATCTCCAGCGAGGGAGATTCCACAACCTCCCTTGGCAACTTATTCCAGTACTTGACCACCCTGACAGTTAGGAACTTTTTCCTAATGTCCAACCTAAACTTCCCTTGCTGCAGCTTAAGTCCATTGCCTCTTGTTCTCTCCTCAGAGGCCAAGAAGAACAAGTTTTCTCCCTCCTCCTTATGACACCCTTTAAGATATCTGAAAACCGCTATCATGTCCCCCCTCAATCTTCTCTTTTCCAAGCTAAACAAGCCCAATTCTTTCAGCCTTTCTTCATAAGTCATGTTCTCCAGACCTTCTATCATTCTAGTTGCTCTTCTCTGGACCTTCTCTAATTTCTCCACATCTTTCTTGAATTGGGGTGCCCAGAACTGGACACAATATTCCAGCTGAGGCCTAACCAGCGCAGAGTAGAGCGGAAGCATGATTTCTCGTGTCTTGTTCACAACACACCTGCTAATTCATCCCAGAATCATGTTTACTTTTTTTGCAACAGCATCACACTGTTGACTCATATTTAACTTGTGATCTACTAGAACCCCTAGATCCCTTTCTGCTGTACTCCTTCCTAGACAGTATTTTCCCATTCTGTATGAGTGAAACAGATTATTCCTTCCTAAGCGCAACACCTTACATTTATCTTTATTCAACTTCATCCTGTTCATTAAGTCCATTGCCTCTTGTTCTATCCTCAGAGGCAAGGAAGAACAAGTTCCCTCCCTCTGCCTTATGACACCCTTTTAGATACCTGAAAACTGCTATCATGTCCCCCTTCAATCTTCTCTCTTCCAAACTAAACAAGCCCAGTTCTTTCAGCCTTTCTTCATAGGTCTTGCTCTCTAGACCTTTGATCATTCTCGTTGCTCTCCTCTGGACCCTCTCCAATTTCTCCACATCCTTCCTGAACTGCGGTGCCCAGAACTGGACACAATACTCCAGCTGAGGCCTAACCAGCGCAGAGTAGAGCCAACATGGGCTGGCAGGTTTTAATAAAACAAAAATTGCAGAACTGTTCTCCCACATGATCTTTAAAATGTGCATACATGACATCTAGATACTAAATCTAGAAAGCAGTGTCAAGGAAAGTCCAAATGAAATCCAAGCTTGCCATTCTACAGATTTTCAAAATGGAAATATTTCAAAGCTGCAGCTGATGACACCTTAGCCCTAAGAATTTCAAATATTGTCACTTTAAGCAGCAGGACCCAGCTACATTCTAATTTTAGCTACCCAGTCCGCAAGATCCAAGTACATTAATTTTAGCACACAAGCACTATCAGAGCTGGCAGAATTATGTCTGTCTCCTTGAGCTCAGACTGAGATCTTCCATCTTGAAGTGCAGACATATCCACAGATGGCTGAGTGAAAATGGTGCTCTTTAGAACGAATGTCAACAAACACAAAAAAACACAATTTATTCCTAAATAGTGTAGTCCTATCCAAACACTCACTTTTTTGAGGTCTCTGGTATGATTTTCAGGTGTGCCAAAGCAACAAAATAAACCTGCCAGGCTTACGTCTCTCCATTAAACAATTTTTTCTTCAGTATCCCTTTCAAAAACTTTCAAAACTTGGATGATAAAAGACTGAGAGATGCAAGGCAGGCTCATGGTCATTTGGGTGACTTAAGCATACTTTGCGAAAAGCAAAAACTTACATTTTCTGGCTCAACTCCAATGTCTTCACAAAATTTCTCCATGCCTTCAGGACCTACAATGTCATCAGTTCCTACAATCAAATAATATCACACAATATTGTTGTTTAAATTAAAATTCAGTGCAAGCACATCACTCTGTAAAGATAAGTATTCTTGCAGAATAAGCAGAACTTCTGTAGGAGTTAGTTCTCTTTTTGACACAGACAAATATTTATCCTTTACAAGATGTTAAACTACTCTAAAAGTTCATTTCTTGCAAAGTGTAATGCAAAAGCACACATCAGTACTATCTTTCCCTTTTTTAAAAAACTGCTACCGCAGTACCCAGTAATTGCAGCAATTTTGAAGTAAATAAGCAACGTATTATAGGATGAACACTTTGCAAATGGCTCAGTACCAATGTAGTGCTATACTGGCTGAACTGAACACAATGGTTATTGGAAATTATTAAAGGCTCTAGCCAGGAAACAATTTTGTTTTAAAGTTATCTTAATAACAAGACTTTTTTATAGTTTTATGAGCCTACCTGATTTTTTCAAAAGGAGAGAACATAGCTGATTAATAAATATATGTTATACTACTATAGAACTGACATCCCCAGAACCTAATACACAATTTACTTATTTATATTAATTCTAACTATTTTCTTAGTCATTTGAAAAAAATCTGAAATAAGACTCTGGTCTATTTTTATTCACATGGCACCAATACCATATCATGCCTCATTATGGAGAGCTCACATACACAAAAAAAAACCTGCAAAACTCTGCAAAGTAATTGCTATGTAAACATGATGTAGAAAATATAACAGCAAGAAGGGGTAATCAAATCAAGACTCCACATCACAATCTCTGCAATATGCTGTATGAAAACTACTAGATGTATATAAAAATCAGTCAAACAGGCTTGAAAAAAAAAAAGATTTTATAATGTGAATGGTAGATGACCCTTCACTTTTGTGTTATAGTCAGTCTTATATCAGGCTCAAATATTCAGTCTTCAATTTAGAAGTAACAAGCTTTTCATTAAATACATTTCCCTGTCTTCCCATTATTCCTCCTTCTGCCCCCCATCCAGCCACCTCAAAACATGCACAGGTAAAAAAAAAAAAGATTTCTGCTACTTTGTAAGGGAAAGTCACATTAGAAAAACAGTGTGTTTTTTGTACAAGAGAAAAAACTGTGATGTAAACATACAAGATCCTCATTTGAAAATGTGTTTTCTAGGAATGTTGCAACATCCCTCTGAACAGAACTACACCCCCTCTTCCCTGCCCTCTTCTCAGCACCTTTGCAGATGCAGCTAGTGGAAAACTACAGTTCTTTCACACACTGCCATCCTCTCATCCTTCTTTCTATTGAGCTCTTGCCAGGAATGAGTTATTCCACTAGTCCTAACAAGGACAGAAAATCCACACACAGCCACAAAGAAAGGCAAGGAATCTGAAATAAGGTGCCTGCCTTTCTCTCTCCTCCCAACTTACCAGACACAAAAACCTTTAACTAGCTTGATTCATATTAATCATGTTTTACTTTAATACCATTACCACCAAAAATAAATGGCAATTTATTACATGTATAGATGCCAAAAAAGAATAGAGATGAGAGCATTTAACATAACCAGCAGCCACCGCGCCCCCCTGCACCCCCCCCACCAAAAGACTACAATTGTCACAATAAGTTCTAGGCATGCTTTCAAAGAAACTGGGCAAAGTCCCATTTCTCTGTCTACCGCCTATTCAGTTTTCTTTTCAGTGTTCTTTGCAGTACTATAGATCTATAGATTTATTTTCTCCTATTTCAAATATCTTCCTTTAACAGGCTTTTGTGTACCATCCTGGAAAAATAGCAGGTCACTGCCTGTATGTCATCAGAGACTGAAGTATATCATGATACTGTAAACTCTTTCCTATCCAGCATTCTGTCATCCGGAACGCACAAATAATCGGCGTTTTAACCATAAGTAAATTTTAGTTATGTTTTCAATGAAAGTAAATACAAATAAATACAGTGTAAGTTTACAGTGTACAATACTCCTGTTGTTGGTAAATAAAGTACTCTGCATATGTTTTTGTTTGTTTGTTAATATCTAATCTTGTTTTTCTTTTGTGTTACGCATTGCTAGGTATACCTCTCTATTACCCAGAATATTTGAATATAAGGTAACCTCCTGGCCCCGGGGATGCCAGATATGAAAGAGTTTACTGTAGGTGGGCCTAGCAGAAATTGCTAATTCTAGCCTGCTCAATACACAACAGTGAGAATAAAGCTAAAATGTACCCTCCATGTTCAATGATAAAAAAACAAAAGGAAAGGACTCTTTCAATAAATGTGATCTCGGGAACATGTTCCATTTTCTAATTAGAACTGGAACCAGATTTAGAAGTGACAAACAAAATATGGCTAACCTCCTTCCCCTTTTAAAACGGGCCAATGTCACCAGGCACAACAGCTCAAACGAATGAGTTAAACAATCTTCAGCTAGAAACATAATTCAATATATACACATCTCATAGAGCTGGAAGGCACCTCAGGAGGTCATTGCGTCCAACACCCTGTACTTTTGACAGGACCAAGCACCATCCCTTTTTTTAGATGGAGGGATAGCTCAGTGGTTTGAGCATTCGCCTGTCAAACCCAGGGTTGTGAGCTCAATCCTTGAAGAGGCCATTTAGGGGTCTGCGACAAATAGGTTTAAAAAAAAAAAAAACTATCAGGAATGGTGCTTGGTCCTGCCAAGGGGGCAGGACTCAATGACCTCCTAAGGTCCCTTCCATTTCTGTAGGATGTGTATCACCATATATGCACATATATATATATATATATATATATATATATTCTATTTGCCTCAGATCCTTAAATGGCCCCCTTGAGGGATGAGCTCACAACCCTGGGTTTAGCAGGCCAATGCTCAAACCACTGAGCTATCCCTCCTCTCAAATTTTAGTATATATTTTAGCATTAAATCACAATTAAAGCTTGATTTTATTAATGTGCAGTTACTAGTTTACTTTTAATTGCACACAACTTAAACCAAAATAGTAACACATTATCTGTATTTGAAACGTTTTTGGTCTTGAAGTAAATATTGCTTCTGGTATACCAATTATTCTTATAGACACAGGTACATCTTGAGCTCTTTGGACTCTGTCTATAAACAGGATATTTAAAGACTCCTTTTAAAATGCTTTCCTCTACCAAGCAACCCTTATATTCAGATTGAAATTTCTAGATAAAAATATTCATTAAATCATGTCTTTAAATGTCAAATACAAATTTAGACAGTTGTCAGGATTTGGCATTGGTACATATCAGCTTACCTGCATACTCATAGAACCATTCTAAGCACCTCTTACTTGAAAAGACTTCTTCCTCTGTCTTTATTCTAGTTGAATCATATTTTCTATACATGCTAAAAATGGAGAAAATAATTAATTTATATTTTAAAAAACTGCCCTGTAGTCAAGATATAGCTAGCCAGTTCAAATTGCAGTATCATCTTCCTAACACAGGTTGGACCTCCCTGGTACAGAATCCTCAGGATCTGACCAGTCCCAAACAAGGGAGTTTACTGGAGCAACAAAAGTCAATTCCAGAATCCCTGCAACTGGCCCCCCAGCCTGGCTCTGATCCCAGCTGCCAACCCCATCCCCATCACTAGCCCCAGTCTGCTCCCAGCCCTGGCCCCACCCAGAGCCATTGCCCCACTGTCCCTACCCCGACTCCTGGCCCTCCTACCACCAGCCTGTCAAACAGGATGCCAGCAGGGCTCCTGGCCACTGGCCCTCCTGCTGCCAGGGGTCTACTGACATGAAAAAAATTAAGTGACAGAGAGATAGCCATAGGGTATATAGAGTATATATAGAGTCTGTTGTGATATGGCTATGATCTGAAGTGGGTCTGTCCCATGAAAGCTCATCAATTATTTTGTTAGTCTTTAAAGTGCTATTTGACTACCTTTCTAAAGAAATTAAGGTTACTAAACAATAATGCTTGAAAAATATTGCTCTGGCAAAGCCACGCTATAGCAGTGGTCGCCACACTTTTCCTGCTGGTCCACCTACTTGCTAATGGAATTTGCCCACACCTCTCCCTCCGTTACTGCACAGCCAAGGCTCTCTCAGCAGAGTCACTTGGGCTGAAGGCAGCTGGTGGGGGATAGTGGGGACTGAAGCAGAGCTGTCCAGTGGGTGGTGCAGGGTGTGAGATGGAACTGCAGCTGGGAGTGGAACAGGGTGTGAAATGGAGCTGCAGTTGGCAACAAAGCTGGTCTGGAACCAAAGCATAACTGGGTGGTGCTCCCTTCCCCCCATGGAGGGGGCCTCAGTTTGGGGACCACTGTGCCACAAGAAGTTTTCTTTCACTGCTTTCAGCCATTAGAAATAGCAAAAGGGTTAGAGGCTTATTCCTCAACCAGAGAAATGAGCCTTTCAAACTCCAGTTATAAATAACCTGTCACCCACGAACCTCCATTTTCTTACTGCTTCTATGAAGCCTGTTTTAAATTTTTCACAACACTCTATATAGCAACTAATCAATAGCATGTTTACTGAACTCCAGCTATTAGTAAGTTACTTATCTTTCACCTTTAAACTACAAGCATCAGATATTAACATTGCAATCCCCAGAAGGAGAACTAATCATTAAATGAAAAGACTGAAGCACACGTTTCTCCCAAATGAGCTCCAGAATCAAGAGAATAAAGATTCATAAACTGGTATACTGAACTCCAAATTTGTAATGGCCCTACTTAAGCAGTGACAGATTCTGGAGACAAACTGTCACAAGAACTGCTGCTCCATTAAAAAGGAACTTTAATTATCTTGGTAGTAGGATAAAAACATAAAACAGGGCTTGTTAGAAAACAATCAGTTACTGATTCTTAACAGAATTAGAACTGGCCGATGAGTCATACTTATTTCAAGCTCATACACAACTTGAATGATTTACGAAACAACCTTTTTCTGACTATGTCACATCTAACCTTTCACATTCAAGTCTTTCTCAGTAAGTCACTTCATATGGAGATGAAAACACAGACAGTCATGTCTGTCTTCTGTTTATTAAACTAGACTAAAACTCCTGATCTGGGTTCAATTTCCAACTCTGCCACAGACTTGCCGCAAAACTTTCAGCAATTCACTTACGTTCCTCACCTGTAAAGGAGGGGCAATACTACAGGTTGCACCTCTCTAGTCCAGCACCCTCAGGACCTCAGAGGTCCCAGATGAAGGATTCTGCCGGACCGCTGTGGTGAATGCCCCCAGCTCCATGGGCACCTCCGTTGTCCTGCTGCAGAGGGCTCTCCAGCACTGGCTCCACGTGAGGCTGCCAGAAAATGCCGGCTCCCTGGCTCCAACTCTGCACAAGCCTGCCAGAGGACACTAGTTCCCTGGCTCTGCGCCAGGCTGCCAGGGGTCACCGGCACCATGGCTCAGCCCCAGCTCCCTGCAGGGCTGCCCAGACACACCTGCATGCCAGTCCTGGTCCCCTGAGGGGCTGCTGAGGTACACTGCCTCCAGATCTGGCCAGCTGCCTACTGTGAGGGTGCCAGAAGGCCAGCTTGGGCTGGCCTCCCGCCCCAGCCCTTTGGTCCAGGACCAGCCCTCGTCCTACCAAACCAGGAATGTTGCTGGACCAGGGAATGCCTGATTTCGGAGGTGCAACCTGTATTTCCTTACCTCACAAAAATATTGTAAGGATAAAATCAGTGTATGCAAGTGTGACAGTCTGTACCCCAAAGCAGAAAGATGGAACCCTATATTCACCACTTTCATAGTATGCTTCCTTAGTATCATTTGAAAAGTCTTGATCTGCTGAACTTCAACAGCCTATTGGATAGTATGTGCTATCACTGTATGCAAAGTTATAAAGTTTGTTATGCGTGTTACTGAAATATATTGTAAGGTTGGGAACACCCACAATCAGCCTTTCAGGTATAACAATACAGTATCCAGCTGATAAAAGGGTATCCAGTCCCAAATCCTTCCCAGAAAACTTCTGAGAGAGAAGACACAGAAAATGCAGTCTAACAGGGAATGCCAGATCCTTACATCAAAAAGATCTTTCCAACAAGCTACAAGAAACTACAAAAGAAGGTAAGTGACATCATCACCTGGACCCGTCCCCACAACTCAACACCTGGAAACACACATCTGGAGGATGAAGACGTTGAATGGGAGAGAGTGGTCCCAGCCTGCGTAATGAGAATTTCTAACCTGTTTGTACCATTTGTCAGGCCCAGACATTGCATGTTTCATTCTGTTTAGTCTGTAGAGCTCAGACTGCAAATTTCTTAAGTAACCAGCGTTGGTCTATCTGCATGGCTGGGTGAGCAATCATGGATCTTAGTTAGGTGTCTGATCAAGTGCAGCAGCTGGCAGAGGCTTGACACAGCATCCCACTGCATGAGGCAATCCAGATTGCTGGGTAAAGTGGGGGCTCAGCAGTCTCATATACAAGGATAAGTCATAAACATGAAGATACTCAAACCTCTGCCCCCCACTTTTTTTTTTTTAGTTCTATAACAAGAGGCTCACACCAAGAACAACCTATATATGCCACCTTGCTTATGGACAGTCAAATTTCTCTAGAACTGTAAAGACTGTCTCATGAAGTCCACTGAAAAGATGATTTACGAAAAATGTACCTGTGCTTATCTGAAAATTTTCTTTAAAGCAATAAAGTCAACCTATCCATTGCAGTGGGTACTTCAGCCTACCGGTCAGACCACTTGGTCAGTCTCTGCCAACTGGGGCTCTGCCCCAGGAAATTCTGTTCAGGTTAGAATTTCTATTGACTGGATAATTTCATTCTCCTTTTCTAAACAACCAGACTGTTGACTATACATTAAACAAAAAGCAATCTGACATATGGCTGAGAATGGAGATAATTTCTTCTAATGAAACAAATGTTTTAATATCTGTTACCATTTATGTTCTGGATAATCTGTAGTTCTCTTAAGTGTGAAGAATCTGTGGCCCTTACTGCTTGAAAAAAGAAAATTTTCAGACAAACAGATACATTTTGCTATTCTTCAGTACCCTAAAGCACAAAGATCTCTTACACTTACGGCCTTTCATAGCTATGAAAATGCGTCATGGACCACGAAATCTGGTCTTATGTACACTTCTCTCCTATACTATTTAGATAGCACAGGGAGACCAACATTTCTCAAACAGGGGAGGGACCTGACCCAAAAGAGAGTTGGGGAGGGGAGGAAGGGGTTCATAAGTTATTTTAGTGGGGGAATTGCAATACAGCCACCTTTACACTTTGCTGCATCCAGAGCTGAAGAGCAGCAGCCGTTGGCCAGGCATTCAGCAACAAAAGCGATGCTTCGGCAGCAGCAACACAAAAATAAGAGTGCCAATACCACATCATGCTGTCCTTACTGCTGTGCTGTCACTGGCAGTGATTCTGCCAGAAGCCGAAGGTGGCAGCACCACCAGCAGCAGCAGAGCAGAAGCAAAGGTAACAGTACTACAATCTTCACTATCATAACTTTGAAACCTCCCCACAACTCCTTTTCAGGTCAGCACCCCCCTACAATTACAATATTGTGAAATTTCAGATTTAAATGGACGAAATCATAACATTTATGATTTTTAAAATCCCAAGACCATGAAATCAACCAAAACGGATTGTTACTTTTGGTAGGACCCTAGTTACAATGGAATTTTCACAGCAGTGTACCTCTGGGGTGGGAAGCAAAATCATCTTTCAAATATGAATATCCAAAATCAGGTAAAATACAGATCTTGTATTTCTCCCGGGGCAGTGAGCTGTGAAGAAGACTGTTGCTGACGGATAGCACTAGCTAAAAACCAAGTAATAGAGTTCTGTGAATGTAGATACTAATGCTCACCCAGCAAAAGACTTGACTTCTGTATCTTGAAATTGTTAATGCTCCTGCATCAGAGATCAGTGAGCAATGTTTTGTTATACATACATGAAACAGATTTAACTCCCACTATCATTTTCAAGAGGAAGCCCTTAGTCCACCGGATTTTTAGGCTGAGAGGGATCATCTCTGTAATACGGTTCATGGCTATAAGCACGGCTTGTGAAACGTGGATCGTGTCAAATGAGACCTCATAATTTTATATCGCGGCTGATGCCACCTGAAAGCTTTCATGCTCAAGGCTGAAATGATGGTATCTCAAAGCTGAGTCAGGCAGTTAACCTTTCTCCCCGAAGCCAGAAGAAATCTCCCCGTTTTTATATGCATACGCAGGTGCACCCAGATAATCAGCATGTCTGTAATCTGGTCTTTTCTGCATTAATAAGACACTCCATGAAGGTGAGCAGGGGACCCAGACACTGAGGATTATCCACCATACTGCATTCTGAAGATAAGCAAGGACCAGCACTTTATTTGGAATATTGACAAGCTTCACAGGAAAGATTAATATTGGACTCAGATATGGTTCATATTTTAAGTGACTAGCCATCTCATTGCATTAAGAGTCTGGGCTTATCGTGTTCCACATCCTCCACCTGGGGTCTTTCTGTATCTTTCAAGGAAGGTAACAACATTCAAAAATAGCCTCCCCGGAGACTCTACTTTTTACTTTATAGGATTGCTGTCGGCCAGGTGGGTCTGTTTCCCCTGGAGACTTTATTCTGGATCTCAACAAGAAACACCTGAAGATCTGTAACCCGGATAGTAACAGAGAGGTAGTCGTGTTCGTCTGCATTCTAACAAAACAAACAAGCAGTCATGTAGCACCTTAAAGAACAACAAAATTACTTATTTAGGTGATGCGCTTTCGTGGGGCAGACCCACTTCTTCAGTTTTATACCAAAGAGCTCCAAAAAAATTGAAATAAAAACTGACAAATCAGACACATAGGACTGAAAAGGGGGTGGGTGTGAAGGGTGGGGAAGAGGGGAGTGAAATATTAAGTGTGCTGCCTGAGACCCGTATGAATATCAAAGAGCAGGAAGGTGTCTTTTTAATGCTTGAGATAATTGCTCTATTAAGGCCAAGCCTCAACCTACTGAATTTGAGCATAAACTGCACTTCACACATTTCCCTTTGTAATCTGCTGATAAAGTCTCTTTCTTGCAAGAAGCATATTCCCAGGTCTTTAACAGTACGGCCCATTCCACTGCAATGCTAACTGACAGGACAGTTTTTATTTCAATTTTTTTGGATCTCTGTGTTATAAAGCTGTCAGTGCTGTACTGCATATCTCCAGATCTGAAGAAGTGGGTCTGCCCCACGAAAGCTCATCACCTCATAAATAATTTTGTTCGTCTTTAAGGTGCTACATGACTGCTTCAGAGAGGTAGCCGTGTTAGTCTGTATCTTCGAGAACAAAAAGTTGTCCTGTGGCACCTTACAGACTAACGGATATTTTGGAGCATCTGACGAAGCGGGTCTTTGCCCACGAAAGCTTACGCTCCAAAACATCTGTTAGTCTGCAAGGTGCCACAGGACTTCTTGTTGTTCACATGACTGCTTGTTTGTTTTGTTACTGGGATGGCAACAAGGATAGTAAACTGAGCCCAAAGGCCCTTTATTGCACTCTCAAGTGCTGTCTCCAGTAACTTCCATTTGCAACTTGAAGGAAGATGGAGGGCCAAAGGGCAGCTGAATTCCACACTCAGTAATTATGCTATGCACTCAGCATTATTTTCCACTTAGCACACAGCTCTTCTGCCATTGCTAGAGGGAAGAGGCTCCTGGAGTCAAGCTTGATTCCTTTCCTGCCTGGAAAAAAGGGAGGGGACAAGGCAAAACCACCCAGACTGGAGTGGGGGCAAAATGAACAGAACTGAACTACACCCACAGAGAAGACTGAGGTCCACAGTGAGATCCTTGGTAAAGGGTGTGTAAAAGCAGGACAGAGAGGTTTTCCCTTTGCCTGTCAGCATAACTTGCCCCCTGGAGCCTGCAGGGGCACCAGACCCCATAAACACCTCAAAAGGCAAAGCCGAACCAAGGGAACTCACTCTACAAGAAACAGACGGAGTCCTAGGACACAGCTGGGAATTATCAACCAATTAGAAATATGAAATAAAAGGCAAAATGTTCCTTGGAAAAGCTTTGAAGCAGGGAAGTCTGCCTGAGCCACTGATTGCTTTGGGGCAGATAAAACTGAAAGGAATGTCAAGGGGTAGGGCATTCCCCAGCTGCCAGTGAAAAACATGTCTGATTCTACCCCAGAACTAAATGAATACTGAAATACATCTGTAGAGCTTAATGGGGTAAAATAACTAATTCTCAGACATCATCATGTCTCTTCACATTTGGAAGGCTCTTAAAATTACACCTGTAAAATATTTTTAATTTCTTAACTTGTATGACACACCCTACCTTCAATTATTAAAACAAAAATGTTAGAAATATAACCATCTTTTCATTCTTTGTTTACTATTTGTACTAAAGTCATTCTTGTTTACAGACAGAACTGCTTTCCGGATCTCATGTTCTGCCTCAGCCTTCTGGCAAAGAACATGTGCAATATAAACATTTCTATTAGGTTTTATTTTAAAAAATATAGTTTCTGGTCTCACTTTATTATGCTATTTGCTGTCTATATACACATTTGCCATATTGTAATATTTCTTCTGCACCGTTTTACTTTTTATTTCCATTATTTCTGAAAATTAGTAAAAAATCTGTTTTAGAAAGGCACATATACTGCTTTTTGTCCCTTTAACTCTCAAGCCAACAAAGCAAAGAGAGAGCTACCTTCTATTTCCTTTCATCAGCATCATCAGATTTATTTTAGTACATTCCAAGTCAGCTATCCTTGAGCAACCCCCATTAAGCACAATAGAGTTGCACAGACATAATTTAGGGACTAATTTGGCTTGCAGAACCCTTATTACTTGTGATAGTGAACAAACTAGAAAGAACCCAGTCTGAGTAAGACATTATGATAAGATCCCAAGCTGGCAATTAGAAAAAAATCATTTTCCATTTGAGGATATTTATTATGGGTTTATTTGCCTTTTGAGTCACTTATTATACAGCAGAGCAACATAGCACAAGCACCCACTATCTAGCTACTGTGCACACGCCCTTAAAGATCTTTGTTTAAACAGACAAGACAAAGAAAGTATTACGCCCATTTTTATAGTTGAGACACTAGAGCACAGAAATTAAGCTACCTCTCCTAATATCACACAAGAAGTCTACAGCAAAAAACAGGACTTGAACTCATATCTTGAGTCATAATCTAGTGGCATAACCACAAAGTCATCCTTGCTCATTGAGCTACACGCTCAGAATCCCACATTTAATACCATTTTTACCATTTCACAGGTAGATGATCACCTCAGCTATTCATTGATAATGTTACAGCAACATCACAACATTGGCAAGTGCCACATTTGTAAATTCAATTATTTGTGAGCAGCCACCGCTTCCCCAGGGCTGTGAGTGCCAGCTGCCACCATGTCCCTGGGGCTCCAGGTGGGGAGCGCTGGCGGACGACACATCCCCAGGGCTCTGGGAGGGGAACACCGGCGGCTGCTGCTTCCCCAGCTCCCCATGGTCCTGCCACTGGTGGCTGCCTCCCACTGCTGCCACCCAGAGCTGTCTGGGAGTTCAACGTATTCGTGAAATTCAACATTCATGAGGGTTCTCAACATTAAACCCTCACAAATGTTGTGACCCTACTGTACTTTTTCATTCTTAACTCAAATTAAGAGGACATACCCATCATGTCTACTTTTCTTAGCAGATAAATCATCTCCCGCCGCAGGTCTCCTCTTTTTCCTTGGAGGCATCACTTTGCTAAAGCAGTCTGATGAACTGCAAGAGCGAAGACTCCCTAAGGAGAGAATTAGAAACAAGCACAAGGAATAAAAACAGTTGACAGGCCTATGAAACCATATGTATTTTTCTCAAAAAATTAGAGAGACAGGTAAATTGACTTGAATAAAAGAACTGAGGTTTCAAAGTTAAACAAAATCCCCACCCCCAATCTCCTTTCAAAATAAAAGGCCACCGATTTTTGCATGCTACCCTATTTCCTGGGTTCTGGAAAGACAGAGAGCACTGAATAATGCCACAGGAGCAAAGAGCAGCTCCTTGTGTTATTTTCAATTTGTACAGTATAAATTAGGGCCAAAAACCTAAAAAAAAAAATTTTGCTTCAGAGCTCTGGGAAGTACCCTCTATTTTACTTATTAATTCAAACCAAAACTTTTGCGGTTTGCTCATCACTTGTCAAAATAAAGGACTAGTTCAGTGATTAGAGCATAATACTTCTCACAGGTGCCCTTTTTCATTTCTTAACTGAATTTCTTGTTCTCCGTCCCAAGAAGAGGAGGAAGTGCTACAGGGAGGGGCACACACAGCAGCTACTGGAAACAAGCACATTTGCCACTTTGTTTCAACTATCCTAGGAACAACAAGTGATCCCAAAGACGGGATTTTTTGCCACTCTCCCTAACTAGAAATAATGAACACAGCACAGAACACTGAAGAAGCTGTGTGTAAAGACAGGATAAAGACCAGCTGGAACAGTCAGCACAGCTCTGAATAGTATGCAGAGAAGTTAATAAGGAAATGTAGAAATGACTCAATGTAAGAGAAGGCAGAGACAAGTTAAGGAAATGCAGAACAGGGTAGTATCATAGTTAGTCTTTACCATGTACTTGACGCCTGTACCATCCAAGATCATTCTTAATATATTAAAACCCTAAATATGTTTCACTGCTTGAAGCTTAAGAAAAATCTAACCATAAAACTTCACATTTTAGACATTACAGTGGCACAAGCTGAAAGTAAGTGTCCAACTTCCATGAAACGGCAATGGAGTTTGGTGCTTAGCTGTCTTTTGTGCTATTGAAAATCTCTCCCAACTGCTCTAAAAGCAATGTAAGGAAGTTCAGATGCACAGCTGAGATACGGTTATAGGTTCTATTGTTTGTAAACAATGAATGTGTCTAAACCAGAACTCTCTAGCGCAGCAGCAAATGTGGTCAGACAGGGATGCCAGCAGCCAGGAGTCCAGCCAGGCTGGAGGGTCAGAACTGACCTCCCCAGCAAACTCCCTTGGCTCAGGACCAGTGAGATCCTGAGGGTGCTGGACCAAGGAGGTCCAACATGCATATACATATATACACACACTATAACTTCAATACATAAGTTTTGTACGGTTGAGCAACATGCTCAAACTAATCTTGGTTTAGCTCATCATGCTCTCCTATTATTAATTTTTGCTCTTGCCCTCCCATCCACATTGTTTTAAAGAGGAGCAAGACAGTTCTCAACCATTTCATGAATTTTCCCTAACACTGACCTACACGTGGTATTCAAGTCTTCTTCAAATCCCCCCAGCATTCATGTAGTCAAGAAGGCTAATGGCATATTAGGGTACATTAGGAGGAGCATTTCAAGCAGATCTAGAGAAGCTGTTGTTCCCTTCTATTTGGCACTGGTGAGGCCACATCTGGAATATTGTGTCCAGTTCCCCTCCCCAGTACAGAAAGAATGTGGACGTGCTGGAGCAGGTTCAGCAGAACGCAATGAAAATGATTAAGGGGCTGGACCACATGACCTAGGAGGAGAGGCTGAAGGATTTTGACTTATTCAGTTTACAGAAGAGAAGACTGAGGGGTGATTTAATAGCAGCCTTTAACTTCCTGAAGGGGAGCTCTGAAGAGGAGGGAGAGAAACTGTTCTCAGTGGTGAGAGATGGCTGAACAACGAACAATGGTCTGAAGTTACAGAAGGAGAGGAGTAGGTTGGATATTAGGAAATCCTACTTCACCAGGAGTCTGGTGAAGCACTGGAATACGTTGCCTAGAGAGGTGGCAGAATCTCCATTCCTGGAGGTCTTTAAGTCCCAGCTTGACAAAGTCCTGGCTCGGATGACTTAGCTGAGGTTGCTCCTGCTTGAAGCAGGGGGCTGGACTCGATGACCTCCTGAGGTCCCTTCTAGCCCCATGATTCTTTCTTTTCTATTCAAGAAAGTACTGAGTAGTCAAGCTTAAGCTAGTGAGAAGTGCAAAGTGGGATGAAGTAAAAACAAAATAGCTCATCTATTGAAGTATACATAAGTAATGGGTTAGGAAAAAAAATAAGAAAGAAAACCACAGAAAAGACAAAAAAAATGGAAAATAATATTGAAAGAAGGAACAAGAGAGGAGAGCTGCAAATATTAAGTAAGTTCTCAGGAAGGCTTTCCATATTCTAGTGTTTTAAAGAGCTCTACAATAATGTAAAAATACTGTCTCAGACTTAAAATACACATTAAGGAGTTAGTTAAACAGTGAGAACTCTATCAGTATAGTGATGGAGACAACTACAGCAATGCATTATTGGTATTGTCAGGCCAAAGATTAGAGCCCCGGTTACTGCTAATTCCAAAGAGCAATATGCCTTTAAACTGCCAAAAGCTTCAAAATAGACTTCTGTGTGCATTACACAAAATGGATTAAAAGAACTATGACATCTCAGTTATTATTCCCTATGAATATATCTGCCGAATTTCTTTTACACAATCTTGTAATGCCTACAAATGACAGAATCTGTAATTTTATGGCTTTTTAAGTCAAGCTTCTAGACATTTTGATAGCAAGTGAACAGACAGATAAACACTTGCTCAAACTGAATGTCTTAGAATGATAGCAGGGTTGGATCATTGGTTAGGGAAAGGCAAGAAACACAGATTTAAGGACTCCATCACTCATACACGAGACCAATACAAAACAATTTTGTAAATTGAATATAGGTCTTAAGATACCCCTAGTTTTAATATGACTACCCAAAATACATGTTAGGTGCTAAATACAGCCCACTGCCATTTCTTCCCATTCAGCTTAAAGACAAAACGGATCAAGTGTAGATTTTTTTATTTCTGGGACACTCAGAAAGCAATTACTGTACATAAAGACACAAGTACAACTATAGACATTTATATTTGATATAAAATATAGCAAATCCTTGATTTTACTGACCCTGATTTAGTGGGCTTTGGAAACAACGGACATCTACCAGCCCCACCTCCAGAAAATCCAAAATCCTTCCCCCACCCCCTCAAAAAGTATGTTAGGGTGTTTACTGACACAGCCTAGATGAGCTGCTGCTGCCACATTCTCCTCTCATCGGGGTGGGGTGTGTACATGAGCAAATAGCACTCACATACGTGCCCCATCCCGGTGAGAGGAGCGTGTGCCAGCTCCAGAGGCAGCTTGTCCAGGCTGCAGTAGAGGCTTTGCTGCCATGTACATCAGGGCCCACAGCCACAGCAGGGCTTTTGCTGGCGTGTGCAGAGGGGCCCTTGCAGGAGTGGCCTTTGCTGATGTGTGGCAGGGTCCCCAAACGCAGCACTGGGCTCCGACAACTCCTCCAGTGGCAGTGATTCCAACAACAGTGGGTAGAGGCATTTTTCTGGGGAGTGGAGACTGGGGCTCGGGGAGTCTGGCAGGAGTGGATGGGCAGTAAACGCTCTGATTTAACGGATGTTTGGGTTTAAACAGACACCCTTCCTCCCTTTAGTTCATTAAATTGAAGGTTAACTGTATACAGATTTAGACAAAACATTAGGGATGGGCCTTGAAAGTCTAGTAAATTATCAAAGCAATTGTAGGAAATGAAAAATTTAGCAAGCTACTTTTCAGAATATGGGTGCCCAAGGAAGAAGTGAGATACCAGTCCTACCAGTGAGGGAGGGGAGAACACTTTGTATGCTTATAATTCAAGGGTTTTCAGGCATGAATGGACCATTATGATTATCTTGTCAGACCACCTGAGTAAAACAGACCAAGGAACTCCTGAATCAAGCCCCTAACCATCATGTCCCATATAAAATTGTTCCAGGGACTTATTACCCTAGCTTACAATTTTGTACCTTGCTCCTAGTTCAAATTTGTCAACATTCAAATTCACACCCACTGAGTGAAAGGGAAAAAGTGGAAGGGGCACAAAAGTTATAAAGTGACTACTTTTTAAAAAGAAAGCAAGACAGACGTCTGAAAGAATATTTCAAGTATTGTTCCAAGCACAAATCTTCACATACTGCATATGTTATTTAATATCTTACTGTTTTCAATCTAATTAAATCTTTTGTTGTATTTTAATTGTTGAATGAAGACCTAGAAACTAATATAGTACAGAAGTATCATTTATTTTAAATATGATATTTATCCCACTGTCATTAAATACAAGTTGAATGCCTCTCATCCAGCACCTTTGGGACCTGGCAGGTGCAGAACGGAGAGGATGAGCCGGACCACAGGAGGTCAATGTCATCTAGCAACACTACCAACACTTCCACTGGGCTCTTAGAGGACACGTGGGGTAAATTACAGCTAAATAACAGCACAGAAGACTCAGAGCCAGGTTTAGTTTCTATAAACAAACTTTATGGGATTAAAGGAAACCTGACTACACCCATGATAAGTGGTCATCTGGCTAACTAAAATCATGCTGGATTACAGATGTTGCTGGACAAAAGAGTTCCACAGAGAGGTAACAAAATTTCACAGAGAAACAAGATATTGTGTTCCTATCTGAAATATAAAGATTGTCATTTCTTTAAAAGCAAGTTCTAATGCTTGTTAGTTCAAGATTGGTTTAATATGAATATTTTCTGCACAGATTTTTGTAGTAGGTTATTTTATTTTAAGGTAATTTCTATCTCCCATCTTTTCTTGGCTAGTAATTAATTTCAGGTCAGGTCACCTGCAAATATACACACAATTCCTACTGTCTTCAATAGGAGTTGTTTGAGACTGACAAAAAATTTACTTACATGTAACTGCTTCTCTTAAATATCTTGAACATAGGAAAAGATCTCCTGGATAATCAAGTCTGACTCCTTGCTATCACAGGCAACCCCATTACATAATCCTGTTCATAAACATATCCAGGTCCATTTTAACAGTAGTTAGAGGTTGCTTGCCTCTTCTCTCCTCACCATTAGAAAGTTGTTCCAGAAACTTTCCTCTGAAAGTTAGAAGCCTTTCCATTCCTGGAATGTGGCTCATGGTTAGACATTATAAATGGCTTTTGTCACATAAAGGTAACATTTGTGAAGCCCAAATGTCTGTCATGTGCCATTACCACCACAAAACTGCCAACTATTAATGTTACTTGCCAAATATTCCCCTTCAGTTCCTTCAGATGTTCAGGAGATCAAGTTCCCAGAAAAAAAAGCTAACTCAAGATGATGAAAGATGTAAAATACATCTGAGAAAAATAAAAAACAAGATATACAACTAAAAAGTGAACGTGTAAATCTCTGAACTGAGAGAAAATGGGCAAGTTAGTGAGAATCCTGCAAAGGATATCTTTAGACAAGTGGAATTGCAGATACAGAATTTTTACCTTCTCCACAGATAAAATTTTTGTGAATCACTAGACTCATGGAGATCACACAAACTGAGTGGCACCCAAAAAGAAAATAAATGTAAAGCTTCCAGGAGTGACAACAACGCTAATGCAAGTGCTGTTAACCAGCAAAGTATTTTATGTTTTTAAAAACTATATGAGAACACCAAAACACCCATCCAAGCATAAAGTACACGGTAAAAGCCTGTAGAATGAGACCAAAAGTACAGAGGAAAACATGAAAAAGGCACAATGAAAATAAGAAATATTCCAAAGACATCCTTGCTTATTTTGGAAGGAGAATTTGGACTTCCCTTCATTGGATTCCATATTCCAGAAGAGTCTCCCAATGAAGTCATATTCATGCAAGAAGAGTGTGTGGAGATAAAATAATAATGCTGTTTTACCTGTTGTACCTGCAACAGACCCACTGATACTATGGGGCAAGTGATGTAGCTTTGCTTTTGATCAAAGAAACTTTGTGCATTGTCCTCTGATTTTAGGAGAGCCAAATTATAATAGGAAATATACTCTCATTCATTTAGAGAAACCAAGAGAATAAAAATCTTGACTTTAAAAAATATTTTAAATTAAAACACGCTAATACCTTTCTTCACATTTTGGAGTCTTAAACTGCTAATGTGATTATGTACTTCAACTTAATTGCTACAGGTTGAACCTCTCTAGTCTGGCACCCTCGGGACCTGACTGGAGCCAAAAGAGAGAATTTCCTGGACAACAGAGGTCAATATTTTCTAGCACATTACCAACATTTCCACTTCTTACTAGGCTCTTAGAAGACAGTTAAGGGAAAATTACAGCTAAATAACAGCACAGAGGATTTAGAGCCAGGACTGGTGGCTGTAAAAAAACTTCATGGGACCACAGAAAACTTGGACATGCCCATGATAAGTGGTCATCTGGCTAACTAAAATCATGCTGGATTACAGATGTTGCCAGATGAGAGAGTTCTGGATTTTAGAGGGTCAACCTGTAAAAGAATTTCATATTTTGAAGAGCCTTATACAACTATGATACTTTTACAGTTACTACTCATCTATTCCGAAAGAGAAAAGTCTGGGACTTCGTTAATATCCTTACTATGAAACTCACCACAAATACTTATGAAACTGATAAGCATTGAAACCTATACTATCCTCGAATTGTATACATCATGAAAGCCTAAATGGTTCAGTCAGGCCATGCTCTCCTAGTTAGGGTTTGTGGTTTGAATTCAGTGACATGTATGGCCCCAAATCACTTAGGTGCTTTTGAAAATTTCATCCTTACAAGCATAACTTTAGGTTCCCACTTCTCTCAGTATACAAATATGTAAGATACTGATTTGCAGGAACTGGAATAACACAGAGAGAGGTCAATTTTCTTAAGAAAGATTCCTTCCGCAATCCCAATCCAGAGAAAGCTGACTAGAGTGTGTGCAGTGCATCAAGGGGTGCCACAAAACAGACAGCAGAGGTCTGAATTGTGCTCTATTCCCACTACTGCTCACAAAGAGTTCAAAAATTTTAAGGGGAAGGGAGAATCTACAAGTCTTGTGCTAAGAAGCTACATGCCAATGGTAACAGCCATGTAGAGGCAGAGTCCTTAGCAAACTCCTGGTAGGATGTAAAAGAAAAGTGGCAAATACCACTGAGACCTACTGGAACCATTCACAAGTGGAGAAATTAAAAGGATAGCTGTTTTTCAATACGCTGCTTTTCAAAACAAACAATTTTTATTATTTTATAGTAGATATCAATTTAGGCATTTAACAATTCGAACTAAGGATTTTTAGTTAATTTTCTTTCAGATAGCATGCTTCAATTTCTACTCTACACTTCTAGTGTATAATTATCAAGTACCTGTCTGGTGATCGTCTTGACCAACGTCTTCTGTCAGATTCTGTAAGACATTTTCATCAATGCAGTTAAAGGATATGGTAGCCTTACAATATAAAACTCTATAATAATGTTTTCAACTCTCACATGATATGGTGATCCAAATAATTTTCATTAGCGACTGCAGTTGACAGTGCTTCTGTGATGAGGTTGCATAACTATATCCTTTCTCATCAAACTTTAAGTTTTTAATTTTCTGAAGCACTACCTTTTTGAACTGAAAGTTTCCATGTGAGGAATCTACCCAAGAATGCGCTTTTTAAAATCTTTGAATGCTTGAGCATAAACTGATCAACTATTTTTATAAAAAAAAAGAAAAGGGAAACACAAATATCCATGTTGTAAAGAGAAATAAATCTTGCAATGCTATTTTGAACAACTTTAGGATTGAAGCTGCGGGGGGAAAAAAAATGGAAATTTGGCATGAAAATGTTCTTGAGAAAAAATACTGTTATAAGTTCTCAGGAAAACTAGTTGAGATTTGACTAAGTTTTGACTCCAAATACACAATACATTTTCTACCATGCTCATGAAGTGTGAAGCTAATGGAACTTGCATTCTGTGTATGGGAACAGTGTAACAATTGCAAACAATATCCTAAATGAACTTAATTAAATAAGTTAAACCTTATTGAATTACTTTTAACAATTTTGGAGTTCACTGTATTGCATGTTAAAAGATCAGCCTGGTGAATTCTAAAAAATGGCATTATGCAGAAAGGTTATCAAACAACTCCATACAATTTTTTAAAGACAATATGCTGTCTTTTAGCAAAATGTTCGCTATCTGAATATGAAAATGTGAATTATAAAATAGCAACACTGTCGAAGCAAAAAAACAATAGGTTCTCCTAAGGTGCCAGCTAACACCCTTGTTACATCCACTTCTTTAGGGGGAAAAAAGAAAAAAAAACAGACTAAAGTTCTTGGACTACACTAACTAAACTTGATTTAATTAAATTAAACGTTACAGATTTAGTTTTAACATCTTTAAAATTCACCGTTTCATTAAAAATGTAATTATGAGTGTGTTATTGTAGAACTGTATACATTTCCATGGGAAAGGTAAATAAGAAAACCAGGGGATAGGGTAGGTATGGAAGGGACATCAGGCTGCCGGACCGCGGAGGATACAGGCGGCGATGATCTGGCCTCGGGGCTGCAGGGGTTATAGGTGGACAGGTTCAGGCTGTGGGGCTGGTAAGAGGGTGTGGCTGCTATAGCTTAGAGCTGCAGGGGAGGGGGTTCAAGCAGTAAGGAGGGTCTGACTGTGGGGCCAACAGGGGCATCAGGCTTCCATGGTTGGGGCTGCGGGGGAGCAGGCTGTGGGGCCAGGAGGGGGTCTGGCTGCAGCGGGTTGGAGCTGCGGGGCTGGCAGGGGGGGTTGAAGCCACAGGGAGGAGGGTAAGACTCATATTAGCAGAGAGATCACTCACAGAGTGAACTAAGGGAGGAATATGTGTCCCTTTGTTTAAGCGAGTACTAGTAAATAAAGTACTCATTTAACGAGGGGTGAGTGTATACCAATTACACCTGTTAACTTGCTCTGAGGAAAAAGCAAGCAAGCATCCTTGAGCAAACTGTCTGTGTTGAGAAGTACAGTTATGGCAGAGAACCATACTGCCCAAAAGCACGTCATAAAGGAGAGGAATGTAAGTCTCCACCCAAGAGAGGCAAAAGCTAGAGAGCTAAAAGCCTGAAACTGAACTGCCCTTACTGGATCACTGAAGGAAATACAGATGTGTTCAGCCAGAGCTAGGATATATATGGTTAGTGGCAGAGTGCTGCAACAGAGTAAACTGCATAACTACCAAAAAGAGTAAAAGCAATTACTGTAGGAAAAAAAGCACAAATAAAAGGTCTCAATCATTTTATGAAAGGAATAATGGGGGAAAAATGAGAATTATAAATAGCAGAAGAATATGAACTGGCTGAGTTAGGCAAAAAGAGGTAGTTCAATACTGAGGACCAAACAAAATGACAGCTGCATTCTAATGACCAGTTAAAGAAAGATGGTCCAGATATACAAAGAACCTCCAGTCTCATGGCAGAAGGTCCAGAAGATAAGACGAGTCCTAGATTCAATGCCCAAAGGAAAGAAGAACCTGGCAATGGCAACAACTATGTGCCATCCAAACCAAGCATATCACCACAATAGGCGTGATGGACAGTTCAACAGCTGGAGCAGAACAGGATCACAGAACTTCTGGAAACCCAGCAGCTCGCAAACCAGTGTAGGCAGTGTCAGTGCAAGAGAAAAGAGAAGAACCACCACCACAAGCACAAGGAGCCCCAACAGCAGCGGGCAGAGAGAGAGGACAGGTATCACCAACATCAGTGTGAAATGGAAATACCATGGAAAGAACTAGAGTCCAACACATCAAGCCAGTCCCCCACAACTTGTACTGATGAACAGCATAAGACTTCAAGGGGAGACTGAAATGGATGTGTTCCTACACATTTTTTAAATGTGGTATAAACTAAATACGGTGGGAATAAAGTGGTTCCACTACAGTCTGGGACAAAGGCCTTGGACATTTTTACCCTAATGGGAAGGGAGGACTATAAACATTGTGAAAGCCGTAAACAAAACTTTGTTAGCTGAGTTCATGGAATTCAGAAAAAAGAGCTATGCTTTATGCTGAGATTGCAAATAAAATTAATGGTTACATAAGGACATGGAGAAGCAGTTGGGAGCTACCACTATCGATGAGGCCCATGAATAATAGGTATATAACAATTCTATGAATTCTGACACCCCAACATGAAATCATGGTTAACAGACAAAATCCCAGAGATGTGACCACGTCTAGGAGATAGGTTCTCTATCTGCATATTGGTCAGCCTATCCAATTGAGGTTGATTGAACATAAAGGAGACAGGATCACAGGACAGGCATCAGGCCCAAGCCAAGACCTGAACTCAAGGGGAGGGAAACCAGTTCTGAATCAGGAGGAGAAATGGTATGCCATATGCAGCCAGCCGAGTTACTTCACCCTAGAGTACTCACAACACCCACTGCTGGAAAGTCAAATGAACCTCCACCTCAAAGAATCAGCTGTGTGACTGAACCTCCAGGGTAGAAAAAAGTCACACAGACAGTTTGCCAGTGACATTTAATGTTCACACTGAACCTTTCACAACCCATACCATTTCAAACATGTCATGCTGTCCCTTCATGGGTGTAAATCCATCCACTCAACAGTGGGAGAAGAAGGTGGTTAATGGGGGTAAACTCACTACACGTGTGGACAACCAGGACCACAGTTTAGTGCCATATAGTGAAGTCCCATCAAATGTTCATTCTGCTTACAGCACAAATTTCTAAATAAACCCAGAAAGCATAAGGTGTATTTTCAAATATTCCATATTCTTTGATTTTAGGAAATCATGCTACAAGAGTGAGGAGGGGAATTGAGGGGCAGGGGCACATGCTAGACGTTGCTCTCAGGTCCCTTCATCCTGGGCAGCGGAGGAGCCTGAGCTCCCAAGCTGGACTCCATCTTGGCCATGGGGCATGGCCTTAGGTGGTGTGGGGAAAAACAGAGACAAGAGTGGGGCCACAGAGTGGGTGAGGTCTGATGGCCTCCCCACCCACTTTTAGGAAGAATTCATTCTCCCCAATTCAGTCAGTGGGTTCCCCTTGCCTGTCAGACACCACCCTAATTATACCCATTTCTGTAGCAGAAGCAGCTATAATGGACTAAACTTCCTGCAAGACCCTAAATAAAGAATATTAAGTTAAACTTTAATTAGTTTTAACATATTTGGAGTTGACTGATTTTTAATGAAACGATGTGTGTTATGGAATTGTGTCTACTTCCAGGGGTAGGGTAAATAGATGAACAGCGGGAGGTAATCAAGCAAATTCACTGAAGATTGTGACATTTCCTGAAAAGCCACCTCCACGGAAAGGACCACATACACTGGTTTCTCCAGAAACCAACAGACCACAATCAGTTTTTAAATTAACAGCCTGCTTTTAAACTGGCGCATGGCCTTCTTCCTGATCCAGTAAATGGACAAGATCCTTGATTCACAGAGAGCCCCAAATGCTCTAGAAGGACTGGGCCTACTGAAGTCGTATAATACTTGGTGCTTGTTCTGAGCTGAAACTATAGTAAATGGGTAACCAAAAAAAAAAAAATTAGATGGGGAGATTAAAGGACAGCTCCTGTCCAAATCCATGTTAGGGCTGTGATTAATTTTGATAAGCTTACTTGCACACAGTTGGATTCTTTTACTATTTTAAAATGTTCCCTCTTATGCTTTTTACTTTACAAATAAAATAGGCTTGCACAGAAAGTGCCTTGGAGCACCTTACAAGTGCTGCAATTACACCTGTTAATCAGCTCCAAAGAAAAGCAGGCAGGTGGTCTTCAGTAGCCTACTAATGCTGGGGCATGTACAATGAAGGCAGGCATCTGTGAAGCTGAAAGATAGTCTGGTCAGAAAGGAGCAAGACCTGTCGCAATGCAGGAGAGAAAAAGTGAGTAACCGAAAGCCTGAGAGTGGGTGACCTTGATGGATCACTGTAGGAAATATCAGTGCAGTTGCCCTAAACCACAAGTATGTGCATGGTGAGCTATACTGTGGAAAATACGATAGCTGTACAGTGAAGGAGGCAAGGATCATCAATAGCCTATGCTTCTTTCTTTGCATTGCTCTAACTGGACTGATACGTATTCAGTACACTTATTCCCATATTTACGGTAAGGAGCCTGACACTTTGCACAAGGAACCCAGAGTTTTCACACATGCTTCCATGCATACCATAATGTACACATACAGAAACAATGGTTCTCCTGGACACAGCAAAATCTTAATTTTAAATTCTTGTGTGTACAAATGCAACCTTAAGCAATCAGAACACTAGAAGTGACAGTTTGCTGTGAGACTTGAATGTGGATTCCCCCCTCAAACTCATTTCTCTCCCACAGGAAAAAAAAAAACTATTAAGTAAAAAATCTAAATATTTCACAGCACAAATAAATGCATTCAAAAGTAAACAACCAATAAATAAAAGAGAAAATAGCACGTCATTACCAGCCTATTGAGGGTGTGGTAAATCTTGTGAATATTTGCCAGTGTTGATAGATGAGAGTTCAGCTGAAAATCTGAAGGAAAAATAAAATTTAGTTCTCTCTCTTATCCTGGTTTAAATTATATTACAGAATGTAGTTTTACTGTTAGAAACAAGATTTTATTAATTCTTTTCTTTAAAAAAAGGCCATCAGTCTTTAATATAAAATGCTGCATGAATGCTTTCTAACATCAACAAAAAGCCCTCTCCAACTCTTTGGGGAAAGAGAATGTATAATTTTTGCCACATCACAAGAATTAGCAAGTGCAACTTAGTAAAAGAAAGGCTATATATCCCGTCCATAAACAGAGATCTCCTCCACTGTAGGCAAAGTTAAATTTTCAGGATATAAACAAAACCAAAAAGTTACAGATAGTTGCTGAAGGGCGCTTTGCAAGCAATCTGACAATCGTGGTAGAAAGCTAAAGAACGTGCAATATATTCGGCATGTTTCCAGAAGAAAAAGGAGTGCAATAACAGGTGAGTCCATTTAGGTTTACAGATGCCCCAGGAAAATCTGCTTGAGCAAATCAAAGCATAAAAACAAAGCAAAAAGACTGAGTGCATTTTAAAACAGGATACAATTCTGCTGTGCATTTGTGAAATTTTCAACTTTCAGTTTTAAATTTGAACACTTAACCAACTTGGCTTGGTGTTTCAAATCTCACTGGAAATCCAATCTACCTTTAATTGCCAAGCTGCATGAGTGCAAACTTGATCAGAATGTATAACCAAGAGTATTACCACATGCATTTGCACAAAGTTACGAACTAATTTATTTCACTTGGGCTTTCAAAAAAGGTCACATCTGAGTTCTAAATTAATTAGTCTAACAAAACTGAATAACTGAGAAATACCATAATTGAAGCTAAAACAGAACCATAATTATTGCACAGAGCTGGTTTAGTATCAATGAACACTGGCATTTAAATAGATTAGTAACTGAAAAACAAGACAGACTTCTACGATTGGCACTGCAAACACAATGTACCCGATCCTTATTTGCAGAGCTGCCACAGCAGCAGTGGGGAGCACAGCAATTCTTTGGCAGACCAGCTTATGGGACATGGACGCTGTGTCTACTCTACCTCCTTACTTCGAAGGGAGGATGGTAAGTAGGGTGTTGGGAGTTTATTAATGAAGTGCTGCAGTGCATATGCAGCACTTCATTAAGCAAATCCGCCCCCCCCCCCCCCCGCAGCAACTTTGAAGTTTAAAACTTCGAAGTGTCGGCTCACGTCTAGCCGCGGCTCACCCGCCAGTACTTTGAAGTGCAAGGGCAACTTCAAAGTCCTTTGGAGGAGTAAAGGGACCTCGAAGTTGCCCTGGCACTTTGAAGTACCACCGGGTGAGCCACAGCTAGACGCGAGCTGGCGCTTCGAAGTTGCCACAGGGGGAATTTGCTTAATGAAGTGCTGCATATGCACCGCAGCACTTCATTAACAAACTCCCAACACCCTACTTACCATCCTCCCTTCGAAGTAGGGAGGTAGTGTAGACAAGCCCAGAATGTAACTTTCAAGATTGATGCATGCATTCATGGAACAGCTGCATAGGTGGAGTGTTGATTTTGTGCCCAAGAAACAAGCACTGCCTGGTGGGATGGTATTATTATGTTGAGTATCGGACGAGGAGCAGAAGTTGCAGTCCTCTGGAGCAGGCACACCAAAATGAAATTTTCATTGATAGGGTAGAAATGAGTGATGATCAGCAGGTTGAAGACTTACAATACCAGACTATTACCAATCAGTCAGGAATCAATTTGGATTTAGGAAATCCACCTTCAGTGGTGTTGTAACGCAAGTGTGCAGGGCCATTAACCATATGCTGGTACAAAGGATTGTGACTCTGGGCAACACGCTAGATACAGTGTATGATTTTGCAAAAGTGGGATTTCCCAGTGGGGTGGGGCAATAGCTGGCATGCATATCCTCATTTTAGCACCAGACCACCTTGTCACAGAAACACATCAAGAGAAAGGGCTACTTTTCAATGGTACTGTAAGCGTGGTGGATCACTGAGGACATTTTAATGACAACACGGGTGACTCAGGGAAGGTGCAGGATGCCTGCCTCTTTAAGAAAACAACTCTGTTCAGAAAGCTGCAAGTAAGGTCTCTCTTTCCCGGGCAGACAATTACCACTGGGGGTGCTGAAATTCCAACAGCAATATTGAGAGATTCAGCTGATCCTTTACTCCCATGGCTCATGAACTATATACTGACCACCTCAATAACAGCAAGGAGCACTTCAATCACCAACTCAGCACGTACAGAATGACAGCTGAATGTGCCTTTGGACACATGAAAGGCTGCTGGTACTGTCTACTCATGAGATATTCTTCATAATATTTATGAAACAAAAAAAGGTTCTGCTGGGCTGGAGGGCTGGGGTGAAGGGCAGAGGTGGAAAGGTTACCTGCTGATTTCAAGCAGCCAACATAAGGGCTACAAGAAGAACTCAAAAGAGAGCTATGTGGCTCTGGAGGCTTTGAAAGAACCTTTCAACAGTGAGCCACAGTAAAACGTATTACTGTGGTATGCTCTGCATGGCTTGTGGGCTTGGGGTGTTTTTTGGTACCTTGATATGAACCTTATAAGGAGTGCTGTGTTTGTAGTATACAACATTGTAAATGCACCTATTGTGATTACCTGCAAACTATGTCACCCCAGACAGCATATGCTGTAAACTAATAAAAATGAATTAAGTTTCCACAATAGACTTTTATTCCAAATCCAAACACATGTATTTATAACTGAATTAAACTTTATAAAGAAAGGGAAAAGAATTTGTGAAAAATCATTTCCATTTCATAAGCATGTACATTGCCCGTAACAGAGAGAGAGCCGTGCTAGTCTATATACTATCAAAACAAAAAAGCAGTCCAGTAGCACTTCAAAGACTAACAAAATAATTTATTACTGAATGGTCTGAAGAAGTGGGTCTGTCCCACGAAAGCTCATCACCTAATAAATTATTTTGTTAGTCTTTAAAGTGCTACTGGACTGCTTTTTTGATTTACATTGCCAGGGTCTCTCAGAGGTCAGAATATGTGTAGCTATAAAAACCTGTACTCTGCCCTAGGGTGGAACAGGAGGGGTAGTTGAAGCAGCCTCAGACACCACAGTGAATGTGGGGTGGGGGGGTACACAGGGAGGTACCAGAATGCAGTTTTCTGTGGTTGTAGATGGAGGTGAGCCTGGGTCTGTTGAACCTGAAGGTCAAGAAGAGTCTCCAGCATGTCAGTTTGCAGCTTGGGAAATACTAACATCTCCTGCCGGAGGTCTGTCATACTATCCCTGCCCATTCACTGCACTGGGGTGATCTTTCCAAGCCTTGTGCTCTGTTTACAAACACCAGAGGATTGCAAGGTCTCTTGGAATATGTCATTCTGCATCCTCTTGCCTCTCTTTATCTGTCTGAGCTGCTCCTCTGCTGTGAATGGGGACACCCCAAAGATACATTTCCAGCTGCAAAAAATACGCTCACAATAGCACCTGTGTGCACTGTATTCACAAGATAAATGGACAATTAGCACACTGATCTCACTCCCTTTGATCCACAGGTTATAAATACTACATTCTCACTCCCTTTGAGGATTCACAGAGCATAACAACAGTCCCAGCCATGTGAGTACAGCCCAAACGGGAGGAGGTAATATAGAACAATGCAGGCAGGAGCAGAAGGAAGCAAGGAAGAAGACGAGCATCAATATATGTGGACAAGACAAATGAACTGATTACAGGCACCATGTCCCACAGGCGCTATTCATTTTAGCTGATATCTCACTCCTGAGGGTAACAGAGGATGAGAGGAAATACATACATCCTGCATACATTCAACTGCAGACCGGGCCCATATGCTGCTAGCTTGTGTCTGCAGGAGTAATTGCAAAGAGGTGTGGGAAAGTGTCCTATGGCTGTGGAAGAAATAAGGCAGCCCTCCCCACAGTACTGTAGACTACCCTCACGACAGTTTCCCCTAGATGTCTTTGGAGGATTTACGGGACATCCCAGTGCACAGAAAAACTGTTCTGCAAGCCCCCTCTGGCTAAATGTACATGACAAACAGACTATGTCTATTTGTTATTTCACGATCTTTTCTAACATGATTTAAGAAAAGAGTAAATGACAGACACATCCCTGCAATATCAAAGCAAACTGCATACTAATCAAAAGTTTCTTTCCCCACAACAGGTACACCAGGGCTGGACTGTTAAGAACTGGCTTGACTGCTTGGGAGTCAAAAAACAGGTCCTGCCTTGGTCCACCATTAGATCACCCAGTCACCTGTACCCCTGTAATTCTCCCTCTCCTCACTGTTTATTCTGGGGGCTGGGACTCCATCTCCCACACAATACCCATGGAGCTCTTGGGGGTGGTAATGGGGTCTCTTCCAAAGATGGCATGCAGCTCTTTATAAAAGCGGCATGTTTGCAGCTCCATACCAAATGTTTGCCACCCTTGACTTCTGGTATACATGCTGCAGCTGGATGGCTTCCAGGCAGCACTATGGAAAGTCCCTCTTGCAGCCCTCTCTCCCTTATACCTTCAGCAATATGTTCATAGATATCCATAGCCACATTTCTATGGCTGAAGCAGAGATGTGCCTACAGAGTTTCTTCTCCCACAGACCCACGAGCTCCAATGTTTCCTGCATACTACAGGCAGAAGCGTGTCTGCAGTGTAGAGCCACCATGGTCACTGGGCAGTTATTTTTCCTTATCAAGCAAACAGGAGAAGGAATTTCAAAAAACTGAAGGGCTATTTATGGAGAAGAGAGTGCATCTGTGTACCTGGCTGTCAAGTAGCAGAGATTAAAGTAGTGACCAGAGTGGTCATGTTGGGACATCACGGAACACCTCTCGGAGGCTACTGAAGTTATAAGTAATTCAGTATCTACACTGACACTGCATTGCCTTAAGCCAGGGATGGGCAACCACAAATAGTGAGTGGACCACATGAGTAGCCCTTGTTCACTGCAGTGGGCCACAGGAGCCCGTGGCCTACTAAGGTTCCATCCTGCACTCCAGCAGCCCCCGTGTGCTCTCCTCCCCCAGACCTCTCACATATCAGAGCCCTGCAATTGCCTCCCACTCCTCCTAACCCCTGCCAGCACTTTCAGAAAGTGTGAAACACCTGATTTGTGCTCCATCACTGCCCCTCCCACACCCTCCCAGAGGTGGAATGCTACGAGCAGCTGATTCGCAGCATTCCAGTTCTGGGAGGGAAGGAAGAGAGGAGCAGGAACAGAGCACAAATCAGGTGATGGGCAGCACTCCAAAAGTGCTGGGAGGGAGGGGAAGGAATAGGAAGTACAAGGTTCCAGTGCCCTGGCATGCAAAAAGTGGGAGGGGAGGGGAGCGGAGCGACCAGATGTCCACAGGTTGCAGGTGGAACCCCAGTGAGCCATACGCTGCCCGCAGGCCACAGGTTGCCCACCGCTGCCTCAAGCACTATGCCACTCACAGATGTGAAGTTAGCATAGCAAGTGAGTTGTATCAGCAGAAGCAACTTTTTAGTGTACATTGATGTAAGGCTGAGATTACTGCAAGGCAGCTTGTATAACTCAATAGTGTAGACAAGATCTAATACACAGATGTATTGGCAGCAGTGTACTAACTACAAAACGGGGACACAGCAAGAAAAGCCAACCGCTGCATGTACCTACTACATTGTTCAGCAGTTAAATTATAGTAATTTGACTTTGAAGTCAATGTCCCACAGAACAGAAAAAGAGAAAGGGAAGGAAGAAGGAGTATGCTCAAAATTGTACAGTAAGTCCTATATCTATTTTTAAAAGAGTAAGCCCACATCAAGGAGGAACACAATTATTTACAAAAATTCCAAACGACAAAATTACATGCCAGTTATTTAATAAAGCCACTTAAAAATTACCTTTCCTATCTTCAGACAAATCCACATTAACCAGAATCACTTTTTAAAACAGTTAAGCTCCAACACTGACAAGACTAGGTCTGCTAACAGACTCACAACTATGTATCAGTTTATATCATAAAGGCATTTTAAAATAAAAACCCAGATCTGAAACGGATCAACATTTTCAACCTAAAACCCACAGTTTCCACAATGCATAGCTCTGAAAAGCCTATATTCCTAGCCAAAAGGCAGAAAACAAAAAGCTGAAAATTAGGGTTTCTTTTGTCTGAGGAATCCTACTAAAATTTGTTCTGATACGTTTTAAAGATACAGCCATGAAGAGCAGAGAAAAGAAACAAAATTTGATTCAGTGAGGCAAACCATTTGGTGCACTAATTTACACCTGACTCAAAGCATATGTTATTTTTAAACTCAGCTATACTCATACAGTGCTGCTAATCATACTATTTAGTCACCTGCAATTCAGGATTCCAAGATTTTGTATAAAATGCAGATTGAAATGAGTAATGTTAAGGCAAAAAAAACATGACTTTCTATGAAGAAAACCCTTATTTCACTAGGTAACTGAACTGTTAACAGCAACAGTTGGCCTAGTTACAGTGTTGCACTGCTTTAAATACAAAATTATTTTTGACATCACACCTTCATTAAACCTATGCAAAAGGTTGTGTGGACAGTTTAGTTTAAACCAAACTTATTCCGGTTTACTTTAAGAACTAGTTTGAAATGGCCCCAAATAATTCACTTTTAAATCATAACAAGAGGGTCCCCATAAGAAATTCACTGTTTTCATTAAACAGATTAATTAAACCAGTGCACATTTATGTGTAGACAGGGCCTAATCCCTGACAAAAATGATGGATAAGGGCCTGTCAACACAGGGGACTTTGGTCAACAGGCCTCCATCTGCACAGGTTGTTTTGTGGCGACTGAGGCCTCTGCCAGGACAGCAATCACATGAGAGTATGCAAATGAGGCACTCAGTTTGTAAATGAGCATCTCATTTGCATGACCTTGCTGGCAGCAGCACACTGTGTAGACACAGCCGATGTGCACACAGCTTCCTATATTCCTCCACACTTTTGCCACAAAAGAACTGTCATGGCTCCTGGACCAAAGAGGAATATTTTAAAGAAATTCTTTCCCTGGGTAAAAAAGGAAAACGTCTCAAGCGTAAGCAGTGCAAGAAGAAGATGGTCTAGTTGCAAAAATGAAACATCACAGGAAGAACATTTTACTGGGAGAAAATGAAGAAAAATGCATTGCAAAGTGAATTATTTAAGTTACTAACCAATTCATCCACATTGTTTTTCAGACATCCACATCATTTTCTCCCAGTAACACTCTCTCTCTATGCGTTTAGTACAAGTGTGATTTAACAAGTAAATTTCCAAGCTGTTTCCAAGTTTAATTTAGCTAATCCTAATGGCTTGTTTAATTAGTTAACTAAGTTCAGAATCTAAAATTAAGCAGCCTCAGTGCAGTGAGTCTGCCTTTTTTTTTGGTAACTTGGACTCAGATCTGCATCGTTGCTGAAAATATTGTAAATGATTAACTGAATAGCAGAATGAGAAGAACTGAAAAATATGACTATTCAAAATCGTTTCTGAATTTTGTTTCAGGACCCATTTAAGCTATCTGCAACAACCTGAAATCACCTATTGGTACTTTTAACAACAGTGCTACAACTAAACATATTTCAGACAACAAAACATCAGTAACTAGCAAAAGATTTCAATCTAGCAAAACCACCATTAGGAATGGGTTTGTAGTAAGGACTAGCAAATACCAACAAGAAATTGAAGATAAAAAGAGTGCTTGGTTCATTTTAACCACAAAAATTCTCCTTCTCCCATTGTTAATAATAAATACTATGTAACCAGGCTACACTCCACCTGTTAGAGCAGACACTGGTGGAAAGTTGCTAGATAGTGTATGAGAAGGAATTTGAACAATGTGTAAGAAATACTGAGCAAAAATTTGCCAATTTAGGACTGACGGGTGGAACAATGTCCAAAATAAGCAAAACAATATGTGTCCATGTAACTACACAAGATGGAGTTGCATATCTTTCAGAAACAAGAGATACATCGGGAAATGCCCACACAATGGAATATTAAAAAGAAGTGGCAGTGAAAGCTGCAACCGTGAACAAAAATTCAACTGTCATATGCAGAATTTTGTCATAGATAACGCTGAAAACATAAGAAGATACAGAAGTATGTTCCTTAATAATATACGGCTTCATTGTTCATTTAATGCATCTTTTAGCCAAAGACTTAAGTACGTATTCTCCAGAAATAAAAGAAAATGTGTTGAAGGCATAAAAACATTTCTGTTAACACCATTTTGCTTCAGCTGCACTGAAGAAAGAATCCAGATAAATCTCTCTCAAAACGTTCAGTGGACTTCTATGGTTGATTGTTTTGAACAATTTGTTATAAATTGGTCTATTATAAAATTTTGTGAAGAAAATGGTGATTAAATAGACTAAGTATCTCATACAAAGTACAGTAGGGTCTCAAGATTCACAAACTTAATATTTGCGAATTCAATTATTTGCAAGTGCCAGCAGCCACCGCTTCCCTCGAGGCCCTGGGCAGGAGCACCGGCAACTGGGCTCCAAGCAGGAGCCATATTCGCGAAATCCAATATTCACGAGGGTTCTCAACATGGAACTGGTGCGAATGTTAAGACCCTACTGTATCTAACAGTGAAACTTATTATCCATAGCCTTAAACACATTTCAAAGGAATGCCGCTGCACTGCTGATGCTGTTGAAACTGGAAGGTATTTCAAGAGACGTTGACAAAAGAAACACCTCACCAGAAAGTTAAACTGCAGGCAATAAGAACTGAATGGATCAAATACTAAATCCAACCAATTTTCTTGTACATGTTCTTCACCCAAGATACAAAGACAGATACCTAACTTCTAAAGACACTGCTACTACTGCTGCTGCCATGGGCATCTCAAAATTTATTATTAAGGAGTGATTGTTAAGGCTGGAGCAAAACCACACAATCAGTAAATGTTTAGCGATTATGTTCTGAACAAAGTCACTCCCCTGAAATTTGTGGGAATCATTAGCCAGGTACTCTGAAACAATGTTCCTTCAGTTCCCAACCAACTTTTCAGAGTGCTAGCTTCCTCTGCATATATAGAACGCTTTTATCATTTGGTATTATTTACACAAGTTTAAGAATTCGACTGGGAACTGAAAAAGCAGGACCACACATTTCTGTTTCAGTCTATGAATCAAAAAGACAGAGGGAGTGAGGAATATGAGAGCTCGGTAAAGAAGTTTTAAGGACACGATACATTTAGTGTTCTGAGGACTTGTCTGTTAGGATTAAGAACATTTAAAAACATTTTTTAGAAAAAGAGTAAAGACAGCTGTCAGTCAGCAACTCAGGAGAATGCTGCAATTGTAAATTTGAAACATTTATGTAACATTTAAAATTCTTTTAATAAAATATAAATGCAGTTATGTTTGTTTGTGAGATTTACCATTTGTTCCTACCATTCCTAATGTCCTTTTCAGCTTGACACAGGTAAGCTACATCTATACTGCATTCCGCTTTCCACAGAGGAATGCAAATAAGGGAGACTGAAAACGCAAATGAAGTGACGATTTGTAATTTTGTGCTTCATTTGCATAATCTCATGTGATCACATTTCTGGAAGAGGCTATTCCAAAAAACAGATGTGTAGAGGGGGTTTCTTCGGGGGGGGGGAGGAATAAAAAAAAAACCTTTCTGAAACAAAATAGGAAGAAGGGTTCTTTCAAAAATAATTTTTTTCCCCCGAAGGAACCCCATCTATACAGTTGTTTTTTGTTTTCAGAAAAGCCTCTTCCGGAAACACGATATGAGATTATGCAAATAAAGTGTGAGATTTCTAATCAGCGTTTCATTTGCATTTTTCATTTCCCTCATTTGCATTCCTCCTCTGAAAGGGGAATGCAGTGTAGACGTAGCTGTAATGAGTATTACATATTATTTCCTAAATCGATATATATCAAGCTATTTTTAAAAATTACACAAAATATACCCTCTTATGTTGTACAATACTGTACCGAGTCATAAATTAACATGGATTAGTGATCAGATTTGCACCATTCCTTAAGAAATATGTGAAGAATTATCAGTGGGAAACGTGATTTAAACCAATGATTTTTTCTTGTTGATTCAAATCAACCCATCCTGAAAGGTCCGCTATTCAAAGAACAGCTAATTCTTATCTCAAGCACCCACATTAATCTACAAACACAGAAGTATAAACTAGAGACAACAAAGTCTGTTAATTTTGGAAAAAACTGTAAGTAAGTAGATTTTTCAAGACTACAGAAGATATTAAAATATCAAAGATGTAATCAAGAAGTACTAAGTCTTTCCCAATGAGATGGAGAGGAAAGAAAAATAAAAAAATTAACTGAATCTTGCAAAATTATCAGAAAAGTTTACCGGCTCAGCACATTTACTCCCTCAAAACATAACACTAATGATGCAACGTTATTTTGTAAATTTGTACTGAAAACTAGTTACTCACACTTGGGGAGCAAAGTTTTGCAAGACTTTATAAATTGGCACAGAGATTTCTTATACCCAAATTATTTTATGGAAGTGATGAAAGTATATTAAAAAAAGAGAAAGAGAAGGAAATGCACTGAACTACCAGAGACAGTTACATTTCAATGGATGGTGCTGAAGAGAAGGATGGGGAGGAGCCGAGCCAGTGACAGCTGGAAACCCAGAAAAAGCAGAGGTTCAGCCTCTGAAATCTGGGACACTCTGGTCCATCAACATCCATGGTCTACCCAGACCAGAGAGACCCAATGGCTGGGAGAGCATCCCAGCTGAGTGGGGCGAGGCAGCTCTGGAAAGTTGGAAGGGACCAGGAAGCCTGCCTGTGCGGGCCAGAATGGCTGGGGGCCAGGAATTCAAGCAGGGGGCAGGGCTGCAGCATCTACGAAGCCTCTGGGGAGCCACAGCGGGAGAGCTTCAGGCACAGCCACAGCTATGGAGTGGGAGCTGCGGCCATAGCCTGGAATAGAATCCTCATGGGGCCGGGGAGAAGTGGGGTTGGCAGCCAGGAACAGGCACATACCCCAAGCGGAGCCCCAGAATGTGGCCGGCGGACAGCAGGGAAGCACTCATCTCCCCAGGTCCATCACCACTCAGGTCTCAAGGGTGCTGGACCAGGGAGGTGCAACGTGTACGTAAGTTTGCTACAGGTTGAACCTCTCTAGTCCAGCACCCTCAGAACCTGAACAGTGCCAAATGAGAGAATTTGCCAGACCATAGGGAGGTCAATATTGAGTAGAAGCATGACCAGCGTGGCTGGTCAGAAGATATTTAGGGGTACATTAAAAGATAGATAACAGCACTGAGCACTGGGCCTGGCAGCTGTAAACAAACTTCAAGAGACCACAGTCACAGAGAGATAGACATGTTAGTCTGTATCTTCACAAAACAAAAAAGCAGTCATGTAGTACTTTAAAGACTAACAAAATAATTTATTAGGTGATGAGCTTCCATAGGACAGACCCACTTCTTCAGATCTGGAAATTCTGATGAAAATAAACTGGCATGATGAAAATATAACGCAGACAAAAAAGAAAATGAAATGAAAACTGACAAATCAGCTACATAGGACAGAAGATGGGGGAAGACATCTCAACTGGAGTTTATTCTCAAGTTCAACACTCTGCAGCTTGGTCTTAATAGAGATAGCAACTACTTTACGCATTACAAAGATAGCTTCCCCATCTTGGATATTCTCAGAGATCTTAGGCAGATAGTTACTTAATAGACACTTGCAGTAAGTAATTTTCTTCTCCCTCTTCCCCCCGTTACTCTCCTTTTCTGTTCCATGTACCTGATTTGTCAGTTTTCGTTTAATTTTTTTCTCTCTCTCTGTTATAGTTTCATCGTGCCAGTTCACTTTAGTCAGAAGTTCCAGATGTGAAGAAGTGGGTCTGTCCCATGAAAACTCATCTCCTAATACATTTTGGTTAGCCTTTCAAGTACTAAGGGGCCATGTGAAACTTGGTCACACCCATGACAGATGGTTATCTGGCTAACTAAAATCATGCCAACAGTAACAGTGAGGTTGTTGTATTAGTCTGTACTCCAACAAAACAAAGCAGCAGAAATGTAGCACTTCAAAGACTAACAAAATGATTTATTTGGTGACGAGGTTTCGTGGGACAGACCCACTTCATCAGATCAATCTCATTTCCAATACAGACTGACATTTATAAATACAAAGGACCAAAAAAAAATTGCAATAAAAACTGACACAGGGATATAAGAGGTGGGGGATGTTAATTATCCTGTATCTCAGACAGGACAATTAACATCCCCCGTGCCCCTCATCCCCCCGTGACGGTTTTTATTGCAATTGTTGTTTGTTTGCATCCTCTCTACTTATAAAAGTCTGTCAGTATTGCACATGAGATTGAACTGATGAAGTGGGTCAGTCCTACAAAAGCTCGTCACCAAATAAATCATTTTGTTAGTCTTTAAGGTGCTACATTTCTGCTGTTTTGTTTTGTTGGAGTACAGACTAACACAACAACCTCACTGTTACTGTCAGCATGATTTTAGTTAGCCAGATAACCATCTATCATGGGTGTGTCCAAGTTTCACATGGCCCCTTAGTACTTGAAAGGCTAACCAAAATGTATTAGGAGATGAGTTTTCATGGGACAGACCCACTTCTTCACATCTGGAACTTCTGACTAAAGTGAACTGGCACAATGAAGACATCCACGCAGTGTGCAGCGGCAGTCAGTAAAGCAAATAGGATGTTAGGAATTACTAAAAAAGGGATAGATAATAAGACAAAAGATATCATACTTCCCCTATATAAAACTATGGTACGCCCACATCTTGAGTACTGCGTGCAGATGTGGTCTCCTCACCTCAAAAAAGATATATTGGCATTAGAAAAGGTTCAGAAGAGGGCAACTAAGATGATTAGGGGTTTGGAAGGGGTCCCATATGGGGAGAGGCTAGAGAGACTGGGACTTTTCAGTCTGGAAAAGAGGCGATTGAGGGGATATATGATAGAGGTATATAAAATCATGAATGGTGTGGAGAAAGTGAATATAGAAAAATTATTTACCTTTTCCCATAATACAAGAACTAGGGGACACCAAATGAAATTGATGGGTAGTAGGTTCAAAACTAATAAAAGGAAATTTTTCTTCACACAGCACACAGTCAACCTGTGGAACTCCTTGCCGGAGGAGGCTGTGAAGGCCAGGACTCTATTAGGGTTTAAAAAAGAGCTCAATAAATTTTTGCAGGTTAGGTCCATAAATGGCTATTAGCCAGGGGTAAAGTATGGTGCCCTAGCCTTCAGTACAAGGGCAGGAGATGCATGGCAGGAGATAAATCACTTGATCATTGTCTTCTGTTCTCCTTCTCTGGGGCACCTGGCATTGGCCACTGTCGGCAGACGGGATACTGGGCTGGATGGACCTTTGGTCTGACCCAGTATGGCCATTCTTACGTTCTTATGTTAAAATCATACCAGATTACAGATGTTGCTGGACAAGACAGTGTCCAACTAGAGAGGTTTAACCTGTACAGAGAAATTAAAAACAAAACAAAACAAAAACAAAAAGGTTAAGTGAACAGTGGATAACGTATAACATCCCAAAGGAGGGAGCAGAGGGAAACACGTCAGCTCCAGCTCAAATATCTTCCCAATAAGGGTTCACACCTTTATTTTTTTTCTTAGTAATAACTCCTGAAAAGACTGATGAGAACATGAAGCACATTTATGTGCCCATGATATCTGTACTGTAGAGAACGTTTAGGGAATAATTCTCCTACTATCTGTCTATATTATGATAAGCATATAGTATTATATATGCTAAAACAGGATTAAGCCTAATCTCAAGCTTCAAGGTGTAAAGTGTGCACTGCAGGGATCAAGAGGATTTTATCTGCCAGTATACATCCTCCTGTGCCACTAGTTATGTTAATTTTGGGAGAGTACATTTTTACATTCCTTTGAATCAACAAACGCTGGCTACCAGATCCCAAAAGTTAAATCAATACAAATTAATAATCATTATTAGGGCCCTACCAAATTGATGGTCCTCACAGACTGTGAAGTCTGGTCTTTTGTGCGCGTTCACCCTAGAATATACCAATTTCATGTGCAAGACCACTGTCTCCCTAACGGGGGTTCCTGACACAAAAGGACGTAGCAGGGAAATTGCAAAGTTATTTAAGGACTGTTGCTGTATTGCCATCTTTATGTGTCTGCTGCAGCCTTCAGAGGTGAGCAGCGGTACAGCTGTGGCTGCTGAGGGCCCAGCTCTGCAGGCAACGGCAATACCATACTATGCCAGCCTTACTTCTATGCTACTGCTGGCAGCGACTCAGTCGTCAAACCTAGGCTCCCAGCCAGAAGTTGCCACTGTCCAGCTTTGAAAGCAAGAGCCATGGCCAGCAGCAGTGCAGAAGTAAGGTAACAGTGCTGCAACCCTGCACAATAACCTGGCAAACCCCAACCAACTCCTTTTCAGCCAGAAGCAGGGCTTTTTTTCCAGTAGAACTGTGTTCCACCACCTTTTTCCCAGCACCATTTTGAAAAGGAGCTGCTGCCACTCGGCCTCCAGCTCCCTGCTTGCAGAAGAAAGAGGACTCGATTTGATTGGCCTAATGGCCAGCCAGAGCAGTTACACTGACTCCTGCTCTTTCAGCATGCATAGCGGGGAGCTGCCCCTGCTGCTGTACGTGCGGGGAACCACACAGCCAAGGAAGCACCTGGAGCTCCTTTTGAAAGGTAAGTTCTGGGTTTAGGGGTCATGCAGTTGGGGAGAGTTAAGTCTGGGAGTGGGCTGGGAGCTGCTGTAGGTGGTAGATTAAGGCTGGGTAGGTTGCGGGTAGGTTAGGGCTATGGGGGAAGAGCAGGGGGGTTGAGTTGAGTTGAGCCAGGGCCACATGACTGTGGGGGGGAAGTGGAGCCGGGGTAGGGGGTGGGTTGAGCCAGGATTGTGCAGCAGCATGGGGGGCTGAGCCAGGGCCATGCGGTCGCATGGGGGGGGTGAGCCAGGGCACTGTGGGGTTGAGCCAAGGCTGGGGGGGGACTGAGCTAGGGCCATGGGGCCATGCAGGGCAATTGAGCCACGGGAGAGGGTGAGCTGAGCTGGGGCCATGCGGGGGCGGGAGGTTTAAGCCACAGAAGGGGGTGGGTTGGGGGGTTGTTGAGCTGGCATCAGGTGGGGGACTGAGCCAGGGCCATGCAGGAGATTGAGCAGGGAGTGGTGCTGTCGGGGGGGGGGGGGGGCGCGTGTTGAGCTGGGGCTTGAATTCTGGCATCTTTCTGTATAGGAAAAAAAACACTGGTCAGGACTCTTACAATTACAATAATGTGAAACTTCAAATTTAAATATCTAAAGAAAAAAAGAAATCAACAAAAATGAACCATAAATTTGGTAAAGCCCTAAATCATCAGACATACTGGAGCAATGAATGAATCCTACCTATATGGGTAAATCTACACTATGTTCCTATGCTAGGCTCTTTTTCTCCACGCTCTAATTCTGAAAGGTAGAAGATGGAGGCAAGAAAATCCAAGACCTACACAGCTTCGCTGCTAATAGTAATTTTCAAGCTCATGAACCTTTCCCAAAATAAGAAAATATGCAAAGAGATAACAATGTTCCAGATCAGACTTTGCCCCATGAGATAAATATTTGTTCTCAGTGCTGTGCCTTTTCTCCTGTCAGTGACAGTCAACAACCTCATGTTACAGAGACAGTCTTATGCTTGGAAGCGTAGCCTCCTTCCCACTCTAGAACGAGCTCCTGAAACACATGCCTCGCCGGGCTCTGCATCCCTGCCTCCCCGCAGCTCACTGGGCAAACAAAACCCTCCCTGTGCTCAGGACCCTTGCACCCTGCTACTCCACAGCGTATAGTTCCGTAGAGATAAAGCCAGCCGGTGCTCCCTCTCCCCGCCCCAAGAGAGATGATACTCCTCGGGAGAGCGCTGCCTTATCCCCTACCCCCGGGCCCGAAGTATGTCCCTGCCTCCGGGTCCCCGAGCTGAGCATGAAGCTGCAGCTGGCATTTACCCAAAGGGGGGGGGGGGGGCGGTGTGAAGTGGTGCGCGATGCATGCTGGGAATTGTAGTCCTCGCAGCCGCTCATCCCAACGGCGCGGTGCAGCGAGAGACTCCCGCTCCCACAATGCACCGGGTTCCTTCCCCTTCACAGCACAGCCCGCTCCTCCCGCACCGGGCAGACACTGAACCCGTTAAATCGCCCCCGGCGGAAGGTGCCGCGCGGTGGTGCCCGCTGCGATCCTCTCCGCGCACAATACAACTCTCAGAGGCACCCTGCGGGGTCGGCGCCAGACGCGAGGCTCCTGTGCAAAGGTGGAGAAACTGCGTCACAGCCTCGGTCAGCGCTCGGAACCGCCGCAGAGCCGCCCCGGCCGCCGGCCGCCCGCAGCCCCTGCGAGGCTCCCCCAGCCGCGGCTCTCGGGGCCGGGAGGCCTCTCGTCTTTACGTGCCCCCGCCAATACCCCCCCGCCCACAGGCCCCACGTCGCCCTCGTCCCGCGAGCACCGGGCAGCGCCCCAGCAGGGACTACAGGAGACCCGCGGGCCGCGACCCCCTCACCCAGCCCGCGGCGCGATCCCCGGCCCGGCCGCTACTCACTGACAGCGGCGGCATCCGAGTGCATTTTTGTGCAGCGCACACACTGCCCAACCGGGCTCACTCTGTCTCCCAATCACGGAGCCCAGGCACGGGCCCGCCTGCCCCGCCCACACGCGCACACCATTGGCTCGGGCTGGCATGAGCTAAAACCTGTCTCACTTCGCCATTAGGCTATGCGTCCGTCATTCCTCTTCTGCCCGGCCCACACGGACCGACACGCCTACTTCCGCCGTCCTATTGGTTACAGGTCAGACTGAGCACCGCCTACCGACCATACTGATTTGGTCTTGCCTATGTCAATTATTTCTGGCTCTGCAAGCGCGTGCAAAGAACACGACTGTGTGTCTCCGCTGAATCTGATTGGTCCTGGAGGATATGGGCCACGCCCACGGCCTATTGTAATTGGTTAAGGGGAGCAGCGCCTGCTCTAGCGGTTCGGGTAGGTGTGGCTGGAGTAGGGTGCTGGGTGGACGGGTCCGAGGGCGTGGAGTGGGACGCCGAGTGGTTCACATCTTGGCTGGGCCAGCGGGAGCTGCGCGGAGGTGCCTGGCGGCAGGCTGTTGAGAGCCGCCCTCCCTGCACCCGGGGGAGGCACCCACTTCATTGACAGCTGCGGAAGCAGAGCACGGAGTGGGGCAGCAAAGCTAGGGAGGGTGACCGTGACCCCTGGGAGCGGGGTCAGCGCTTTCTTGAGCCCTGTCCTGGCTAGCCCCCCGTCTCCCCCGCTCTCCGGGAGTTTTTTGCTCCATTTTCTCTAGCTGATCTGAGTGCAAACAGGAAAAAAGTGCCCACTTTTTTCTCAAAAGTGGGGGATGGGTGCAGAGGAACATGGGGTGGGGGGGTGTTGCAAGTGGAGGTGCCAGGCCCCATTCAAGGGATAGGCAGAGCTGGGAAGGCAATGGCCTAGCATGAGGGGAGAGCCTAATGGGATTTCAGCAAACAGCCAGGCCTGCTGCCAGGAGATGACTAAGGGGACAATTGCCTGGGGCCCCTTTGAAGCACTAGCAGCACTGCTCTGTGGGATGTGGGGAGGGGCACTGCCAAGGACGGTCATAGGCCCTATCCCTTCCAGTAGGGTGACCATGTTCCAAATGCAGGATAGGGAGATATGGAGCAGAAGGGTGACCCCTCCTGGCTCTGTCAAGCCCCAGGGAGCTGGGAAGGAGGTGACAGCTGCTGGCTCTCCCCCAGAACCCCAAGGAAGTGGCAGCTGCTGGCCTTTCTTGGAGAAGCAGCAGGGATGTGGCAGCCGCCCACACTCCCCCCACTTCCCTGAGGCTTGGGGAAGTGACTTCTGCCAGCAGCTGTGCCTTCACAGCTTCTGGTGGAAAAGGTCAGATGGGGGGTCACCCACACATGGGACAATTAGTCCCCTTTAAAAAATAAGTTGGGCTGCCTTTTTGGTGTCCATATATGGGACTGTCCCTCTAATATGGGCGGGGTGGGCACACTACTTCCAGACACAGAGCTAGGCCTCCATCCCAGCTTGCCCTGGGTCCCACAGTGGCTGTTGGCCCCACTGGCAACAGCTTCCTTTAGGGAAAAAGAGTGTGCTTCAAAAGAGCAGCTGGGAGTGGCCTGTTTTCTCTTTGGGAAATGTTGTCACACTAGACCTAGCTCATGCCTGAAAAAGTTACTACATGGAAAAATACGATAAAGGAGATTTATCATACAGCAAATATTCAACTTGATATTTAGAAAATGGACAAAGAGTATGGGAGAGCTATGGAACTAAAATTGAGAATAAAACGAAGGCTCTAACATTCAATGAAAGTTTTATGTCTGATATCTCTGACAAGGACCAGCAAAGAGCAACTCCATGGCCCTGCAATAAAGCAGGAGGGCAGGATTTTACTGCTTAGATCTTTCGATAATTATAAAGCAAATAATATTGTAAACCAACAACACCAAAAAAAATCCCTCCTGAAATGTTTCATACAGTTCTCTCAATGATCCAAGATGGTTTAAACCAGTGTGCGCGCGCACACAATTTCCATCTCTTTCTTCCCCTCCAGGTACTGGACCTAACATCAGAGCGATCAATGCCAAAGAAACCCATTCTGAAATAATCTCATTTTCTGTTGCCTCCTGTATAGCAAAACTTGCTGCAAACAAGGTTCGTTATTAACGTGCACCTTAATTCCAGCCTAGAGAATGTGTATGTGTCCCCTTTGTTAACTGTAGCTGCAAAGTGGTGCGTAAATCACCAGATAGAGGAGCTGTGGTTATTTGAAGGCTGCCTTTTTTTTTTTTTTCAAGAGAGACTTGGCAGACATCTTTGTGGTTCCCAGCTGCTGTGTGGGCTGTGAGGAGTGGTAGTTGTTGAGTCTAGACAAGAGCTTTGGTCTTCTACTTTGCTGAGGCTGTTGTTATATAAATACTATATTTTAGATATGAAGCTCTTGTCACTTTGCAAGTATTTGAGATCATCCCTTATGTATTATAATGTGCATTAGCTGGGAGGTTAGTGAATTCTGATATTTCCCTGCAGATTTCTATTAGCTCTACATAAATTAAGAGGAAAGAGTGTCTGCCATAATTGCTTGGGTGGTCAGTCAATTATTGTGCAAACTAGATTTGCCACATAGGGGAAACAAAAACATGACAAACTGTGACAGTCTTCAGTTTTCTGGAAAAATATGGCAAAATTATCTCCGTTTTCCCTTCCTTTTCTTAGCCCTTTTCCCCTCCACAAAGACCTTACTCTAAATGTAAAGAGGAGTTCTCTCCTTTTATGTTCATGCTTCTTTTATTTTTTGTTAACAGTTAAAATGGCAAGCATATAAAGCAGGGGTTGGTATCAGACATTCAATGGGGGAGGAGAGAGGGATGAGGCAAGCTCTGTCTGTGAGGGGAGCAAAACGCCTGTGCTGCCACCCTGAGTTCCTGCTCCCTCCACGTGGAACAGTGCAGGTAAGTCGGGACAGAGGGAGTTACATAACATAAGAACATAAGAATGGCCATACTGGGTCAGACCAAAGGTCCATCCAGCCCAGTATCCCGTCTGCCAACAGTGGCCAATGCCAGGTGCCCCAGAGAAGGAGAACAGAAGACAATGATCAAGTGATTTATCTCCTGCCATCCATCTCCTGCCCTTGTACTGAAGGCTAGGGCACCATACTTTACCCCTGGCTAATAGCCATTTATGGACCTAACCTGCAAACATTTATCGAGCTCTTTTTGAAACCCTAATAGAGTCTTGGCCTTCACAGCCTCCTCCGGCAAGGAGTTCCACAGGTTGACTGTGCGCTGTGTGAAGAAAAATTTCCTTTTATTAGTTTTGAACCTACTACCCATCAATTTCATTTGGTGTCCCCTAGTTCTTGTATTATGGGAAAAGGTAAATAATTTTTCTATATTCACTTTCTCCACACCATTCATGATTTTATATACCTCTATCATATCGCCCCTTTTCCAGACTGAAAAGTCCCAGTCTCTCTAGCCTCTCCCCATATGGGACCCCTTCCAAACCCCTAATCATCTTAGTCGCCCTTTTCTGAACCTTTTCTAATGCCAATATACCTTTTTTGAGGTGAGGAGACCACATCTGCACGCGGTACTCAAGATGTGGGCGTACCATAGTTTTATATAGGGGAAGTATATCTTTTGTCTTATTATCTATCCCTTTTTTAAATAATTCCTAACATCCTATTTGCTTTACTAACTGCCGCTGCACACTGCGTGGATGTCTTCAGAGGACTATCCACTATAACTCCAAGATCCCTTTCCTGATCTGTCATAGCTAAATTTGACCCCATCATGTTGTACGTGTAATTTGGGTTATTTTTTCCAATGTGCATTACCTTACATTTACCCACATTAAATTTCATTTGCCATTTTGCTGCCCAATCACTCAGTTTGCTGAGATGTTTTTGTAGTTCTTCACAATCCCTTTTGGTTTTGACTGTCCTGAACAACTTGGTGTCATCTGCAGACTTTGCCACCTTACTGCTTACCTCATTTTCTAGATCATTGATGAACAAGGTGAACAGGATCGGTCGCAGGACTGACCCCTGGGGAACACCACTAGTTACCCCCCTCCATTGTGAAAATTTACCATTTATTCCAACCCTTTGTTTTCTGTCTTTTAACCAACTCCCGATCCATGAAAGGATCTTTCCTCCTATCCCATGACCACCTAATTTACATAAAAGCCTTTGGTGTGGGACTGTGTCAAAGGCTTTCTGGAAATCTAGGTATATTATGTCCACTGGGGAGTTCCGGGGAGGAGCATGTCTGCGGGAATGTTGGGGTGGGGGCAAGATTCTGCAGGGCTGCTTCAGGGTGCCCTGGCAGTCTCCAACTCACTGCTGGCTGCAAAGGCTCCTTGCCCCCACTGCCCCCAGCTGGCAGGCTGAGGGGCAGTCCTTTCCCTGGCTCACGCTTGGTGCCCCAGGCCAGCTGCGTGCAGCTGCTGGCTAACTGTGGATTCCCCTGCCTCAGTCCTGCCTGGCTCTCTGTCACAGGGATGTGTGCAGGGCATCCCTGTCCCTAGCTGGGGTCTCTGTGGCTGCTGAGCTACTGGCAGGGCTCCACTCTCCAGACAGCTCCCACCTGCAGGGCTGCCCCAGCTGTGGTCTGTGGGACTGCCAGTAGGAGTCCCTTGCTTGGGATAGTGGGGTGTTCTGGGCCCAGTTGGGGTCCCTGTGGCTGCAGGGCTGCTGGCGGGGCTTTGTCACAACTGAGCTCCCTGCTGGCTCTCCACTGGGGGGCTCCCAACTGACGCTGGGCCCCCCCACAGTGGGGCTCCCCCATTTCAGACAGGCTTTCGGTAGTGGGGCTCCCTGACCTCACTACCTGCCCTGGGGGTGCCCAGAATGGGCTGCCAGTGGGACTCCCTACCACCAGCAGGCTCTGCTGTGCCCTGAATGGCTGGAGCTGTCTGGTCCAGCAACATCCATTTTCTTGGCAAACAAAGGGTGTTGTGGGACCTGTAGTTTAACAGTGGACACTTCTCTACTGTTCGCTGACTCAGTCAAGTTTGCAAACAGTAAAGGCAGGAAGAGAGAGGTTGGGGGCAAAGAGGGATGCCGGTGGATTGGGGTGGGGGTGGCCCAGAAGGGATCCTGATGGTGCTGGCTCAGTAACCACACCTGGGCTCTGGGCCTACACTGACCCCTCATTCCTCCCCTTCCTTCTGCCATAGTGTGAAGAGCAAGTGTGTCTCATGTCTGCCTCCCGCCCCCAACCGCATGGACAGGTGGGGTCAGGGATGTCTTGAGTCTCCCCCTTCCCCCATGGACAGATGCAGGATAGCCTGCGAGGGCTGGGGCATGTCTCCTTCCTCTGCCAGATGAGGGGTGTTGCTGGGCCAGAAAGTCTGGGATAAGAGAGGTTCAACCTTTAGTAAAATGTGGAACATTTTTAGAATTTAAAAAACCCAGACAGATAGTGATTTAGAGACAGAAAAGGTAAAGTTCTGCATCTTAGTTTGTTTATTAATGAAGCTGGTATAAATAGGACAATTAATGACTTCAAAAATATCACCGGCTCTCGAACTGTACATACAGGCCAAAAGATCACATTGCAGCACACTGCCTCGGAAGGGTTGCTGACTTCTGATAGAAAGGAAAATGCATAGGGTGTAATGTACTAGGCCAAACTGCAATTGGCAACAGAAGTCACATGGCAGCTTGTCTTCATCTTCCCTCTTGCTGCCATAAATGAGTAGGAAAGTAAGGCACAAGTTCTTCTGAGGGGAGTGGGTTCCCTAGCAGCATCAACAATTTACACCCCAATTCTGAGACAATCAGGCTGTGGATTGTGGCTCCAGAGTACTTGCTTTGCTAAAGCTCAGCCTTGAAAAATAATTTTGACTACCAGAAACATAACCCATATGACTCAGAAGCACTACACCCTTTAAATTAAGAAGAGGAATAGAGCAGTCTAAGGAAAAATGCCCTTATCACAGAACCAGAACAAAGAGAAACAGTACACCCAGAAAAATCAAATAATCATGTATCTCAGTCATTTATAGATATGAATCCCTAGTAAAACAAATGACACACATGAATTACATAATGCTGCTGAAAAGATTGAACTGAGGAAATAAAACAGCACTCCACAAGCGTGAGCGTGCTTCATGTACAATGGCATCGCTCTGTTACTGAATTAGGGATAAAGGAGACCTCATGTGGTTGAAAGGAGCAATTGCATTGATGTAACTGATTAAAATCATCTCAACCTGCCTTGCCCCTTGCTGGCTCTGCCACCCAGGAACGTACCTGGATTATGTGTGTTCTGACTATCGTATAATCATAGGGCTAGAAGGGACCTCAGGAGGACGTCTGGTCCAGCCCCTACAGGGTTTCCTAGTGGACGGATTCCTGTTCTGTGTAATGGTGTGCTGGCTCTGCAGGTCTCACCCTGGCTTCCACAAGCCTATGTACTGCTTTCAAGATGACACCTAATGACCGTCTCATCTCAGGTCTCCTCATTTCCATCCTTCCCCCATTCTTAAGCACCACACAGTTTGATTTTTTCCCCTCTAGTTCTTCACCCCTGCAGATATGAAACCGCACCCATAGGGGCCAACAGCCACTGTGGGCTCTGGGGCAAGGTGGGAGGAAGGTTGGCTTCCTAGCCCTAGAAGAGGCAGGGCCAAGGGTGGAAGAGAGGGGGCCTAGGGCAATTCTTCCTTAGTACCACTTGGGCCATGGCAGTAGCCCTGTCCCCTTCCCCACCCAGCTGCACAGAGCAGTGCTATTGCAGGAGTTCAAAGGGGCCCAGAGCTCTGGCCGCTGCCAGTGCTGAAGTAGTAGCAGTAGCGGCAGCAGATGGAGCACTGGGCCCCTTTGAAACAATAAGGTTCAGGGCAAGTGCCCTCTTTGCACACACACACACACCCCGCCCGTCCCATCAGCAGGCCTGCCACTACCCCAGGCACCAACTACTTTCGGATGCAAATTCCATATAGTTTGCACACCAGAAACCTGCTGGGGTGAAAATACACAAAAGGCTTACCCTAAGGTTCGCACTTTTGTCTAATTTAGCACTTTTCCTACAAGGTATAACCTAGATTAGCACATATATCATTGCACTTCATCTAATTCTCTGCTCCATACAGCTAGGGTTTTTTGTACTGGAACACATACAGTGAGACTTACCCTGACCCCTACATAATAAAGGTAATTACGGCAGTATTTTGGATCCTTTTATTATTTTTCCCCCAATATAAATCACTTCCTGGAAAAAAAAAACAATGAGCAGCAGTTATGGAAAAGATGACCTATGCATCAGTGACTAATCTTGCTGCTTGATTAGTCTGAGTCCTAAGCTCATTAGAAATAGTTTGCACTAAAATAGATGTTTAATAGTAATGGTAATTAGCTAGCAGAATGCAGTTTCCCGCTGCTGATACTATTGTTTTCCTTTATCTATACGTGCACAAGACCTTTTACTCTGGCTTTTGGACAAAAATGGGAAGTTTTTAAAAGTTATTTTGATACTACAGTAATCCTTGATTCACAGACCCTGATTTAACAGCCTTCAGAAATAATGGACACTGTCTGGTAAGGCCCCTGCTTAAATAAATGCCAGTGACTCACCAGGGCTGAAGGAGCCGCTGCCATGACAGCTGGGGCTGCTGCCACAGCGGGGTCGCCAGGGCCAGAAGAGGGAAACTTAGTTTCCCCAATAGTGCCCAGCCTTGAGTGGGTGATGAGTGGCTTGTGGCAGACAAGCCCAGAGGTCCTGCTCTGGAAACAGCGCAAACAGCCTGCTGCCGTGCTCTCTCTCCTGAGCCCTTTGCATTCCTTCCAGGTCTCGGATGCAGCATTCCATAGTGCGTCTTGCAGGGTGCCTCCAGTCCTGCAGATCTGGATTTAACAAACTTTCGGCATTAACAAACACCCCTTCCCCGTATTAGTCCTGTAAAACGAGGGTTTGCTGTACGTTCATTTTTTTCCAGTTAGATAGTTCCATCTCTTGTACATTTAGCAACAATGAAGGTTCCATATTTGCCGCTGAAGTCATGGGAAGTCTGTGACCTTTTGCAGTGGCCCATGCCTCCTGCCCAGGGAACCGCCTCAGCAGCTTGAGCAGCCCCTGGGGCAGAGGTATTATCTGCTGCTGGGGCAGTCCTGGGCCACTGCGTCTCAGCTGCAGGAGATGGGGTGGCAATCAGGGCTGAGGGCTGGAGTGTCAGATGGTGCTTACCTGTGGAGGGCTCTCCAGAAGGGCAACAGGAACAGCTTCAGCTCCACGTGCTGCTTCCATCTGCAGGCACTGCCCCTACATCTCTCATTGGCTGTAGTTTCCAGTCCATGGGAGCTGCAGAACTAGAGCTTGGAACAGAGCAGAGGCAGCATGTGGAGTTAAGAGCTGGAAGTTGCTGCTTCCCAGAAGCCAGGTACGTCGTCTGCCACAATCCTACCAACCTCTCCCCCCGCCAACCATGTCCCTACAAGAACCCACAGTACTGCCAGTCCCCCTTTCCCTAAAATGTTAGTAAAATTCATGGTCAGTTCATGAGGCATGAACTTCCGTTGACAGCCCATGATCTGTGCATGGTGTTTACTAAAAATACCTGTGACTAAAATATAGCCATAGCATTAATCACTATTCTGGTAGAGGGTCCAAATCTTATAAATTAAGGGTTGTCCTAACTCCAGATTGTGCAAATCAGTGCCTTTTTTGGAAAAGAAAAAAAATAGAAAACGAGCCAGAACTCAGCAGGCTCCCCACCCCCAGCCAGTCCAATGGCTGGAGGTGCCAGAGTGCCGGCACTCAGTACCGGCACAAAAAAAGCACAGGTGCAAGTGATTATTTTTGATATAGTCGTAAGTCTCAAGGTGACTTTTGGGGCCCATAAAAATAGCACCTGACTGCAACTGACATACACCAGTATGGAGGTGTTTTGTGATGATGTGAAAATGTAAGCATCAGGCCATGATGATGATCATTGAAAATCCTTATCTTACAGCTATGTGGCAGTGTTGTATTTTTCAGACCATGCTGTGCTCTCTTCTGGGCTTTTTAAAAGTTAATTGCCATTATTTTATTAAAGATTAAAACAACTGTCATCTTTTTGGGGTTTAGCAAGCACGGCCGCTTTAAACCTTTTTCCTGATGGGGGCAGGATGGCTTGGTCCAGAAAGAGGAAGTTCTGTTGTGGGGAAGGGAGGAGAGAGACGGGGGAAGAGCAAAGCATGGGAGCAGTGACTGGAGCTCTAGATAGAAAGCTTTCAGCAAGCAGGCCTGCAGAGTGAGCAGGAACCAAGAACCTGCCCAGTACCTGGGAAGGAGAGAGCAACCAATCAGGGACAGTCCAGCACAAGAGCCAACAGGCATGTTGCACCAGGGAGGAATTACCTGAGATGTTGCAGTGAAGCAGAGCTGCTAGGCTGGCCTGGGAGATAGTGATGGAGCACAACACTCTGCACTGTTACTCTGCTTCCCCACGGCTCCTGTTGGGAGTGGAGGATGACCTGATCCCCACTGCTGCTCCATGCCAGGCTCCCCCTCATCTGTAATTCTGAGGCCATGTTTCTTGCTGGAGGAGGCTTGAAGGAAGAGGTGTGATGGGGGAGGGCAGAGCAGGAGCTGGAAGAGGCAGGGTAGGGGTAGAGCAGGGCCTGGACTTTGGGGAAGGATATGGACATCCCCCAAAACAGCAGAACTCACATGCCAGCAGCTGTGGGCAGGCCAGATTGTGGAACTGCTCAGGCTGCAGCTGGCTCCTGGGCCATGAGTTTGAGACTCCTGCCCTAAATTCCTCCTGAAGTTAATATTAGGGTTCCATATAAATCAATGCCCCAACTTAGGTTTTCTGTCCTAAACCACATGCCTCCCATGTCGCCAGGATCCTGAATGCCCATGACATCTGCCATGAACTGGCATTCCCACTCCACAGGACCCGTCCCTTTGCCCTCCTGGCATCTCCCATTCTACTGCCCCTGGGCTTGGCCCTTGGATCGGCTGGCAATGTCTTCTAAGAATTTTAGCAAAGCGCATTCTCATCTTCCCCCCTCCCCCATTTTAAATGTGGGAGGACTAGTGCCTCCTATGCTTTTAAAAAAAGGTCACCTTAGAGTGGTTGAGCATAAGGAGCCCCAGACTTGCTGTGCTCCAGAGAGCAGCGCCTGTTCGCCTGGGGCCACTCCACCACTGTGTATCTTGCGGGCAGACTCAGCTCCTAGCCAGGCTCTGTGCAGGGTGTCTTCCAGATGGAGGAATGCAGCCAAGCTGCAGGTTCTGGTGCCCCAGAAGCTCCTGGTGGGCAGAAGGAAGAACGGCAGCTCTTCTTGGGCAGGAGGTATGCTGTCCCCTGGGGATGGTGGCTTGAGTTCTGGTAGAACGAAGTTGAGGCGACTTTTCATGAAATGAGCAGCGGCAGGGACTGTAAAAATGTGGTGGTGCTCTCCAGAGGTGACTGGTGTGGGGATTGCAGGGAGGCACCAGCCACATGCCCCTGCCCTGCTCTCTCCCTGCCCACGCCCCACCCCTTCCCTGCCATGCTCCGCCCTCTCCCCACCATGTCCTTCCACCCATGCCCCACCTTGCCCTGGATCAGAGGTGGAAAAGATACCCAAAAATTTACTTGAGTTAAAAAGTACAGCTGCGGGGAGTGGGGGGTGTCCAAGTCACCAGTGTCCTTACTGAGGTACTTGAATAAAAGCACAGAAACAAGTCACATCTTTATTGTGCTCACATATCCAAAAGTGAAAGCAGTTGCCCTTTTACTTTTTGGGTGCGTTTTCCACCTTTGCCCCTGCCTGCCATTTCCACTGTGTGTAGGGAAGTCCCCCTGCTCCCACCCACTCCTCTGGAGTGGCACAGCCTAGGAGCAGCAAGAAGCTCGCACCGCTCCAATCTGGGGGAGGCCCTCTGCACTCAGTGAGTGCGAGGGTGGGGCTAACACTGGGCAGTTCATGTGGCCCCACATGCACTCCCCATGCATGGCCTATGGTACCATCCAGTGGCACAGAATTCCTGCAGTGGTAGGTGCTTATAACACACCCTTCATGTAGAGCCAGGTGAGGAGAGATCAAATGGGAGACACACGGCTGCTATGGGCAAGGGGGTGGTGCCACAGACTGGGATTCAGAATGCCCAGTGGTGGGTACAGACGTGTGTGGGGTGATCGCACTGTGACAGGGGCTGTACGGAAGAGGGGATGCAGGGCCATATGGGGCTGGGAGACGTGAGGACAGGGCAGATGTGCCTGACTGAATGGGAGAGGCTTGGGGGGGTCTGCCAACACTTGGGGTGGGAGAGACTCCACACTTCCCTAATGATACCTCCCCTCCCTCTTCAAAAAAGCAGACAAACAGTTCCCTACTTCTCCCAGCCATATCCAACAGCCTACCAGGTTTATGCCAGCCTCCTTCCCTCTCCCTCAGCTCCTCTCTGAGCCCTGACACCTCCTTTGCATTCCTTCTGATGGGTGCAAGAAATATGTTTCTGTATTGTAGTTTAAATGAATTACTCCAAGTTCCATATATCTATGCTAAGTTAGGAATCTAGTCATCCAAAAAAAAAAAAAATTACCAGAATCTTTTTGTCCTGCACTGTGATAGGCATACTTGCTGACAGTTTCTTTGTTAAACAAATAAATTACCATAATAATTGAAACTGGTGTGATTATATTGTTTTTTGCTGAAATAAATATGCAGAATTTTAAACTCTTGAGCACAGAATTGAAGATTTTGGTGGAGCATTCCCTCAGGACTAGAAATTCCAAGACTCCTATCCTGGTGTATTGCTCCATGAAAGCTTGTATTGAGATTTTTCTGGCAGAAACACACAGAGCTGTATTTCACTAATTCTGCTGCTAGTGCTAATTTCCTGGGGTGATGACATTATTCTAGCAATCTGAGGGGTAGGGGATTGGGTTATAGTGGTGAGCGGGGAGTGCCTGGTTCTGGAGGAGTGGAGGGGGATTGGGTTACAGCAGGGGGTGGGGAGGGGCGGCTCTGGGGAAGGTGGAGGGATTGGGTTCTGTATATTGGGTGTGCTGTGAAGTTAATAATGAATGCTGAAGTGTGCCACGAGGTGAGAAAGGTTGCTGAGCACTGCACAAGGCCACTGCCCAAGTCACAGCAGCAGCCCATATCATGCTACAGATTGCACTTCTTCTCACATCCTTGCACCCACCTCCACACTGGTTACTGCTCACCCATATTTAGCATACGTGCAGGAACCATCCATCACACTATGAAGAGGGCGTTACTTATCTGTAACTGGAAGTTCTTTGAGATATGCAGTCCCTATTTGTATTTAGTACCCACCCTTCATCTTCACTTCTGCAGACTGGAATACTCGGGGGTAGACGGGATAGTGGGGTGGCATGAATCCACATGGCCTGTTATACCCTTGGTTGTGAGCACAAGAAGCAATGCAAGAGAGACAAGCAGGTCAACAGTCACCACTAAGAAAACCTTCTGGCTCTAGTGCATGGTGCACATATGTTTGGAATACAAATGGGGACCATACATCACAAATGGCCTCCAGTTGCAGGCAAGTAACCTCCTTTGCAAACTCTCTCTGAGGCTCTGTTCCTTCTTATTGCTCTTTTGATGGAAAAAAAGAGCAGAAACTAGCTGCATCCCCCTTGCTCGTGATTCTCAGCAAAGGGAAGCCATTAGGGGCAACAGAACCAACATACCCAACCTCCTTGAAGCCTCTACTGCATGGGGCATGTCAGGATAGGGGAATATGTTCAACTGGCAGTTAGTCTCTTGAGAACCATTACCAGCTAGTGAAAGCTAAACCTACCAGAGGAAAAATGAAGGACCCATACCAGGTCCCTGACAGCCCCTATTCTCTGGTTTGGTGAGTGTAAAGCAGAGAATCTGACCTACATGTTATCCACTTAATGGACAAACTTGCACTATAAAACTTTAACACAAAACTTTCCCTCCCTCTGTCCCACGTTCATGACATTTTGATTGGTAATTTTTTTTCTTTTAAAAAGACGACAGTGAACATGAAAGAAAAGGTTTCCCAGTTTAATAAGTTATTAGTCATTACATATTGCAAGACATTGACAATATTATGTAGCCTAGAAGTTGCTCGGTCTCTAACAGTGTCAACTTGGTTGGTTTGATTTAAATCTACAGACTCTTTCTGGTCACATCAATGTGTTATTTCCTCATTCTAGTCTGTTCAAAATACTTGGGTGTACTCATATGAAAATGATGAGTATGTTCATAGTTGTGTCCTTCTTTGTAAGATCCAAACCTAATAAAATATAATGAACAAAGCCAAATTATTATAATGTAGCTAAAATGAATTAAGCCATGCAATTAAAATCACACAACTGTATGGTGTAATTAATATTTAATCTGAAGCAATTGTTTTAAAACTAGGCTTCATTTTAAAGTACTCTTGTTGAGACAATTTTTTTTTCCCAAAAGCAAAGATAGAAGAAAACAAGCAAGCATATCTGAACTGCAGTTCAGACAGAATGATGGCACTGCAACAAAAATAGAAAGTACCTTTTAGGAAAACAAAAAAAATTTAGTCTATTACATCAATTGCCCACAAGTCCTTTGCATCAGAATCAGCAACTACATCCTTGTACAAGGAAATCATGATTACAAGGATTACATGATGGCCTAATGCTATGGACATTCCATAAATGGAACTTCAGTTGAATGAGAAAAGCCCAGATGCAGTGAAATCCTGGCCCCACTGACTGAAATCAAAGTAGGTATTGCCATTAACTTTGATGAAGGCAGGACTTCCCCACGGAGTGCTTGAAGACTCAGATCTATTGTTTGTCTAGATCAAGGGGTCAGCAACCTTTCCGAGGCAGAATGCCGAAAGTTGATCCTTTGACCTCTATATACAGACAAAGTGCTGAGGATACTTTTAAAAGTCACTGATAGTCCTACTTACAGCAGCTTCACTAATAAAAGACATTAAGATGTACAACTTTGCTGTTTAGGTGGCGGTTGGTAGCATTAGCTGGTCTTTTGTTAATCCAGAGGTAGCACAGCTTTGAACAAGCTCTCAGCTGCATGGGGGATGAGGGGTGGTGCTGAGCTCCCACCTTACGGTTCAGTGAAAATTTGCTCACATGCTGCTCTTGAAACCCAGACTGGGGCTGCTGACGCCGGGTCTATACTCTCTACTCTTAAAATTATGCAGAAAAGCTTTAAACTCTACATGAAGTGAGACAAGTACATTTCACATCACACTTAAAGATGTACCTTTTAATTACTGCTTGTTATTACTGACCTCGTGTACAAAAAAAAAATCAGCTTTGTTTATTCACAATGCCAGCATTACCCAGCCATATAAAAGCAACAGATTTTTTTTTAATTATATTTAAAAAGATGAAGCTTGTTCTCAGGAGCCTGTCATTTCCAAGCAGGAGTGAAAAACATTGGTACAAGAAGAAACTTGCTCTGTATTGAAATAAAGGGACAAAGATCTGGAATTTGAATATGGAGTTTAGTTAAGTTTCAACATTTGGGACATCTTGTGGAAATCTTCCCTTACATGAGTAACCCAACTGACATCCATACATAGAAAATAAATACTTAAACTTACCTCATGACACCAATCTAAGTACTTCTCCCACTGATAGCAGCGTAAAACAAATTTCCTGCCTATCATTATTTCCTCTTACTTCCTGGGAGTTCACAGGAAAATGGCACCATCTGCCTCCGAAGATATTTTTTTCCTGTAACGCTACTTCTGGCATGACTACATACTATTCTAGATAGATGTATCATTTAAAAAACCTTCATGTAATTGGTGTTCAGCATTCATATTGTATTTTATATTTCAAAGCACTATATAACATGTTTGATCCTGAGAGGTGAATTAATACACACATCATCAATGTGAGGTAGGTATCCACTTTACAGAGCAATACACTGGGATATAGAAAGATTAAGTAACTCATAGCAAATGGCCAATCAGTGGGAAAAATGGACGTAGAAATGAGGGATGCTGGCTTCTTAATTTCGTGTTCAATACAGCAGACCATGTTGCTGCCCATGTTATATTTATCAAGTCCAGTTATTCCTGTGTACAAAAGTACCCTCCCTACCTGTATTCACCCTTGTAAACCAATGTAATCATCTTTGCGCAAAGTATGCCTCACTAGGTATCATCTGACAACTAACTCTTCACTGGTCAATTGTGTTGTGGTGAAATGGGTATAGCAATATTAAAGGCAAAGTTTTGAAATCCCTGTGCATAGTGTTCTTACCACAGGTTCAAAAAAAAAAAAAAAAATCACACAGCCCTCCCCAGGAAGAAGTATCCTGGATGAAAAAATATGTATTTACCTCTATTTACATATAACTGTAAAACGAACAGGTCCAGGAGACAGAGGGAGAGGAGATGGCAAGACACACAGTAAATCTGTGTTTCAGTAAACACGGGTGAGAAGAAAGAACATGGAGTCTCCTTTAGCAGACTCCCGGTCACCTTTTCTACTCTTTAAATAAACAACCCTTCTTCTGAGAAGTAACCCTCGGAAGAATCCACTTCAAAGGTTAACTGGACTATAAAAAGAAAGGGCAAAGGAAAACCAAGGGACCCATCTCTATGTCTCACCTAAGAAGACAAAGGAGCCAGTCCTTTGACTTTGAGGGGAGATCCTGACTGAAGAATTTGGTCAACTCTATGCTGGTAAGTGTATAAGGATTTTACCCTGAACCAAATCTCATATCTTTACATTTTAGTTACTAAAAACCATTTTGTCTCTGAATGGTTTCTGGCTTTAATACCTTGTATCCACTTAACAACTCTGTTTGTGGTTATATAAACTTGTTCCATTTTGTGTTTAAACTGAACTTTTTGATAACTCCAGTTAAAATAGCCAACGGCTGAATATTGCAACGAACATTTAATAACAGATTTGTCCAGCAGACGGTAGAACAATGTACAACATACGTTTTAGGAACATTTGGGATGGGGCCTGTGTTAGAATCACCCTGCACATATAACCTAGGCTGGTAAAAGCCAGAGCGTGTGCCTGGAGCATTGCCAACAGGCTGCTGAACCAGGGTTGCAGCTCCACACAGACTCAGATTGTGTGAGTGGCCCTGATTTGGAGCTGTAACAGAAAAGCATTGTGAGGCACCCAAGACTGCAAAATAAGTGCTGAAAACCCCTCACTGGTCTGGACTGCACCTTGAAATGTGACAGTTCCTCAAGTTTTCCCCTATTGGTAAAACAAATAAACAAAACAATGATCATGTGCAATTCTTTTTGTAATACACCGACCTTGGGTTGAAACGGATGTCCTCAGGAACTTGACTGGGGTCAATGATGATTTTGTCATTGTCAACATAATTATCCACATCATCTGGAATCCTAAATGTGGCCATCTGAACCTCTGTATCACTCAGGCCAGCATGAGAAATGCGGGCATAACCCAACCTAACACATCCAAAACACAGATTCACTTTGGAGAAATAGCTTAAAGTCAGATCACCAAATTAACGATGAAAGACCCTGATTTAAAAGGTGCTAGTTATTTTAACTCACCAATAGAATTCTTTTCATTCCTATAGCAACTTTCATCAAAAGATCTCAAAGCATTTTACTAACGTAAGCGTCATAAAGTAATTTTGCAAATGAAAAAAGTGAGATACAGTATAAAAGCCTGCAATCACACAGCTGGTCAGATGTATGACTAGAAATGTTATTTCAAAAGTACTACACTGCTTTTCAGTCATTTGAACATATTGATACATCTCAACTTTTTTCAATTATATCAGTCTGAAAGTTTCCAACACATATTCAGAGAAGAGTAAACTTAAAATACAGGCGAAGTTGTGTTATAAATGGCGTCTCCCTCAGTACAGCATTTCTCTGTGTGTCAGTCTCCTTCCTGACAATATAGTTTACTTCTTTTTAGTCCTTCTAACACTTCGGACTGTACACAGCTATGTCAGAGTGAGCTGGATTCTCTTCTGGTTCAAGAATCTCTGACAGAATTATTTACTGCGGACTTGGTCTTGCAAGATGCTCAGCATTCAGCCCTGGTCTGTCAAAGTACTTAAGCAAGTGGTTAACTTTAAGCACAAAAGTATTCTCATTGGCTGCATCTACACTAGCAAGTTCTTTCAGAAATATTTTTGAATGAAGGGGGCTCTTCTGAAAGAGCCCATGGAGCATCTACACACAAAAAGCATTCTTTCTAAAGTAAATGAAAAAAATGTGGTACTTCTTTTGAAATCACTCTTCCTTTCCCATTTCAGGAAGAGCACCCCCTTTTGAAAGAAAACATGTGAAGACACTCTGAAGGGCCCTCCTTTGGAAAGAACTATCTTCATTTTCGATCTCCAGCCTGTCCTTTCAAAAGAGTGGGCACTGTGTGGATGCTCTCTTTTGGAACAGCAACTCGCTCTTTTGATCCGCTTTTTTGTGTGTGGACGCACTCTTTTGAAAGAGCCTCTTTTGGAAGAGATCTTCCAGAAGAGCTTCTTCTGAAAGATCTCTCTAGAGTAGACGTAGCCATTGATTTCAAAGCAAAGCTTTGCTGGACAGGGGCCAATGTGCGCAACACCTCACAAGATCAAACCCTAGAATAAATTTCAGAATTTGTATTACTGGAGGTTATGAACAAGAATTCCAGAATGTGACTACAGAGCTGGGAAGTAGAAAATTAAAATATCTACATATTAACTGAGAAAATTTGATCTTGCAGTCTTTAGAAGCAAGTGATGAAACTCCAACAATGCCATTTTTACAGAGTAACTTTACAAAGTAGAATCACACTACAGCTCACATTCCCTCATCAGGTTCCATATCACTTCATGTTAGATATGTGGTTGAGTAGTTTGCCTCAGCCAATCAGAAAATTTGATGTAAATTAAAGAGGAGAATTAAATACAATAAGGAAGCTCTTCCATTCAGGTTTCCATCATGATTTCTAAACACTGATAAAGGTAACATTTGTAAAACAAATGAGTAAATTCTCTCTTTTTATTTACCTTATTAGTCCACGGTACATGATATAATCACACCACCTGTCATTATCTGTAGTGTCGATATCCTATGGGAAAAATATAAGGCAAATATCATATGGTTTCCTCAAAGGTGGACCTTCACTCAGGGCATGTCTACATAACAGCTGCTGCAATGCCATAATGGAGACGCTTCCTACATTGACAGATTTTCCACCACCATCAGTGTAGGTAATCCACATCCATAAACTGTACTAGCAAGGTCAGAGGCAGGCAAAATATGGGCTGGCCAAGCCTTTGGATCTGGCCCATGACTTGGTGGAACCCTCAGGCAGCCCCGTGACCTGTCACAGCCCCAGAAACTAGCCAATGGGAGCTGTGAGGATTGTGCTGGGGACAGGGGCAGCATGTGAAGGCTCCCCCACCCAGAGATGCATGGCACAGAAAGGCACATGGCCCCAGCAGCCAGTTTCTTTGAGATACCTGGGGCTGCACAGGCAGGGAGTCTGCCTGAGGGACCAGCTGGGCTGCTGGCTGGGAGATTCCTAGGTAAGCACCTCTCAGGTAGAGCCTGCATCTGGCACCCCACCCCCTCCCACACTCCACCCCCGCCACCTGGGTCATCATGCAATCCACTGCACCTTCTTTGCTCCCCAACCCCAGGTCATAACTCCCTCCCAGACCCTGCACTTCCTCCTAAACTCCTGATCAAGCTCGAATCCTCTTCTGCACCCATACGCACTCCCAGACCCTGCATCCCAATCGCCTGCCACATGTCACACAACCCTGCTCCTTCCCCCAAGCTCCCTCTCAGACCCCTCTCCTGCAACCAATCCCCTAGTCCTCAATCCCTTCTGTCCCCAGCTTCCATCCCAGACCCCAAATGCACTTCATAGTCCAGTTTGTCCCATAGTACCAAAATCCTGGCATGCCCCCCATCAAAAATTATTGCCCGCCCCAAGCTAGGTCAACAGAAGAATTCTACCAACAACCTAATGGTGTACATAATTATGAGGGTTAGGTCCACTTAATGACAGTGCTAAAGAATGTGAATTTTTCCTCTGTCCTGAGCAACATAGCTAGGTTGATCTAAATTTTAAATATAGACCAGGACTCAGTAACATAATCTGTATGTGGACATGGAACAAAGAAATGACTTGAGATGTAGTCAAAAGTTGGAAAGAAACAGAATCCTGATGTTCGCTCCAGGCAGGTAAGGAATTTTTTTTAGAAGGTACTTTATTCCAAAATAATACTTCCTAACAGGTAATTGAAAAATGCAACAGATTTTAGGACAAGATTTTTTTAAAAGTGTGTGCATTTTTAACCTTATAATCTGTATAGGTTACTGATTTGGAATTTTAAACTAATTGTTACATTACCTTAACATTACCATTTTCAATTAGCTGTATGTAATCTCTGGATCCTGGAGCTGAAGTGATATATCCTAGAAATACAACCTGTCGAGAGCTGTTCTTCAACAGATTTGAAACAGCAATAGCCTGGAGTTTCCTGTCCAATTCATCTCTGAAAGAAGTGGGAAATCATTACTCAAAATGTAAAAAAAGATGAAAAAAGATTCTGAGACAAACACCAAATATTGTGTACTATGCAGTGGAAGGAGGAGTGGGAATATTTACAACAATAGGGTGCTTTTTAAACTTTTGAAACATTTGACCTATGGCACAAATTAGATGCAAATAAGAGATTCTTCTTCCTCAACACACTGCTTGATCAGCTTGTTCTAATATTTTTATACAGTGCTGCTATCACCATGAGTGTCTCATCTGAGTAGCTTGTGCAATAAAGACTTTGGGTCTGTCTGTCTAAACTATAAGTTGAACTGTGCTTGCACATAACTGCCTGCAATGTTTTGGGATGTCCAGATTGTAACGTGACCTTTTTAATCGTACAGTGGACAAGCAGATCATACCATTGCATTACTGACTAATTCTAAAACTTAGAGAAATTTTACGTTACATTACCTAACACCTTTCAAAAACACTGTCCCACAAACACTTCCAACAAAAGTGATGCTGGAACACATACACCCCAACAAACACCAGTCCATTGTGCACTAACATTATAGGATTTGATTATAGTTCATAACTACAACAGTGTCATTAGACCTTGTGGCAACTGGCTAAAAGTTTTAGTGGATCAGAAGTCCCTTCAACTGCTGTGTTTGTAACCAGGTCCCCTGATTCAGTTTTAGATGTTTTGGTGCATTGAGCTGGTCCTCCCTCCCACCTTGCTCCAGGGCCTGCAGTAGCTGTCGGCACCGCTGGGACCAAATATGGCTTGACTCCTGGAGCTGAGGCTTTTAAGGAGAAAAAAAAAAGCCACCAAATATCACAAGACTGGAGAAATTTGCAAGAAAGGGTAATACAACTATTCTCCCCTCACTAAATGGAGAGCTGGTCTGGAGACTATAGGTCACTAGAAGAATGCTGCTGAAGAGGTGAGTGGAAGGGCCAGGGAAGAGCACCACGGGAGGAAACTCTAGGCTGGTCCATAGGCAGGCACTCAGCACTGAGGTCCTACCCTACCCCACAGCTACCAGCTGGGCTGCTTCTTTCTAGTCTTTTCCTTCTGGCCCTTTGATCAAGTGCTACAAGACAGGTGACCTGCTGTGTTATCTCATTCTTCACAGACTGAGCAAGACACTCAACGTTACTCCTACCATATCAAAAGGCTAGGAGACCAACCGAGGTGGGCCAATGTGTCAGCTGTTTTGCAGGCAGAAGCGCCTATAAGTTGACCTTACAGCTTCCAATAGCATTCCCTCTGCTCCTCTTTCTGTGCACGTGAGGATGTTTCTGACTCCCCAGTACTGCAGTCTTTGAGGGAAACAGAGGAGCACCCCACCCCCCGGTCAATTTCTCCCATTCGACTTGTTGCGATGTGCTTCTCCCTTCTCTCCTACCCTAACAGGCATATTCTTTGGGATTGGGGTGCCACAAAGTTGAACAGAAAAATGGAAGTTACTGGGCTGCCAGCTTGTTTTAGAGGCCCTATTGGGAGCAGTTTCAGACCAGTTCAATTTATTTAATACATGTCTCCTAGAGCTAGAAGGGACCTCAGGAGGTCATCTAGTCCAGTCCCCTACCCTCTTGGCAGGACCAGCCACCATCCCTGACATCTATTTGCCCTAAGCAGCCTCCTCAAGGATTGAGCTCACAACCCTGGGTTTAGCAGGCTAATGCTCAAACCACAGTTCCCAAGAAATCCAGCTATCTGGCAGTTTAGCTTCTGAAGTGGGAAAGGGGATAGTGGGAACTTAATGAGTGGGCACAAGGAAGCAAATTCTGAGCATTACTTCCCACATTCTCAGATATCTGGCCTTCTTTTAACATGTGGTTATGGCCAGGCACTTTCAAGATGCTTTCTCATAATTATAATAATTAAGGAATGTCTGGAGTTGCCACCAGTAAATGCTTGCTGCTCCACTGCAACTCACATTTTCTGTGCTTTTAGCCTGGGATTTCCTCAGGGCAGAATCCTGTTTTAAGCATGGCCCATTCATTAGTTTCATGTGCCAAGTACACCTTACAGCACTATCAGTAACTCAATACAGAGTAACCTGGAAGCTGTTTAACTGTCTTCCTTTGGTTTTATGCCAGAAGACCCCAAACTGGAAGAACATGGAGGGGTGAAGGCATGGCTGATATCTGGGCCATCCCTATGGAAGGTGAGTATTATATTCCTTTTCTGCTTGTATATTTATCTCTGCATAAAATTACAGTAATTGATAGATAACTCATTAAATCTAATAACTGGGGTCTCAATATTATATACCATGAAGAATAAAGCTAAATTATAGCTACTTAAATATTGACAAAACTTGACCAATTTTTTATACACATTAGACAACCATAACCGAGACATTCTCCAAACAAAAGGTCGAGAAAGATAATATACTTATTAAACCCTTCAGACTTCCTATTTATCAGTGCAAGTCTTCATTTCACAAGCAGGAGGTCAGGTTTTACACCTCCAGTTTTAACTGTCCAGTAAAGGTACTGAACTGGGGGGTTTTATACTTGTTATTTATTTAGTGTAACTGCTATATTTCAGTGGAAAGGAAAAAAAAAAACCTTAAGGGAAAGAGACACTTAAGACCTATAACTTCTTACCAAACCATAATTGATGCCTTCCACCTGTGATAGAGTCTGTTCCCCATGAGGGAACACAATGGAACTCTTATCAACTGCCGGAACACAATGGAACTCTTATCAACTGCCGTGGGAGGTGAAGGTGACTGGGCGGAATCTAATACATTTTCTACAATACTAATCAGCATAGCAGCTTTGCAAGGTCTATAGCAATATACACCCACACCTCTCAGGGATGTTTGAATTTCGACCATAAACTAATAAATCAAAGATCCTTTCTCAAACCATAACTTTATCACAGTATCTGGATAAAAAGCAATTATTATGGTGAAAATGTTTCATGGATATTTACTTTATAAAAATCACGGCTTAACATCAATTACATTTTACTTTTCATTTTCTATATAAAGTACATTTAAAATAAAAAAATCACTCACTCTTCATTTCCAAAGTGAGCAGCTACAAAATCCACCAATTTCCCAGTGAAGTTGACAGTCATGGAGATGGCTGGTGAAATCTCTCCCTCCGGGGATGGGAGAAGGTGATGGCTGGATTTTATAATTGGGTATCTTGACAGAGCCATGATCCTGCAGTGAACAGAAGGAAATTTAATTGTTCAGTTCTAAAACATGATGAGGCTGGTCCATAAACAAGGAGACCAGACAGACAACAGACTCAAAACACAAAGGCTGCTCTATCATGTATTAGAAAAGGCAAGTGAAACTGGATAGCATTCGTCATGTAGACTAATTTTAGCATGTAAAGCCCTGTCAAATGTCTTTAAGTCAGGGAAAAGACTCCTAATATCTTCAATGGACTTTGGATAAGCCAGTGTTCTGCACATCATCTCTGCAATCCTTGAACAAGTTCAGCTATGCTAGACACAGGGCCATAGGCTGGGGCAGTGCTGTACTGTTTGTACACAACAAAAGCAGAACTCAACAAATATCTGTACATAGAAAAGCATTCACTATCATTTTTACATATACATCAAAACATTCTTAAGAAGTTGTTTTTAAAAACCACACACATTTTAAATCTTTTGTCATGGATCCTCTTGACAAAAAGGAGAAAGGAGCAGCTAAGAGCCTACCAGCAGGGACTGCAGCACACAGAAAAATGAAAAAGTAAAATCAGACTGCCATCCACAATTCTTAAGAGAATTGCTCTTCCAGAGAAATTATCCATCATGGGAAGGGAGACACTGCTTCGATGTCCTAGACAACAGACACGCATTACAACATGAGGCTCCTAAAAAGCAGCTGAGTTTCACCACATTTCCTGCCAGCCACAGCACAGAATGGTGAGGCATTTTGAAAAATGAAAATAAGCCTGACGTTTTGATTTAGAGCATCAGAGAGTGTGAAATAAATTAAGAAAAGAAGGCTGAATTAAATAGTTGGTATCCTCCATGCAAACTAGAACTTCAGAACAACCAACCACTCTTCACAACTTTTGCTTACACGTGAGCAGTAATGTAACCCTAAATTGCAAACTTGAATTTGTTCACCATCAGTTTAGAGTTTTAAGTTGAGTTTTTACTTTCACAAAACATTTTATAATAAATGTAGCATTTTAATGAGAAATGTTATAGGACCACGTGACTGCATTCCACATTCTTTAAAAATTGAGAAGTGGAAGATTCCTGTAACCAGGCTCCGCTAAGGGTTGAGTCACAGGGTAGAAATTAAAATAAAGGCGTCATGAATGGTATTAGGACACTCAATATGCTATTGAAACTTCAAAATTCCTCTTGAAACAATCCAGTCTCATAAAAAAATCATTATTTCAAGGCAGTAAAGACCATCAAAAAACCTTGAGTGGTAGTGTGTGCAACGGCAATGTACAGCTGGATACCAGAGACTTGCTCACCAACCCCCCCACACACACACACTCAGATGTACTTTTCTGCACACTTCCCTGCATAAAGTCCAAGCTAGATTCAAACTCATGTTAATCAAGATTCCAAGTTCCTCCCAGCACAGTTACATCCTCACAATGTCTACTGTCCTTAAGCCTGAATCCCAAATTCCCCAAGGGCAGAAAGGACTGAAGAAAAGTAACTAACTACAGTAACCTCTTTCATATCTAGCAACCCTGGGACCAGGAGGTTGCCAGATAGTGAAATATGCCAGTTAACACAGAGCAGCTGGGGGGGCACAGGCAAAGCTCAAGAGGGGCACAGGCAGCTGGGGAGAAACAAAGCCACAGGATCCCCGTCTGGGGCTGGGGGAATGCTGGCAACTCTGGAGCTGGGGAGCTGGACGGTGGTGGCAGTGCCACGAGAGTGCCAGCAACTCCAGGGTTCGGAAGCCAGCCAGGGCACAGTGGAAGGCCAGAAGTGCCAGGGCTGGGAAGCTGACCAGGGTGTGGGGGAGCACTGGGGCTGGGAAGCCAAGTGGGACATGGGGGAGCACTGGCAGTGCCCGGGCTGAGAAGCCAGCTGGGATGTGGGGGAGCACCGGCAGCACCAAGGCTAGGGAGCCTGCTGGGTAAACTCTAGCAGTGACAGCCGAAAGTGACTTCCTTTCAGTTTTGCTCTCAGACAAGCAGTATATCTGGGCCAGTTATCTAAGAGTTCTGGTTGAAAGAATACTGGACACAGGAGGGTTTACTGTATAGTGTTTGGAATATTTGTCTTCTCAGACTACAAATCAGTCGTGACTCCCTTCTTTCTTCTGTAGGGTGGCAGAATCTGGAGGCAGACATTGAAGACTGGCCTTTTCTAAACTGGTGCCTCCTTTATTGCATTCTATAGCTAAGAACTTGGCACACACTGTTCAGCTTCTCTGAGTGTCCCTCGCCCACCGTTGGAAAAATGAGGGTTATATTGAACATTAAGTTGCTAAGAATGTTTATGATTACATCTTGGGACATTTTAATTCAGATTTTTAAACATCCATGTCTTTCTTCACCTACTGTGTCTGTTTCTAGAGATAACAACTCACCCCCATGTGTGATCCTTTGTGCTTGGACCAAAATCAGTGTAAAACCCCAGTTTCTCTCCTAACCACATGGTTGGATCAATGTTCCCCATGAATGGTTTGGAGGCATCACTCTCCAGAATAGTAATAAAATCTGCACCTGGGAAACAAAAGTTTGAAAAACTGTAACTGTATCAATAAAAAAAATACCAAGTTATTCTTTTGATCACACAGGCTGGAGGCAGCTCTCTCTCACACACCAGTCAGCACCACTGCGTGAGTGCTCTCTGATCCATTGATCGTGTACGCGGTTTCTGAAGTGGTCCCAGCCCTTGATAACTTAGGGCCCCTCAATCTGGACCCCTTACACCAATAATTCAGCCCATTCTACAATTGTTTGTTAATAGTGTACCTGAAGACTCTCCTGCACCTCACAAGATGGAATTTCAGCCTTACTTCATGAACTCTTGGGAATGTTTTTAGTACAGTAAAAATAGTACTAGCGGAGGACTTGGTGGCTCAGAATATTTGAATGAGAGGCAGAACTCTTAATTTCTAGGGAGCATTTCAAATGCAGATAATGGCTGACCGTGGATATTTGATGACTGTTCATGTGTCAAATAAGTTGGTCTGAGTCCAATTCAGAACAGACAGGTAACGACATCACAAAAACCACCTTTACAATTGGGACTTTAATTGGCTGTCTCAATAGAGAGAAGAAACAAGTGAGCACAGTAACGGAGCTGCTTATTCACCATTAGAAATGTCCCCCCTAGGTCAAGGCTGAGGCATGTTGGAAGCTGATGATGTAGGAAAAGTCTCCATTGCCTTGACTGTTGTTTGCTTATTTATCAAAGGGTAGAATTTCAAATTTGCTAGACCTCAATTATTAGTGAATTTATGAATTTCCTAGAAAGTCATGTAATATTTATATAAAACTTAGACTTCTGGAATTGTGTGTTACACCTATGTCACCAGGAGACAGAAATGAAGACTCCTTAATCTAAGGTTTGTCTTGAAACATCTTACTACTGTTTGACGTCTGAATTGCTTCTTTTAGAAATAAACATTTTGCTAGCATGGAGACTTTCAAAGGAAGTAACGTAAGTTACTGATCCTGTCGTTTGTGCTTTTGGTTCATGGTGGCTTCAGTTGATGGGTTTTAATGTGCATGAGAAAAAAAAACTTTCAACATATGTATTATATAGATATTTCGTGTTAAAAACAGACTACATTGTTATATGTGAAGGGAGAATAACCACTACGAGGACAGAAAGCGGCCCAGCTTCCAACTCCTGGGGCTCTGAATTGGTTTTCTTTGAAGGTGGGGATTGCCTGCTGAATGCGCTGAGGTATCAGCCCGCTGAATTCAAAAGAATCAGAGCACTTGAGGTCAGAGCTGTCTGTGCTGTAGTCCAGAGCTCCTCATTGCATTGTAGCCCCCATTACACTTCAGCATGATATGCTGCATTAGTGCTTCCAAACTGCTCATTGACGTGGAGACAACCCTTCCTCAGGGGAACAATTGGTTTCCTCAGTAGAAGAGGAACACACACACTATAATGCTAACCCCATCATCACCGTCACCTCCTCCTAATAGCCTTTGTGCACCTGCAGAGAAGCTTCTGTGAGAATAATGCTACAAAGCCTCGAATGTACACTCCAGTGCCACTTGATCTTGGCCCCTTCCATTCATGAGAGCAGAAAGGACAATCCAGACACATACATAAACACTAGAAAAGCAAAATTTCCTAGTTTATATGTTATAAACCAATAGCTTAAGCCCCTCTTAGTGTAGAGCTTAAAAATCACAAATTTGCTAGACATTATTGAATGAATGACTTTTTTGAGGACATTGGATCTATGGTTGATTACAACAAACCTGTCACCTACTAACCCTTCTTTGTCCTACAACAGTACTTTGTCTTCAGTATTTGCTTACAGAAGTGTATTGAGATAGTCACTCCTGTCCATTACAAGAAAAAAACCTGAGACTGATTATGGCTACGTCTACACGTGAAGCCAACATCGAAATAGCTTATTTCGATGTAGCAACATCGATGAATAGCGTCTACACGTCCTCCAGGGCTGGCAACGTCGATGTTCAACTTCGACGTTGCGCGGCACCACATCGAAATAGGCGCTGCGAGGGAACGTCTATGCGCCAAAGTAGCACACATCGAAATAAGGGTGCCAGGCACAGCTGCAGACAGGGTCACAGGGCGGACTCAACAGCAAGCTGCTCCCTTAAAGGGCCCCTCCCAGACACAGTTGCACTAAACAACACAAGATACACAGAGCTGACAACTGGTTGCAGACCCTGTGCCTGCAGCATGGATCCCCAGCTGCCGCAGAAGCAGCCAGAAGGCCTGGGCTAAGGGCTGCTGCCCACGGTGACCATAGAGCCCTGCAGGGGCTGGAGAGAGAGCATCTCTCAACCCCCCAGCTGATGGCCGCCATGGAGGACCCAGCAATTTCGACGTTGCGGGACGCGGATCGTCTACACGGTGAACGTCGAAGTAGGGCGCTATTCCAATCCCCTCATGAGACTAGCGACTTCGACGTCTCGCCGCCTAACGTCGAAGTTAACTTCGAAATAGCGCCCGACGCGTGTAGCCGCGACGGGCGCTATTTCGAAGTTAGTGCCGCTACTTCGAAGTAGCGTGCACGTGTAGACACAGCTTATAAGTGGCATTTCTAGCTGGAGAGAATTTTAAAATAATCAAAGGGGGTACCACTTACTTTTGTGAAGTATGTGGATTTGTAACTGTATCACTGACTTGATCATAATAGAACAGCTACAAACACACAAAAGTTTAAATGAAACTATTTCATCCTTAAGCTGTAAGGAACAGTCCTGTGCTAACAGGCAGATGGATTCAACGGCCCACCCCAGGTGCTCGTCTTCCTAGCTCCTATGATTTCAGCTTGTAGGATAGCAACTCTGGATAGTAATATATCTTTTAGTAGAAACTTTGCATTACTCTGTAGCTTTGTATCCCCTGTATTACCCAATACAGTATCTTTTTAATAGACCACAGACATTTGTATTACTCTTTAGACTTGTTATTCTACCTACTTTATACCTTTGTATTACCCTTTATATTGGTTATTTTACATTCATACACACTTTGTACCTGATTCCATATTATATTTAAAACTCCATTTTAACTTTGTATTAGCCTGTAAACCTTGTGCTGTCTGTGTGAGAGTGGGTGTGTGAAAGCCACCTGGAAGTGTGAAAGTGGATGCTTAGAGAGTTACCCTCTGGAGCCAGCTTGTCTGGACAACAAAGACTTTGGAGGCTGAAGAACAATGAAAACTGGACTTTACAGCAGTGACCAACCCAGAGAGGAAGATTAAGTCCCATCTGTAGGTGATGAGTCACACAAAAACCTGGGGCTGTGGGAAAGGATCAAACCCATCTGCCATTGACTAGTGACTCATCATGCCTGGGGAAGTGGGACAGAACCAGGACTGTGGACTAAATGCTATAAAAGATGCGTGCACAAGAACAGAGCTGGGTTCCTCTTCTTGTCTTGTCAACATCAGAGCATTGATCTGGATCAACAAAACCTGGTTCCACACCCACATCTAATCCATCTGGCCAATGGATTAGAGTGAGCAACCTTTGGTAACTATAAGCAACCACAAGACAGTGTGTGTATGTGCGTGTTCCTCTAACTGAACTACATATATCATATGTAAATAATTTAGCGATACTGTATTTACAATAAGCGCGGCATTCTTGCCTTGTCCCTCTAAAAAGATCCTGTGTGCTTCTTGTAAGCGTAAGAATCTCAAAGAGGAAAAAAAAAAGTTTGACTCAGAAAAATACCTGTTTGATTAAGAAGAATTGCTGAGCCTTCCAGGTTTGGCCACCCCTCATTGTCATATCCAAACCTGAAAGGCCAGATTGCAGCAGAGAAGTCTCTCCTTGAAGGCTGTGAGAACCAGAGAAAAATTAAAAAGCCGGTAAATTCTATTATATTTTAATCTGAAATATCAAGTACCATAAAACAGATCTAAGATTACACATTTTAATTAGTATGTGTTCCTGAAGTAGGGAAGTAGATCACAGAGATAGGTATTATTAATAGCACATAATTTCCACAAAGAGAAAATCAGGAAGTCATGACGTTTAAAATGTACCCACAAAAATAAGGTAGAGAAATGAATAAGAAGAAGATGCAGAGGGTTACTCTCTCCCCACTCCTAATATATTACAAACCTGGATAAATATCACAAAAAGGTTACCAGCTGACATTCACTCTCATTGTATTGTATTTGCATCACCTATTTTCACACTGGGGCCACGTCTACACTTGGGCAAAACATCGAAATGGCCATGCTAATGGCCAAATCGGAAACTACTAATGAGGTGCTGAAATGAATATTCAGTGTCTCATTAGCATGCCGCTGGCCATGGCACTTTGAAAGTGCTGCGTTTCAATCACATTCAGCTCATCTACATGGGGGTCCTTTTTGAAAGGACCCTGCAAACATCAAAATCCCCTTATTCCTATCCCCAGCCAGGGGAAGCCAGGTGGCAGCCGCGCAAGTCCCTCTCCCAGCTTCCCCAGCCACAGGAAGCCAGAATCTGCAGCTGCCACTTGCTAAAAAAGTGGAGTTCAGGGCAATTAGCCCCTTTTGCAAATTAAATCGGGACGCTGGGATGGCACTTGAAATAGGGGGCTGTCCCGCCCATAACAGGATGAATGGTCACCCTAGAAATTAGTCTGATGCAATGTCACACACATTTCAACACTACCCAACTCAACCAAACTTGAGCAGATTCTACTATGACTCTGCTAAGCTTTAGGTACTGAGTTCAGAGTTTCCAACCTGCTGAGTAAAAATCCCTTGCTTACTTCACTATTACGTGCTCTTAGGTCATGAACACACAGGCAAATATCTACATCAATATCATCAAGCACATGAATTCACTCATTAAACCTTGAGTTAAATTCTGACCAGATGAAGGGAAGCCTGCATCAGCCTAACTTTTTTTTTTTTCTTAAAGTGGACTCAGACTTCTTCTATAATAGAAGAGCTTTACTGAGGCACTGAAAAAAATCACTATCATGCCCCCGTCAGAGACTCAAAGTCAGAATCACCATCCACATTCATCGTCATGGAAGGAGGGTGGAAAGAGCAAAAAAGTCACTGTCTTAAGAAGCAGCAATTGGAACATCTCCCAATCCTGTAAATGCCAAAAAACATACTTATACCATAAAAGCCCTTGCACTTACATTATATTGTGAATTCACACCTTGCAGTCCAATGGGTTCTCACTTCCCACTCCCATATCTTGCTTTGTTTAATTTTCTTTTGCCTGACATGTTCTCTGCACCAGTCTCTTTTCCTGCTTGTCTTTCCCCATATTCAGTTTTACGTCATACTAAAAGGGTCAGTCAGTATTCATTAGTTGCTGACAAGTGTGTTTTGGAGGTAATCCTAACTTAACTTTAGTCTTCATTCCCCCCCACCATTCATTTTTTATTTGTATTACAGAAGCACTTAACATTCCCAAGCAAGAGCAGACCATTTTCCGCTATTCAATACATATTCATGTACTGAGTGATTTTTCGCTGCTGTGTATTTCTGGAAAGACGGTAAGGTATTATTTGCAGCTATTGCAGTGTGTATGTAAATGTGTTGCTTTTTTTTAAAAAAAAAAAAAATCATTTAACTCACCCCATGACCTAATTTCTTCTCATAAGCTTTATATCGCAGTCCTAATCCTAGCAAACCCACACCAACAAACAGCCATAAGACTGGAAACAGAAAACACAGGGAATTAGTTGTGAAAAGAGAAAAAGAGGAAGAGCACATTGTTATCGTCTTGGTTAAACTTAGAAGGGTAGATTCCCCTCCTTGGGATTAATATTCAAGGAATGGGAGTGACTGTCAGGTTATAGTTAAATCTTCATATATGTCAGTTATAATACAGTCCCAAGGAAGTGTAGTTAGAAAGTATCTGCCCGTCAGTATAAATGCAGATATTTTTAGAAAAAAGAATCTATTTGCTTTGCATTCTTGTCCTACAAAACAAAGCAGAAAGAGAAGGCTTTTGTATAGAACTTTCCTTTGCATAGCAAAGACTTAGTATAGCTAAAATTATGTCTACTGAAGAACCTGGTATAGAAATTCATAAAGGCAAAAGAAAATGCTCTGTTTTTCCTGGCTCTTTACCAGTTATCCTTTTGAGTATGGAAATATTAATTTGTTAATATTATCTTGCCAAGCAAATAGATATAAGTTTGCTTTAAAAACTCCCAAATCTCAGAAAGATGGAGTCCCTGCCAAACCTTAGAAGCATTTTTCTAAATGTACAAATTGGCAGATTCTTGAAGCAGCACTAGAACCTTATAGGATACAAATCATGGCTTTTCTGTTGCTTCTGAAGTCTGCCAAATCACAGCTGGAGACAGCTAAGGATCCTCAGGGTGGCACCTGAACACAGGCTGCCTATAGCCGAGGATTAGGCTCTAACTGGCATTGTAACTGAAAAACTATTATGATACTATGTGACCCCAATTCCCCACTACATCTCAGATGTGCTACCTGTAGTAGAGAACGGCAGTCCCAGAAGCTGGCTGCAGCTCATTGAGCCTTAATCTCCAGTCCCAACAGAAGTTACCACAGTCTGGCTTTGATAGCCAGTTGTGCCACCAGTGTGAAAAGGGTAGCCAACTCTTTGTTTTACTGTAAGTTTCATGACGTTTTGTATTATTTTTACCTAAAGCCCAAGCTCACAGAACGCGGTTATTTTGTGAGATCTTCAGCCTTGATTAACCAAAATATGAAAGCAAGTTTATAACCTCTCATGCTTGCAGAACTAAAGCTTCCAATGTGACCCAAGTGCATCATAGAGATTTGGAAACCAGAAAGCCAAAAAAGAAAGAATCCAATTATTTTTATGAAAGGTTTCATTATTTTTCTGGGTGGTGGCTCATAATTTTTGAACATTTGGGGGTGGCAAGCTTCAGTAGGGAAGATCAGATGTAGTGAAACTCTAGCTTGGCACTTGCCTTCCCCCATTTGATACGCCCCCTTCTGTGGCTGGGGCTGAGGTGTGCAGCTGACATATGCAATTTGATAGACCAGAGACACTGACTCTGAAAGGGTTTCTCCCAGCCCAGGGTAAATGTTTTTGGCATTTTCTGTCTTCCATACATTTTAGGCTTTTGCAGTTATATATTTTCCCACTTGGTATTAAATGTGTAGTTACTGGTTTCTTTACAAAAAAAACCAAGAAAAGCAACTGTAATAGTTTAGGGCCATATTATCTTCTTGACCTGTGTGCTTCATGCCTAAATTTTCCACAATGGAAGATCACATCTTATATTTTCATTAGCATTCTCACTAATAAAACCGTTAAAACCTTATAACATGTCACTAATGCTATTTGCAACACAGTAGCGATCTATGTTTTTCTGTGCCTCTTATGACGTGTGTACCAACCAGTACTTCATTTTACTTACAGGAGTTTAAAAAAGAAAAACCCTAGTATGTCAGTCATTTTCAAGTTTAGAGTCTTAAGATGAAAGATACATGGGCAGTAGATATGATAATCTTTGAGTTGGGATTTTTTTGTTGTTGTTGTTTAACTTCTGTCAGATTACCACCTTTTACCAATATTAAATTCTGACAGTAGATTCATAACTGAAGGGAACCTGAACAGTTAAAATGTGACAGCAGTTATGATTTCAATAGTCAGTCAATTAAAAAATAAACAAAAAAGCAGTGAAGTAGCACTTTAACAAAATAATTTATTAGGTGAGCTTTCGTGGGACAGACCCACTTCTTCAGACCATAGCCATACCAGAACAGACTCAATATTTAAGGCATAGAGAACCAAAAACAGTAATCAAGGTTGACAAATCAGAAAAAAATTATGTCTAAAGAACCAGAACAAACATCTATAAAAGTGACTCAGGAAAATCCTGCACAGCTTTACTTTTTCTTACAGAAATCATATTCCCAATTCAGCTGCATGCTTAATTTAGAGCTACTTAATTGAAGAAAGGAAACAAACTTGTACTTACATAGTTTGATGTATTTTTTACTTTGTTTAAACAGTGGCTTATGGCTACCTTTGACTTGAAATACACAATTAAGGTCCTTCTTGGAGGCAATAAGTACATCTAATCCAACAAAAAGCATGACCAGCCCTGTAACAAACGTAACATATTAGTTTTTCATGCACCTTTTACTTATTAAATGCAATGAGACAGTGATAATACAACCTTATAGCTGAGAATTTACATATGCGAAGTTTATAGACACTCAAAGTTTTGGCTCCCACTGTAACATATGGTATGACATTTGTATTTGCAAACTACAGTAATGCAATAAATATACACAAGTTACAGTTATAGTGGCTGGGGATGATCCTTTTCAATGTCATGGAACTCACTGATGCATGTGATACTTTGGTTATAATTTTGCATTTGATTTAAATACTCGTAGAGCTGTATTACATACAATAACCATCAGTGTCAAAGCATACATCTTCCTCGCTTATTAAAATTTAATTTGCCAAACATAGTAAATAGCTCAAAATAAGACTATTCCAAAAATATTTTAAAGTAAAATATGGTTTAAAACCTCTCTATATCCCTATTCTAAACAAAATATATGGAGAGCCAGAACAATATTGTCTAAGCTTAACTGCAATAAATTCCTGCTACTTTAAGATTTAATACGCCTAGAACAAATAGAAACAGTAATTTATAGAACTCCTGGGAAAAAAAGGGCAGTGGAGCAGAGTATCATCCCTTTGTGCCACTCTGGCAGTAGCCTGCCAAAGATCATGGTGCATAGAAAACTCCCAGAAAGAATGCTTCACTAACATATCTCTTAGGTTTTGACGTTTCCTATGCATCTCTTGAGGGCTGTTGGAGCCAGTGCAACTGAGAGCCGCTCTCGTTTGTTTCTTGGGACCTTGTGTCCCTTACGTGGTGGATTGGTGCAGAAGCAATCAATCCATGGGCTGTCAATTTAGCACATCTACTGTAGATGTGATAAATCAATCTCTAAGCTCACGCTCATTGATGCGGGTACTTCACCAAGATTAAAAAAGATTAGCCGGCCTTGATGGGAGAGCAGCCCCCATTGACCTTACTATATTCAAGATGCTGCAGTAGGTATGTTTTCAGCTACGCTACTTCTGTTGCAGAAGTAGCTTGATGGAGCAGATAAGAGCGGACAAGGCCTAAGACCATACAAGTATCCAGCCACCCAAGGATCAAGGCGCCAACTTACATTTGGCTTGGCAACCCCCAACTCTTAACTTGATCTGGTGCTAAAATGACCTGAGGATCTGGCTCATTATTTAAAATGGAAATGCTGACACAACTTTAGTTTTCTTGGATGCTATCGGTTTGTACTTTAACATATATTTTATCAGCTCTCAGAGGAATAGCCATGTTAGTTTGTATCTGTAAAAACACGGGAGACCTGTGATACCTTAAAGAATGATAAATAGATTTATTTGGGCACAAGCTTTCATGGGTAAAAACTGCTGTGTTTTTTAGCCACAAAAGTTTATGACCAAATAGATCTATTAGTCTGTAAGGTGCCACAGGACTTCTTGATATTTTATCAGTATATTTGTAATCGAAACAATGGTATAAATATGATTTTATCTTACTCCATACATATACTCATTGGGAGATCCACAGCATTACCACAGTGCTCTAAGATTTTTTTAAAAACAAAATGCATTATGATTCTGCATCAAGCTCCAGTAAGACCTTCTACAGAGACCCAACCATTTCAGTGAAATATTGCAGGATACCAGTTCCAAGTGCAAGATCAAGGCCTGAGATTTTATGTTCTAATTGACACTGGGATAAATAACACAGAATGGTGTTGCTGGACAATACAGCTCTCACATCAGCCCAATCCTTTTAATATGTAACATAACACACCTGGAAACCAGCTTACGCCTTAAAATTTAATTTACCGTACCTTAGCCTGCTAGAAAATACATTCTGGATTCTAAATATCCATAATTGTTACTAACGCACTGCTCTCTCTTCAAGACTCTGTTTATACAGGAATTACAAAGCCAGATTTTCAGCTATGTCCTCTAACCTTCCATAAGTGGTCTGTAAAACAGACAACTTCAGAGGCAAGTTTAATGTGACAAACAATGCATTGTGTTAACGCCCAACAGTGGTACCTGTGCTTTTTAAACACAGCTACATACGGACATATTTAAAAACCAAAGATGAAGCTTCAAACTACTTACATTTTGGGGCGTGTATTTTCCACTCCATATATGTAATTTAGATTATTCGCACCATAGGCACTATCCTGCATTTTTTATACATCGAAGAATCCCACTGAGTACAATGGAGGTTTGGATGGCTAAAGCATACAGCATAGCACTCTGCTGCGATGCAAGAATATGCACTAACGGAAACATGCCTCCGGATGTTTGTGCTATGCTTAACTAGCTCACGAAGTTGCACTTTATTTCTGTTAGACAGCAGCATTGCTGCTGTAAGTAAAACAGTCCATCAACTTCCTCACTGTTCTTGAACATTACCTGTGTTATGAATGTTTGCAAATCACAGCATTAGAGCTATATTCAAATGAATGAGAAGGTACTCTTCCAACTTCTCAATTCAAGTTAACAGAAAGACTCTGACTTCAGTAGACTTAGGTCTGGGCGTTCGGCCAGTATAATCAGTTTGAAGAATCCCAATAACGAACATAATCATCTTACTTTCATTGTTTCCCACATGGTGGTTCCCTACCCAAGCTGCAGTGAGAAAAAGGCAGGATATCGTACAGGAGGAGAGAGCAGGAAAGAGCACTGACACCTGAAAGAAACCAGAAGAAACAAGACTTTTGCCGAAAGCCATGGTGTTGTGGGGGGCGGCGGAAATATAGTAATAAACGGTCTCCTGGTGTAAGAACAAAAAAGTTTTGTAAGCAACAGAATAGGGCTAAAAACCCAGAAACTATAACTCCCCTAGATCTTCCTCTGAAGACTCAGAGGATCATCTCCTTAGCTAAGGTAAATTGGTGTACCTCCACTGACTGCCATAGCTCTAACTCTTAGCTTGGATGTTGCCAACCGAAAAGCACAGGGACCCCTTCTTTATTATCACCCACTGGCCACACTCTCTGAGTGTCATAGAGATGGATTTGTATAGCAATCTGTGCTCTGGAAAAGCATTATTTCTGAGAGTATTTGACCTTCTTCACATACACCTTTTTAAAATAAAATTTAGTGAATTGTGAAGGCTGGATATCTTCCAAGAGCAAAGAAAGCTAAAATAATACATGTAAATAAAAAGTTGAGAATTATTCCTACAGTATTTGAAACAGGACTCATTCAGCCTGAGAATTTAAAGAGATAGAGGGATAGTAAAAGCACATCTGCATCCTAAAACCGCCTGGACAACCATGCATCTAGTAAAGTATATAAAGAATACTTTCCCCACTCAAAATATAATATAATCAATCACACATGAATATCATTTACCTGGGCATGGTAAAAAACGATACCTGGTTACCATGGCTTTGTTTACCATAGGTGATAAATGATGCTTTAGAAACATTTTCCTGGACATAGCCATGGCAGCAGAGCCTCTGGGCTTGGTGCTAGTGGCCAGTGGGATGCTGGGCCAGTAGCTGAGTGGAACTCAGAGCCAGCAGTGCAGCCCTCCCAGACCAGCAGCTCTGGAAGTGGTGATCCCAAGCACTAGGGATGTAAGCGCTGGCACACCCAAAGCCTGAGGGTGCTGCTGTACCCCCACCCCTACTTCCCACCCCTACTGATGTACTGCCTATTAGTCTTGCCTCTCTGACACCAATATGCCTGGGTCTGAGCTGGTGAGCAGTTACAGCAAAGATGAAGTTGGTAAGATGTAAACTTCACAAGCACCATTAAGACAGACTTACCTCCATGGTTTCTGAGAGCCCGTGCCTGTGAATGCGAGGCCCACTTTGTACTGGCCATTATTTTCTGCCATGTCACACAGCAAACTCAGGTCCCATTTACTAGCAGCTACCACCTCTGAGTCTCCTTTACAATATTCCCAGATCTCTCTGTTCCATTGAATGCTGACTATCTTCACTCCATTTTGCTTGAGTTAAATATTTTATTTCTGCCCATATTTTACACCAATTTTAAACAAAACAGAACTTGTAGATTTGTATTTTTTTCATTATTTTTCTTATCTGGCTGTCTTTCCACATGGATAACTCCCAAGACATTCGAGTCAACTGGAGATGTGCATGGGGAAGGATCACAGAACTGAATTTACTGCTTTAAATGATTGCTTCAGACTTAAAAAAAAAAAAAGTATAATTTTCTCAGTTATCTTTGTTCCAGATCACAAACATACCTATCAGAAGGTGGGAGCTCTCTCTAGCATAAATTCCTCCTGGCACAAATTTATACGCTGTGCACCACACACAGAATATCATCTCTAGGACATAGACAAACATCGCCGTACTCATGGCTTTTCCAGGATGCAGACAGCTAATAAAATGCCCCATCAGTCGTGGCCACATAGACATGGTAAAGACAGCAAGAATGCAGCCTCCTATAGCTGCACCCCAAGTCTTAAAGTAAAGGAGACCAGCTGCTGATGCCATGCCTGTGAAAGGAGACAAAATGAGGTCACAATGAGTCATGATCACGTACACATTATTTTCCTCCTTATGTTCACTCTTGCTTTGAAAAATGCAGTTAGAAATATTCTGTATTTAAGAGAAATTCTGAGTGTGGTTACAGTGAGAATGGGCACTCCGGTAGTATTATTAGGGGTGGCAATTCCTTACAGTTACTGAAAGACGCCCTGAGCACATTTTCTTAAGCATCGTTTACTACACTCTAGAAAATATCAAGAGCTAAACTCAAATATTTTCTTTTGCAGAAAAACAACTTATGATAAGATAAGGGCAGTGCAAAATATAATAGGTGGGGAGAGGAGACACCCTTCCTCTTATCTATCTCTCCACCCAGCTTCATCATCATCATCAATAACCGAGGGCTCAGCGCCCGTTGGTGTCTGATGCCTCTCTCACTATTTCCTTCCATCTTTCCCTATCCAGTGCAGTGTGGCTTAGTTTCTGTAGACTAGCTGCGCATCATTCTACTACATCATCTATCCATTCTCTGTGGGGTCTGCCTCTCCTATTTGAGGCGTCCATTATGCCGAATACTAGGGTCTTGATTTTTCATTCGTCGTTCATTCTGCAAATATGTCCAAATAGTTGTAGCTTCCATTTTATAACCTTCTGCAGCAGGTTCTTCACCCAGCTTCCCCTTGCTTTAATACATCACTTGAGTGATGTAGCCACACGACAGCCAGGAACATACTGTTAACCTTTCACAAACTCCAGTGTACTTACCTTACTGTCACTAACTGCAGTGGGACTTGGTCCCAAACAGACTACTGATAACATAGAATATGCTTATAAAAATAAAATATTTTTGTAGTGGGGATTATTTCTCCTACCCAAACAACTATTGCTTTGCGATCATGCATACAGGTTGAAGCTCTCTAGTCTGGCACCCTCATGATCTGACCAGTGCCAAACAAGAGAATTTCCCAGGCCATGGGAGGTCAATACTGTCCAGCACATTACCAACACTTCCACTGCATACTGGGCACATAGAAGACATATAGGAGTAAATTAGAGCTAAATGACAGCACCAAACACCGAGCCAGAAGTGGCGGCTATAAACCAAGGTTGTTGGACCATGAGAAACTTGGCCATGCCCGTGATAAATGGAGAGCTGGTTAACTGCTGGATTACAGATGTTGCCAGATGAGACAGTGCTAGACTAGAGAGGTTCAGCCTGTACTGGTAAATTTGTAATTTTTTTTCTTTGACAATTGAGATTACTAACTTTTTTCAGTACACAGAAAAGGAGTCGTAGCACTTTAAAGACTAACAAAATAATATATTAGGTGATGAGCTTTCATGGGACAGACCCACTTCTTCAGAATTTTCCATACTGGAAGAAGTGGGTCTGTCCCACAAAAGCTCATCACCTAATGCTTTATTTTTATTAGTCTTTGAAGTGCTACAGGACTGCTGTTTTGTTTTGTGAAGACACAGACTAAACACACCTACCTCTCTTAAATTATTTTTCCCAGTGCAAATGCATGATTGAATTCAATAGTCAATTGATGTTTGATTAGAATTAGTGATGGAGGTACAGTACAAATAAAATGATACTAGCAATGCAGCCAGAATGTGTTTTATTATGCCAGTATCAACACAATCAGATTTATTAGGATCACTTTTGTTTGCAGCATTGACACCTCAATATTTTATTGTGATTCTCATGGTATCTGGCATTTCATTGTAAGTCCCATTTCCTGGAATAAGTGATAATGGAAGAATCTCAGCTTCCATTAAAAATAAAAGTTAAGTTTCTAGCCCCTGTGGTTGCAGGAAACAGCTTGAAAATGTGACCCTACAGCATTCTGTAGGCTTAAAACACAAAAGGTATATTTAATGTTGGATTCTTTTTACTATCTTTTAATATCTCTTTATTTGCAGAGAGAAGGACATTATTTTTGCTCATTTGGGACTGGCAACACCACAGAGCACTGCACTGTTCTTTGGATTTCTCTCCAAATACATCTAGGAATAGATCTAGAGATCAATGAGGCAGAGGTCACTTTTCAACACCATTTTACATTCACATTGGATAAAATTCTCAGGGCTTCCAGAAAGTCTGAATGGGCTTCAAATGCCTGCAGCAAAAAAACAGAGCAGTGCTTCTTGCAGTTCTTGTTGGCCATGGTTTGCCATTCCCCACCAATGGGAGCCACAAGAAGTGCAACGGGCCAGGCCATCGCTTTCCACACCTTCTGCTGGCTGGGAATGGCAAACATAGGCCAATAGGAGCTGCAAACAGCTGTACCAGCAGACACATGGGCAAATAAAGCATTCACTGGCCCATCTGGGGCTAATCTTGCTGAAATGAGCCTGGCCTGCAGGCCACTTATTGCCCACCCCTGGCCTAGATCCAATAGTTCCTCCCTAGCACCCATTCACCATTGCTGCCTTCCCAGCATCCAGTGGCTCACTATGTACTGGCAGAATCAGAGACACAATCTCTGTAGCCAGAGGCAGGAGCTCGATTTGTCCCAAAAGAGAATTTCTGATTAAACACTAAGGCTGTGGCCACACTTGGGCAAAATTACAAAAGGGCCATGCTAATGGCCAAATCGGAGAATACTAATGAGCCATTGAAATGAATATTCAGCACCTCATTCACATGCTTCCGGCCACTATATTCATTTCAGTGCCTCATTAGTATTCTCCGATTTGGCCATTAGCATGGCCCTTTTGCAATTTTGCCCAAGTGTAGACAAGGCCTAAGTGTTTGCATTTTCTGTACAGCCCAATCAAGGGACACAGTAGTGAGTGTTTGCTGGCCCAGTCCCAAAGTGCACACATATTATGAAAGATGAACAAATCAGACCACACTCAAGGGGTCCAGATCCCCAGCTGGTGTCACTTATAGAAACAGTAATTTACATTAGGCTGGAACTCTGGCATTGATTCTTAGGCATGGCCCAAAATGCACAGGTACAATAAGAGTGGCACTGTAGGAACGGCAGGATCAAATAGCCAGCACATAGATAACAAATGCCAATTATTAATAGAACTCTTTTCTTCAGCATCTATTCCAGAAATGAAGAAAGAGAAAATGCTATTTTAGGCATCAGGGCACAAAGAAAGAGGAAAGATTTACATGAGATATTGGAAATAAAGTAATGAAGCACATCCAGCATGCTCTTACCTATAAGACACCAGCCAAAACTGGTGATAGAAGACCAAGACAAAAAGGAAAGCATCACTCCATGGGCCATTCCCAACAGAACTGCACCTCTGTGAAAGAAAACAAATACACATCACTGTAATCTTGTAATACATGATGCTGAAAGCTAGACTTGCAGGCTAAACAGACAATATTTCTGCAGAAAAAAAGTTACCAATAATATTGTACTATCCTTTTAGAGAATCTTAATTTGAGCAAGATATATTCAGCTTGTAGAGATCACTTCCAATTTCATTCTTCAGAGAAGCAAAAGTGTTCAGTTTACAATATTGCAGGACTTCTAAATACACAGAAATACATCGTTAACAACCAATGAAAGTCTACAAGATTAGGTACAAAAAGAAAAAGGGTGGCTGGAAGATGAGAAATCCAGGCTAAAGAGAAATAGTCACATAGTTTCTACAAATGGACTATATATCATATAACGGTGTAATGGTCTTGGGTGGTGCTTTTGCATGTTAAGCCACAAACTATCAAGGACACTAAAGTCGCTACTATACTGAGTTAGTAAACTAACAGGATGACAGATCTAGGTTTTTGGGGGTGTTTTCTAGATTTTGGAGTTCTGATGAACAAGATACAGCCGAGGGACCATTGCTCCAGTTATCACTTAGTTAAAACTCCTGCTGATATCTGTGTAAATATTATAGAATCTGGCGCATGAGTACCACAAAACTTTATTGCATCTGTATTTCTAAAGTGATGCAATTTCATGTTAATTTATAAATTTGCTTACTAGCTTTAGTTATATTATGTCTGATTCTGTTCACAATTAAATCAAAGAGCAGAATTGGGTTGATTTTTTTTAACTTCTAGCAAAATCTTTTACACTAATGTAACTGAATGACATGTTTTAATTTTAAAATATTTTAGTGTAATAAATCAGATGTTTACCTGAAATACCAACTCTCCCAAGTTATATACGAGTAGAACCCACATGACCCAGTCAAGGATCGGAGGCTAACTGTGCTAGGAACACCCTTTGGGGTTCAACCCAGATCAGTATGAGTCATAGTGAGGCACTTTATATCTGAAAACAAATATGACTGAGAAGGACTTTGTTCCCTCTGATTACCTACCTCCAGTTTATACATAAAGGCCGCAATCCTGAAATGAGTTCTGTGTGGGAATAATCCTGCACCCATGTGAGTGAGACTGTAGGATTGGCATTTTAGTTACTACTTTACCAAGAAAGAAAAAAAAATTTCTCTCACCCAAATGGATTAGGGTCTGGCCCAGGGTTTGGATGTCCACTCACAGCCCACCTAGCAACAAGTGAGACCTCTCCAAATATCCATAAGATGAGGAACATTAGACTGCCAAAAGCTGCTCCTGACACAAGCCAGTTAGATCTAGGGATGGTTACTTTTGCTGCATCACCAGTCTTGTTTGTTTCTCGCTTCACACTATCTGTGCATAGAATAATTACATGAACACACAGTACATGTGTGCAAACAATTTAAATCTTTTTAGCAGGGTTTGTTAAGAAGAAACAGTGAGGATCACAGAACAGTCCTGAAAGTTTACCAAACCAGGTACAAAAATCCATCACTTCCTCTCTACCATGATGACTGATAATAGAAAAATGTAATTATATTCTACTAGATGGTCAGAAAGAAATAAATCTACTCATTCTGGGTGACAAAGATTTTCCTCTTCTGATTAGTCACGCCACCATAACTTATTCGCAAAAATTTTTTAAGTTCTCTTAAACTGAACACACACAAGCAAGCTTTAAACTATCTGGGATATTAAAAATCAGTAGAAAAATTACTGAAAATTAATTAACCAGAGCCTGTTTTCTGAAACCCAAAACAATGATAAGAACAAAACTCAATACTTCCAAAGAAAACAAAATAAAGGTCCTCTCCCTTGCCAATTTCACCTTTTCCCCACTTGGTTTAGACCTTCTCTCTGTAGAGTGAGTGTTTAGCTTTACTGTACAGGGCACACGGCAAGGTCAACCAACTGATACTTTTCTACAAGGAAAAAAAACAAGATTATAAAACTTTGAAAATCAGAATGAACTCTGACTGTAAAATCTTAGATTGACATAAATGCCAGTTGTTGACTCTAACCAAATGTGCAAAAGGTGTTTGGCCTATTATTAAACTCCTCAAAAGCAGAGAAATGGAAAAATGTTTTCTGAGTCTTTAAAACATAACATTGTCATTCACATCATCTGTTAGTACAAGCACTCCGTATTTCGGGCAGCTAAAAGCTACTAGAACAATATTATCCAACCCACACAGGCTCCTGAACCCATAGTTAGGCACCTATGCAACTGTAGTTTGATTATTAGAGGTGCTGTGTGACAGACCGAGAACAACAGAGAAGACTGTCATCTCTAGCCAGAATGAGAGATTCATCTCCAGAGCTTAAGGGACTGAGACATCAGACTTTGAACATCACATGAGAGCATACAGAAAACATAGGGCCATTTAAAGAGGATTTTACAACTTCCTGAAGCCTTAATAATGAAGGCATACAAAAAAAGACCCAATAAGCACTCAAACGCCTCTGCAGTATTTTGTACCATATATGGCATATACAGAATGCATGACTGCCCAGAGTGGTATACAGATGATGAAACAAATACAATAGCATCATGTAATCTGCGTGGATGCACACACACGCACGCGCACACACACGTGTGTGAGGATTTCAGGTGGACTGCCTTGAACTACCCATTCCAACTTTGACTGCTTTCCTCTCAGGGTTTTAAAATATGTATCAGTCTGTATGGGGTACCACTATTGTGTCATTTTGTCCACTGAGTGCAAATCTTAGGTGGATGAAGGTGTATACAGAGGAGTGAATAACCTGATTTGGTCTTAGAATTTGGGTTTATTTTCTTGCCTTAACCACATAATGGAGAGGGGCACATGTCTGGTGCTTTCCACCCCATCTCCCCCCCCGCCCCCAACACACACACACACTTCTGTTGGGCAGCCTATAAGCAAGGTAGGAGCTTTGATTTTCTTTCATGTTTTTCTTCCCTTTCCCCACTTTCTTCTCTTTACTGTGTCCTGCCACCATTACATGATCTGAAGCTGGTCAAAAGGCAAGTGGCAGGACACCAACTAGGAAGTACACATAAGAGGCCAAGTTTGTGTGGCTAATCTGCCACATGGAAGAAACTAGGGAAAGGCAGTTACCTACTGTAGAGAAGTACTTTATATATCTAGGACTCCTCCTCACTCCCAGACTGGCACCCTATCACAGCAGTGTGCAAATTGGGGGCATGGGCCCCCACAGGTTGGTGTGAAATTTGATAAGGGGGGGCACAGCAGAAAGATCTCAGACTCATCCAGCTCATTAAAAATGTTGAACTACGTTACTGTTTATGTGTGTGTATTCACATTTATACACCAATTAATATTTTATATTTGACATACTTATTTTCTTACATATGCCAAAAGGTTTTTTTCCCCCACCATATGAACATAATGGAAATTTCCATCAGTTTGGATTATATTAGACAGGTTGCTGGGGGGGTAAGACAGGGCTGCTAATTGCAGGGACAAAAAGCGAGGACTGATGTAAAAAGTTTGCTCAGCCCTGCCCTATCATACAGTGTTTTAGTCTTTGGGTTGAAGCTTCGCACTGTATGGGTAATGGGTACACCTACAGTAGAGATTTCTTAGACAAAACCGGAGTTTTGTCAACAAAACTTGCAGAACAGCTACACACAAAATGTGTTTTGCTGACAAAGTATGGCCAAAAAAAGCTGCGTAGATGCTCCAGGGAGCCCTTTTGTTGAACGAGCAAATCAAAAGATAGATCTGCTTTTATGTGTAGATGCAATCTGTCAACAGAAGGTTTTGCCAGAACATCTCTTCTGACAGTAACTTCTGTAGACAGATGGCTGTAGTGTAGATGTAGCCTAAGTGAAAATCCACTGCCACTCCATTTAGGCATAGCTGTAACCAATCAAATAGGCACACTTCAGGGGGCACACGATATGAGTATTGCTGTATTAATATCAGCAATGTGCATCACTAGCCAAACCCATGTACTATAGCCCATTTAAATGAAGAAAGCAGCTCTTTATTTATATATTCTGCCAACTGAGAGACAAGTAAAAGCACCTTATAAAGTACACAAATGTGTCAATGCATGAAAGAACAGTATGGATGCATCTGCACTTGCATTCTTCTTTTGAAAAAGGTATGCAAATGAGGTAAACAAAAATGGAAATGAGGTATATATTTGCATACCTGGCATATCATTTGCCTATTCTAATTTCAAAAGAGCTTCTTTAGAAAGAAGAAAGCCAGTGTAGATGCTGCTCTTTCAAAAGTAAACCCATCTTCAAAAGAATCCCTCTTCCATTTATTTAATGGGAAGAAGGATTCTTTTGAAGATGGGGTTTACTTTCAAAAGAGCGGCATCTACACTGGCATTCTTCATTCAAAAGAAGCTCTTTCAAAATTAGAATATGCAAATGAGGTACCAAATATGCAAATTTATATCACATTGACTTTTTGATTTACCTCATTTGCACACCTCTTTCGAAAGAGGAATGCAAATGTAGACACACACTATCTGATTTTACAAAAGACATTAACTTTTGCCTTTGTGCAACATTAAGACCTGGATAGGGTCAGATTGTTTTTTTAAAAAAAAAAAAAAAAAAAAAAGTGATTTGTTTACCTGCATAAATTCGATCAACAGTTGCTATAAAACCCAACATCAGTATAATGGTGTTGGCAGTCTGACAGCTCCATATTGGATTTAGTGAAGTATACCAGATTCGGAGTACCAGTAGAAGAATCTTCCCCAGTATGAATCCCCAAATCCTGTTGTACCTATAAATATAGAATTGATTCTTGAATAGCTGGTGTATATTGTAACAGATGTCATAGTGAATATCAGGTCTTAGTTACTGCACAATCACTGCATGCAATTTTAAACTGATATTCAGTTCATGAATTTATCAATAAAGAGAAGCCATTTGCACTCATGTAATTTTTATGAGTGTGGACAATACCTCTGTAAACTGTTTCCTGACCACCATGTTACTGTTTGAACCATGAGAGAGGAACAAACTCCTGGAGCCAAGATCAGTATTCGGAGTGTAGCGTTTGGAGCTTGGTATGAAGCTATGCTTCCTGCAAACAAACAAACAGACACTGACTTTATTGGATGTATTTGTCAGTCATTTGAATACTAAATCTGTCCACCAAAATGTTTGCAACTCATCCCATCTTAATATCTTCTGCAAGTTTTACAAGCACACTCTCAAACTCCATTATCCAAACCACTAATTAAAATATTGGCGAGTACCAGACCCAGGACTGATCCCTGGAAGACCCCGCTAGATACACCCTCCCATTTTGCCACAGTGTAAAAAATATGTTGTCCACTTAGTGGTATATATTGCAAGCAGCATCTCAGGGTGCCTTAAACAGGATAAAGGTTGTCATTTCTTCTTAAGTATTGTACATGAAAGAAGGATTAAAAGCAATTCTTTACATTTTTCAGAAGTTATTCCCCTTTACAATTCACAGTTAGCATTCTATGGATTCCACCACTTGAGAACACATTGTCATTCACCACTGCAAATAGATTCCTTTTTCCTTTATTTATACCAGACTGTGAGTTATATAAACTCACAAAGGTTAAACCACAGGACTGTGAATCAGGCGATTCATGTTTTATTCACAGCTGGGCCACACACCTCTTGTGTATCCCTTTGGTCAAGTTGATTAACTTTTCTATGTAGCTGGTGTTAAAGTTCAGAAGGGTGTTTATATTGTATAATCCTTTAAAGCGCAGATCCTCTGTATTACACAACATCTGTGTTTTTGTCCAGGTCTAAATTAAGAGTAATCACAAAGGAAAATGTCCCAGGGCATTGCAACTCATTTTAGTTTTTGCTCAAATGTACAGCTGCAGTTAAAAACCAGCAAATAAATCAGGATGGGCAAGGAATGGAATAAAAATGTAATGCCATGTGTCTAAGTGATGGGATATCCTCTCCTAGAATACTATTTTCTCTTTTGGCTGCCCTGTCTCTAAATGTGGTAGAGTAGAATTAAGGGGTTCAGAGATAGACAAAGTGATTAGAAGCCTATAGAAACTTCCATTTAATCATCGCAAGACAGCTGTGTTAGTCTGTGTTCTATCAGAACAAAAAGGAAGTCCAGTGGCACTTTAAAGACTAACAAAATAATTTATTAGGTGGTGAGCTTTCGTCTGAAGAAGCGGGTCTATCCCATGAAAGTTCACCACCTAATAAATTATTTTGTTAGTCTCTAAAGTGCTACTGGACTGCTTTTTTGTTTCCATTTGATCAGAGATTGAACAGACAAATGGCTTAGTATGGAGCAGAGATGAGCGAGGGGCTGCAAGATAGTCTCCTTGGGGTTTTTGCCCAGCTGGTGGGAGACCCTGGCCAGGCCTAATTACGTACATGGTGTGGCTTATTAGGGTTGCCAACTTTCTGACTGCAAAATAACAAATATGATTGTTCCCCTGCATCCCCAAGGCCCTCCCCTTCTCAGTGGCCCCATCCCCACTCACTCCACTCTCTCTTCTTCCATTGCTCACTTTCTCCCACCCCCACGTGTTCACTAATTTTCTCTGGGCCCACGCACCCCCTATGAGGTGCAGCTCACCACTAAGCCGCACAAAAGGGTTTGAGGCTGCAGCAGGGAGAGATCTCTCTTCCTAAGCTCTGCAGCTGCTGGCGACAACTGTGCTGAAGCCAGTGGCAACTGGTGAGGGAATTCCAGGAGGGACACCAGACACGCACAACCCAGCTGCCCCCACCAAGCCTCTCCCCCTCCCTGCACTGCCCCACCCTGCTCCCTGCCCTACAGCTTGCATTGCTCATGGGCCACCTCAATTGGGGAGGGGCAAGACTGCCTCCCCACTCACCATCAATGGTGCACCACTGAGGATGAGTGCAGAGGGGGAGGAGGCTGGGCTGGGTGCCGGGGATGCATGTGACATCCCACCCGTGCACCTCCCATGCATCGCCTCACCTGAAGTTGCAGTGCCTCATTAGCATAATGGCAGCTACGGCGATTCGAAAGTGCGGCTTTTCAAATCGTGCACCACCCATGGAGACGGAACCTTCCGAAAGGACCCCCCCAGTTTTTGAAAGCCCTTCTTCCTATCTGGTGATCAGAAGAAGGGCTTTCGAAAACTGGGGGGGGACCTTTCAGAAAGTCCCGTCTCCGTGGGCAGTGCATGATTCGAAAAGCCGCACTTCCGAATTGCCTCGGCCGCTATTATGCTAATGAGGTGCTGCATATTCATTGCAGCACCTCATTAGCATATTTTGAACCCGCTCATTAACATGCCCCTTTCGAAAGGAAGGGGCTCGTGTAGACCCAGCCACAGTGTATACTTCTGGGTTGGCACATGCCTGATAAACGACTTCATTACCATTCAATGGCTCTTTCACAGGTTCAATGTTACGCTAATAGGTCTGACAAGCTTGAAGGATTTTCACTTTTAAATTACTAAATCTACTTTGGGGGAAGATTCATCAGCTGCTGTGGGCGCCTGCAGAAAGAGTAAGAACACGGATGAGAAGAGAGGAGCTGTTGAGTACTAACTCCCAGGGAAGGCACTGCCTCCCTTGGCCTCTTATACATGTTGCCCATGTGCACTGCTGATTGGACTTTTAACAGCCTGGTCAGCAGTGCTGGTCACAACCACGAAATCACTTTTCAACCAGGTGTTCTAGTCAAAAAACAGACACTTGGCAACCCCGTGGCTTATAGAAGGGCCCAGTTCCTTACTTCTTGCAGAGGGGACCCTGCTCTTTTCCAGCCTTCTAAGTCTTTTCTGGTGGGGGATCAGAAGAAACACTAAATGTCCCAGCACTACAGAAAATAACTTCTTCCCAAAGCTTCTCCAGGGGGAAACAAGGCCAACACTACCTTACTTTCAAGGCTGCCTGCACAGTGGATTTTCAAGGAGTCGTTCGGGCTGGGCTGCTGAATCAAACACTGTCAGGCTTACCCAGGGAGTTCACTGCACTCCCTGAGAAGCTGGGGTGGAGATCTCCTGGATAGGAGCTCCCCTTCTGGCTCCAGGACTTGCTCCAGCAGTTTCCTGCTCAGGGTGATCTCTTCCCTCATCTAACTAGTCTCCTTTTAAAAAAGCCTCCTGCCTACATGTGCCATACATGGTCTTCAAGGGCAGGAGTAGCTTTGCACACAGGGCTGCTCTCGCACCTTTCCTCATAACAATGGGTCATAGTGACCCCTTCACAGAACAGAAATGATAGAGAGATGCAAAATAATGTCTGGTGTGGAGGAAGTGAATGCGATGTTCTGTTTATCCTCTCTTCTAATACAAGAAAGAGGGGACAATTAATTACATTGAAAAACATTTAAGTGTTCTGTGAAATACCTTTTACCCCACTTTAATAAACCAGCAGAAATTGATTGCCAACCCCATATAACTGAGACCCAAAACCTCTGCAATCGAAAGTAAATATTTATACAAAAGAGAAAGAACATGCATAATTAATCAAAATAAAATAAAAGCATGAACAAACAAATATTATAATAAAGAGGAGAAATAAACCCTCATATTTCAGGGCATAAGCCTGCTGCTAACTGATGGGATAGACTGAAGCTTTCCCCTTGAGCAGATCATTTTGTGTCCATCACTGGATTTTTTTTTTTGCCTGTCTTCAAAATATCTGGTCCCTGGCAGCTATCCAGGATCTGGCACTTGTGTACACAGACCACTGATCCAATCCAGCATGCCAGTTTTTTTGTAATAGAGTTTTAAAAGGATTTTTCCTGTAGAATAGCGCTTTGTGCTAAAATAAGAGGCCCTATGTACAAACAGAATTATAACTGGCTTTGCCTTTAGCTATGCATTCTAAAAAACAATGCCATGAATGCCTGAGATACTTCTCATAATTTACTGAAAAGCTCAAGAGAAGAAGGCAGAGGAGAAGGACAGTCCATTTCTGTGTGCTTTCAAAGTCACTTAAAATTAAAAACTGGAATATTTACTCTTGTAGCTAGATAGTATGGTGATGGGTATATTTGGAACATCTTACATTGATTAAAGGTTAAGCGCACTACAAAGTATACTTACCAATCATAGTCAGCCTGAGCAGAGCGAGGATATACTGGTTGTTTGCCAATTTCCATAAAGGACTGAATATTAATAATACTGGAGAAAGGAAAGCAATAGCAAAAGCTTCCAAACCAGTAAGTGCCAATATTTGTAAAGGGAAGTAATAGATCATGGGTGGAAGTGCATGGTAGAGTGACCAGGAAATGTAGCCTAAAATAAAGAAAAAAATTACATTATATATTTCCCCCATCTCATTCTTAATATGAGATTTCCTGAAAGTACTCTTTAGTGTTTAAAAAGCTGAACTTTGACTAGAGAACCATGACTTTTCTGGAAAGCAACATTTTCTTTTTCATTTTAAATAATTTCATTTGCCATAGAAACTAGAAGGCTAGGAAGGAAACAGCCAACTGCTCACAGAATCGGAAAATACAGGGTGGGACAGTTGCCCGCCCTACCTTACTTCAGACTGACAATTTTTCTACCAGACAGTAAGTGCAGACAGATGAAGAGTCATACCACATCTTAAACAGAAGTATCAAATGATGAGTCAAATAGACCAAGGCCTTGATCTTGCAAGAGGATCTGTTCAGAAGCTCTGTACGGGTCTGTACAGGGGGATTGGTAATGGCAGATCTGACAAGAGGATCAGGGCCCAGTGCATGAGTCTAGCGATTTGGTTTACACCAACCATGCTAAACAGGGACAGAGTGTGGCGTTGACCTTGCAGCTGCTTACAAAATGTAAGGCCTCAACTCTACTAATCCTTATGCACATCCTTCACTTAGGGTTGCCAACTCTGACTAAATTAATTCCTGGAAGTTACATCATAGGACATTATCTTTAATTAAAGACTAATCCTCAATTCCTAGAGAATATAGGACAATCCTGGAGGGCTGGAAACCCTAATGGTGCTGGAAGCACGTGAGAAGTCCCTGACTGTGCCTAAAAGATTAAAAAGATTGAGATGGACAGGAAACAGATGATTTCCACAGGATGATCTGGAAAATATTTTCCAATAATTAAGGTATTAGGTAAATAAATTCCAAAATTATCAGTGTTCTAGTTCTGTTCCATGGTGCAAGTTCAGGGTCCTTCATTTTCACTATGTTTATGATGAAGCAGCATAACCCTTTTAAAAGGGAGTTAGTTATTACCAAACCATGTTCAGGTAAACATTAAAATTAAATCTACTTTTCCACTAGGTATGATGTTTTCTTTTTAGAGATTTTTCATAATTTGGAAAATTGAAATGCTGTATTTTAAGAGGGTGACAAGAGGTTGGTTGTTTTACTATTTTTACAGTTGGTGTCACTTCCAAGTTCTTATACATTAGTACGTGGTTTCCCAAACTGTGGGGCATGCCTCCTGGGGGTGGGGCCCATGAAGAAATTCCAAGGGGGAGGCGTGATGCATCCCAGGCGCCCCCCCCCCAGTCGTTCACCCCACCAGAAGAAAAAGCCAGCCTTTGCTTCTGGCTCTGAGCCGCTGCCATTTCACATGGACACCCCAGCACACACACTAGATAAAGCAGGCAGCCGGCGAAGGCCAATGTGGAGCTAGCTGTCTCCTGAAAAGGTGAGTGGGAATAGAGTTAGATGAGGGGCTGGCAGTGCCTGGCTTTGTTGGGCGGGAGGGAGAGCTCAGGCAGGGGGCTCACAGGTGGCTGGGGTGGCTGGCCCATGATAAAAAAAAAAAAAAAAGGTGTGGGGGGACATGAGGATGTCTCAAAAATGAAAACGGGGGGGCATGATGCCAAAAAGTTTGTGACGAGAATCATACTAATGCAGTGGTTCCCAAACGCTGCAGTTTGTTATGAATATTTTTTCCATCTGGTTATTATATTTAAAGAACCTTCAAGAAACATTGTCTGTAGGTTTTAAGTTTCTTCAAAGCTGAAGATATTGTTTGGCTTTTTAAATAAACAAAGACAACATTTGAACACTTTCCCATTCAACTTTCATTTTTGAGCAGCCAGGGAAGAAATGGACCATAATCATTTATGTAACACTTCCACCCCCCCTCAGCTAGTTCAACATTTCTTTTGCACACACTCTCACATATTCTCTGCAACTTGCTAACTACTGAAACAAAAAACAACTAGCTGCTCTGCAGCATGAGGTGATCGAGGAAACTGTTTCACAGGTACATATTTGGACACCAGTTTGGACACCTTCCCCCAATATTCTGCACGCTCTCACAGACTGATGGCCTGCTTAGACCTATTTTGAAAGCTTGCAGATGGTGCACTGTATCTTTCATCTGAAAAATATTAATGGCCTCTGCCAATCTTAGAGACACATCACTAAACTGTAGCCACCTCTTATGTGGAACATCCCAGTATAGATTAAGACGATACACAAACAGAAGCCTTCCACAATTTTATTTCTGTTGATTTTTTATAGAGAGTTTTTTTCCCCACAAAAACTTAACCTCAGTTGGCTTTCAGGTTTCCAGGACAGTCTATGAAGAAACTTAGTCAAGTGGCAAAAAAGATTCATTCACCCAGGTTTTGACCCTATGAAACTAGGAAGCATCAGAAGAAGCAATTTTATTCAAACTGCCATGTGATAAAATATTTTTCCTCCCTTGATATATTTGCCCAACTATATGTAAAAAGCCATCAGTTATTTCCTCATTGCAGAAGGTATTGTTTCCGGTTCTCTCTCTGACACTCCCTGAAGCCAGCTGAATAAAGCAGATGTGATATTTAAAATCATCAAAACACCCACATAAAACATTCCAACAGGAAAGACTTAAAAATGTTGCCCTTAACTAATCTAAAAAATGAGGTGTTCTGTCTCTAGTCTCAGTGTGTGCAACCCGCCAGGTATGAACTGAGAACATTAACCCCTCACTCTCAAAAACAGTTTGATAGCCTTTTGACTAGGTGCCCATGTCCAAGAGCTGATCACAAACTTAAAAAGTAAAATGAATTACACAAATCGTTCTATGAGCCTAAGAAACAGTTAATGAATTAAACATCTGCCCTTCATAGAGACAATCAGAGTCACCTACCCAATAGGGTTTCCATCAGAATTTCTTTCCAAAGGAGAAACATCGTTCCAGAAAAAGTGTTTTTCTTTCTTTTAGAAAACAGGTTACAGCCCTCCTGATTGAAAAAAATTGCAGCTCAACGGATAAGCCTCCTCTAGGCTGGCTACTGCATTCTGAGTGCCAGCACTACCTGGTGTGTGAACCTGCTCCCTTGGGAGAGCCAACAGGAGGACTCAGCACAACAGCGTCATCTGGCATAATACAGAGTACAGCGTTCCATCTTGTGCAAGCCATGAAGTTGACACACTGACATATAGGTAGGAGTCTGGAACTCTGCAGAAACCATTCAGCCTTCCCTTCATAGTACCCATCCTCCTTTGCATTACCACTACTTCTGGTTTGATTCCGAGACAACCCAATTGCCATTTTTCTTGCAGTCTCCGCCTCCTGTCTATCTCCTTCAAGTTGTTGCACTCTGTTTTTCCCTCCAGGTGGTTTTGCAGGTTGTGGAGTTTTCCCATTCCTGTCACTACTGCTTTGGATAAAACAGAGAGCACACACCCTCAGCAGTTCAACTTTAACAAAAGGCAACAAAGTTAATGCCTAAGCTGGGTCTGAACCAGCTCTCACCTGACAGCTGGCTAGGTCACGGAAAAGTCAAAACAAGAACCAGACTATACTAACATGAACACACTCACTCTGCATAGGTATCCAGCACGCAGGGCAGTGTTGTCAAAAGGGATTAGCTCTGGCTGGTGTTGAGTTACAAATCACTTGTGTTTGCTGAGGAACAAAGTATTCTAAATTCTCAATTTCTGAAGGACACTCTACGCTCACCATTGTATTTGCTTTCCACAAGTTACTTTTAGTGTAACGTTTTATGAGTGACATAGCCGAATGTTTGGATGCTAATATTTAAGCTATGTAATTGAATCTACCAACCTTAATTTGGGATATTGCAGATTTTGTGTTATATATTATAACTTTTCAAGCCACACTTTGTACGTTTGGATAATTTAAACATTATATACAGATGCATAAAAACTCCTTCCTTAATCTGGGTATTAGATTATTTTCACATTAGCTTTAATAGGAAAGCTTACTGCAGGCATAATGGAATGTTGTTACCCTAATTGTATGAATGAAGGGCAGCAGAACTGTGTTTAATCTGCCCCGATTGCAAGGGTCATCCTCAGAGGAACTCATTAAGCGAGGGGCTCAGATGCCAGATTCCTGTGAAAGAGAAAGAAGGGTGGGGACAGGAGATTCTGCTGGCAGGGCCATCCTTTGTGGGGGCCAATGGAAACCTCCCTTGCCCCAGGCATAGAGCCAGCACTGCCTTTTCCTGCCCCTGCTCCACCTCTGTCCCCACTCTACTATTTCCCCACAAACCATGGCCCTGCTCCATCCTGTCCCACCTCTTCCTGCCCTGTTGCACTCGTCCCTTGAAGCCTGCTCCCCAAGAAATGCAACTGGAGGATTACTGGGGAGTGTGGTGCAGGGCAGCAGCAAGGGTCAGCCCCCCGCCCGCCCACTCACAAGAAGCTGAGCGACCCAGTGGACTGCTCCACCCTGCCTTCTCCTAGCAGGGTCACGCCATGTCACTGCAGGGACAGGAATCAGAGCACCCTGGCCCCAGCCCACCCCACTGTCCATTCCCAAGCAATGCAGGGCCAGTGGTTTCCAGCCAATGGAAAATGTGAGTATGGTGCTGGGGGCAGGGGCAGTGTGTGGAGATATGCTGCCACCCTCCCCGAAGGGGCGTTAAGAGACAGGCTTGCTAGTGGTAGTCAGCCAATGCCACGTGTGGCATGGCCAGGGCTGTGGGAGGCAGGCCGCCTGCATGAGCTCTTTGCTGCACGGCAGGACTTTTAGCAACCCAGAGGGTCATGGCCCAAGGGAAACGTTGGAGGGCTGAATCTGGCCTGTGGGCTGTATTTTGCCTAATCCTGTGCTCAGAACTGAAAACAGAGCTGCATGTAACCTCAAAAAACTGGCCACAGGGGTCACGCTAGAGAAGCAGGTGGCAGCAGAAGGTAATGCTGTGCATCAGTAATGGCTAGCAGGGCAGCTGATGGAGCAGAACGGTGAGAGGCCAAGAGGGTGGCAACACCAGAGAAGCAATTGGACGATGGAACAAGCCAGGTGCCTTCTCTTCACCTCCCATCCCCAGGTGGGAGCTAAACTCACACAGAGGTACCTCTAACTCTGGGTCTTCACTGACCAAGGACAACCACCGTGCGTGGGCTGTGGTAGGGGAGAAGAGAGGAGCTTATTCAAGGAACTTTTGGCTGTTGAACTCAAGAACCTGAGGCAAAAAAAAGACATTGCCCAGCATACTCTGGGAGTGTGTTTTAGGTTTAGGAATTGAGCTTGCAGCATTTCCCCAACTAATGCTGTGGAACTTTCCTCCTTTCATTAAAAGTTGATATTCTACACTCAGATTCTGTGCTTGTTCCTGAGACACAAATCACTGGCAGCATCAACATAATATTGAGCAATAATTATGGCTATTTTGCAATAATGTCAAACGTGCATGTGCCTCTGTCCACGTACTCCTGCATGTCATAGGCCCAAAACTGTGCTAAAAGCAAATGGGGATTCTCTCTCAGCTCTATTGGCTGACCTTTGCTTTTGGAGCGTGGGGATCTGAATTCTAGCACTGCATTCAGTGGGAAGTTCTCACAGATAGTGGTGTGCAGCAAAGTGACAACCACGAAATTGCAGGTAGTAACAGATTTGTTACAATTGGCTTAACAAATCTGATCACTTGGGCCAAGAAGGTGGTGTTACAATCACAACCAAAGCCATTAATGTACTGAAAGGCTTGTCCAGTTCACCCTCACCTATTATTTTGTCACAGAAGGGCTATGTCTACACTAGCCCCAAACTTCGAAATGGCCATTTCAAAGTTTACTAATGAAGCGCTGAAATGCATATTCAGCGCTTCATTAGCATGCGGGCGGCCGCGGCACTTCGAAATTGACGCGCCTCGCTGCCGCATGGCTCGTCCCAACGGGGCTCCTTTTCGAAAGGACCCTACCTACTTCGAAGTCCCCTTATTCCTATGAGCTGATGGGCCAGGCAGAATATGGCCTGTGGGCTGGCACTGGCCTTCCAAGCCACCAGATCTGGCCTGTGGTCACAGTGGGGAGACTCAGGCAGGCTCCCTGCCTGTCCTGTGGCATCCATCCCCTCCACTCAGAAAAGTAGCTATGGGGCCCTGTTTCTTTCAATAGCTGTGAGCCTGGGGTAATGGGAACAAAGGTTTCAAGCACTGACCATACCCCGAGCACAATCCATTGACTGGTTTTTGGTTAATGTTTGAAGCACCCCTTCCCCTCCATCTCATAGATGCACATGGCCCCTGACATGGCCCCACAGGCAGAGAGCCTGCCTGCAAAATCAGCTGGGCTGCTGGCCAGTAGTTGTCCAGGGAAGTCTTCCAACTCAAACCTGCCTCTGGTACCCCAGCCCCTCACTCCCTGCAACATTTTATCCTACCTAACCCAAACCCTTTGCCCCTTTTCTGGCACCCATACCCTCACCCGTAACCCCCTGCACCCCCCCCCATCTCCTGCCCCAGGTCACAAGCACCTCCTTCACCCAAACTGCTTCATAGACCCCACACCCCCTCCTGTACCCCAATCCCTTAGCACAAGCTTCCTTCTGCACCCAGCCTCCATCCCAGACCCTGCACCTCTTCCATTAATATAATGGGAGAGTGTGGCGCTCGACCCCTTTCCAAATTCTTGGAGTGACTCCCCCAATCAAAGATTGTGGCCCCACCCTCCAAAGATTATTGCCCAACCCTGTCCTAGATTGGTAGGTCTCCAGGAACAAAGAAGTAGCTCCATTTTCCAGATGAGGAAATTAGGGCACAGAGAGGGGAAGTGACTTGCCCAAAAATCACTCAGTGGGAGAGCCACTCCCAGTCAGTCAGTAGCAGAGCCACTCCCAATAAGACAGGCGAACTTTTCACAGCATCCTTGGCACAGTGTTGAAATCTGACACCTCTGATCTTGGAACTGTGTCCTGGAGCTGGCTCCCCAAACAACTTCCTTTGGGTACAGTATCACCATAAAAACTTGAGTCCTGCTTAGCTATACTTTAACCAATTATTTTACTAACCAATGCAAACACACGATAACAAATCATACAAACAATTCTATCCCACCACCTTAATTGATTTATATTTAGTAAAACTAATTATACAGCCAGCAGAAAAAAAAGTAAAGAGCCTGACAGAGATCATGCAGACAAACAATAGGGAAGACCATAATGATAGAACAATAAAGAAATGAGGATTCCTCAACCGCAACTGTTGATCATGTTTTCTTGTCAGGCAGAATGCTACCAAGCTAAATTTCCTTAGCCACCTTGAGATCTGCTTCTTTATCTGGTGATACTGTGTGCCATTAGGAAAGGGTCTCCTTAGCAGCCTGATATTGCACTATTTTAATGTAACATAGATGGAATGAAGACACAACTTCCTGCTTCTCAGCTGCTCTGGCTCAATCTGGCTTCAGATGAAAGCCATAAGCTTCAGGCCTTACAATACAGCTACATGAAAAGGATGTATGCTAAACGTCTGTATGTCCGTCATGTGTCAGCCACCACTCCAGAGGACATCATTCCACGATGATGACACTTGTTCAAATATAATAATGCATTAAATTTTGACTGAACTTGCTGAGGAAGAATAGTATGTCTCCTGCTCTGTTTCACCCCATTCTGAAATATATTTCATTTACAACAGTCTCAGATGATAACGTGCTCATTTTGTTAATTTTAAGAACAATTTTCACTGTGGATTTGACAAAATGCAGAGTTGGTATACGTATGAGATTTCTAAAAATAGCTACAACAATCAACCGAAGTGTCTGAAGAGCCTTCCAAAAATCTGTGAGGGATGAGGTGTGGAGCATGCCTTTAGAAGTCTTAAAAGAGCAATGCTCCAAAAAGGAAACTATAGAACTCGAACCACTAAAATAGAAAATCAGCCTTCTGATGGTGGCATCTGGCCATGATGATGCAAGTGAACATGCGTTGTTCTGTACTGCTTTAGGTTGTTAATGAGAAAAACCCAACATCAGCATGGACATATGTCCCCTGGAATGGGAGTTAATGCGTGAAGGGACATATAAATCTTGAGAACATCTGGCATGTAAATATCTTTGAATGCTGGCTAAAACAGTGCTGTGTGAACAACAGTGCCATGTAATGTTGCTTTCAGGTGACAGTGTAAACTACCAAGCAGCATTATTTCCTGCAAATATAGACAAACTTGTTTGTTTGTCTGAGGGATTGGCTAAACAAGAAGAAGGACTGAGTGGATTTACAGGCTCTAAAGTTTTACATTGCTATATTTTTGAATGCAGTTTTTTGTACATAATTCTACATTTCTAAGTTTAACTTTCATAAAAGAGATTTCATTGCAGTATTTGTATTAGGAGAACTGTAAAATATTATATCTATTCTTTTTTACAGCACAAATATTTCTAATCACTTGTAAGTATAAAGTGAGCACTGTATTCTGTGTTGTAACAGAAATCAACATGTTAGAAAATGTAGAAAACATCCAGAACACTTAAATAAATTGTATTCTATTCCAAGGCCATCAGTAATGCAATTAATCACAATTAATTTTAGTCATGTGATTGTGATTAATTTTTAAATCACATGACAGCCTTAGTATATATAGATAATCCTGCACATATACTCAGAAGGGTTCAACGGCAATCAAAACCCTGGAAATATAAGATTCAGTCTTGTAAGGCTCTAAGCACTCAGTAATACCACTGAAGTCAATAGGAGCTGTAACTCTTAGAACAGTCATCAACAATGGGTTGATCACAATTGACTGGTTGATCCTGAAGATTCTGCCACGAGATCACACTCTCCAGTGGTGTAGCAGGTAGGGATGTTAAAGTTTAACCAGTTAACTGGTTAACTGCTAAGCAAATTTGGGCTAGAGCAGCCCACTGGGCAGGGGTTGCTCCAGCCCTGCAGAGCTGCCATGGAAAGGGGCTGCTCTGGCCACACTGAAGCGCAACCCCCCTGCCATCAGTGGTGGAGCAGGCGGGGATGCTCCAGTCAGGCCAGAGCATCCATGGTCCTCAGTGCACCACAAGTGTGGGTGCTTTAGCCTGGCTGGAGCAGCCTCTGTCCACAGCAGGGGAGCTGCTCCACCCCAGCTGGGCTGAACTGGCCTCTCCAGCCTCCTCCCCCATCTGTTTAATGCATTAACCATTTAAAATTGTCATTTAACCAGTTAACCAATTAAATGGTATTTTATATCTCTAGTGATGGGGCTGCTGCTAAGGAGCCTGTTGAGTCCCCATGCCACTCCCAGAAGGGGCCACCAGGTCTGCATGACCCTATGGCAGGGTATCCATGCTCTGCTCCTTACTACAAGCACCACCTCTGCAGCTCGCACTGGCTAGGAATGGGGAAAGTGGCCAATGGGAGCTGTGGGGGGAAGTACCTGCAGAGAAGGGAGTGCATGAAGCCAAGTGCCCGCAAGGGGTATGCTGGCCCCTTCCAGGAGCAGCATGAGGTGGGGGCAGGCATGGAGTCTGTCTGAGTTGCAGCCATGCTGTGCCACCACCCATCAGGAGACCAGACTCCAACCTCCCTCCCAGAGCCAGCACCCTCTACCCAACACTCTGCCCTAGCCCAAAGATCTCTCCAATCCAGGGGTGTTCCTGTGCCCAAACTCCCTCCTAGAGCCTGTACCAGCCCAGAGGCCCCTCCTGCATCCAAACTCCCTCCCAGAGCTCCCACTCCTCACCTAGTCCTGCACCCCACCCTCCTGCTCCAGGCTCAGCCCAGAACGCTCTCACACTGCAACCTCCTCAGCCCCAGCCCAGAGCCTGCACAACCTCCCAAATTCCAACCCTCCATCCCAGTTCAAAGAAAGTGAGGGAAGATTGGGGAGAGCAAGTGATTGGGGGCAAGAGTGAAAGTTATGGAGGCGGCTTTGAGGAAGGGTCGTGGCCTCCAGGAAGGGGCAGGTATAATCAGCCTTAACTTCAAAAAGTGACCTCTCTTGTGAGTCAAGAGATCAGAATCCACTGTCTTAGATTCAGGCTCAGAAATGTGATCTGTTGGTAGCAAGTTTAACTTCAGACAGAGTGAATCTTTACCAGATTACCAGATGTATTTGACATGAATGAATCACAGAATGAAAGGTTTTATTATAAACAAGGTCACTTGCCCAGAGGAGAAAGTGAAATATAGCTTTACGCTAAGTGTTGATCAATCATTTTGTGGTGTTTCATAGTTTTAAAAAACAGATATCCCATCTTGATAAGGCTTTTAACTTCAACTCAAAAGGTGCTTACTTGTGTTATTACTAGGAATAAATCAAATGACTTTCTGTCCTCATTCTTAATTGTTTTTATCTTTTATGTTAATTAACATTCAAAAAGTGCAGGTAGATTATTTTAATCCTGTGGTTTAAGACTGTGGAATCAATAAGGAATCTTAGGTTTTCAGAGGTACTGAGCCCCCACAGTTCCAACTAACTTCAACAAGAGTTATGAGTGCTCCATGCTTCTGAAAATCAGGCCCTAATATGTTAATAATTTTCATTATCATCCATGACATATAAGTCTCGCATGTATGGCTAGCATATTTCTCTGATATTATTATAATCTTCTGACATTCTTATTACTACTATCATATTTCTCTGTTGGGAAGATGAAGTAATGGCACCATCCTTTGGACATGAGAACAATCTTACTTGGCTCCTGTTCCCATCCTCTTCTGATTTCTGCAAAACTATCCTTTATGGGCTAAAATTTCTCATATTTCCATTCATTTCAAATTTGCATTTTGGAATGGCTAAAAAGAATCTCACACTGGTTCAGCAAATTTTGTGTTATGTTGTAATGTAAAAGATTTTAATTAAATTTTGGCACAGAGAAAAATGCTGCAACTATGTACACCAAAATTCTTTTACTATTGAAATTTATAGTTTAAGTAGTATTAGTCTTTACATAATCCCCATATAATCTAAGCATTTTCACCTCTGCTGTGGGGAAAAATAAATCTCATTCTAACTGCCTATACAATATATAATTAGGCAAGTCAAAAATTTCATATTCAGAGAAATAGATTAAAAACATCTGAAACTTCTTAAAAAGGAGTTATCACCAGCAATAAGTTCATATTAAATTAACTTTGTGGCCACAAATGGACTATGGACCAATTTGTTCCACATAGGTAAACACTACTCTCACAATCAAGTGCTCCATAATGAGGATTTGTTCTGGGTCCAGTGTTATTTAACATCTTTATTAATTACTAGAATGTAGGAATAGAGAGCATGCAGATGCAGGGGACACAAAGCTGAGGGCAGGATGAGAGTTTGCAAACACTTTGGAGGATAAAACTAAAATTCAGAGGGATCTTGATAAACTGGAGAATTGGGTTAGAAAACAAATTAAAGCCCAATGCGGACAAATGTAAGGTGCTACACAAAAGGGGAGGAAAAACACAATGTACAAATACAGAATGGGGGATAACTGGCTTGGCAGCAGTACTGCCCAGAGGAATCAAGGGGTTGTGTTAGAGCACAACCTCAGTGCAAGTCAGTATGATACTGGTGCAAAATAAAAACAAATGAATTTTTGGGTTGCACTAGAGGCACAGCATACAAGTTATGGAAGGTGATAGTACTGCTGTACTTGGCTGGTGTACGGTGTCCAGTTTTGGTCACCACTATACAGAAAGTATGTAGAGAAAGAAGAAAGGATCCAGAGCCAAGCAACAATGATCAAAGGGATGGAATGAAAGCCATCTAGGCAAATGTGGAAGGACCTGAGTATGTTTAGTTTGTATAGGAGATTAACAGAGGACATGATAGTCTTCAAATACTTGAAGTGTGGTCATAAAAAAAAAATAGAAAAAGATGTTCTCACTTGCCATAGATGGCAGGACAAGGGGTGATGGGTTCAAACAACAGCATACCAGATTTAGATTAAATCTCAGGAAAAACTTCCTAACTGTAAGAACAGTAGAAAAATGGAATAAAATTGCTTAGGGATGTAATGTAATCTCCCTTCAGGGGAGGTTTTACAAATGGTATCTGGATAGCCATCTTTCTTAGCTGGTTTAGACTCGACAAATCCTGCAACTTGGCAGGGGGGTAGACTAGACTAGAGGACCCTGGGGTTCCCTTCTGAGCCTATGGCTGTATGATTCTATAATTAATCTGTGCAGAAGACCAATTGGTCTGTGCTATTACAGAAATATACAATAGAAATGTTAAAAGAAATAACAGGGGGTGAAGGGGGAAACTTCCCTGGGGCCCAGTGATTCAAAGTGGCTTGGAGCTCCTGGATGCCACTGCTACAGCAAAAGTGGTGATGGTAGGAATACTGGGCCCTTTAAATTGCTGCCGGAGCCTTACACAGCACACTTGGGAAGCCCTGAGAGTTGTCCGGGGGAAGCTAGCTTCATCCCAGGCCCTTCTACCAGGTGCAGAGCCAGTCCACCCCTGCCTTGCCCAGGAGTGGTGTTCCCTGTAAGCAGAGCACTTGGGCGGACACCCAGGAGAGATTCAGCTGCTGTCCAGCTGATTAGCAGAGTGCCTACAGCCACCAGCATGTGTTTCTAGCTGTGGTACACATCCACATATGCCTTGGTGCACATACTGAAGTTTATTTTGCCCATGGATAGAAAAAAAATTGAGGGAATCCTGCCCAGGAGTCCAGTGAATCTGTTGGCTCCACTGAAAACAAGTTATGTAAAGCAGTGTTTTGAAAACTCTGGGTTATGATGGCTCTGAGTGAGAGTGGGGGAACCACAGGTTAAATTTCTAAAATGGAAATTTTATTCTTATAAATAAATAAGAAAATACCTGGCTCTATACAAACAGAAAATGGTTGCTGTTTAAAATGTACAGTTACCATTGATATTTAAGATACCACAACAGCTTTCTATTCTATGTATAGGCAAACAGTGCAATACCTCAGAAAGAAACCTCTGCAATATCTGTTGATAAATGATAACTTTTCACAGACAAGACAGGGGCAGAGAGAGGGAGTACTATCTGTGAAGCTTCCAAAGCTGTTGTAATGATTGGGGTTATATACTTGCTCTAATTTCTAGTTCATCTGTGAAGAGTGACTGAAAATTCACAAAATGTCACAATAACCTTTCACAATAAAGACTGATAGGAAAATATGCAGAAAGGAGACAGAGATTGAATTAGTATAAACCAGGGGTTCTCAAATTGTGGATCAGAACCCCAAGGTGGGTCACAACCTCATTTTCATGGGGTAACAGGCTGGTATTGATTGTGGGCTCCAGCAAGTCAGAAGCCCACCACCACTACCAAAAGCTAAAGTTATGGGTCCCTTTCCCCGGGAAGAAACTCTTAGGCTTCAGCTTTGGGCACCGCAACTGGAGCAGCAGGGCTCAGGTGATGGGGCTCAGGCAGACTCAGTCGTCAGCCACTCCTTCTGGGGTTACCTAGTAATTTTTTATTGTTAGTTGGGGTTATTGTGCAATGAAATTTGAGAGCCACTGGTCCAAACAAAAGGGCTTTACTGATACAACTCAAAGACTGTGTTGAGACCATGCTTGTCCTGTTGGAAGTCAGGCCCAAGCAGTTTTTGGGAGGCAAATGGAAGCATGGTGCTGGCTGACTGAAAGGAAGAGAAGGAGTGAGTTTAACCGTCATGGATGCCAGCTCCACCATCTCCTGGAACCCTAGACATTCTTTGTCCTGATTCTCAAAATTATTCTGATTGGACTCAAGCAGAGACCCTGTTCATACCACCACCTCCCTATCTCCTGCTTCCATCCCCAGCTGTGTTTTTATCTTCCTCCACCTGAACTTTCTTCCTCTCTCTCTTTTTGACTTCTGTTAATCAAGATTCTAGCATAGCCAGCCAAGAGTGCATATTTTGCATCAGTAAGGAAAGTGTGTAATCAGAGTGGTAACTAAAGGCAATACCCTAATCACCTCAACAAGGTACCAGTTTGTCCTATCTAGGAGTGGTTGATAAGAGCATGTGCCATGCCCGCTGTTCTAGCAGTGACTTGCAAGTGAAAGTCAATGCTGGAGATGGAAGCCACATTTTCTCTCCCTATTGTTTTCCCCTTTCCCTTTTGTGCATGTTAATCTGACTATATCTGTAGAAAATGAGACTGGACTTTGAAAACAGCAATAATAGCTTCAAACCATTTCAACTAAATTTCTCTTTTCCCCAAAGTAGATATTAGAGATGGTCATAATTATCCAACAACATTTAGATAAGGATTTCTTCCTCCCCGCCTTTAAAGGCTCCCTCCAGCTAAAAGGAAAGGGAATACTGTTAACAATAGATCTTCCTTACATTTCAGATGTTTTCCTTCTTTTCCACATATTTTAGAAAAGGCTAAAAGGATTTTTCCTAATGTGGTTGCCATGGTACTAATCAGGCTGAGATCTGTGCATGTCAAACCTTCCTTAAGTGGTTTAATAATGGGTAGTGACTGTGTTACCGTCAACTGTTTGGGCCCATTTATATTAATGCCAACAAACCAGATGGGGAATGTGGACACAGGATATCTACAAGGGCTTTATACTGAAACTTGTGTGGTCTCATTTGAAAGTACCATCCCTAAAGCAAAGAACACGCTCTACTAGATATGTGAAAATGACCTCATTTGCTTCTGCAGTGTTTATTTTATTTTCCCAGTTTGCTTTTCCCTTTTAAATTTAGGTAAGAAAAAAAAAAAAAAAATCGGTATTATTAAACTGATCTGACTTTTCAAAAAAATATTAAACTTCTCAGCAGGAGCAATGATTTAGCTGACTAAAATAGCTTTGCTGAATTCAAGATATTGTTTTAAAATACATTGCTATAAATCACTATAAAATGTGATGAAAGGGTCACTGTGGGGTGCTAATAGAGAATAAAATGGAGAGCCTTTGGTTAAAAGACTTTCCTTCTGTTTTCTCTGCTTATTTCTCTCTCCCAGCTTCATGTCACTTCTATTTGTATGCTTCTTTCTTACTAACAGTAAATTGAAGAGTCATGCTAAAATAATAAATTGAGATTCCTTGTTGTCACTTGTATAATCTCAAGCTAGTGACAGGGAGGCATAATGCACATGAAAGAAATAGGGCCAGATCCTCAACTGGAGTAAATCAGTGTCATATAATCATTTCTATAAATTTGCTACTTCTATATACTACAAGTAACTGTGAGATGCTGTCAGTACACACTCAGCCAATAAGAATTTGTTCTATTAGATAATGCTTGTAACAATCTCTTGCTTCAATTTGGGTTGGACGTTATGTGACACTGGACGGAATTTGAATGAGTTCTCTCCCCAGTGCACATATGGTCTCATCTAAACTCAGTGGAAATGATCTAATTCTCAATAAACTCAAGTGATGTCATTCTTCTATTTACTCTCTTGGGGGTTCCTATTGATAAGTGCAATGTAACTTCAAATGGAACACTCCAAACATTAAGTTCTAATTCCTTCTGTCGCATTTATATACTCCCTTACACAAGCATCCAAGGGATTTTTCTCCCTGTGTGCTGTCTGGGAAGCTTTTTCAAATCAAAACAGACTATATCAAACCTTTGACAGAGAGCTGACAAGCTGCTTGGTTACTTGTACGTAAGTGGGGTGTGCCTTTCACTATAATTTTCTATGCTCAGAACAACGGCTCCTGTCTGATTAAAAATAAACAAACACTAGCCACAGTCAAGGTGGCTGCCAAAGTTGGTGGTTTGCACTCCTGGACGGGGTGGGGCCTTGGGCAGCAGGGGTAGGGCCGGAGAACCCAGGCCTCAGCACCACCTGAAGTATGCCCTGTGGTATTCCGGTGACAATTTTAAGGTCCTGGGGCTCCTGGTTATTGCCACCGCTGCTCCAGGAATGGCCAAATTGTATTATATTTGACCCAACAGAACCAGCTTCATATGACCCGCTACAGCAAGCATTTTACTCACTGAAGAAAGGAAGATCATCACATTGTGCTGTGCTGTTTATACCACCCTCTACTCATACATAAAAATCAAGGTCTGTATGTCTAGGCATCTGTGTGGATCAAAGAATTCATGATCTACTTCTCTTTGCCCTTAAATATTGCAACTGAAAATCCCCAAACCTGAACACCTGTTAGAGCAGATGCTAATGTCTAATGAAGGACAGAGCAAGTCCCACTGAGAAATAAACATACCCAGGAATCAGAGAACACCCCCATACATAAAACAGCTGCTTTCTGGTTTCTCTAAAAAAACTGACTTTAGTGTTTAGCATTTTATGAATACATCTGGTCACTGAATTGGTGAAGCTACTGTTATCGTACACTGCTTTACTGCCTTCTTTTGATATCTGCATTGCTTCTGTATCACTTATTTGTACCATGCAGTATCTGTGTTACTCCTATGTTTTCAGTTTGTGCAGTTTTTATTTGACTTATTGTTTCGCTGTATTCTTTTAATGAATGAATCAATTCATTTTATATTGCTTCTGTGCCAAATTTTTTTTAAACTTCAATTCTTTCATATGTTGAATGTGTCAGCTGTTTGCACACCTGCTAAAGGAAAGGCATTCTGCTGTCATTTACAAGTATGTGACTTTGGACCTGTGTAACACAGCACTATTTTTAATAAGGTGCTCTACAAAGATTCCCAAAGCACTCTTCAGCAGATCCTCCGCAATAGTCCCTGCTTCATGAAGGAAAGTCCCAGAGCACTGATCCTTCCTTCCCTTCCACTGGCAGTATTAAATGCCTCCTTTCTTTCTTTTCAGTAAGCTACCCTGCTCTTTGGTGTGGTGTGAGGAACAGGAATGATGATGTTTTTTCCCCACACCCTTTCCTTTGCAGTAATGATGGTTATGGTCTGACCTTAAATTATTTTGAATCACATCTTGCTTGTATACATTGCCATATATCCACTTTCATGGCTTTGGAATTTCTCGGAAGACAATTAACAATGGAACAAGAAATGAATGAGGAAGTAATACAAGCTGAAGTGGACTTTGATTTCAACTGAAATTAATACATTGTCTTACAGACCCGTTTTTCTTCTTCCCCCATCCTCCATGGGGCATGCAATGTACATGATAACTTGGCTTTGCTTTCAACTAGTTGTTTTAACATAATTACTTATAAAATAAACCAGCTCCTATTTGCTGTTCAGTAGATCAAGTCAAAGTCCACTCTAGCATGCATTACTCTCTCATTCATTTTTAGATCCTTTGTTATTGATTTTCAGGAGAAATTCCAAAGGAATAACAGTAGTAAGCCAGCTTTAGATTTTCATGTGGCTGTCGTGGTGGGATCTGCCCCCACATAGAACTAAAGCTTTGTCTACACCTGCCACGTTTAATGTGCTGCCACAGCAGCGTGGTCACAGCTCTCCCAGCACTGTAGGTAGAACACCTCCATGCCGGTAAACACCAGTGCTGGGTGTTTGTTTACACTGGTGCTTTATAGAACTCTAAGTAGCTGTGCTCTGTGGGTTGGAGGCTGTGTTTTGACACCCCTGAGCAAGACAGTTATAGCACAGTAAAGTGACAGTGTAGCCAAGCCTTCAGTGACCCTTCTCGTACTGATCTCTTTAAATTGCATAAGCCCCCATAGACAGCTCTAGCTGGTGGTAACCAAGGCTTGTTTGCATTACAATTTTACCCAAAATATAAACCGTACAACAGTAGAAACAAAGTTTGCTTTACCTAATTTCAAAGTGGAAGCATTGGGGGGGGGGGAAGAAAAAAAAACAAGACCCACACCAACCAGAATGAAGAGAAAAACTGTATTTTTCCAAAGTTCAATATGAAGACATATTGTGGTTGATGAGGGATCTCAAATACTAGCAGTATCAGACAATTGGTATTTGATAGCCTTTGTATGCAATGGCAGAGGCAACTCAGTAGTATGCCCATCAAAAGTCGGTCAAATTGCTGTTTGAAGTATAATTCTCTGCCTTTTATGCATCCATGTTTTTAGTTATTTCATTTTAATGCTTTGAACACATAAGCCGTGTCTACACGTGCACACTACTTCGAAGTAGCGGCACTCACTTCGAAATAGCGCCCGTCACGGCTACACGCGTCGGGCGCTATTTCGAAGTTAACTTCGACGTTAGGTGGCGAGACGTCGAAGTCGCTATCCTCATCAGGAGATGGGGATAGCGCCCTACTTCGACGTTCAACGTCGAAGTAGGGACCGTGTAGTCATTGCGCGTCCCGCAACTTCGAAATAGCGGGGTCTGCCATGGCGGCCATCAGCTGAGGGGTTGAGAGACGCTCTCTCTCCAGCCCCTGCGGGGCTCTATGGTCACCGTGGGCAGCAGCCCTTAGCCCAGGGCTTCTGGCTGCTGCTGCTGCAGCTGGGGATCCATGCTACAGGCACAGGGTCTGCAACCAGTTGTCGGCTCTGTGGATCTTGTGTTGTTTAGTGCAACTGTGTCTGGGAGGGGCCCTTTAAAGGAGCGGCTGGCTGTTGAGTCCGCCCTGTGACCCTGTCTGCAGCTGTGCCTGGCACCCTTATTTCGATGTGTGCTACTTTGGTGTGTAGACGTTCCCTCGCAGCGCCTATTTTGATGTGGTGCTGCGCAACGTCGAAGTTGAACATCGACATTGCCAGCCCTGGAGGACGTGTAGACGTTATTCATCGAAATAGCCTATTTCGATGTTGCTACATCGAAATAAGCTACTTCGATGTAGGCTTCACGTGTAGACGTAGCCATACACTTTGTTGGATGATACAGTAGAATACACTTAACACCTGCAGGTGACACCATCCTGGATGGGATTGCAAGTGCTTTGGAGGAAAGGATGAGAATTCTAAAACATTTTGTTCTGAAAATTTGGTTTAGAACAAATAGGTGCCATTTCCCAACTTCCAGCATAACAGCACAAGTACAGGGCCTGTATTTAAGAAGGGTAGGAGCATCAGGATTCATGAAACTACAGGCACCTTCTTTTTACCTTAATTATATGCAGGATCTTAGAATAAATTTTGAAAGAATAGTTAAGGATATGGAGAAAAATGAAAATTTGGATAAAATACAGTTTTACAAAACAGTAAGTTTTGTAAGGAAACTGCTCCTATCGGGGCAGCAGACTAACTCTTGCTGCTCCTGACAGGAGCTATTTCCCATTCCTGTTAGGGGTGATAGCTGCATTAACCCATTTGGTTGCCTATATCTTGAGGGTTTACGGTACTGGTATGTATTAACAGACTTTTGCTTATTGTGTAGTTATGTGGGGAAACAAGAAGCAGATGTAAACAGTACATAGTGTTCTTAATTTTGATCCCTTCTCCCATCTGTACTATGTAACAAAAGGACATCTCTACCTCACGTCACTGTGCACTACCAAAGGAAAGATGAGTAGTTTAGTGGAGCTCCCCTCTCCTTCTTCAGGTATGTCAGAGCTGGCCTGCTGGCAGTGGCTAGACCCCTCTGGAGTTAGTGATCTTGGCTCACCATGCCACCAGACAAGTCTGTTGCCTGTCCCATATCCTCCAACTTGACCTCCTCATGCATGACTTGGATCTCGGGATTGATTCCACTATCTGCTGCCTCTTGCCCCCAAGTATCCACAGGGCTCTTGGCAGGGGAATTAGGGTTGCCACAGAGGATGACAATACAGTTCCTCAGGAAGTGGCATGTTTTCAGTGCCACACCAGAGTGACAACTGACTTCCCTTGCCTCCTGGTATGCCTGCCCCAGCTCTTTGATTTTGGCACAGCACAGATGCAGATCTCTTTCTGTGCCCCTTTTCATCCATACACCACAGGTCACCTGCTCATAGGCATTACAGGTCCTATGGGTGGCTTGGAGCTACCACTCCTCCTCACACAAAAGATCCAGCAACTCTGGTGTACTCCCAGCGGGAGCATGTTTGCTGCAGAAACGCAATGTGGTCAGCTCAAGGAAGTCATTTTGAGGCACTTGGAGGAGAGGAAAGTGATCAGGAACAGTAAGCATGAATTCATGAAGGGCAAGTCATGCCTGACCAATCTGATTAGTTTCTATGATGACATAACTGGCTCTGTGGATGCGGCGGGGGGGGGAGGGCGGAATGACAACCAAAAAAACAAAAACCAATGGATGTGATTTATCTTGATTTTAGCAAAGCTTTTGCTACAGTCTCCCACAATATTCTTGTCAGCAAGTTAAAGGAATGTGGATTGGACAAATGGACGGTAAGATGGATAGAAAGCTGGCTAGAAGTTCGGGCCCAGCGGTTAGTGATCAACGGCTCGATGTCAGGATGGCGGTCGGTTTCTAGTGGAGTGCCCCAAGGTTCGGTTCTGGGTCCTGTTCTGTGCAACATATTTATCAGTGACCTGGATGAGGGGTTGGATCACACTCTCAACAAGTTTGCAGATGACACTAAGCTAGGGGGGAGAGGTAGATACACTTCAGGGTAGGGACAGGGTCCAGAGTGACTTAGACAAATTGGAAGACTGGGCTGCAAGAAATCTGATGAGGTTCAATAAGGACAAGTGCAGAGTCCTGCACTTGGGCTGGAAGAATCCCAAGCATTGTTACAGGCTGGGGTCCAACTCATTCAGTAGTAGTTCTGCAGAAAAGGACCTGGGAGTTGTAGCGGACGAGAAGCTGGACATGAGTCAACAGTGTGCCGTTGTAGCCAAGAAGGCTAATGGCATATTAGTTTGCATCAAGAGGAGCGCTGTCAGTAGATCCAGAGAAGTGATTATTCCTCTTTGGTGAGGCTGCATCGAGTACTGTGTCCAGTTCTGGGCCCCCAATTATAGGAAGGAGGTGGATACACTGGAGAGGGTCCAGCGGAGGGCGACCAAAATAATTAGTGGGCTGGAGCATATGACTTATGAAGAAAGGTTGTGAGAATTGGGACTGTTTAGTCTGCAGAAGAGAAGACTGAGGGGGGACTTGATAATAGCCTTCAGCTTAGTGAAGGGAGGTTGCAAAGAGGCCTGACAGAGGCTGTTCACAGTGGTCACGGATGGCAGAACAATGGTCTCAAGTTGCGGTTGGGAAGGTCCAGGTTGAACATTAGGAAAAACTTCTTCACTGGGAGGGTGGTGGAGTATTGGAATGGTCTACCCAGGAAAGTAGTGGAGTCTCCATCCCTGGAGGTGTTTAAGTCTTGCTTTGACAAAGCCCTGGCTGGGCTGATCCGATGGGTTTGGTCCTGCCTCGGGCAGGGGGCTGGACTTGATGGCTTTTTTAGGTCTCTTCCAGCTCTATTGTTCTATGATTCTGCGTGACATGAGTTGTCCATGCCAAGCAAACAAGTAGTAAGACTTAAAAAAACTCCTGGGGCTTTAAAGCTGGAGGAACACATGCCTGTGTACCTGGCTGCACAGCAGCAGAGTAGAAGCTGCTTACCACAGAGGTCAGGATGGACATTGTGAGATTGTAGAGGTGTGTGTTAGGAGTTTGCCACCTCCGGGTTGGGGAAAAAGGCCACAAGACTTGCTACAGATTAGGAGCTGCCTCAGCTCCAGGCTGGGTGGCAGTCACTGCAGGGCTCAGCCCCTTCAGCCGGTTGAGTACAGTCAATAAGAGAACCACCTTGGGTCAGGGCGTGGCAGCAGTCAGTCAGGGCTCAGTGCCTCCCAGCAGGGTTCAGTGGAAAACAGTAAGCAGCTGCCTTACCCTGGGGCAGCAGTCAGTGGAAGGTTCAGCTCCTAGCAGCAGGGCTGAGCAGACAACAGGAAGTCAGTAGTTTGCCCTGGAGCAGGACATGGCTACAGTCAGTGCAAGGCTCAGCTCCCTTTTCATAGGGCTGAGCCGGCCAACAGTAAGTAACCAGCTTGGCCTGGGGTAGGGGAGAGCAGCAGGCAAACAAACAAGCCAGTGGGGTCTGGAGAGGCAAAGGCTGCCACTCTGAGGGGAAGGGAAAGGGCTGCAGGCCCACCCATTCCACCGCACCCCAGCCTGAGGCCCTGACAGCAGCAGTCCCTAGCTGCTTGCTGCTCATCAGCAGGGATGCAGGCCACCACACAGACATCGGTGCTGCAGGGGCATTCCCTGAGCCACTTCCTACCTCCACCTCCATCCATATGAGGTCCCACTCAGGCTCCTCCAGGAGATCAGGCAGGTCCACATCTTCCATGTAGCTGGCAGATCTGGAGACTCAGGCAGGTCAAGGCCTTCCTAGTTGCAGGCCTGTAGCAGGTCAGGGGGTCAGGTAGATCCAGGCTCTCCGGGTATAAGGCCAGCAGGTCACAAAGGGGCTCAGGTAGATCTGGGCCCTCTGGATAGCAGGCAAGCAGCCCAACTGGAGTCACCTCTGGGGTTGGGGCAGTCAGCTGGTCAGTCTGTAGATGCAGCACAGGCTATTTAGTTCCTGCCCTCAAGAGCCCAGCCTAGTCCCTCTGTTGGGCTCAGAGACTGCCCTTTTAACATGCTCTTTGCCCTGCCTCTGGCACTTCCTGTCCTGTGTGCCAGTCTCTGGGGGTGGGGCAAGGGTGCTCAGGCTCCACCCACCGAGGCTTCTGGGAGGAGTTCTCTGCGTCTGGGTGGGGGCAGGAAGGGCACAACACCTTGCTACTGGGGTACCTCTCGGAGGTGATTTAAGGTGACATAAGTAAGTGCATTGCCACTCTATTGCTCTATGCCACTCTACAAGGTAGTTTTATTAGGTAGGCTTGGCAGGAGGGTGAAATTGTGGGAGGAGAGTTGTTGTGTGTGCACCTCCACTGTTTTGTTGACAAAACTGTTAAGTGTAGACAAGGCCTGAGAAGACATTTTTATAGTTAAAAAACAAAGATTACCTTATAAAATGGGATACAGATATTACAAGTATTATAAAATAGATATTCACACACAGGAAGCAAGATAAGTTTCCACCTATTCATCTGCCATTGTTCAGTGAAGCCTGGGGCTTTGCCATGATTTGGGAAAGGATCTGCCAGAGGCACAACTGGGTTTCATTTTCTCCTCCTTTCTCTGAAGGATGAGAAATGGTCACAGCTGAAGATGGGCATTGGGTGGGGAGAATCTGTGCTCTGAGATGGCACTCTGCTTTCTCTTTTTGGATGCTTAGCTGGCTGGTTCTCTCTTACATCTTTCTGATCTAAGTATTCATCACACGTTAGGAGAGGAAGGAATTTGCTCAGCTAGCAACATAGGCAAGGGAAGGCATTGCCATCCCTAAATTGCTTGTGGTCTGGCCACCTGGGAGGACGGGGCTGTGGTGCAGCTGCCTGGCTTTCTGGCTGACCAAGAGGGCTGGGGCTAGGATGGTGTCTGCTGCATGGCTGCCTGGCTCTCCAGCTGCCAAGCACTCCAGCTGGCCAGGAAGGCTGGAGCCATGCCACACATTGGAGTGGGAGAAACTAAGGGGCCTGAGGATATTCAGGAGCTGGGGACAGTAACCTGTGGTGAGGGTCACGTTGGCTCCATGGGGGTGGTGGTGTTGGAAAAGGGCAGGGCCTCAGGTGGCAGGGTGGGGCTGGGCAATCTGACCTGGGGGAAAATTGCCAGAGACATTTGGCAGTGACCTTGAGGGGTGAGACGCGGCTACGGGTCATTTGTATGGATCATTTGGACACATCTCACTTATCATTCGGCCTTTACAGCCCCCATAGGTTTTGGACACCTTGTTCCCTTCAATTCTCTGCCCAAGGCACACAACAGTTTAGTCTTTTGTGGGTGCTAGAACTTTGGTATAATTTTGACTGTTGGGTTTGTTTTGGGGTGCAGATGCTGGATGGTGTTGGTGGCCTGCAGTGGGGCTGACAGCCACAATGGACCCCAGGGCAAGGTAGGAAGGAGACCGGGCTCTGCACCCCTGGAAGGGGCAGGGCCAAGGACAGAAGGGGTAGGAACTCAAGCCGTCAGCCCTTAGCACAGCCAGGACTGCAGCACTGCCCCTCACTCCAAGATCTCCTAGAGCAGCTGTAAGATACTCAAAAGTTTGAGAGCTAGATCAGTTTAGCAACAGACACTAGTACATGCTCTAGAAAACAGAGAGGACAGTATCATTTTGGGCTCACCTAGTCACTTCTCGTGTCAGTTAGGCTGTTCTTTTAATAAAGAGTTGTAGTCTGGCGGTTCCCTCCTTTTTCAGCCAGAAGGTTCACAGTGTATAGGGCAAACTATTAGCCAGGCTGGGGCTGCTCACTCCACTGCCCATGACTCCCTACTTCGAAAGTGCCTGCAGTGATTTATCACCAGGAAGCCTACATTTCTGTGATAAATTCCATCCCCTTCCCCCCTCAAAAAAATCTGCAATAAAAACAAGAATCCACATTTTTCTGTGATGAAAATGAGCTATTTATGACACCACATTTAGCATCTGTTCACGGTACATACTAAGTGAAAAAATTGCTCTGTGTACCAAGGGCCTGATCCCGCACTGGTGAAGTCAATGAGAGTTTTGGCATTGACTTCAATGGACACAGAAACAGACAACTGCTATGTTGCCATGGCACAATGTTTTAACTAACTTTATTTGCATCTATTTTATGAAAACTGGGTTGGGGGGCATTTACTAAAACTTCAACCTATTTTCTCCTCCTCCACCTTGATATCCAACTCAGCACCAGTCTCCTCTTGTAAGCCACTAACATCCACCTTCAATGGCATAAATATTTTATAACTAATTAGACTGCCATATTAACCTCCCCTCTTTGTTTTCCCTGTTCAGAGTCCTCCTCTACTCTGTTTCATGAAGGCAGTGTATTTTTAAACTGTCTATAATGTATTATAAAATTTCTGTACAGTGCCCTTGTGCTTTTAGTGGGGATGCATTACTGTAAATAAAAATCAAAACACTCCTTTGTCCTGCTTCCATCCCAGCCTTTGGGGAAATTGTAACCCAACTCTAGTTTCGCCTAGCAGACAGGAGAATTTTAGCAGCCTAGAACAGTCAATCTAGAACAAAGGAGACAAGAGTAGTTGGAATAATTTGTACACAGAGGGGATAAGCAACTGAACCAAACTGTAATCCCCTCCCAGGCGGTAAACAACTCCAAGTCGCAGGTTGTAATCACACCTCCAGCACCTACAAAGGATGGAGATTATTGTGCAACAAATGCAAAGGGTAAACGTGGTTTGGGGTACACGACAGCCCCAAAGACTCATGTTCCTTGGCAGAGGGCGACGGTTGTGCAGTGCCTGCCTTAGAGCCAATGACTGGTCAACTGAGAGAGAAGAGGGAACATCCCCAAGCGGGCAGAAGCTAGATGCTGGTATAGGATGTGTTCTCAGGGGGATCGGCCCAGGAACGAGCAGCAGCAGGAGCAAGGGTAAGGGAGGGGCAACTCGCAGGCAGCTTCCGGGAGGGAGGCTAGATCAGTTCGTGCTTCTCGCAGCTGATACAATCCGGCCTCTTCCGGGCCAGACCCCCTCGGTGGAACAGGAACTGGTGACGCGCTGCGTCCCGGGGCTTCTGCTTCTGACGGACGGACGGACGGACCGACTGTGCTGCAGCCAGGGGGTTGCACGGTAAGAGGAACGGCGCCCAGCCCGGGTGTAGTGCTACAAAACCCGCAGCGTCCCCCCTAGTGCTGGCAAAGATCATCTTTTCCCGCGCTGTCTCTGCGGCCTTGCTCTTCCGAACTGCACGCTGAGGCGATCATGCTACAGGAAGCCAGCAAGCACGAGAACTAGAGGAAGGTGATTAGGGCTGTCACCCTGGGAGCCAGCTTCTAGGGTGTGCATTGCTCAGGGGCCTTGGCGCTCTCTCTCTCTCTCTTTTGCTTTGCTGAAGTCCTGAGCCCCCTTAGTCCCCTCCACTGCTCCTGGCAGGTGCTAAAAATCTTCCGCCTTGCCAGCAAAAGATCTAGGGTTATTCCTGAGGCAGGGCAAAGTCTGGCATGTTGGAGAAAATAGTAATAAACTTGGTTGTCCCCATCAAAACAAAAAGCAGTCAAGTAGCACTTTAAAGACTAGCAAAATAGTTTATTAGGTGAGCTTTGGTGGGACAGACCCACTTCTTCAGACCATAGTCAGACCAGAATAGACTCAATATTTAAGGCACAGAGAACCAAAAACAGTAAGCAAGGAGGACAAACCAGAAAAAGATAATCAAGGTAAGCAAATCAGAGGGTGGGGGGGAAGGTCAAGAATTAGATTGAGCCAAGTATGGTTGTCCCCAGTGAGCCACATTTGCTTTCAGTCACTCTAGTAGTGCATTGCAAGTCATAAGTAGCAGGAGCACACTTGCTTTTGTAATGGGAGTCTTCTACCTAACAATCTCAGAACATTTGAGTGCCCTTTCATGTATGCAGATGAGTTATGAGGCTTAAAGGAGGGTGTGTTAGGTAGTATCAGAGAGGTAGCGGAGTTCATCTGTATCTTCAAAACCAACAAGAAGTCCTGTGACACCTTATAGACTTACAGATATTTTGGAGCATAAGCTTTCCTGGGCAAAGACCCGCTTCATCAGAGCTTATGCTCCAAAATATCTGTTAGTCTATAAAGATGCCACAGGACTTCTTGTTGTGTAAGTTACTTAGGAGGACATTGAGATTTAACAGGATTGATTGACTTGCCCAGCATCCAGTCTGCTGCAAGGCAAGGACCAAATCAAGACTGCCTGTGCCTAAACCCAGTAACATCCTTCCTAAGTAGGAAAAAAATTATTTTTTTTTCAAAATATGCCCTTAACCCTTTGAAGACAATCAAGAAAATTCCCTCCCAGATTTGCTCTCTAAACTTTGGAAATGTATGTCAACAATCTCAGCACACACCTTTTAACAATTGTGTCCAGTCACCTCTTCATTTTAATCCTGTTTTTCTCCTGGTATTTCTAATGTCATTGCCTGAAACTAAACAATGTACCCTGCACCAAAATAAGACTGCCATAATTAAAATAAACATTCCAGCTTAGGAGGCTCTTATTTTATAAAAAATATTGTATTTTCCCTCCTACAGGACTAGATGCCAAGCAGCTGGAGTGCTACTGTAAGTGCTGGGCAAAATGTCACAATGATAACCAATACTTCATTCCAGATGCACCTGCATAGTGAGGCAAATCTCTGTCAATTAAAAAAAAATCTTTGAAAGCATGAAGATTTTCCTCCCTATGTGTTTTCTGCAGTAATCTCACAGAGGAGAGTGATCACCACCACCAACTGAATCAAGCCCTCTTAATACAAAGAAATATGCTTACATAAAGATTACATTTCCCTTGCTCTTCCCCAGAAGGAAACCCTATACATTTCCCTCACATACTGTCCCTTCACTGCCCATCTAGAAGGATCAAAATATTTTCTGGTGCAGGTAGCTTTCATCCATTCTGCTCTATCCCTGAATACAGGAACTGAAAACCAAAGAAATAAAAATGCCTCAAGCAGCTGATTCCCTTCAGATCAGATGAATGTTTCCATTTAACAAATTCAGGACAAAGTGAGCATTTTAGTTAGATAAGAAGTATAAAGGAAGTGGGGAATTTTATCCCAAACTAAAAATAGATAATGGAGTACACAGTGAATTTAAACCCCACTTAGCTGCAGAAACAAGGCAGCAGCAGCAGCTCAGTAGATAAGCAAAAGAAAACAATGTGTTTTCCAGGATATCAGTGCAATGACAGCTTTGTCTGAGATGATGAGGGTGGATGAATTGCCCCAAAATAATACCCAGTGATTATGAAGCACCTTAACTTCTTCAGATGGAAGGCACAATATAAGCGCTGAATAGTATTAATTATTTTTTAACTACAATTCACCATTGTAGACTCTGACATGTTCTTGTCAGCAAGGCTCTCAACCTCCATCCCTATTGGGATGAATACCAGGAAGATTTTTCAGTCTGTTCATCTCTGGAATTCATTATATTGAAACTGAAATGCATTTTAGGAATATAGGAAATACTTCCAAGATTTTATGGATGCTTCTTCTCCTATTTCCTTTTCTGAATCTGGAAAGCAATGATGGAAACAGAGATGCAAAGCTTAAATTCTGCTGCAGTGGTAAAGGAGACAGGTCAGAATCTGTCTACTACAATCTCCTGTTATGATTATTTTAAATATAACTTCCTACGCAGCTAGGTTTATTGATCAGAATATGAATTCCAAGGTTTGATGTCTGGGATTGAGAAACTTTCTAAAGTTTCTGCCCTTACCCTAAATCTTTTCTAAGTGACAAGAGACTGACAGAAAAATTATTGTAAACACAGAAAGAGAAAAACAGGGAAAAGCTGGCAGTTTTCCCCACCTTCCACAGAGCTTCAAAACTACATTTTTCAGGGAACCTAGCAATTTGCCATGCTTTGAAAATGGTGTAGAATGTGATAAAACTGTGTTACAAAGTTACCATTAGTATAGATTTGTATTAAAAAAATACCAATTCCCAATGCTAAATAAAAATACAGTGCTTCTCCTGAGTGTTACAACTTTGCAACTGTCCCGGAACTAAAGCACTGGATAGAAAGATTTGGAACAGCTCACTCTTTGAGTACTGGCAGCCACTTAGGAGAATAGACTTTTAAGTATGTTTCTTATTTTGCCTGTGTCCATCAAGTCATCACTGCTTTCTTCAGTGCCATCAGCTGAAAAAGCTTCATTCCAAGCAACATTTCTCTGCTTGGTGATAAATGATCTGCCAGTCTACATGACAGAAGGCGGTGCAGAATTTGGGGTGTTTATATTTTGTAATGGAATTTATGAATAAAATGCCTGAGGCCTGGAAGGTTAAATCAAAAAACTGTTATGGCTGGACACACAAAGGAACATAGGCACTGCAACACTGAGGGCAGGTCAACATTAGCCCTGAAAGTCGATTTCAGATATGCAATTCCAGCTACAGCAGTAGCTTTGCTAGAATCAGTGCATTGGAAGTTAACTTATTTGACTGTCTTCACTAAGGAAGGTTTCTCACGTCGACCTCCCTGACTCCTCGCCATAGCAAGGAGTACATGAGTCAACTGCTGATCCCAGAGAGATTGATTTCATGCTTCTTTACTGGGTTGATCTTTGCTGAAGTGTAGACAAGCCCTGAGTGTCACAATACCTAACTTTTAAATGCCTTAAAAAGTCACTAATCTACAAACTGGGGATTTGGCTCCCCTACTTTTTTTACACTGAATGGGGAGAGAGAGGCTCATACTGCAGGGGTCCACAAAAGCCAGTGTATTAGGTGTGGAGCCACATAGAATAGACATAGGAAAATGCTGATGAGAAAGCCAAGAGTTAGGCGCGTAAGTGTGGACTTCAGACAGGCGCTTCTCTCTGATAGCAATTCACAGCTGGGAACCCGCCTTCTGGAATCAGGCAACTTATGCACCTAATTTGTTCTTGCAGGAGATGCCAGATATAGTTCCGTTGCCTTCCTCTTAACTTCTGGCCCAAAGATTAGAAGTCTCACCTGCCATGTAGGAGAACTAGGGTTTAGTTCTCCCCCCTGCTTGCTGAGAAAGGGCATGTGCCTGGAGGTGGGATACCTCTATCTAAAGCCTCGCCATTGAGTTGTGGGATGTTCCAAAGTTGGTCTCTCTCAGTATCTCTTGTTGATGCTGTTTCACTTTGTGTAAATATGCAAACAGTGACTGGGCCATAGAAAATGAGCGTGAATGAGAGTGACTCTAGAGCTGGTGGCTTGAGCACTCGTCCAGCTGGTGGGAGAACCAGAGTGCAATCCCTTGCTCCTTGTTATTTCTTCAGTAGAGACTGAGAATGACCCACGTAGGAATATCCCAGAGCACAGTGGATATGCCCCTCTGAGATGTAGGAAACACATATTCAAATCCTCTTTCTCCATCAAGCGAAGGGGGCAGGGGAATTGAACCTTGATTGCTCATGTCCCAGGTAATGCTGTAACTCATAGGATAAAAGTTATAAGGGAAGCATCACCAGTTTGTCCTTTTTGAATGAATCCCAAAACTGAACCAGGCCCTGCAAGCCAAAGACATGGGGGTAGAGGGGAGTAGCTAAGATCCTGTGAGACTTAGACGTGAGAGGTATCCAGAGGTCTAGAGTGAAGGATGGTATACATAACAAGAAGCAGACACTTGGATGCTTTACAGCAAAATATGTAGGTGTTGAGTTTATCACCCTTCAGGTTTATGCTGCAGCCCAGGGAGACTTTTGTGGGTTGCAGAGGCACTTGAATCTGGGGCTGAAGTAACTAAATCCCCTTTGTGGGTACCTTTAGTTTTCTGAATTTTTTAAAATCACGTTTAACTGATATTGTGATGGCTTTTGATCTGAAATACTCACTTAGGCCTGATGGATGGGTCCTGTAATGGAAAAACAAAAATGCATGGCAAGTGTTAAAGGCAGGGTGTGGCCAGAAGGAGGTGGACCTGGAGTTCACTGTACTATGGGAAATTGGGACACTACTCAGGACAGTCTACTGTAAATTAGACCAACTTTCTGAGCCACCTTATTGATGCTGGGGCCTTTTTTCCCTCAAGTGCAGTCAGGAATCAGGAAGGTGAAAAGTGGCTGGAAGCTACATTTGTTCTCACTCTTCCAGCACGAGACTTTAGTGCTGCATGCCACAAGCCCTAGCACAGCATCGTTCCTTGTAAACTTGCTTGTTTAATTCAGACTCAGTGCAAATCCAGTATTTCTAATAATTGAAAGGGGACAATGCATTGTGTGGCTTAATGTAATTTACTTAGAGTTCAGCTATTGTAACTTTTTTGGTTTCAGAGGGGTAGTTGTGTAAGCCTGTAACTTTAAAAACAACAGGCAGTCTTGTGGCTCCTTAAAAAACTAAGAAATGTATTAGGTCATGAGCTTTTGTGGGTAAAACTAGCTGATGAAGTTCATCTCTAAGATGCTACAGGACTGCTTGTAACTTTTTTAGTAACAGAGAGGTAGGCGTGTTAGTTTGTATTCTAACAAAACAGAACAAGACAAGACAAAAACCAGCAGTCATGTAGCACCTTAAAGACTAACAAAATAATTTATTAGGTGATGAGCTTTCATGGGACAGATCTTTAAAGTGCTACATGACTGCTGTTTTGTTTTGTAACTTGTTTATAGTTATACTTGTTATCACATAGTACAGTGTCTGCCATGAAAATGGGTCCTTTCAAAATGGTGTTTTCACTGGGTAAACAGTTAGCTATAACAATATAATTACTTTGTTCTTTTTACCTTTGTACAGACAGCGAGAGGAGGAGCCAGTTGTGAAAGACAGCATTGCTGTCCTTGCTACTGAGCAAGATTATTAGGAGGAAAGGAAGAAGGACCAACAGACATGTCTTCAGAAACAGCCCAAAGTAATGTTCAGGCACCTTCACAGCAACAAAGCCAAGAGGTAAATGGAGGTCACTTCCCCTTTCTACTGAATGCTATCTTTAGCCAATTTTTGTATTTTACTATCAAATGGAATCTGGGGGAACAGCTGTCTGAGTGGATGGATTTATACATATAAATGAGGAGGATGAGGAGCAGCTTTAACTTTGTACTTCCTTTGGTAGCTTTTGTCAATTTTAGCATCATATTTTTTTGCAGAACTAAGTACCTAAAATATGAGGAAAAAATACCCACTGAGTTCTGCTAAAATGTTTCCTGATGTTGATGATAAATGCAGTCAATGTCATTAATTGTGTGGAAGGAGTTACACCCCTTCCACTGTGATGAGATTTTGCTTCTCCATATTGTAATCCCAAGTAAATTTTTAAAGCTGAGTTAGAAAGTTCTAAAAAGTGGTTTTGTAGTAAAAGGTATATTGATGCTACTGAATTGTGGTTAATTTACATACAGTTTGTAGTATCCCATGCAATATTAAAAATAGAGCATATTTGATTTTTAAACACAAGCTGTTGATTATTTTTCTCTCTATAGTGTACATCTCTGAGTTCTATACAGAGCTTCAATATGTTCACATTCACAATTTCTGGAAATCTAGCCTTCTTTGTATTATGTCTCAGACTCTGTGCCAAGTTCTGCTCAGTGTAGAGAAAATAGAGGTCAGTCAAAAAACCTGTTACAATGATCTACCAATTATAGTAAAGCTATCCTGGTCCCAGGCCCACCTAATCTGCTCTATCTTATTCCAGTTTTCTATGGGTTCCAAAGGACCATACCTCTGTTAAGAACTGGTAGAGCACAGGTTCTCTCTGACTCATCCTCAACATCCAGCTCTAAACTGGGAGCTGGGTATGGGTGGGTGAGTGGAAAAGTTGGAGTAGGATTAGGTTAAACTGATTCACACGAGCTATGTTTTCCCCTATGCTGAAAAAATCTCCTCAGGCCTATTAGGGACAGATTCCTCCATTTTGTGCCATAGTTAAATATTCAGTTCAGAGAAATTTCTATATAAAATGATCCTGTTAATAATCATTGACTTCCTTATCTGTTATTTGTAGTATTGTGGGGGTTTTATTGTATTTGACATAGTTTATGAATAGTACAAGTTTCATATACTGCACTATGACCTTGTGTGACCGGTTTGCTCTACTCACTGCTGGATGGCGCTCCCTGATGGTGGTTCTGGGGATCAGCAATTGGAGGCAACTTCCTTCTATATAGCCCCCAGATACATCACACTGTCTTTCCAGGGGATGACTGTAGACTACTTCCTGCAAACTTTTTGCTTCCAATTTCCTGTTTTTTTTTTTCTTTCTTTTTTGGAGAAGCCCACCTATCCTTCACATGTGAGCTTCTCTCTAATTAGTTGTGTAAAGCTCTCCCGTTTGCAGTCTAATTAGCTGATTGGATCCACCTGAACCAACTCAGCTCTTGTAGGGCCATTGTGGGGAGCACATCCCATAACACCTTGCTGTGAAACTTTGTGATGAGTTTTGAAGGTCTGACACAAGCAGCACTCCCCTGACTTTAGTAGGGGTGTGCCTGAATGAGGACTGGAGGAGCATCCACTATCTTAAAAGTTAATGACGATTGTAGCCAGTAAAGCCATTTCTTCACCATGTTTACAAAACTAACTGGACTCACACTGAAGTGATTCATGACCCACCTGAGTGTATCTCCAGCTGGAGTTGGGGGTCTGATTCCTAGCTGAGGAAATATACACGTCAGCTGTGGTTGACTTGACGTGTTAAAATTAGAGCATAGCCATGGCAGTAGGGCTGGTAGGATTGGCTAGCCAGTCCAGTCATGTACCCACCCAAGACTCAGGGAGGGTAGTCGGCCTATCACTCATGCTGCCCTGGCTACACTCTTATTTTTACCACAGTCATTCGATCAGAAAGTGCAAGTATATGTCCTTGATCTGGGCTTCACACTCCCACCTTCAGGTACAGACACACACTTTGGTGTACTGACATCCCTGCCAGGCAGGCCCTTGTGTTACAAAATCTGAGCTCTTATTTTTAAAAAGGTGAATTTTTAGCTTTTTTGATGGTAAGTAAAGCCTTGAAATGTGACCTGTGTGTAACAGAAACAATGACATCTGCCTGGTTCTGTGCAGAGCTTTAGTAGTAACTATGAAGTGTAAACAGTCCTATTTACCTCAGTGAGAGGCAGATAGTGAGGGGGACACCAACCACCCACAGCAGGAGCACCCACCCTCAGCACCACACTCGTAATCCCAGTCGATGGTGGAGGGAAGGGTTGGGGGAAGGAGGGTTAGGCTGGAGACCACGCCCACCCTGGACTCACCCCACAGTACTGGCTCCCTTCCCTTGGGGCTGGAGTTCGTCTGGGCTCTGGCTCCCTGCTCCATGCATTGCAAGCTGGCTCATGGTGTCACAGCACCACTCAGGTTTGGAAATTTTTAAGTTTATTGGTAAATTGAATTAAACCAAAGATAAATGTGCTAAAATCCTATCTAGAGCACAGGATAGACCACAGCTTATCTTGGTAGAGTGACAGTCCTGGTAAACTGGAGAATTCTGTCCATCATTCTGTGTGTGTCTCTCTCTCCAGCTATCATGGGCTCTGCCTTTATCTCACCATCTCAGTGACTCAGGAGAGTGCCTATTCCGGTCCCCTCCCTTAGGGTCTGTCACTTATACTCTCAGCTCCTTTGAAGCCTAGGTATGAAACCTATTACCTGCTGCCTGCTAATCCAGCATTGATGGAAGCCAACATGCTCTCCCCAGTATATGTACCAATTTTATTAGTAATGAAGAAATTCACTTTCATGAGGAAAGTTTTTTCTGTGTCCTGTTGCTTAGTGTGTATCTCCTCAAAGTAACTCCAGGAACTTTTTCCCTATCACTTGAGTAAGATGAGCTGTAGGTAGTATAGGGTTGTCTTTGTCGTGAGGAATAGAGAGGGAGGAATTGTGGGGTCTGTGAATGCCCAGGAGGATATCCCCAAGTTATTTCCACCAGGCATTTCACGTTAGTTACTGGACACTTAAAACAGCTGTAAAACCTCTACTGTGCAGCCAGATAGAAAAATAGCAAAGTAGCAATTGTGTTCTTCCATAGAACTAAGTCTCTGTGGTGTTGCTACAACTGTGTACCTGTGCTGTACAAGAGAGTGATTATGCCTAACCTGTGTAGTGTCCATATACAGTTGTAGCAGCACCTCAGGGAGTTAGTTCAATTCAAGAAAACTTGATGATATTTTTTTACAACCATTAGAAAGCTAAGAAAGCAGAAGCCTGTGCCTTCGCTCCCCCTCCTCCTGATAGTTCATGCCCCCACCTCCTCACAGCCTCATCCCTTCAAGGAAACCCCCTGCTGTCCCTTCCTAGGAGCCCCTGCCTGCCCCGCCCCCCACCCCCCGCTCCTCAACCCCTCCTAGCTGGCTGAAGGCTTCACTGGGGGGAAGGAATGTTAGGGCCTTCCGCTTTGTGCGCCGCATCCAGCCCCGATTCCCTCGCTCTGTACCCCATAGGCATCCCTTCTCCCTCCCTGGGATCCCCAAAAGGGAGGTGCATCACAACCTGCTGCACCACAGGTGCCCTGATGCTGTGCTGCTCCTGCCCCTCTGCTGCAGCTCCCTTCCTGGCTGGACAAGGAGAATAGACTAGCCCTGTCCCTCCCTTCCCCTCCTCTCCCCTCCTTTCACCGATCAACAAAGAAGAGAGAGGGACAAACCCCATTTCTAGTAACTGGCATTTTGCTGCTATTACGGGGTGGGGGTGATGGAGTATCACCAGATTTTCTTTCACCATCAGAGAATGACATCCACAGACCTTAACGAAATCCAGTGGGATAACTGAGTCCTACTGTGGAGAAACTCAGCCAGAGGAGCCCAGTCGACCCTCAGGTTTAGGGGGATGGCACAGAGTGGGTGTGACGGCTGCAGCGCTGGGGAGGGCATGTGCGATCATAATTTAATATCTGCACAGTCAACCAAGAATGAGTTCTCACTTGGACGTCTCAAGTGGGTGGAGTTTATTTTGTGGGGGGACCTCAGAGCAGTGCTGTCCTCTTTCTCCTCCCAGTTCAATCCGTGAATATCAGCTAAAGAAATGTGGCTGGCCAGAAGAAATGAATTAAGATAAATAAAATAATATACTGCCTGTATAAAATTAATAACTAAACTATTGCAGGCAGGGCTGTCCCATAGGGATATAGGGCCTGGGACGTAGGCAACAAGTTTCTTTTGCCAAGAGGTGCTCCCCCTGGCTCTGTCCACATTTCACCACCTCTCCTCCTCTTCCCCTAAAACCCCACCTCACCCCTTCTCACCCTTTCCCACTTATTTCCACCCAGTTCCATCCCTTCCCTGATCATGCTGTGCCCTCGCTTCTCTCCCCCCGTGCTTCCTGACACCCCACAAGAGCTGATGTGCAGTAGGCGCTGGGAGGGAGTGAGCTGGAGTGATCCACAGGGTCTGGTGGAAGGCAGGAGGTTCTGAAGGCAGTGGAGAGGTTCTGGCAAGTGTGGTGACTGTTCCAGCCCCAGCTCATGGAGCCTCCTAAAGTTGGAGGGCTTGGGGCGGTTATCCCAAAGCGCCATACCCCAAGGATGGCTCTGATTGCAGGCGAGATGTTTCAGATGGGATGGCATGGTTTTGGTTGGAAACCAGAACAGTACTTCACATTTCTGCTCCAGAAATATCAAATATTTGATTGATTTGCTAACTAGGGACGGGAGGGTGTGTGTGTGTTTTTGGACATGGTGGGGGGTGTTGCATTTCTTATGAAAGAAAAATACCTTTCCCCTCACTTACATGTATTAGTAACGATTTTTAATTCATCTTAAATTGTTTAAAAATGGTCCTCTAAGATAAAAATCAGTAAGCTAATAAAAGATTTCTCTTTTCAGTCTGTGCTCCACTGTCCAATCGCAGGTACTCACATCAATAGTAAAGAAATAGAAAGAATCCGTCAAGAATGTAGAAGTGAAAGTTTCTGGTACAGAGGTAGGTAACTCAGTTCTTATCCCAGTGAGAATCAGCACCTGATGTATTTTTAGCTGAATGACTACTTTAAATTCTGCTGCATGACTTGCCAATTACTTTAACACTTAAAAAACTTATTTGACAGAGAATTATTAGGATCTAATTCTGTCATCCTTATTTATGTTGAGTAGTATTTACTGTTAAATCAGTGGGATTAATTGCACAAAAAGGGACACAATGTAAATAAAACTGGCAGAATTGTTCCCTTAATTGTTAATAATTAATTATTAGCTGATGTCACTATAGTTAAATCTGTAACTTTCACCCAAGAGATGCTTTTCATTTTCTTTCTCATACATAATCCTGATTTTGAGTTTTTTTCATGAAAATAACAAGGTTTCTATTTAATTTCAACAATGAAACCAAAAGCCATTGCCCATTGAGAGTAGAGCTGGCCAGGCAGCAATGTTAAATGTGATCAGCCTGAAAGAAAAACATTTGGAAAGCTTTTAAGGGTTTCATCACTGAATCAAATTGCTGTCAGGGTCAGATACAGTTTAGATTTGCTACCTTCAGGGGACATGCAACAGGTTGAACCCCTCTAATCCAAAACTCTCTTGTCCAGCAACATCTGTAATCCAGCATGATTTTAGTTAGCTAGATGACCACTTATCATGTGTGTGGCCAAGTTTCCCATAGACCCATAAAATTTGTTTACAGCCGCCAGTCCTGGCTCTCAGTATTCTGGGCTGCTATTTAGCTGTAATTTACGCCTAAATGTCTTCTAGGAGCCCATTAAGCAGTGGAAGTGTTGGTTATGTGCAAGACAACATTGACTTCCCGTGGTCTGGCAAATTCTCTCGTCTGGCATTGATCAAATCCAGAGGGTGACGGCCAAGAGAGGTTCACCTTGTACTATGGTCATTCAGTTTGTTTTTATTTGTACTGCAGTGGCACCATGAGGCCACAACCAGCATGGGCTCCATTGTACTAGGTGCTGTACAAACAATGGCAGTCCTTGTCCCAAAGAGCTTATGGTCTAAAAGTAGACATAATATATGAATGAGACAAGCAAGCTGGGGTGGAGAACACAGGATAATACACACAAAAGAAGTACAGAATTCTCAGCCAGTCAGCAGTAGTGTTCACAATTCTGAATTTTTTGTGTTGTTTTTTCCAGGTCTTCCCTTGTCTCTAGGAAGCATGATCCTCACTCAAGGGCTGATCTACAATGGTAGGTGTAGGATTTCAGAAATGAACTAAGTCATTCTGATCTGAATTCAGAATTTTCTAGAGCTTGCTGCTTCTCATATTTGAACTTTCTTCCCCCTTGGTGTCATCACAGTTGTAATGATTTAATAACCAGGCATTGCCACAACTCATTCTGAATATTTCCTTTTGAATTCATAGCTTTCCAAGCACTAGGGGCCTGAATCTGTCATGCTTATATTCTGGAACCAAGGAGCATCACTGAGCGTTAGGGCTCATTGTGGAGTTGGGTACTAGTCCACATATGTATATTAGAGTCTGACCTTGTAGCTCTAATTTATGGCTCCTAGAAAGTGTTGTCAATGTTTTTATAATGACTGTATGCTAACTTAAACACATGGCTCAATGCAAAGAAGTACTGGCCAAATGGGAGGGTAGGGAGATCTTGTAGAACCACCTTGTAATCTGCACAGAAGAGTATCCTGTGGTATTTCTGTAGTGAATCAGCCTGGTTGCACTCTGCACGTGCATGGAGGAGATGCAGACTACTTTCTGGGTGTCTCATCCCATGGCAGACTCCTCTTTCCACACTTCTCCATTTGTTGGGTATTTGTGCTAAAATGATTCGCAGTAAAGCAGTTAAGAATGCTAATTTTAAATGGCCATTACCATGCTTTATTTGAGATGAACGGGGCAACTTATACCTCTTTTAGCAACAACAGGTTGAACCTCTCTCATCCTGGACTCTCTTGCCAGCACTGTCCGTAATCCAGCATGATTTCAATTAGCTGGATGACCCCTTATCATGCGTGTGGCCACGTTTCCCATGATCCCATAAAGTTTGTTTACAGCCACCAGTCCTGGCTCTCAGTGTTCTGTACTGTTATTTAGCTGTAATTTACCCTTAAATGTCTTCTGAGAGCCCAGTAAGCGGTGGAAGTGTTGGTCATATGCTAGACAATATTGACCTCCTGTTGTCCGGCAAATTCTCTCATCTGGCACTGGTCAGATCCTGAGGGTACGGGACGAAAGAGATGTTGAACACATGGCCAAAGTGAAAATAAGTGGGCTTTGCAGGGGGACCTAATAGAGGCTAGAGGAAAAGAAATCCTCCTCCCCACAATCTAACAGTTGGCACAAATTGGTTGCCTGGCCACTCCACTGAGTATACTGCAGCTCACTGGCTTCAGAGAAGCTGAGTCTTCCATGCATTCCCTATGTTATGTGAATCTGGAGTGGTGGATCAACTGTCCACTGCTGTGTGTTTGCTCTGCCACCAAACTCTTCTGTGTGGAATTCGTTGGCATAGCCTGACACTGTCACCCTCCTTCTGTCCCTTCCCTGATTTCCTACCCCACTAATGCAGTGGTTCTGCTGTATTTAGCGTCTTTCATCTCACTGAAAGGGGTCATCATGTTGCCCTCAGAGCTACTGTCTCACTCCTTTGACAGACTCAGCCCTTTCTAGTATAATCTTTTAAAATGTGAGTTTAAATTCTGCAGATCCAGATGGGTCACCAAACAGTGTTGGCACAAAATACAAGACTGGCTCATTTTGACCCCTTCTTTGATTGGCTGGATTATATACAGCAGTCACATCACACCTTTATGATCGGTCATCCTGCCTGGCTATTTTTAACATGTTCTAGACAATGTCCGGAATGGTGGCTGCCGCTTGTGAACTTGTGTGGGTGAAGGGGATGTAAACAGGAAAATTGGAGGGTTCTGCAGGCATTTGGGGGATTATGTGGAAAAAGCCTTCAAATATATTTTGATTTGCTGTCTCATGGGGTCAGGTGAGTGTGCACAGCTTGTAGTACATGACTACATGTTGCTACAAAACTGATATCAGGAAGAAATCACTATTATCACATTAGTAAATTGGGGGGGGAGTGGTGAAAAACTTTCCATTTTCTCCGCTGTTCATGAACCTTATCCTCTTCCCTCAAAAGCCCAAATGTCAAAAAGTGACTTCTTCCTATTAAAGAGGATAATTGCATCTATTGGGTGACAGTTATTACTAGACTGATAATTGACCAAAAGGGTCCCAGGAGCTATTTCCCAGCTTGTGGTGGCCCAGAGATAAAGACATTGAATGGGAAACCTGGAATCCAATCCCCCACATGGCAGCACAAAGTTTTTTTTCTCTGACACTACCTTATTACCACACAAATAACTGTGCTGGGAATTACCAGAGGGTTTGGGGAATGGTATATTTTCATAAATCAAATCTAGCAGATTTTTAATCCTTGTTCTGAGAAATGAGAGAGGCTTATTAGAAAAAGACTACTTTTTTGTTCGATGATCATGAGTTTCTCAAGTGGATAGTTATTCTCATCTATTGTTTTATTTTAGACTTACTCCCATCAAACCCAAGATTTGGATCATTACCTAAAGTTGCATGTAAGTCAGTAGTTTTATTTTAAAAGGAAAGACAAGTTTGGGGAGATCGTTATTAACTGCAGAATCTGAATTCTCCAAACCTCCACCATCCATACTTGCTTTGTGTGCTGTGTTTCTTCTTGTTCTACTGAAGATCAGCTATCCAAAATTCTGTTTATTGGAACAAAAAAGGTATCACAATAACAGTTTAGGTGAATAGGATTCTACTAAGTTTACAAGCTAATTATTAAATAAAGCTTGTTTTATGAAGTGTTTTTCAGTAAAACTATATATTCTGTTTTTAATTCTCCTATCTGTACAATTTTTATTGCGACTTGTCCATAACACCATCCTTGATGGTTTGCTCATCTCCTTCTTCCACAAGTACCTTCTTCTTGTGGGACAAACTCCCAATCAAAATCTGCTTCATTACATCTCAGTTTTCTATAATGTATATGGATTTCTGCCATCTGCTCATGGCTAGGTCAATGGTGAGTTTGGGCAGCTGATTGTCTCATTGGGCACATAGTCTCTACTACAAAATCCTACAATTTTGTTCTCTTGTTCTCTCTCTCCTCTCAGAGCCTTGCTTATTTTATCCACCTATTATGTCTAGTCTTTTATATTGTGAAGCAGCTACTGTCGTTAGTTACATGATATACAGCAGGAAGGCCCTGGCACTACCATAACAAGCTCCCAGCCTCGTTATGGTCTCTAATTATTATAGCGGTGACCTAATAGAGGCGAGAGAAAAATAAAATTTAAAAAAATACTATACATAATAATAAATATGATACAAATTCAGTTTATCCTGTGTGTATTACTTTTGAACATTTTTGTTAAAAATTGTTTGCATGGGAATTGTTTTGTACTGCATTTACAAAATCTAACTACACTGTTTAAATGGTGTGATCTCATCTGTTTTCAAAAGGGGTTCATCTGGTTTGTACCTTGGATGTAAGACCACCACAGAAAATTCAACAAATTGCCAGAAGTAGTTTTTCTTTTTGAATGAGTATTGAACCAGAGACCAGTGGTATTAAGGAAGGCAGTAACATAGGAAGGCATGACTTAAACTGAATTTGTAATAATCAAAATACCGTGGGGCATTTTGCAAAGGTAGGGGGTATCAGCACTATTAAGTTTTTGTTGTATTTCACCAGGGGCTGTTATAACACTCCTTGTCTAAATTTCAGCTGCAAATTTGTGTGTGTGTAGTAGTCTTTTTCACATCTAAAATGTTATGTAGTGTTGCTATGCATTCTTAACCAGCTGTAGTGTTTCACTGCTCATATGGTTGCATTTCAGTGATTACAGAACTTGCCACTGTTAAAGCATGTTCTGTATATATGTTTATAAAGCACTGTGTGAGGAGAAGGCCTAGATAAATGCAATTTACTGTAAAAAGGACAAATGATAGTATTTTACTCTTGAATTAACAATATTTTGTAATCTGTTTGTACAGTGGCCGGTTTCTTTGGCTTTGCTGTTGGAACGATGTCGTATATACGAGTATGCCAGAAAAAGTTCAAAAGTATAGGAGTTCAGCCAGTTCCAGAACATAAAAGGTTTGTCTTGAATATAATCACTCAATCTTACTCTGGAGCTCAAATAGAAAGTATGGGTTTGGTGCAGAAACATAGTCACTGAAAATTGAGAGAGGCATCTACACCATACATTGAAACCTTTTGCTTCATCTCACAGGCACTCTGGAATGCTATCCCTAAGAGTATATATTGCAGTTATGTAATTCCAGGTTATTTGATAATCAATGGAAGAATAAAAATTAAATTTGCTGTAATCTGCCTTCTTTGGAAAACATAAGTAATCCTGTACTTTAAAGGATTAAATCCCTAGCCTCTGTGTATAATTATTAATTATAAAAGATTAACAGTTAGCAGTTTACCTTCTGTCTTGTGCCATTAAATATCACACCATCCATCCCATCAATCTGGCTATAACTTTAGCTTCACCTTTGACTTCACCTTTGCCCCATATACCCAAGCTGTATGTATCCAAATCCTGCAGCTTCTTTTGCCACCACATCTTCATATCCTTACAATTCATTATTCTCTGCCATAATTAGTGCACCCTCCTCTTCTCTCCCTTCTAAAACACCCATCCTGTCTCCAGTCCAACCAAAATGCTGCTGCTAAAATCATCTTCCTTATCTTACAATTCTAATGTCATCCATTTCTATGACTCTCTCTACTTGTACCTATCTAATACCCCATCAATTTCAAGTGTTCGTCATTTTCTTCAGAACCCTGCACAAATACTGCTGCCACTCATGTCTCATGTTGTGTTAATTCCCACCTTCTCCCCGTGCCAAAGCTAGCTCCCTCAATTTGTTCATGCCTACTACACTGCTCCCCTTATAGGAAATGAATTTCCACAAGATCATACACAAGGTGATGGCTCTTTTAAAATCCCTCCAGAAGGCCCCACTTGTGCTATGATTCCTATAGAAAGTAGCTGATTGATAATGGGAAATTGGAAGGGTATTTTGAATTAACTTAAATATCCTACACTTTTTTTTTTTAAATAAAATCGTCCTACACCCCCGCACTACCCATCCACAAAAGTCTGTTATATTAATACAACACTGTATCACAGTGACATGGCCAATTGGCTAGCTATATGTAGGTAACCCTGGCCTCAAACAATTGGTCTTATCTCTCTAGTTTGTGAGTTGCTTTTGTCTGGAACCATGCTTCCTTTTCTGGCTTGGAAAGCCCAACGGTATTTTGGGCGTTACTGAAAATAAGCAATATGTAAAAATATTCAGACATCATCCCATAACAGTTGGAAGTACTGAAGAATATAAAGTGGGTGAATGGAAAACAACAACAGAGTCCTTCTTTACAGCCTTTTGAATAAATTCCTTCTAAAAGAACACCTACTGATATGTGACCCAAAAATGACAGCTGTTAGAGAAATCTGAGCAAACATCTTGAATGCTCTATTTTCCTTCTGATTTTAGGCATTGTCATCATATCTGCAAGGAATGTGGAGCAAAATTTGAATCTAATGGAAAGGAAAATACAAAGCCTTTAGCTTCATAATCCCAGGTACGCATAGTTGAAATTTAAGGAAGCTTTAGATTTTATTGTTTATTTTAAACAGTGTGCTGGTTTAAAACATTCGACAATACTTCAGTGAGATTGTTTGGCTAGTTGTAAGTTAGAAGAAAACAAAGAAATACTTCTATTTTGAATGCTATTTTCTATTTCCAATTTCTTTTTTAACTTCAAGAGTTAGGGGCTAATCAGTTTTGGTGTGTGAAAATACAGCAGTAATATTTTAGGAACATGAACAGTAAATAATGTTCTTACTATTTGCATGTAATACTACACTTTAGCTCAAACAGAAAGTATAGGTTTGGTGCAAAAATTATTGGGTGAGGCTCTTTCACTTGTGTTATATAGGATGATGATCATAAATGGTTCCCCCGGCTTTAAAATTTCTGTGTGTTACATTGAGAAGGATATTTTAGCAAATCCTGTTCACTGAGCCCAAAGCATGTGCTTTTGATGGATTTTATCACTGCATGATATTCAATTTTTTTTTCTGTTGCATTCGTATACCAGTTTTTTTCTTTTTTTTGGCTCTTGGCACTGAAAACTTAGCTATTGCAACTCCTGCAAGTGGCAATAACCTGAATCTCAGTGCAGCCTGCAAAATCCATAATTGGAAGCATTTGTCTCCTGCATGAAAAAAGAATGGAAGAATGTTTGAATGATGTTGTACTGCTACTCAGTCCACCAAGCCCCTGTAGTGTGATCGGATCTACAAAACTCTTTGTACTGCACAGAGACTCCATATATCACCATTCTTGGCTATACGTATTCTATGGACATTATTAAAAAGAATCCTGTTGATTTCAGTGGGCTTTGGATCTCGACTTAGGAGAGAAGAGTGACATTTCATTTACACCCACCTATTCAGAGCTCTTTGGAAGGAGTTCAGAACATTTTTCTGAAGCTGGCAATATAAAAATAAAGTTTTCTTTCTCAAAAGATGAACACTGGGGAAAGTACTGGGCAAGAAACCTATGTTTACTTAGGTTTCCTCTAATCTGATCTGGACATTAGAGAAGATTAAAAAAATTAATTACAGCAAAAGTTTGGTTAATTACTACTCATCTATTAAAATGGTTTAATACTTGGTTTAATAAATGGTTTACTACCTAAATATAAGAACGGCCATACCGGGTCAGACCAAAGGTCCATCCAGCCCAGTATGCTGTCTGCCGACAGTAGCCAATGCCAGGTGCCCCAGAGCAGGTGAACTGATGACAATGATCAAGCAATTTGTCTCCTGCCATCCATCTCCTGCCTTCGACAAAAGGCTAGGCACCATACCTTACCCCTTGCTAATAGCCATCTCTGGACCTAACCTCCAAATATTTATCGAGGTCTTTTTTAAACTCTGTTAGAATCCTGGCCTTCACAGCATCCTCTGGTAAGGAGTTCCACAGGTTGACTGTGCGCTGTGTGAAGAAAAACTTTATTAGTTTTGAACCTGCTACCTATTAATTTCATTTGGTGTCCTCTAGTTCTTATATTATGGGAACAAGTAAATAACTTTTCTGTATTCACTTTCTCCACACCATTCTTGATTTTATATACCTCTATATATCGCCCCTCAGTCTCCTCTTTTCTAGACTGAAAAGTCCCAGTCTCTCTAGCCTTTCCTCATATGGGACCCGTACCAAACCCTTAATCATTTTAGTTGCCCTTTTCTGAACCTTTTCTAGAATTTTAAGTTCAAAATTCATGAACCAATAGCAGTCACTCAGACCCTGTCTGTGTACAGATCCCTACAGTACAATCCAGACTTTAATCAGGAAGAAAGGAAATACACGGCTTATTTTCTTAAACAAGAAAAAATATATCTAAAAAGAAGCCTATGATAAAACTTCCCAACATCTGCTCTGTTACCTTTTGACAGAAATGGGACCTCACCATCTAGCTGCTTTATACCCCCCAGTCTAGTGCCTACCCCACATCAACATCCCAGGTGTATAGGCACCCAATTTCCCTTTCACATTTTATCTTGAAAGACATGCAGTAGTGAAAGCAAGCAGATACACAGGCTCTGCAGAAGATTCCCAAACCAACCCTCTTTACTTTAGCTCACACAAGTAGTATACAGATCTAGACAAAACAATAAAGCATCTGTACACATTTTCCTGCCTCATGTTCCTCTTCATCCTTGAATGTTCTTCAGGGTTAGCTCAGAACTGCAAGGAGTCCAGGATCCCCACATGTACAGTGAACCTTTGAAATGCATGGTTTCAAGTTGAGCTTAACTCACATTAATGCAAGTTAAGCACAACTCAAAATCCTGCTCCCCCCAGCCCTGGTTCAACTCCCCCCACCCCACTCAACCCCTCTGCCCTGGCGCAACCCCCTGCTGGCTCATCACCTGCACACTGCTTCAGCTCAACTCCCCCCCCGCACCCTCTTTCAAATCCCCTATGCATGCCTCTAGCTCAACCCCCTGCTCTGCTTCAGCTGTTCCCTCCAGGTGGCTCCATCTCAACTCCACCCCCCTCCTGCAGTCCTAAATCACCGGAGGCTTAACCCTCTGTCCCCCTCCCATGGCCCCAACCCAGCACAAAACTTAACTCTCCCCAACTGCCCCTCCCACCCCAGGACTTACCTTTCCAAAGGAGCTCCAGGTACTCCTGCTGCTTCCTTGGCTGCAGAACATGCGTTCCACTGGGGAAAACACTGCCTCCCACTAATGCAAAATTTGAGTTATGCAAGAGTGCATGGGAACACAACCCTTGCGTAAATCAAGGCACTGCTGCACAAGATTTTTCCTCCAAATGATGGAGTCTTGCTCTTCTGCAGGCCTTCTATTTTTTCATTGATTGGTCACACAGTTAAAAATGGCTCCATTGCTAAAAAACAGGCCCCCCTCCATTCCTCTCTCCTGCCCAAACTTTCTTTGTATCTGAGTCCCTGGTATTGCCAGCCTGGAGAGATCAAAAATCACGGTTTGGATCGCAAAAAACACTGAGGTTTCTTCTAAAGACTGTATTGTACTACTTTGGTCTCTTTTGAGAGTATGAGAGAGTGAGTTGCTCTCAAAAAATTATTGTGTAAGGTGATTTTGGCCATCTTCTGTCCCATCCAGTCTATTCCACAAAGCCAGTACCACCCCATAGGTTCAGCAACTCCCCCTCTCCTCAGCCTCTCAGAGTTCTTCAAACCCAGACCTGGGGAAGCTGGAGTATGGGGATTTTCTGGAGACTTTCCATTCTCCCTTTCCTTCAGACTAGCTCTCTAGACCTATTCTCCCTGCTCATGTGTTCTCCTTGGAATATGTACTGTTTAGCTGTAGGCCAGTCCTTTAAGAGTAACATGTCCTACACCTTCCTCACATGAAGGGATAATACCTGTCGGATGCTTTCAGCTCATGGTTGATGCTCTGCACATTGATGGAGTGATACAATTTAATAAAATTAATCATAATTCACAAGTTGTACACAGATTCCCCAAATCACTGCAAGTTCTTATGATGAGCTTTTATTTGAATTTAACACCTAAGTTTGTAGAAAAGCAGTCAAGTAGCACTTGACTTAAATTATTTTGTTAGTTTTTAAAGTGCTACTTGACTGCTTTTTTGATTTGATAGACTACAGACTAACATGGCTATCTCTCTGTCACTAAGTTTGTAGAGTTTTTGTTGACCGGTTCCCACTAAAATAGTCAGATGATGTACTGCAGCTTGGAAAATATAGGTTTAAAAGACTTGCAAAATGAAATATAACAAGTTTAATTCATCAGCCATGAGGAAGTAGTGAAAAATGCTCATATGAAACTGCAGATGCGTCAGAATTACTCAGTAAATAGATCATCCTAATATTTTGCAGACTAAAATCACCACTACCATTCAATGTACAAGGAAAAGCAAGGTGGAGCAGTGGAATATTTTTCGGAAAGACTTTTTGAAAGATTCACGTATTCTCAGATTAGATACTGGAATTGCTAATTATTTGCTAATTAAAGAAAGCAGATTGTTTTATTCTATATATTCTTATACTATGCTCATTATTATTGCATTTCCGTACCTTCCCATAGTGCATTAAATGACAGGACTAACATCTATTTCATTTGTTCTCTCAATTTTTCACCAGCCAGTGTTTGCAATAGAGTGTCTTGTTTTGGTAGGATGTTTTTTTAAATAAGCACATTGCTATGTGATTGTCAGGGAAAGCATAGTCAAAGAAATATGGTTTGCATGTGGTGCAAGAAATAGCGAGGTTTGTGACTGTCCTTCATTTTCGATGAAGTTCATTTCACAATTTCAGGCCACCCTTGAAAAAGTATCCCTTCTTCCCTCTCCCCAACACAACTTGAACTTTATTTTGACTGCTGAGAATTTGGTATCCCTAGACTTTTCAGTGTAATTTATCAGATGTGTCCACTTTCTGAGGTACCATGAAGTAGCTATGGAGGTTAGCACATGGGCAACTTGAGGTATCTCATAGTAAGTAACTTTTAATAGCTTTTTCTGTATGCACATATCAGTAATGTACTTCATTTATGACAGCTGGATGTTAAGTTTTAGCATAGGCTGCTGTGACTAAATTGATACATGCCATAACTTGTCATGTTAAATGCTGGATTATCCTTCAGGAATGTGTATCATAAACCTTATCCTGAGGTAAATGCTTGTGGCTTCATCACTTCCACTTCATTTAACAACTCTGTAAAATCAAGTAATTTGTGTTATCTTCAGGAACTGCCTTGTATCTGTTCTATGCATGAAGCTTCAGACAGCCCTGTCCCGCGAGAGGCTTCACACAACCCCTGTTAAACAGTGGCTAGCTCTAGAAAGACACCCTGTCACTTGAGAGCTTGCTATCTTTGCTATACCAGCGTCCGTTGTTCTTTGCTTTGCATCCATTCCTTCCCTGTTTGGAGCCTGGGCTTGCATAATGGGATTGCTACCTAAAGCATCCTTTGAGAAGCTCCTTCTGCTTCACTCCAGGCATAACATGACTTGTTTCCATAACAGCAGTCTCCTACCTCAGGTGGTGGCTAATGGGGTGTCTTGTATGCAGCGGTCTAGGGGACTTCAGAGGAATGAACCCAAAGAAGGCTTCATAAAATGTTGGGCAAGCCTTAAATACCATCTGTGGTACAAAACAGCTAGTCTACTGCTATATAAACTGACACAAAGCACCAACTGTACAAAAAAAATTGTCTTGAAGTAGGCTGACTCTTGCTCTGTAGTATTAACAACTAGAATGCCCTGATAGCAATCTGATGAACAGTAAGGCTACTGAGTTCACCACTAGTGTGAGGTTCAGTTTGATTTTTTTAAAGAAAAACATCTGTAAACCAGTTAAGATTGAGATTAATGCGTGCATCCTATTTTAAATGCAGAAAATAATAAAGGTTGAACCTCTAATTAGGCACTCTGTCATCCAGCAACATCAGTAATCTGGCATGATTTTAGTCAGCTGAATGACCATTCATCATGGGCATGGCCAAGTTTCTGATTATCCCATGAAATTTGCTTACAGCCACCAGTTTTGGCTTTCTGTGTTCTGTGCTGTTATTTAGCAGTAACATACTTCTAAATATCTTCTAAGAGCCCAGTAAGCAGTGGAAATGTTGGTAGTGCTGCTAGACAACACAGGAGACCCAACTTACACACAGGTTGCATTCCATGCGAAAGTCAAATTTTGCATAAGTCAGGACTGGGTGGGAGAGGGCCCTGCTGCCTTTTGGTCCCCAGTCCTGGCTGTGAGTGGCTTCATGCTCCTGGGAGTGGCCGGCAGCTGGAAGTTGGGTGTAGCAGTGCTGGTCACTTCCCTGCTCCTACAAGGGGAACTGGGAGCCAGGCTGCTGCCTGGTTCCCAGCTTCCAGCCACTCATGATTTTGACTCTCATTACTGCAAGAAATGTGTAAGTTGGGGGTCTACTGTATTGACATTCCATGGTCAACAATTCTTTCGTTGGCACCAGTCAGGTTCCAAGAGAGCTGGACTAGGGAGGTTCAACCTGTGCAGTGTATTTTATGTTATCCAGTTTTGGGTCATTGTTCCATTATATTTTTGCAGAGTTGAGTTTTTAGCTCCAGCTGCAGGTTTGGTTCCCCTACCCCCCCGTCCCAAAAATGACTGCAAGCAGATGAATGCACTGAAAAAAAATTAAGAAAATATTGGATATTGAAAATATATTTCATTTACCGAAATGCAGGATTAAAGAAATCATCCAAGCAGGGGCTTTGCAGTTGTTTTTGTGTTTTATAAATTCAAGAAGTAGTAATTTGTCTATTTTAAATGTACTTTCTAGTATATAATCTATTTTAAAAAAGTATAAATTTAGAACAAATGTAGAAATGTTCTATTTTTGAAAATGTTTGAAAAGATTTATAGAAACAGGCATAGGAAGTAGTATGCATCAAACACAAGACAGTCTTCAGTGATGGAATAAACTGATTTGTAAGCATTTGTATCCAATAATACTTTATATGTCCCCATTAACTCTTTCATTCACAGATGTTCACATTATGCAAGAAAGGAAGAGGACAGTTGTAATATGGAAATCCGTCTAAACTGCTGACCATGAAATTTTATTGTGGTGCCAAAAATGGGTGAAACATGGATATTAAGTACTGCTTGAGTACACCAGCACACTTGATATTGGATTCCTGGAGCCAAACAAACCATGGGGTCATCTGAGCATCAGAGATGGGGAGCCAAGTTTCCAGAACCCAGCAGGTAGGGGTACTCTATGAAAAGAGTACCAGTCCTGCAAAATTCAACATCCAGAAGGGTATCTGAGCCACCTAAAGGGGAACTAAAAATCATAATCACGGATGATCATACTTTGAACATCTGCACCATGTATTGTGCAACTTGGAAGAGTACCCAGCACTCCTCAGCCCCCACAGTTCAGATCGACCCTGCTTGGACTTTGAATGAGCAGCAGAAATTATCTTTTTTGGTATGATTTGAGGTTTAACTGGGTTCCAGATTATCTATGCAATATGAACGAACATTACTGAAGAATTAGACTGTTTCCTTATTTTGGATTATGTATTTAGCTGCTGATTTTTAGTAGATATTTTACACTCAGTTCTCCACACATACTCAGCTTGCTCACATACCTGATGTTATTCAGGTACATTGTAATGCTTTAAAAAAATTAAAAGGAAAACATACATGTAATATTGAAATGATTGTGCATGGTGTGGGAGGCTGGTGGGGGGCATGCCTCAGGACAGGGTGCAGTCTGCTCAGGCCAGGTGCTGGAGGGATGAAAGGTGTGTGTGTTGGGGGGTGGGTACTCAGGCCAGGGGATAGAGGGTGCCGGAGTGAGAGAGGGTGTGGGGGGGGTAGTCAGGCCAGGGGATGGAGGGTGCTGGAGTGAGGACAGGTGATGGGGTACAGTCATAGCAGGGATGGGGGTTCAGGAGTCAGGTCTGTGGTGGGTTTCAGGCAGGAGAGGGTAGGTACAGGAATCAGGATGGCGGGGTATGGTACAGGGTAGGGAGGACTTACTGGGGCTGCCTGTAGCATCAAAGGTGGCACTGGTCTGGTGGGAGGGATGGGGTAGCACTGCCAGGCCCCAGCATCTCCTTGGGAAGGGGGAACAGTAGTTCATGGCCCCAGTGTCTCCTCAGGGGCAGAGGTGCTACTTACCTCATTCCTTCCTTGCCTGGCAATGTGAAAAGCCCTGTTCCTAGGTGGTTACTTCTCTCATTCTTCATGTGGCCCCACCCCCTCTGGTCATTCTGCAGCATAGCTGTCCCCAACCCTGCTGTACCCAGTGGTCACACTGCAATGTAACTGCACCTATCAACCCCCTTCCTTTCCAGGTACCTTAAAGCAAGGTTGGGGTTTGGTTGTGCTAGGAAAAGGGCACGTAAGAGGAAGCTGCTTTGGTGGTCCTAACTCTGACCATTTAGGAGTTTTTGAACAAATGGAATCACAGGTGCATGGATGGACATGCTCTAAAATAAATAATAGAAAAACAATTTACATTAACTTTTAAATAGGCAGTAACAACTGTGAAGCAACCAAGGCAAATGCTCACAATGTATGTCAACAGTCCTGTTTCAGGGCAATGTCTTAATAATTTGTCCTTGTAGCTTGAAAATTTGAGATTAAGAATTTGGTAAGTCACCTATTTTTAAACATTTCCAAGAAGGTTAATATAATTAATACATAAACCTCTTGCATTCACTCCATTTAGCACTCATGCATGGTAGATAGAGCTGTGAACGCTTTCTAGCCTAAAGAATAAAACTGCAGTGATGCAGTTTTAGGCTGAGAGAATTTGATTAGTTCAAGGCTATAGCAGAGCAGGACTTCCAAATTGTATAGCATGGTGGAGTCTTTGTTAACAGACACACAGGTAAGATTACTTAATTAAAATGGAAGATTTTTTTTCTTTCAAGTGTTAATTCAACTGTCCTTTCAGTTGAATGAGATTAAAAACTTGCATAACGGAAAACGATAGATTACCTTTCACAGGTAAGCACTAAGAAAAATTCTATCATCTTAAGAGAAAATATGGGTCATTTTCCAAAGTAAAACATTTACTTTGCTTAATCAATTGGTGAATTTGACTGGTAATCAGAAGTACACCTGAACATGAAATACAGGATTGTTTTGGAATTCTCTTCTCTCTACTGTTGCTTAATACCTAATATACACACAAAGGTTTAACATTTGGGCACCTTTTCCATAGGAGAAAAATCAAGCCATTATTTCCCCATCTTTTCTGGTGGATTCTGACAAAATATTTGAAAAATGTGACAAGTTTTTTGTCAATCTAAGGCTCAAACTTGAAGTGCAAGAGAAGAGCAATTAAGTGATGCAGGGTCTGAATACATATATAAGGCCATTTTAAAGTATAGCCCAGTTCACACATGTATGTGCCCAGATCATGCCTTCTGCAATGCCTGCAACAGTATCCTTCCAGTTGCCTGCAAGCCAATGCCACACTTGTAATACAGAATCATACTCTGATTAAGAGGTAAAAGGTGCTGCTTTGACAGACTTTTGTTTTTCAAACCACCACTGAAGTTAACTCCTCTGGTCCCTGCAGGACAAGACACAGACTAACAAAAAGCCACCTCAATTTTGTGCATTTACATACCCCAGTTACATGCATAACTTGGTACAGAAAAAGGAGATTGAGACACCAAGTACTACACTTAATTTTGAATTCTCTGACATTTGTTTATGCCATATATATTAATATAGCTAGTTCTTTTTACTAAAAACAATGTTTACAATACTGTTTACCAAATCTGAGATATACCCTTTATTTTCGTAACTGTGGAAAATGAAAATTCTTCATAAATTATAAGTCACTCATTTTCAAAACCTTTGGCTTTAGATCAGTATACAAACTAGTAACAACATTCAGAAAGTATGTAAGATTAAAGGTGTAATAGATTACTTTTTTTCAGTATTCACAGGAGAAAGGATAAAATCTTCCAACAGCTGTTCTGTACCACACAGTCCACAATCATCATACTACCTAAGAGAAGTGCACAATTAGACATACTGATGTAGATAAAAATATTTCTAATGATAGTCCAAATGGAACATCATATGCAGTGGAACATCTGCTCACTGATTTATGGAGAGAACAGATGTAAGGAAAGAGGATCAGACTGCAGCCTCATGTTTTCATCATGCCAACTCCCTTGTCTAGTCAGAATAATGTAACAAGACAGATATCAGTATAACTGTGTGCAAACGTTCATCCTCTGGATGAAGACTTTCTTCAGATCAAATGGTTGCCTATATGACAAACTAAACTGGTAAAATCACATTCACTATGAAATCTGAGTGTCCCCATGAGGTGTTATGCTGGTATAATAACAGCAATTTCTCCATGTAGACAAGCCTTAGTGTAGAAAACATTAATCTATGTAAAACACACACATGCACAAGAACCAATTTTAAAACCTTCAGTACAAGCCAATATTCAGATTTCTGTAACAGAGAAAGTCATCAGATACTGAAACGTGTGCCAAAAATGTGCAATGTAATCCAAATTCCACAAAAATAAAGACTTTTGATTGCTAAGATGACTGTCCAACAGTCTACCTCCTTTGAGCATTGTGAGAAAGTACAGGCATTTTCCCTGTTCCTTACTATTTGATATCTGTCCCTGGATCCTTCCTGACTTGTGCTATGGCTAGACCATGGAGAAATGTCGGAAAAAGCACACCACAATTCACATATCTTTTTCCGCTTTCCTGCCAGGAGGGGCTTTTCCAAAATTTCACCCATTTACACAGTGCCAAGTTTTGGAAAAACCTCTTTTGGGTCATCTCTTCTTCCTCACAGAATGAGGTTTATAGGGATGACGACAGAATGCATCTGCTTTTCTGGAAGGGTTCTCGGATGCGGCAGACCTTTTCCCAGAAGGGGGCTGTAGTCTAGCCAGAGCCTTACAGATTGTCTGCTTCAACACAGTGCCCAAAAACTGTTCGTTCTTTCTTTCAGATCAGATGTGCAAAGATAAGTGTTACAACTTCCTATTACTATTTGGAAGCTTAGTGAATTCTTCTCTTTTGCATGTTGGGTATAACAAGGAGAAATCAAAATAACTATGATTTATCCCATGATAAATCTGATCACTTTCAGTATTCTGCACTATCCCCATCATTCAACAACAGTGAAAATCCTGCTGACTTCTAGTACTTTCATGAACGTCTCATTGCATACCTGAAAGCACTCTTTCATCTACGCATTTTTATAGTTAATTTCAAAATAACCAGATGCTAGTCATCCTCTTACAATGCAGAAGTAGTGTGGCCTTTCCTTTGCTGCAAATAGACCTGTTATGTAGATGTTCTTAAACATGGTTCTTTAAGAAATCATCTCTACATTCATTTTCCATCTTCATTTGAGTGTATTTTGCACCACCCTGTTGACGCTTTATCCGTGTTGCTCTCTTATTGGCCCTATGAATCAATGAGGCCCTTGAGCATTTTTCTTGACTAGTAATGTTCTTTCTTCTCTGTAATGAAGTTAGGGTTGATATTGATCAGTTGCAGGACATCTTTAACTGAAGATCCCAAACCAGAAAGGGACAGTGTTGATAGGCTAAGAATATAAGCAGAGCAGCTGAAAGTCAGCTTGAAAATGAAATTCTAATATTCATGAAAGAAAGACAGGTAGCAATGTTTTAATCCATATACATAGGGGTAAAGCAGATACTAGGAAAATGTGTCAGCACACCTCTGTCAATGTATCTCAGTCCTGAGCAAAAATACACTATATTCTATTCAAGGAACTTTCTTCTTGAGAGAAACGAAGTGGTGACCAACTAAGGGTGGTTTTGATGACTTGCATAACAATGGAAATAAGAGTAAGAGCCCAAATTGTTTTCCAACCCTGGCCAGCATTTGAACCAAGGTCTCCAAAATTAAAGCGAGTAATGCACTTACCTCACTATGGCTAAATTCAGGTGCTTTTTTAATGTTTCCTTTTTCTTTCATTTAATCATTTTCTGTGCTTCTGGTAACTTGGGTCTTGTCAGAACAATCATTCACAGCAGTGGATAAATCAGAATAACTCACGAAAAATGTAAGTGATATTTTTGAAAGGTTTTCAAAGAGCATGAAAGATGTACATTTACTTTGCTACCTGACTAGTTCCTCATCACTGTCTGTTACTCCTAAAAAATTTATTCAGGATAACAAGATGTGAATTTGAAATTAAAATCGGGGAGAAATGAAAATCAATTTTAGTATCTTACTAATTAGACAGGAGGCAAATACCACTGTGATTTTACTTCACGTTACTTTCAGAACAACCAAATAATGAGGGTATGTTCTACTGAGTGACTTTTAATAGGAGTCTTGATTAACCTGAAAAGACACCCCCCCCTCAAAAAGTCAGTACACCTAACATAGTCTGTTTAACTATGCTAGTGCCTTCTCTTATGACAGATTTATAAAATAAATGCTAGCCACCCCTTATTTCTTTAGGTCTAAACACTATCAAACTGATTAAAAATCACTGTTCTCATCAATAGTCTGTTTCCCAATGCTGAAAAGCTACACAATATTAAGACTAAAATCCATAATATTTTACTCTTCTGGAAAGTCAAAAATAATATCTAGCTTCCTTTATTGTATCATATTTCAATTGGGCAAAAATAGATCAAAGTGTGCAGCTATTCATGACCAACACAGATGGAGCTGAAGTTAGCCGATTGACGATAATAACTTCTTTCAGAACGTGCAAAGATTCAGTCCTCACTCTTCCCAAGCATCTCCATACTTGTTTACTTTAACTAGGGGAAAAAAAAAAATCACATACCACTAAATAGCTTAAATACATAAGTTTAATATACATAGTGCTTTGAAAGCATGGTGAAAATGTTATGTTTTCAAAGTGGGAGGGTTAGGGAAAGTTACACTTCAGTTTGCCCAGTAATTTTTATGAAGACTGAAAGGGTAAAGTTGACGTAATTAAGTTGAGCTTTTTAAACAAAAAGATTTGTAATCTCCACTGGCCATCTACTTAGCCATTGCCAGTTGGCAACTGCCTACAATGTAGAAGTTGGGTCTTGGAGACAGACTTGAAGGAGGGAAGAACATTGAGTCTTATGGATTAGTCCAGTGAGGGTAGCGTGGAAAAAAAGTGGAAAGATGCTTGTTTGAAAGAAACATGGATAAACAGGACATAAAGGCTGACTGGCATCAGTATTCCCTGTAATCTGTGCACATGTGCAACTTCTCAGGTGAGATTCAAATGCTTCCCAGCTGATTAGCAGAGTACACACACCTAGGCTGGGGCCACACTTGGCCAAAACTTCAAAATGGCCATGCTAATGGCCAAATCAGAGGATACTAATGAGGCACAAATGAATATTCAGCACCTCATTAGCATGCTGCCAGCCACAGCACTTCGAAAGTGCTGCATTTCGCTTGTGCGTGGCTCGGCTACACGGGTCGTTTTTGAAAGGACCCCACAGACTTTGAAATCCCCTTATTCCTCTCAGCTGATAAAGAACAAGGGGATTTCAAAGTCTGTGGGGTCCTTTTGAAAAGGACTGCCATGTAGCCGAGCCACGCACAAGCGATACACGGCACTTTCAAAGTGCCATAGCCAGCAGCGTGCTAATGAGGTGCTGAATATTCATTTCAGCACCTCATTAGTATCCTCTGATTTGGACATTAGCATGGCCCTTTTGAAAGTTTGGCCAAGTGTGGCCACAGCCCAAGGGTTTTTTATTGCTATGAGGAGGTGCACATGTACACATGCCTCAGTGCACATTAAAAACTTATTCTGCACATGTATGGAAAAGATCACAGGGAAGGAACACTGGCTGGCATCACTGAGCAGTTAACATTAGGTCACAGTAGGATCCAAGAATAAACACAAAGGGTGTGTCTGCATGGGCACAAATCTTTGAAATAGCCATGCTAATGGCCATTTCAAAGATTAATAACAAGGTGCTGAATTGAATATTCAGCACCTCATTAGCATCAGGATGCTTCTGACCGCAGCGCTTCGAAAGCACCACTTTCCAAAGCACGTGGCTCTGCGCGGCTACATGGGGGCCCTTTTTGAAAGGACCCCACACCTTTTGAAATCCCCTTATTCCGATCAGTGAGGGGGATAAGGGGATTTCGAAAGGTGCGGGGTCCTTTCGAAAAGGGCCCCTGTGCACCATCTTATTCATCTCAGTCCTGGGATCAAGAATTCTACAGCCACGGGAGTTGGCATGTTTCCCAAGAATCCACGTAATTCAGTGCCTCTGCCACAATATTTATCATTTTGATTCCACCGGGGCTTTATATTTTTTTTTCTCCTGGCCCTGCCATGATCAGCCTGCAACTGCATTTGCTCTACATTTTTTCCCACAAGAAGGAATTAATTATACAAGAGGTTTCAAGTCTGGCACCCTGGGAATCTGATAGGTACTAAATCAGAGAATTTGCCAAGCTATGGGAGCTCAATATTGTACCCAGTAGGTCTCTCTCTATTTTTTTTTATTTTTATTTTGCCCAGGCAAATTAATGGAACAAGACTTGCAATGCTGCTTAATAATTTATGACTGTACTGATACACCCTATATGAGCCTATGCCTAGCCACGGCTTATCAGCTCTCTTCATAATAAAGTGTTAGTGTTGTTACACAATGTTATTATAATGGCACAAGAAAATAAGCAGATAAGCACAAATACGTTTTTTTAATGCTTTAGCAGTATTTCTAGCACTTTTAGTGCTTGCTGGGCTCATAGGGGTAAATTAGAGCCAAACAGCAGCACAGAACACTGACAGCCAGGGCTGGCAGCTGTAAACAAACTATGGGACCACAGGAAACTTGGCCACACTCACAATAAGTGGATTTTGGACTAACTAAAATTATGCTGGACCAGAGTGTGCCAGACTACAGAGGTCCAACCTGTAATAGGCTCCAAGGACAATAGAGAGAAAAAGGCCTACCCTTGAAAATAAACATTGTTTCAAACGTTCACCCAAGAATTTTATGCATTTTCAAGTATGGGCTAAAACTGCATAAGTTTGTATGGGGGTGGATGGTAGTGGAATGTAGAGTATCTCACAGTGACAGAATAAATTAATACATTGCCAGAAAATTAAAAAGAGTTGCTACTATAGAATTTGGTCCCATTGTAATAGAGAGTACATGGAGTCCTGAATACAGTAGGTTCTCAATATTCGGGAAGGTTCCATGTTGAGAACCTTCGTGAATGTTGAATTTTGTGAATATGGCTCCTGCTGCTCCTGCCCTGGGAGAAGCGGCAGCTGCTGCCGGTGCTCCTGTCCCAAGGCCCCATGGGAAGCGGCTGCTTGTGAGTAATTGAATTCACGAACATTAATCTTGAGACCCTACTGTATAAAGCCTGAAGATTCAATGTGACAGATCCTGCAGTGCATTAAACAGGAAAAAAATATTCAAAGTAAGAAGTGTGGTTCCCAATGATAAGTTTATACTGACTGAATGACATTTTATTCTAGAGGTCATTTCATTCTTATTTTACTGGGTAAAGTTTTGTTTTCCAGCATAAAAAAATCTCAAGATTGGTGCCAAGTACTATTTCCTTCCTTTAAACGTTAAAGCAGAACAGTAAACATCTGAAAACAATGACGCATTCTTCAAAATTCTACACTACAGAAATCCCCAAAACACTTCATGAAACAATTCATACAATACATTTAAAAAACAGATATGTGCTCTGCTTTGAGAGAATACTAACATAATACACACCTTTTCAAGAGCTAAACAATTCTGAAGTGGAAGAAAGGTTAGCTGTAGAAGTCTTTTCCAAAGAGCTGTGGTGCAGTAGATGGTTTCTGCAGATCTGCCTCTGCAGGTATGTCTATGCTGCAATAAGGCACCCTGGCTGGCCAGTGCTAGCTAAGTCATGGTTGTGGGGGTGGGGGGGGTAAGTCTTCAAGGTTGTTTCAATGTCATGTAGACTTCCAGGTTCCAAGGCCCTGCCACTTCACAGGATCCTTGAGCTTCATCCCCAAAGCATACGCAGCCATGAAACACAACCCACAGCCCAAGTCCTGTGAGCAGAATTCCGCTGGCATAGGACAGCTGCAGGGTTTTGTTTCATCTTTTTGCTGTGTAGCCATATGCCTAAAGTACTAGGTAGTCAAACACTAATCAAGCTTTTCACAATGTCTCTCTCAATGGATAACAATTATTCTAGTACAGCCACCATAATCTATTACCAAGACTTCAACTGGTTTCCCCTGCACCCAATGTGAGGAAATAATCTGAAATTTGAAATATAATATTCTGCACATAAACCATTGGTAGAAATCAATTCTAATGTCAGCTTAATCAGAAACAAGAAGTTCAGCATAAAACTAACCCTTTTTTTCCCACATTACTGTAGAACCTGTGTTCATCATATACTTCAGCAATTTAGCATAAAATTACCTTCTTTTTTGAATGGTCTCTCCTGTGGAGACTTCACTGGAGTCTCTTCCTTTTGTGCTAATCCTACTTCATATGTCTCTCTGTTTCTATTCCTTAACTCCTCATATGAGACACTTTTTCTTTTAGGCCTCTCTTCTAGGAATGGAACTGGTTCTTAAATAAAAAACACAGTCAGAATTAGCAACACCCAACTACACTGGATTATAATTGCAATTAACCAATCTTTATTGAGCATGCTAGTAAACTGTAGCTCAATTTAAACTGAATGGAAAGCATTTCAGCCACAATCCTAAATAACCATTTAGTTTTTTAAATGTTTTTCAAATCACACTTGTTTCCAGATTAATCCCTTCTCCAACCTTGTGCTTTATACTCTGCCTTCAGATATCACCAATTTTATGAAGCAGTTCTGTGCTAGAAAAACTGAGTAGATACAATAAGAACAAAGTAGACTTTCTATACATGACAACAGCTTTTTCGAACAGCAGTTCACCGAGATCATGACTGATAATAAAGATATGTTTTGCCCTGGATCAATATTATACAGCAGTTTAGTCTGAGTAGCTAGTGCAACACAAAGCAGCATGTCTGATGGCCAGGCCCTGGAGAAGGGTGTGGAGGATGGGTCCACAACCCAAAACGGTGTGGGTTTTGGGTGAAAGGGAGAAGATCAAACAGCCCTCAGCATGGCCCAGGCTGCAGTATTGCATCCCTTCTGCTCCCAGAGCTCTGTGGAGCACCTGGCACAGTGCTCCAGCAACAATTCAAAGGGGCCTGGGGCTCCAGCCACTGCAGCTGCCACAGCAGCAGTGGTGATGGCTGAGAGCCCTGGGAACCTTTCAACTGTTGGGTCCTGGGGCAATTGCTCCCCTTTGCTCTTCTACCCCCTGCTGGCAGGCCTGACACAAAGAAAGCCTCTTCCATATTTTCAGACTTTAAAGAATAGAGAAAAGAATTCACTCTGTGGCATCTAAGCCAGGACTGGGAAAAATACGGCCTGTAGGCTTGGATTCAGCTAACTTAAACGTGCCACCCCAACCCCTCCACTCAGAAAAGCGGCTGTGGGGCCCTGTTTGTGTTTCAATAGCTGTGAGCTGGAGGGGAGGTGGGAGAAGCTTCACAATCCTACTGAATAGTTTCTTGTCAATGGGAGCTTCCTGTTTGAAGTACCCCTCCCTCTCCTCTCAGGCTCCTCCTTATTCACAGAAGCACATGCGCCCTGCCATAATCAGCAGAGCTGCTGGCCAGGAGTTGCCTAGATAAGGCTCCTAGCTGGAGCTAACCTCTGGCACTCCACACCTACCCCTACATAATCCTTATCCTCTGCCCCATCTCCTGCAGCCAGACCCCTCCCAGACCCTTAATATCATGGAAGAGTACAGCCCTTAACTACTTTCCAAATTCTTGGATTTGTTCGCCTGCCCTCCCCGCCGCCCCAACAAAAATGATTGCCCATCCCTGATGTAAGCACTTTTGGTCTTGTGGGTTTGATTTCGTTTACCCCTTGTCCCCACTTTAAATGAGAGAGTGGTTTTCTTTTATCCAAGAAAATCCTAACCACCTCCATCCCCAATATAATTAAAAATGCCATATCTTTGAAGAATCCTATGTAAAGGTAAGAATGTCTTATCCAACAACATTTAGGGAATAAAATATTGTTATCTTCTTAAGCACCATGATTTGGTGCTACTTCTAATGGTAAATCGTTTAAAATAATAAACAGTGGTGCTTTTGGTGAACAGAAAATCAGATGCATCTTTTTTTTCTTTGTTTGAACAATCAAATTTAATTCACATTAAGATGTTCCACTAATATTGGTTTCACTTGGCTAGATTGGCTAGCAAAGTGCCTCAGTTTAATTATTTGAGATTATCAAACAAATGAAGAAACAATAAATAAGTTGAACTTTGGAAAATAAGACTCAAATTAAATATGAGTTAAGGCAAATGCCTGAGCTCACTTGTTGGCTGTATCAAATCCTAGCTCCATTGATTTCAGTAGGGCCAGGATTTCAAATCATGATCTCAGAGGAAGATGTCTAGAAAAAGTGACACAGCTGATCTTGGTATGCACCATCAATATCATCCACAAGACTTCTCCTTTCCAAGAAACTGAGCAGTAAACATTATCCCGGGTAGCTGCAACTGAGGGATCAACATATCTGGGATTCTGAATTACAATTAGGAAGAGGAAAGTGTTATTTCATGGTAGAGTGGCTCTTCTAGGGACTGATTACATTTTATTTTTGTTGAAGTTGTTTGGCTGAACTATTCTTTTGGATGACAGATTTGTAAATCCCAAGAAAGCAGCTAAAAATTTAAAAATCGGATCAAATCAGATGGGGTTTTGTTTTAGATCAAGATTATTTTTGACCTTCTGCAATTCAATTTTTCTTGTGCGCGCATGAAGCAGACGAACTGGCAGTCTCTGCACATGAGTACTGGAAGATACTAAACTTATTTGTGTTGTCTCATTCTGATATTGCTAAACAGCCAGAAAGAGATTTGAGCTGTTTTAACATTTAGTGGATGAGAAAGTTTTGGTTGCTTGACAAAAGCATAACAAGCCAAATTTATTTCAAAACTTAGTGTATACATCAGACTTTTCAAAAACACAGTTAAGCCTCTATGATTTGCAGACAGGCTTGCCATCCCTCTGGAAACAACAAAAGCATGTACAGCAAGTGCTCCAGTAGAGTCTGTCTACATACCAAACAGCAATTATTTCTGGAGAAACCCTCAGCCTGTAGAGATTATCAGGATGTGTGACAGACTGTGATGTTTTATATATTAAATGCTGTTCTTATCAGTAGGTTAGACTTACTGCAATTAATTGATTTGGAAAAATCTCCATATTGGATTAACTACATATTTATTTTGTTACTCTTTTATGCTATTCCTTACTGTCCAGTTTTATAAACCCAATTAATTAAAGTTAAAAATCAAAATCAACCTATGCATGTTGTTAGTATGTATAAACTGGCAGATCCAAATTCACTTTTGCAAACATTCATTATATGTTTGTACATACATACATTTCCTCCTCTGAATGTCACTTCTATATTTCATTTTGGGATTTTTCCTCCTTCATTTATCATCAATTAGCGCATAAATTCAGCACACAAGGAGAGAGCTACTCCCAGATTCTGTTAAAATTGCAGTTCTCATGTGCTCCAGTCTAAGGCGCCATAAAGATTATGATCAAATCCAAGTGTGTCTAATATGTCAGCCCCTAAATCTGTTAGCGAAAATTAGTTACAAGAAGGGCTTTTTTTGAATCCAATTAATTAAAAAGTTTTTCAAAAAACAAAATTTAAAAATTCAAAGTAATATGTTGTAAATAAAATCCAGGGCCTGAGTTCACAATCTTGTATTTCCCCTGCAATACTCAAAGACATCGTTGACACCTAAATTTCCCAAGGAGAGTAGACCTTGTAATTTGCAAACTTTTTTTGCAATTATCTGTTCCCAACAAAAACAAAACGGGGAAAAAAAACAGTTGTTAGTTTTAAAGATAGAGATTTTAAAACAAACGTACTGTAGATAAAGGTAGTTACCAACATACATTTCTATGTGGAACTGCAATATATTCCTGAATTAAAAACCCACGATCTGTAAGTTATTGTATATTTGTAAGTGTGCTGAAATAAGGTAGTTTGAATATACAGACTCTATACATCCAAGCAAACTAGGGGATATATTACATATCATCATCACAGAAGAAGCTTTAGTATCACGTTTTTCTCACCTGTGAAGACAAAATACATGAAGGACAGAGACAAGACAATGTACTTTAAAGCTATTAATTAGGACAATTCATACCTCGGGCATTATGTTCAGTAATTCCAGTAGGAGAAGATTCATTCAGAGAAGCACTGAATGGAACTGGTTCATAATTAGAGAGGGATTGATCTGCTGAACTATATTCATGTGAGTAGCTGGAAGAAAGTGGAGCTTCAAGAACTGGAGAAGATTCAAAAGATGGCTGATCAGGCAAATTTCCAAACTCTGATTTTTGAGCAGCATATCTGGAAAAATAATACAAATGGATATTAAAAGCACATGGTGACACATAATGGGTTGAAAAATAAAAAGTATTAATATAAATTAAATTTTAAAAACTGTTAACAGATCTTAAAATGGTAATTGATTCTTCTTACAGTCCCAAAAGCTATGTATGATCCTTCCCCAACACGTATACACTTTAAAAAGGAGCATACGTGAGAAAATTGAGTCATAGCTAAAAAAACCACAGAATATAGACAAAGTACCAACCATGTCCTTGGAATTTTAAAAAATAAATAAAACACAATCCCCATCCCCCAAAGACAGTTCAGACACAGACAGAACACAATCAGACACAAATAGAACAGGGTGTGCCTCTATGAGATAGTAGTGGCATAAGAATCCATCAGTAGCTACTATTTTTGAAAATTGTCAGGGAAGAAGTGTGGTTTAAGAAGCCAAGATGCAACCCTTCATTAGAAGTTGCTATGAGTAATCAATAACAAAAAATGTCTGGGGACAAAGAATTGAGAAAACAGACGTCTGATGTTCCTCCCCCTCAACATGGATGTGGAAACGTAGTTTTCCGACACAAAATTAACAGGACAAATGATTAGAAACACTTAAAGAAAATTACATCAATTGGTTACATGCAAAACAATGTGTGTACTGTAGTAATTTAGGTCTGTTTCAGTAAAGCACTTAAACGTGCTTTAATTTTCAGTATATGCTTACATGCTTCACTGAACAGTGCTGGATGTAAGCACATAATTCAGTATAGAGTCATTGGAAGTATTTACTCAGCTACCCATCTCTTACTTTGTGGGGGAGGGAAAAGAGGAGAGAAGGGGATCTATCCATATTTTGAGTAATTTACAATATGATGCTACGGTTTTACAATTATCACAGAATTAACACCATGTAGAGCCCTGCACAGCTACATAATTGGCATTTGCACCTGCCGATCTGCAAATTTGCAGAGTTCTAGATACAAAATTTGTATCCACATCCACATTTATATCTGCAAAAAGCAGCTGGAGGCAGCCAGCCCATACCTTCTCTCTTGCCTCCTCCATGACCTATGCACCCTGGCTATAATGTTTTTACTGCACTGGAGATGAGAGATACTATGGGCATATGTTCTCACACTGGGGATTACTCTTTCAGCTTGATGCACAGGCATGCCTTATGTCAAAGCATCTCAATGATTCTATTGTTTCTATTATACTGTTTTCCTGTGTAAGGTATGTTATCACTTTAATCCATTTTTGTGAATTTGTCTTGTCAATATCTCACAAATTTTCAGAAGACATTAATTATATTTTTCTGAAGACCTACAATAGCAACTCTTGCCTAAAATAGCAAATTTAAGATTGCTTTTTATAATATAAACAGCAAGAATAGGAGTAGTTTCATTATCTCTAAACTGTATCTTTTCAAACACCAGTTCCCAAAGTTAAGGTCTGTTCAAGCTCTTTTTTTTTTTTTAATTATTTACTTCATGGTGGTTTTCCAAACTTATTTTATCATTCAGTAATCACATTTTGTGTGTGTGAAACTGAGCTAATTTGTTTGCATTTCATACACCTAAAGAAATATGTATTTTAATATACAGATATGAAGAAATACAGAGTCTGTAAACTATCTACTGAATTTCACTGTTTTGTTAGTATTAGGGCTGACAGTTACCTGCATTATGTCACCCTATTCTGACAGTTTCTATGTAACAACTTTGTTTATCTTTTAAGAAATAATAATAAAATTATAAATTCTAAAGAATCTTGACTGCTGAAACTTCAAGCCCATGTATAAAAGATACAGATAGCATTGTTGGTTCCTGTTGTCTCAAAGTGATTACTAATAAAGTAAGCCATTTGTCTAAAGTCATATTAAAAAGACAAGAATGCATAATGTATCAAGTATATCTGCTTGTTTTTCTTCTCTCTCAATCAGATTGATGAATGCTGTGCATTTTTTCTCCCTGTGTTCTGGTGGTTCTTCATGTAATTTTAACTAATGTTTCTCATCAGTCCTGTCCTGTTCAGTTCCACATTGGCAGTATCTTGAAATACCTTTTGCCTTTACAATCCATTCTACACCTAGGCTGTGTCTACACGGGCACAAATCTTCGAAATAACCATATTTTGAATTACTAATGAGGCGCTGAATGAGGCGCGAATTGAATATTCAGTGCCTCATTAGCATTAGGATGCTTCCAGCCGCGGCGCTTCGAAAGCACTGCTTTCGACAGTGCACAGCTCGACGTGGCTACACAGGGCTCCTTTTCAAAAGGACCCCGCACCTTTCAAAATCCCCTTATTCCCGGGATAAGGGAATTTTGAAAGGTGCGGGGTCCTTTTCAAAAGGACCCCCATGTAACTGCACCGAGCCGCGCGCTTTCGAAAGAGGCGCTTTCAAAGTGCCACGGCTGGAAGCGTCCTAATGCTAATGAGGTGCTGAATATTCAATTCGCGCCTCATTAGCAATCTTCAAAATATGGTTATTTCGAAGATTTGTGCCCATGTAGACACACCCCTAGAGTTGGTTGCACTTATCTTTCTGCATATAAGTTTGCCATGGCACATAAAATACAATTTAAAAAGGAATAAAATTCCCTTATTTACCTATGTCTTGCTAACTGCAAATGAAAATGTTTTAAAGCCTTTTTATTTTTTTTTTTAAACTATGAATTCAGTTAGCATGAAAGTGAAATGATTGATATCACTGTATTCAAAGCAATACACAGAGTACACGGAAAGTACTGCAGTTTGGACAAATTACTGCTAATTATTACTATCCACCAAAGAGAGCCACAAATTCTCATTCATAACCTAAAACAATTTAATCTCATTTTATGGAAGTAAAGAGATGGACTATAAACAATGCATTAAGACACCTGAATCTTTTACTTGTTTAAACAAATTTCAATTCTTCATCCACTCCACAGAAAAGATGTGAGCCACTATAATTTCTTAAACACCAAAAATTTAGTTTTACATGATCACCCCCAAACCAATTGAGATCAGAGCAGAGTGCAAAAGTAACAAATATTTAGAGCAATGTTAACCAATGCAGTTTAATTCAATGAAGTAAGCTCAGATCTTTCAGTATAAAAATACGTTCAGCACACAAAGCTTTCAAAAATCCTAGTTTAGAAAGCAGTTAAGAGGATTAATCAGGTCCTTGTTAAAAGATTTTTAAAATATTTATGTTTGTCTATGTAACTGAAACCATTACATAAACAGGACTGATGCTTACCACTAGCCAAACATTTTCTCAGCTGTGAATTTTTTAAATTAATATATACATTTATATAGGTCAGCAATTACAGAACTTTTTGTTATTAAAAACCACATCAAGTAGAAAAACACTTCTGAAACAAAACAGCAGATATTTTAAGAACTCAATGGCCATTTCTACACAGGCCACTTCCTTCAGAAGTGGCATGCTAATACAGGGAGCGAAAGACGCTAATGCTAACGATGCAAATTCCCTGTGCCTCATTAGCATAACAACGTCATGTGATTTGGAGTCCGGAAGACCATTCTTCCAGACTCCAAAATGCCGTGTAGAAGCACAAGGTAACCCTGATCTCTCTATGAATGTCTTACAACTTTATTTTTCCTAAGGAAAAAAAATTAACTTAAAGTGAAAGAATTGATGTCTCACTCATATGGAAGAGGTCTGTGCTTTTGTCGTAGAGCTTCTCCTATTTGGGAATTCTCCAGTCTCTTAAATTTCTCCTGGCAGGCCGACAGATAAGAAATCTTTCCAGCAATATATCCACATATACCGGCAACTTATATGTAAGGGAAACAGCAACTTTGACATACTCTGCCTCTGCCCTCTCCATCCCAGGCCCATTGCCCCACCCTGATCCTTTCTTTCCAGACCCAGCACCCCAAACCCTCCTGCACCCTTCCTCACACCCAGATCTATATTCCTCTCCTGGCCAGACCCTCCCCACCGCCATCCCCAGTCCACTCCTAAACTGTCCATCTGAAGCCTGCTGTACATCCCACTCCTGCCCAGACTCCCCAATTCCCAGCATGCTCCTGCACCCTCCCTCCCACCCAGACCCCACACCCCAAGCCCACTTTCTGGCAGCCTTCTCCCCACACTGAACCCCACCTTTCTGTCCTCACCCCAGAGCCTAGAGGGGCCCACAAAATGTGCTAGCCCTGCACCCAGTAGGCTCGGGGGCTGGTATGCGAGGGGAGCGTTAGGGACTGCATCAGCCTTTTTTTTTTTTCTCTTTTGCTTCTAATTTGTGTAACCCCTCACCCCAACTGATTTGTCTGTAGGCTAATGGTCCTCCACTCACAAAAAGTTCCCTACCCCTGAACTAGATTCTGCTAAGCTGAACAAATACGTGGTTTATACTTACATGCAACTTTGGGGAAAGAGCCAAACCTTGAATGAGCGGTGAGAATTCCTAAAAAAGCAAATAAAGTAATTACTCACTAAATGAAAAATTATTTTAGTAAGATCACGACACTGAATTTAAATAACAACATTAATATTTAATTTTTTGTGTGGCCATACCATATTACAGGTTTAACCTCTCATCTGGCACTCTTGGCACCTGACCAGTGCCGGATGAGAGAATTTGCTGGATGACAGGATGTCAGTATTTTCTAGCACATTACCAATACTTCCACTACTTACTGGGTTCTTAGAAGACATTGACTGTGTCTACACTTGCATCCCACTTTCGAAAGAGGTATGCAAATGAGGTGCAGATTTGCATATCTGGCACATCATTTGCATATTCTTGTTTCAAAATAGCTTCTTTCGAAAGAATAAAACCAGCGCAGGCACTGCACTTTCGCAAGTAAACCCCATCTTCGAAAGAATCCTTCTTCCCATAAAGAAAGGGAAGGAGTCTTTCAAAGATGGGGTTTACTTTTGAAAGAGCAGTGCCTGCACTGGTTTTCATCTTTCGAAAGAAGCTATTTTGAAATAATATGCAAATGAGGTACCAGATATGCAAATCTGCACCTCATTTGGATACCTCTTTTGAAAGAGGAATGCAAGCGTAGACACAGCCATTTAGGGGTAAATTACAGCTAAATAATAGCACAGAACACTGACAACCAGGACTGGTGGATGTAAACAAATTTTATGGGATCCTGGGAAACCTGGCCACACCCATAAGTGGTTGTTTGGCTAACTAAAATCATTCCTGATTATGGCGTTTGCCAGACAACAGAGTTCCGGATCAGAGAGGTTCCACCTGTAGTTAACTCTCTGCACTGAATAACCATTTTAATTTTTTAAGAAGAAAAAATCCCTCCAACATTTCTGACTTAAAACACAAACCAGAAAATTCAGGAGTTAAATCCAACCTTACCTTACGTAGGACAATTAGCAATATTTACAATGAAAAAAATTATAGGGGATACAAAAAAAAAAATCAATGATGTAAAGAAAATAAAAAAAATCTGTTTTTATGTAAATCAATTTTATATAAATACTGAATTGCTCATTTAAAAGTAAGTTACACTTAAATCTCATCACAAACATGCTACACATACACAGTTTCATAAAATGAATGGATATTGTTTGTTTAGCCTAACTTCTAGCTCTTGCTTCTTGAACATTCTAGGCTTTCAATATTTGTTTCTCAGCAGACTAAAAAGTAATATGTGCAAAGAAAGATACGAGCTGGAGAGAATTGCTTTTGTTCTGTGCTTTATGGTGATGGACCTTGGCTAAGCACAGTAGAGGTGTCAGTTAAGGTATTATCTTAAGACAGAGAGACTATATACATAAAAGGATGGAGACAGCACAGAAAGGAACAGAGGAGTGGACTAGAAACCAAAAGGAAAGGCATTATTCATGACAAACACAGCTTCCTAACTCCCCTACACATTTACAACAGAAAAACTGTCATGGTTCTGATCACAAGAGATCCTGTCTAGGAATATTTTGAAGAAATTTGTTCCCTGGGAAAATAAAGGAAAACTTCTCAAGTATAAACAGTGCAGGACATGGATGTTAAATCCTGTTTACTTGGTTAACTGGGTAAATGCTACATTTATCTGGTTAAGTTACTAACCAGGTGGAAGGGCCTCGCAGGAGAGGCCATCCTCCCCCAACAAGTACAGGGGCTGCTCTGGATGGGCTGGAGTACTCCCACTTGTGGCATGTTGAGTACCAGGGTTGCTGTGGCCCTGCTGAAGCATCCCTCCCCATGGTGTGGCTGTGGCTGGGGGGTGCCCTAGGAGCCCAGCCCAGGTGCGCGACAGGTGACGGAGTGCCATTTGGGCTGGAGTAGTCCTGGCCCGCAGCAAGGGGACCGCTCTAGCCCAGCTGGGCTGAAGTGGCCTCCCCAGCTGCCACTGCACCCCCGCACCCTGGCATAAGAGAGAGCTAGGTGGCCCTGCTTCAGCCTGTGCCAGTTAACTGGTTACACTTTAACATCCCTAGTGCAAGATGATGATGCAGGGCCTAGTTTCAAGAATGAAACATTATAAGGAGAACTGCTTATTGGGAGAAAATGTGGATGAAGATGTGAATGTGCCTGAGTGGATCAACAGGTTAATAACTTAAATAATTCACTTTATAGTGCATAATTCTTCAAGGCTCTCTATCTTTTAGTATGTGTGTGATAAGACAAGTAAATTCCCAAGCTGTTTGCTGTGTGGATGTTGCTAGAAAAAAGTTTAGTTCAGCTAATCCTTATCGCTTGTTTATTTAACTAGGTTTAGAATGTCGCTCAGGTATGCAATATACAAAGCTGAAATAAGTGAAATCTATAGTTGCCACTGTCTTCTCATTTTATATTACATAATTCATGCCTCATATTTTGGAACATCAAGGCCACAGACCATAATGGTCATGCCATATATCTACTGTCTATTTTAAGTCAGCATAGCACAGCTTCTCCAAGGGAACCCCATTCTACACCCGTTTTCTCAAAAATAGAAATGTCAGTGAGTTCAATAGGGTTTATTCTAAAATTAAGTGCACTCTAAGCACAGGCAGCCTTAGCTTTTTTGGTAACGATTTAAAACAATGATTTTTTTGGTGATTTAAATCATAATTTTAAATCAATGATTTAAATTGCCTTGATTTAAATCAATCCACCCTGAATTTTTCTATCTATTTTACACGCATTGACACGTACAGATGTGTAATACCAGCAGAAACACATGCTGCTGTCTGTTGGCAGTCTACTAGTCAGCTGGACAGCACATGTATCTCTCCTGGGTGGCTGCACAAGCACACAGCTTACTGGGAACATTGACAACTAGGTGTTGCAGTACATAAGGACTGTATAATCGCTTTCTGGACATTGCAAAACTCCAAAACAAGGCAAGTAAGACTATTTCAGTCAATTCCAAATGTAGCAGCATTTGACTCTTTTCACAGATTAAAATGCTGCTACAGTTATGTGATTAGGAATTTGAATTTTTCTTAATCATTTATTATTGTTCTCTGATCTACCTCCATTTTGTTTACATCTTTCTGGAACTGTTACTTGGTAGAGACTGCACTTTATCTTGCTGTGATAGAGAAAGTCTATCATAAGAACATAAGATTCATCATACTGGATCAGAACTTGGTCCACCTAGTCCAGTTCCTGTCTCCGACAGAGATCTGAATAACATGCCTCAGAGAAGTATCAGAGGGGTAGCCGTGTTAGTCTGGATCTGTAGAGCAACGAAGGGTCCTGTGGCACCTTATAGACTAACAGAAAAGTTTAGAGCATGAGCTTTCGTGAGTTAACTCACTTCTTCAGATGCTGGTCCTGGAAATCTGCAAGGCCAGGTATAAATAGGCCAGAGCAAGGCTGGGGATAAACGAGGTTAGCTCAGTCAGGCAGGCTGAGTTGTATTGTCATCAGTAGATCTGGAGGTGTGAACTCCAAGAGAGGGGAAGCTGCTTTTGTATTTAGCCAGCCATTCACAGTCTTTGTTTAATCCTGAGCTGAGGGTATTGAATTTGCAGATGAGTTGTAGCTCAGCAATTTCTCTTTGGAGTCTGTTCTTGAAATTTCTTTGCTGCAGGATAGCTACTTTTAAATCTGCTACTGTGTGTCCTGGGAGATTGAAGTGCTCTCCTATGGGTTTTAGTATATTGCCATTTCTGATGTCTGATTTGTGTGCATTTATTCTTTTACGTAGGGACTGTCCAGTTTGTCCGATGTATATGGCAGAGGGGCATTGCTGGCACATGATGGCATAAATTACATTGGTAGATGTGCAGCTAAATGAGCCCACCATGGTGTGGCTGATCCGGTTAGGTCCTGTAATGATGTTGCTGGTGTGTATATGTGGGCAGAGCTGGCAACGAGGTTTGTTGCATGGATGGGTCCCTGAGATAGAGTGACTGTGGTGTGGTGTATAGTTGCTTGTTAGGATTTGTTTTAGGTTGGCAGGTTGTCTGTGAGCAATGATAAGTCTGCCTACCAAGGCCTGTGAAAGTGGGGGATCATTGTCCAGGATGGGTTGTAGATCCCTGATGATGCGCTGTAGAGGTTTTAGCTGAGGACTGTAGGTGATGGCTAGTGGTGTTCTGTTGGTTTCTCAGAGAAGGTGCAAGTAACACCATGTTAAACAGATATAAGGTAATCTACCTTCCCAGGGAAGTCACCTCTTAACCCCTGCCAGACTAGAAAACAGTCAAAGCACTGAAGCGTTCAGTTTTTACAGTCCTTCCCATTTTCCTTAATACATTATGCTTAAATGTTCATGGTAGCCATAACAACCTTTTGACTCTTGCTAAGGTCTTGGCTTCTACAACATCGTAGGGCATCCAGTTTAATTAGAAACTGAAATATGTATTTCTAGGGATCATTTTGGAATATGGAACCATTCTATTGTATCGCACCATTCCCTTGTTTGCGTACTGATACATGGAGAAAATGTTATAAGTTAGGTAGTTTGGCAATAACTTAGTTCTATAGACTTGTGTCCCCTCTTATTTCTTTTTAATCTGATATAAACAATCCCAATCTTTTCAGTCTTCATAAACAGCCCATATCTGAATCTATTCTATATGACATGACCATAAATAAATACAGTACTTCATATGAGCAGAAACCACTATTAATACAATATTTTAATATTAAGGTATTTTCCATTTCAATCCACTTCCAAAATATCTTCTGTCACCCCTATATTTTTTTCAGAGTTACTGTTTTGGAGGTTTCACCATACCACTGAATGTTTCTACTTCTTAATATTTTTCTTCCCCCGTACATAAAAGTTTGCATTTCTCCACTTTTCAAGTTTTGCAGTATTTTTTGTTACACACATTTCTAATCTGTTTACATATTGTGATTTAAAATCAAACTCCTGCACAGCAACGTTGTTGACAGTACAAATAAAGCTTATCTGAGCAACATAAAGTTAAATCAAAAGATGTTTTATAGCTTACCTTTATTAATTAAGCCCTGAGTGACAATCATGCTTATTGCAGAAATAGGCACAGCTGTGGAAGAGAAAAGGTAGCTTGTCAATTGAAAAAAAATATAATTTGCAATCTTTTCAAAACGGTGGACACTACCTCTCCTGATGTCTCCAGATCAAGACAAGTTTCTGCCTAGAACATGTGTTTGCCAAACACAATCGTAAGTAACAGGCTCAGTACAGGTAGTGGATGAAGTTTAATGGCCTCTAATATAAAGGCAGTTACCACATGGTCTGATTCCCCCTTCTGGCTTTAAACTCTATGAATAAGAAAATACTACTTAGAATTGAAAAGTCTGGTAGAAGGCATCCTTTTAAAACTGAATAACTGAGTGGAAGTGCAGCAAAAATTAATTTTGAGTTTCAACAAATTTCCCTTCCTTCAATGCATATATAAAAATAAGATACTAACCATTCCACTCTTTAAAACTTCATCACCCCAATCAGCAGCAACATCTTACTTAAAGTCAGATAACTGTTACACACCACGTACAACTCTCATCATTACATTCCCCTTCCAAAATCCAAGATCAGAAATAGCTCTTGCTCATGACTAAAAATTTAAGATTCCAATTATTTCAATCCCTTGCTGGGAGAGTCCCAAAATTGAAGGAAAAAGTGTTTTTTTCAGATAGGACCCACATATTTAGGAGTCTACTCCAAAATAGATATACTACTTGTTCAAATCACAGGATCCCAGTGCAAAATATCCACATAAAATATATTGTTCAATAAACAGGCTGCCAAATTCTATATCAGGTTTAGTTTCCACAAAGAATTAAAATGCAGCTTCATAAAAACTATAGTGCAACAATCTACTCTCAAGATTACAAAGGCACAGATGGCAGACACAAAGCTCATACCCAAAAAGATAACTTCATAATCTCCAGGCCATCTGTAAATGGAAAAATATGGTGCTGGCCTTTTGAATGAGAGAAAAAAAATGTAAAGTAGCAATACAATTTGGCCAAGAATTTTTCAGAATTTAGTGAAAAACATTGTTTTAATAACTGAAACAAATCACATTGTATTTGGACAAACAATTTTCTGTTAAGAGAATGCATGATCACAGGCCCCATGTCTTCTATGATGCTGCAGAATTCAGTTTGCTGCAGAGTCATGCTCCAGAATCTCAGCCCTCACTAAGTAAAATATTTCTAGTGCTCACAGTTGCAGAGATATTCTTTGACGATACGTCCACATGGCAACCACATTTCCAAAACTGGTCCATGCCAGCCAACTCAGGCAAATGGAAGAATCCCAGGATGAAAGGACACTGTGGGATGGGTGGATCCCAGAGCCTGGACTCCAGCCCAAGCTCAGAAGTCTACATTGAAATGCAACCGCTCCAAGAAAAAGAGTTGCATGGGCCAGCGTGGCAGGTATCTAGTTGCTATGCAGGCATACTCTGAGGGACAACCTGAGGGTTTGATTACATGGAAAAGGAAAAAAAACAAAACAAACAAAAAAAACAAAACCCAAAAAAAAAAAAAAACCAACAAAGCATTCACACAGCCAAGCAGGATAATTTGAGAGAAGAGGGCTTTTCCGTTGAAATAATTATTCCAGCTCTGTGAAAGGTGTTTGCTGACTCCCCTCACTTTCAAGGTCAAAAAGGAATGTGTATGAACAAAGCATAGTTATATTACTGGCTCAAGTGAAGGCTCCTTTCACAAAGCTGTGGCTGTGTGAATGCACTTTTCCAACATTACTTATTTAGACATCACGACAACATCAAAATAAGTAATGTCAAAAAAACCCTCAATGTAGACATAGCCTCAGTGTAAACTGATGTTACTGATGTTTACTCTCTTACTGATGGGTTAGAGACTGAAAACAATGGTTCTAAGAAGTGTGAACTGTGCCATTTACCTTAATGGCCTATGGAAAATAACATGCACAACTCAGAACTTAAAATAAGAAGAAAGTGTAAAATAAACTGAATTTAATATCAAAGTACATAAAACGGCATCTGTACTGAATTTTTCATGTTTATCGTCAATTCAGTAAAAACCCAAATTTAAAAAAAGCCCATGAAGCTACTTCAAATGTTCAAAAACACAGAACTACCTTTACCTCAATCTTTTGAATGTTTCACTAGCATTTACATGGTTTAAAAAAAAACACTGGAGTTCTACAAGCTCTTCCTCTCATCCACGGTCAGACTTGTTTTGAAGGCCAACTCATATAAAGATTGGCCATAAAAGCCTGTGACCCATATACCTCTTGATACAAACTGTTAGAAGACAAGGGAGGGGGCATAAGTGTTTATAGTAATCTCTAGGTTCAAGCATATGCACAATAGTTCATTGAACTGAGGCATGTAAGGTCTCTACCAACAGCCACTTGCTTACAGATCATCATAATCGCTGAGAAACAGGTGTGTGAATAGTGACAACGTTACAAGTTTCACAGAGGTCTTTGTCAACTCTGGGTTAACATAAGAACGGACATACTGGGTCAGACCAAAGGTCCATCTAGCCCAGTATCCTGTCTGTCGACTGTAGCCAATGCCAGATGCCCCAGAGGAGGTGAACCGAAGACAATGATCAAGCGATTTGTCTCCTGCCATCCATCTCCTGCCTTCAACAAAAGGCTAGTCACCATACCTTTCCTCTCGCTAATAGCCATCTATGGACCTAACCTCCAAATATTTATCAAGCTCTTTTTTAAACTCTGTTAGAGTCCTGGCCTTCACAGTGTCCTCTGCTAAGGAGTTCCACAGACTGACTGTGCACTGTGTGAAGAAAAACTTTCTTTTATTAGGTTTGAACCTGCTACCCATTAATTTCATTTGGTGTCCTCTAGTTCTCTCATTATGGGAACAAGTAAATAACTTTTCTGTTTTCACTTTCTCCACACCATTCATGATTTTATATACCTCTATCATATCGCCCCTTAGTCTCTTCTCTTCTAGACTGGAAAGTCCCAGTCTCTCTAGCCTCTCCTCATATGGGACCCATTCCAAATCATTAATCATTTTAGTTGCCCTCTTCTGAACCTTTTCTAACGCCAATGTATCTTTTTTGAGGTTTGAAGACCACATCTGCACGCAGTACTCAAGATGTGGGCATACCATAGTTTTATAAAGGGGAAGTAAGATATTCTTCATCTTATTTTCTATCCCTTTTTAATTATTCCTAACATCCTATTTGCTTTACTGACTGCCACTGCACACTGCGTAGATGCTTTCAGAGAACTAACCACTATAATTCCAAGATCCCTTTCCTGATCTGTTGTAGCTAAATTTGCCCCCATCATAGTGTATGTATAATTGGGGTTATTTTTCCCAATGGGCATTACCTTACACTTACCCACATTAAATGTCATTTGCCATTTTGCTGCCCAATCACTCAGCTTGCTGAGATCTTTTTGAAGTTCTTCACAGTCTGCTTTGGTTTTGACTATCCTGAACAATTTGGTGTCATCTGCAAACTTTGCCACCTCACTGCTTACCCCTTTCTCTAGATCACTGACGAATAAGTTGAACAAGATTGGTACCAGGACTGACCCTTGGGGAACGCCACTAGTTACCCCCTTCCATTGTGAAAATCTACCATTTATTCCTACCCTTTGTTTCCTGTCTTTTAACCAGCTCCCAATCCATGAAAGGATCAAACATCTCTCTTTCACCAAAAGAAGTTAGATCGATAAAAGATATTACCTTACCCACCTTGTTTTAATTCCCTTGGTCCTAAGTTATTAGAGAGACAATACTGCAAATGATGAATATTTAAGAAGCTAAGCATCTATCCCCAAAATTATGTTCTTAATTCCCTGAAGTTAAAGGCAGGTAACCAGGACATACCATGCCATGGAGAGTTCATCACAATGGAAACCTATTTGCATTATTGATACTGATGCTAATCAGTAGAGCATGAAATCACAAGAGAGGAAAGCTGCAGGTGAAAAAACTAAAATGATAGGGGGTGTCCTGTTTACAAATAAAGAAAACAGATTTTGGGGGTACAATAGGAATACTGATATATATGCAGCTTCCTTCATGGAGGAGACAAACGTACATTAGGTTTTGTCTTCTGAAGGGAGGGTCACAGGCAACCTCACTGGAGAATGCTGCAAAGACTTTGGGTGACCTGAAGTTTGTTAGAAAGGAAAGTACCTAGTTAAGTCTAAGCTCTAGTCTAGAATGAGTGTTATGATTTTTATTTCACAAAACCATTTGTTGCCAATATTTTTACTGGCTAACTATGATGTAAAATAACAAAATAATTTATTCGGTTACGAGCTTTCAGGGGAGAAACCCACTTCATCAAATCAATAGCATTTCCAGTACAAACTGACATCTATAAGTATAGAGGTTAAAATATTATATATAGAAACCGACAAATCTGCTGTTTTGCTTGGTCAGAATACAGACTAACAGTGCTACCTCTCTGTTATGACGACTCAACATAGAACAGGTAAGCTACAGTGTACTATTCCTTTGAATATAATGCATCTTTCATTACTAAAGAAGAGTGCCTGAGTACTCCATCATGGCAAAGTAAAACAAGCCTATGTTCAGAGATTAAAAACAGCATAAATGGTAATGAATCAAGCATTCAGGAAAATGATGTGGCATGCATTTTCTTTCCATAATATCACTTATCTTATTATTTGAATTCACTGACGTTTGTCATACAAATTGTCTTTACTCACAAGTACGGATTTGTAGGTTTTGGCTCTCTTTCTTAAATAACAGTGGTAATGACAAAACACACTACAAAGGAGGAAAAAATTAAAATGGAAACAAACATGGTGTATCAACAAACTTGACTCACATCTATACCAGAAGCTCTCTTCATTGCATTCCCTGAATATTCTTCTTTCATCCTCTGTTGGTACGTAAGCCATACCTATAGGATTCTTTCATTAGGAAAGGTGAACATTAAAATACACATACAAGAAAATATTAACAGAATGAAGTGCTTTAAATGTGCTTTCTCTAATCTCTGTACTTTTACATGAAACAGCTGTAATTTAATAAATTAGGGCCTTTACATCTGTGAATACCTCACTGGGTTAGCACTACTAGCTGTTTTATTGAACTAGATTTATAACCATCCAGAGTTCTTGCTGCCTGACATATAAATTTAAAAATTTAACAACATTAAAAAAAACAAACACACAACAGATTGTCTAGACATGAGTGGAATATTCAGAAATACTGCTACACATTTTAGTACGAACCCTCTTGTCACAGCCTGCCTGGAAGTCAACAGATTCTCACTGTACAGAGAGCACGAGGATCATTGTGGTATCTGTTACTGTGACTTAGCACAGTGAAAAAGTCAGTCTCTAAGATGTTTTAAGGTGAAGGCTGGCCAACCCCTCCTCTACTACCTCGGAACTTGGAGTGCCTGATCATCACCACTATTGTGAAAGAGAGTTAAGCGATGTTAAGCTGCAGTGAACACCTAATACTATGAATAAAAGATGTCATTTTTAGAGAAATAAGTTATTGTATATTATCAGTTCAAGATACATTTTGCTCTTTAACTGAGCCTCACAGCAGTGGTAGAATAAAACCTCACACTACAAAAGTTAAATCGTTAATTATGCTAAGTTCTTTTCATGGATATTTATAGTAAAAACCAGAAACAGGCCATGAGAAAAAAAAAATCACTAAAAATATCCCTCACAAAATGGGGAGGTGGGCTCAGTACCCACTCTTGCTGGGGCTCCTGGGTGCCCTCCCCATTGGGAACAGGCACCCTGAAGAGCCCCAGCCCAGAGGTGGGGCTGCTCTGGAGCTCCCATGCCTCTCTCCCAGGTACAAGCCTCCGTGGTGGCTGGGAGCTCAGGGGGTCCCATCTGTGGCTGAGAGCTGCAGGATCCTCCAGTCACCTGCCTCAGCTGGACAGCTGCGGGGTCCACTAATTGCAGCACAGTAGATACAGTGTTGGGTGTTTGTCCACCACTATTTGGCAAGTGCAGCATCCTCCCCACCCCACCCCACCCATCAGGATGAGAACTCTCAGCCCTGGGCAGCAAATGTCACACAGGTCAAAGGAATTCACAGAGTCTGTGTAGTTGTGGCATAACTGCAGCCTTATGGATAATACAGAGCAATACTATATAAAAAGTTCGTCCACCGCATCTGCCACGTATTCGACATCGGTTTGTATTTCAGGCAAGGCTAGTTTATTACCGATGTCTCCTGAAGAGAAGTCTGAGTATCAGCACCGTACCCCTTGGAGGCACAGAGGGAGTGTACCGAGAGCTCTCCCTCGCAACTCAGGCTAAAGAAACGCTTCAGGCACCCCGCGGTGCACAAAACTGGGTGTTGCTGCGCGCGTCCCAAGGACGGCGCACTGCCCCACCAGGGGACACACTCGGATGGTTTATTAAACCCCCTCCCCCATTTACAAGCTGCCCGCTTGACATGCCATCCCCACACACACGGCAGAGCTGTTTTGCAACAACCTCCGTCACCCCCCACTGCGGCTGGGGGGTGGGGGAGAGGAACGGGACCCCACATCACCCTCCAGCGCGCAGAGGGGCCTCCCGCCCTTCACAGCAGCTCCCCTCGCGCCCTCTCGTCGCCTCTGCCGCTCTCCAGCACCAACTCGGGCGCTGCTCCTCCGTACCTGGGCCGGGCCGCCCTGCTCCCCGCCGCGGGGCCCCCGCCCTATCTGCCCCGCAGGTTCCATGAGAACAAGCACGGGAGGGGCCGGCAAGGAAGGTAAAAAAGACAGCGGCGCTAACGACTCCGACTCAGAAAACTCGCGGGAGGGGGGAGGGGTAGCGGAAACCCACTGCGGTAAAATGACCTCGCGAAGCGGAACAAAGAGCGGGGTCATCGGAATGACCCGGATACGGAAAGGGGACAAGAGCAGCGGCAGAGAACCACCCCCTCCCAACTGCCGTCGGAATTCGTTCCGTGCGCATGCGTCTGCCTGGTAGTCTGCGTCCGCTCGTCTCGCCGCGGTGGGTGTGGCGTGTAAAGCTAGTTCTGGTGGAGTGTGGGTTCCCGCCACCCAGCGCGGGAGCGCGCCTGAGAGCCTGGCTAGTCATACAGCAGTAGCGCTGGAGGAGTCCTGCAGGGCTCGTGAAGTCACGTTCCTCTCGGCCTCTCCCTCCTCAGCTTCTGCGGCTGAGCCGGGGGAGCCAGAGGGTGGATTTGTGCTTCCCACTGGGCAGCCTGTGTGTTTATCAGTCACTTCCCCCCATGCCCCATTGGGCAGAGGTGGCGTGCCACGGAAGGGGGGTGGCAGCCCCTTCGCGGGGATAAAGGGGGATCCAGTTCCTCTGTTTCTAAGGGTGGTGTCCGACCTATTGGCCACGTTTCTGAACGTATAAATAATTTTATGTTCCCTGAAAAATTTTGGTTTTTGATTTTTAAAACTGCTTTTATTGTTCAAGCCAACTAGCCACACTCAACTGGCTAAATAGTCACATGTAGTTAGTGAATAGTGTGTTGGGCACTGCTGTTGAAGGGAAGGCTGAGCTGGTTTCTCCATCTCTGTGGGGCTCCGTTATCTAGGTGGGACATTGCTGATGATACAGCACGCACGATGTATGCTCACTTAATGAGCTGTGCTTATTTCTTACCTGACCAGATGTGCAATGGAACATCTGTGTGCGAGACTGAGCTGGTCCTGGCTTGTGACATTGGTGACTTGCATGCTTTTATGGACTTGTCAGTTCCTACAGAAACTTTGCCTTTTACCTTCTTCCTCCACATAAAATGAGTCAATGGCATTCTGGCTACACAGAAGAACTGCCAAAATTAAATGTGTCGTTGTCTGTCTGCTGGTAGAGATGATAGACCTCCAAGATGGGAATTATTCATGGTATGTTAAAGAGGGGAATTACTAAAACTGACCATCAAGGCCCCAGTCATTCTTTCAAAGCACAATGTGTTTCCTTCCTGTACTTTATCTGCTTGATAGCTTACAGGAAAATTGCATTCTCTAATACATTCAGGGATATTCATAGCTACAGAAATGGTGAATTCTCAAGAGATAAGTCTTATAACTTATTTTAAAAATGGTTATATATTTTGGTATTTTAACTGACTCACTGTTGGATTCGTTGTATGGGCCATATGATAAGCATTTTAAATATACCGTAACATGCTCTGTGTATCACCTTTAGCTTTGGAACCTTCAGGCATGAGGCAGGTTACCAATAAATACATTAGGTAAAAGAAAAGCATTTGCAGGGACTGGCTAAAAAGAATCAATATCATTCCATTAGGCACAAGTTTTGTTAGATGTTAGTTACTCACAGGCGATGGGGCAGGACTCAGAAAGCAGCACCACCAGGATAGTTTGAGAGGACTATGAATGTAAGCCAGGATTTGGAAATTGCTGTTGGTGGAGCAGGGGATTAGGATAGACATGCTGGGTTTGCATCCTGGTAACGGTAAAACCAGGAGCCTTGGCAGTAAGTGTTCTTCAGCTGGATGAAAGCAATTCATCAATGATTAGGAATAACTGAAAAAAGGACACTTTATGATTTTTATCTATTAACGTGGTGGTTGCTTTAATAGCTTCCACATTGCAGACAATGCTACTGCTATCTTTTAACCAGTTATTGATTCATGACCTCGTCTCATCTCATGACTCCTTAATTTGGCTAAGAGCCTGTGGTGAGATATCTTTTCAAAGGCTTCTGAAAGTCCAAATATGCTACATCCACTGGATCACCTTTGTTATCTGCTAAAAGAATATTAGCAGAGTGGTGAAATGTGATATCATATAAAAAAGCCTTATTGACTCTTCCTAACATATATCGATCTATGTGTCTGATAATTTTGTTTTTCATATAGTTTCCACCAATTTGCCTGGTATTGAAGTTAGGCTTACTATCCTGTAATTGCCCAGGTTTGGCTTTGGAGCATTTTTAAATATTGGCATGGCATTACTAAAAAATAGACCTGCCATCCATGTAGAGGGAATGGACTAGATGGCCTCTTAAGATCCCTTCCCAGCCTATGAGATTTTATTAGCTATCTGACAGTCAATTGTTAATGAGGTTAATTTAAGTCACAGGTGAGCAATAATTTTTGATGAGGAGGTCAATTTAAAGATTTCAGTAAGCAGTCAAGTCCACACTTTTCTAAAGAGGTGTTACAGGGTCTGGAATGAAGGTTGGTTACAGAAGGGTGCTCAGGATAGGGGACTTGGCTGCAGGATAGGCTGTGGGGGCATGAGAGGGAGTTTGGGTGAAGGAGGGGATTGTGATCTGTGGGAGAGATTTGGGAGTTAGGGTCTGGGAGGGTGTAAGTGTGCAGGAGAGGATTCTGGAGGCTGGGTGTGGGTGAGGGAAGCAAGGTCTCAGAAGGAGTTCTGACCTGGATGGTGAGGGGTGCATAGGGTTAGTGTAGTGACCTGGGGAAGAAAGTTGCAGGGAGGGAAAGGCTGGGGTGCCAGAAGCAGGATCTGGGTGGGAGATGCTACCTGAGGTGCCTCCCAGCCAGCAGCCCTGAAGGACTCCCTGCCTGCTGCAGTCCCAGATAACTCAAAACTGCTTTCTGTTCCATGTGAGTCTCTGCTGCTGGGGCTACACTTTCCTTGAATATCAACAGCAGCTATTCAATTTTAGGTATGCCAATTGTATACCAAAAATTGATTTTGCAGCTGTTGATATTTGTCCCTGTCCTCACTGCAAAATGCCAACAGGAGTGCTCCTCCCATCAGCATTCCTTAATCCTTGCAACTTGCAAGGAGTTCCAGGGTTCATATTGACCCCGGAACATGTCATTTCACACATGCATGAAAGGGCACCCCAGAAGATCAAACCTAAGCATTCTATCTTCAACGGTGAGCATAGAACCAGCCTGCTCCAAACTCAAGGGGATGGAGAAGCTTCATGTGCTGCTGCTGTCCCCCGTCCCTGCCAGTAAAATCTCAGCTCCTATTGGTGGGAAAATTAAGCGAAGATCTCCATGGAGCAGGAAGCTGCTTAAAGCAGTGTGGGGCTTCTTTGAAATGGCTGGCTGCTCTGAGCCTTCAGGTCCTATTGGGGCAGTCTGTAGGCAGGATCAGGTGGCTTGGAAGGCTGGAGCTTGTTTGTGGGTCATATCCTGCCCATCCCTGACTGAAGTGATATATTACATATCACAGTAGTGTTACCATTTCATATCTGAGTTCCTTCAGAACTCTTGGGTGAATACCATGAAGTCATTGCAACTTACTACTGTTTAATTTATACATTTGTGCCAAGACCTTCTCTATTGACTCCTCAGGCTGGGATAGTTCCTCAGATTTATCACCTAAAAGGAGTGACTCAGGTGTGGGAATCTCCCTGATATCCTCTGCAGTGAAGATTGATGCAAATAAGTCATTTTGCTTTTGTGCAATGGCTTTGTCTTGCCTGAGTACTCCTTAGTACCTCAGTTATCCAGGGGCCCCACTGATGATTTGCCAGGCTTTCTAATTCTGATGTACAGGTTGAACCGCTCTCATCCGCAACTCTCTCATCTGATAAACTCTGTAATCTGGCATGATTTTAGTTAGTAGGACAACCACTTAACCGTGAGTGTGGCCAAGTTTCCTGTGGTCCCCTAAAGTTTGTTTTTCTTTTTCTCACCAACATTTAGAAGACTAAGTAAGTTTATCTAAAGAGTGTATGGATTCTAGAACACTTATAGACCAAATAACGAGCACCAAATGATATAGCCAACTCTTTTTAGTACAGTGTAGATAAAAGATGATGGGAAGCCCCGGTTATCTTGATATATGAGATGTACACACATCACACATCTCATAGAGTTGGAAGGGACTTCAGGAGGTCATTGAGTTCAGTCCGTTGCCATCTTGGCAAGACCAAGCATTATCTCCTTTTTTTTTTAAAAATCTATTTGTCCTAGATCTTTAAATGTCCCCTTCAAGGATTGAACTCACAACCCTGAGTTTAGCAGGCCAATGCTCAAAGGACAATTGCTGTCTACAGTATCAATGGTGCCTGTACAAGGTATTGATTCTAATGGCATTGTCCATGGTAGTAAAACACCTGCGTAATTGTTTACACGAATATGGTCTATAAAATGTAATGACAGCAAGAAAGTTACTGTATCCAGGACTCTTCTTCATGTTTTTTTAAACCATACACAATATTTTATTTTTTTAATCATACAGCTCTCTTAGTTTTGTGTCATAATAGCATATTTCTTCCTTTCTGCTCATGTTATTCCAAGTAAAATTGCTGCATTTCCACACAGTGAGAACATTTTTATTGTTTTTTGTTGTATATTTCCCTGCTACTAAGGTTTATCATAAGAAATGTTGTTTTGGGTTTTACTCTTTTTATCTTCCCAAATGTCTGATATTAAATTTTTAGAATCCTGATCCATGTTACATCTATGATGCCTGCTCATACTGGTGCCAGCATATAAAATTCAGTCTCTGTCTAGTCTTCCTGTGTGTCTGTCACATCTTCATTACAAATATATCTTTAGAATTTGTTTTTGTAAGGGTCACGAAAACTTTCAAAGTTGTAATTAAAGTGGTAACAACAAAACTTTTTCCCTGTATTTTGAAAATCCTCATGGAAAAGGAAAATATAAATAGATTAAAATGGCTCTTTTGTTCCTCATTATTATGTCTTCCAAAGTTTTGAGCTTCAGTAGTTATTTTGGGGAAGTTCAGTAGTTTGCTTTAGTGAAAAAATGTAAATAATTTCTGGCAAAAAGTCAGTATGGTATCTGCATATTTGAAACTGGCCAAGAGACAAATATTTGCTCATTTTTTTTTTTAGAGAAAAGAAATATGTTCTTCCCCGCCCATGGATAAAATTAAGATTGTAACCAATGCTTCTGTCAGTCAAAGGTGAATATTTTAATGGAGTGGGCCATTCTGTTAATGACTTAAGAGTTTGCATCTTACTGAAGAAGAATTTTCACAGTACTTTTGAAAGAGAGGTTGCTAAACTCTCTCTTATATTTAAATTCGGGACATTAACATGTGGTTTGAACCAGGATGTGAATTTTCTGGGTCATTATAGGGGCTCTTTTGCATACTTGGCTTAATCTAATTCTTGACTCCTCCCCCCCACTCCTCTACTCTCTGATTTGCTCATCTTGATAATTTTTCTTCTGATTTGTCAACCTTGATTACTATTTTTGGTTCTCTATGCCTTAAATATTGAGTCTGTTCTGGTATGGCTATGGTCTGAAAGCTCACCTAATAAATTATTTTGTTAGTCTTTAAAGTTCTACTATATTGCTTTTTTGTTTCAAATTTCTTAGATATTGTATTGCAACTGTGGTGGGAGACTCAGGGAAGACGGTTGGGAGCAGGGTAGCAGTATGGGGGCTCATAACAGCAGGTTGTGGTATGTATGAGTGCAGCAGCTTGGCGGCATGGGGTTCAGAGCAGGGAGCTGGTGTTGGAGTTGCAAAGAGGGGCTTCAGGCAGAGGGTTGGGCCAATTTCAACTTGTTTATTCAAATTGATGGAAGGGGAAAGAAAATCTACTTCTGGAACAAGTCTCATCAATCAAAGCAAAATGACACATTTGGCTACAATATGTTACTCTTTAGCTGAACGGAAACTTATAACGATCTGGGTTTTTTAGATTCTTCTGCAGCAACGCTGATGCCCCTTCTCAAAGCTGCATGACAGTGAACATACTGAATGAAGTGTTTAATTTGAATCTCAGACATTTTCATTATTGGTTATTGTTATTAGTAATGTGTATGGTTCTCAGAGTGTGCTTGGTGACGGACAGGTCTGAGCCCCAGATGGAAATACAATTTCAAACTTGTCCCAGTTTACCACGCAGGTTTGGAAACGTTTGGTCTAGCGAGTTTGTAGGAGCTGCACGCTCCTCAGCTTAGAGTTTGTCTGGGGGAGGGAACTGTGGATCAATGTGATCTGGAAAATGAGGAGCAGAGAGGGGGATTGAGTAAGCAAGGAAGGACCAACCGCTCACTCCCCTAAAATCTGGGATAAATAGGCTCCAGATAAATAGAGAAGGATTAGGGATTAGAACTGATACCAAGAGGCCCAGGATTGTCTTCAAAATGAGGATGATGTCCAGAACCGACCTTGATCAGGGTGATGGTGGTAGAGAAGCAGGAGGGCCATTTGATCTTGGCATTAAGATGAAAAGGACCGTCAAATTTAGACAATTGTAATTTGTTTGGATTTTGATAAATTTTGCAACTTGTTTTTATGCATATTCCTCAACAATTTGTGCTTTTGCAAAGAAAAAAGCTAGAAAAAATTGTTAAATAAAATAATCAAATTATGTCTCATTCTTTTTGGCACCTTATTTTGCTTCCATGTACTGACTTTTTATTATTATTACGGCTCGTGGCCTCAAAAGTTGGAAGTGGCCAGAACCTCTCTGGATCCCTGGAGGGCTGGACTCTCTGTGCCCATTTGTTTTGGGGTCAAAAGGGTTCTTTCCACATTTTCCTTGAATGGGAATTGTACAACAGTCCCTTGGTCAATGGAACCAGTGTAAGACTTTTTACAAAGTCCTTAATATTTCGGCGGATATTTAAAGCAGTAACTAATTTCTCAGCCTCCTCTAGTGCACAAAAACTTGGGAGATTTCATAGTACTCCCCAGAACGAGCCGTCGAGAACCTAGGACCGACTTTTGTCTTGGCCAATCAGTGCCACAGGAAGCTAATCTAAGTAGCCAATAGAAAGAGCAGGGTCGCCACATGGCGGAGTGATTGGAGGAGATGATTGGCCGCCTCAGGAAGGGATTGACCCCTGAGAGCCAATCAAGATGAATAAGAAGGGCGGAGGCAGATGAATGTCACCCACCTTCACCAATTAGCGTTTGTTCCTGTTTGAGAGACGTTTACCAATGGGAAGGAAGGGGAGGTGGGAGGACGGCGCTGGACCGTCGAGTTATCGAGCGGGGGAAGGAGCAATCAGGATAAAGCGGGGGGAGACGCTGATGGAGATTTAATTTACTAATCGGTTCCTATCGGACTATCCCTTAAAGAGGCCATAGTAGCAGGCTGAGGCCGTGGTGCCCAGTGGCGCTGCTGCGTGCGGCAGTTCTCAGCGGCGGAGGCAGCGGTGAGGGAAGCACTTTAGCTGGTGGGGTAGGTAACTTGGCGCCGGGGTGTGCGCGTGGGACTCATTCATTATGGGGCTGGGGAGGCCGGTTGCTTGCAACGGAAATGGAACGTGAGGAGAAACGGTCGCAACGCGCGCCGCGTCTCTGGGGCTGACCCGGGCTTGCGCTGCTTTGTTTACACCTGGGGGCTGCTGTGTTGGAAGTTACCCTGCGGTGCTCTCGGGCTGGTTGCAGCGCCAGGCCCCCTCCCTTCAGCAACGCCGGCTGGGCCGCTTCTGCGCCCGCTGGGTCTGCCCTGGGCGAGCGCTGCTCAGGCTGGGGCACGGGGGAGTTGCATGGCGCCCCGCGGGGCTGATCCTCTGCCTCCGCCCGACGCTGCTTTCTGGGGCGTGAGGCCCGGTGCTGTCTGCCCGGGCGGCGTGGGACTGACTGTGCGCTTCCCCGCCCCCTCGTGGGGCGCTCCCCAGGGCATCGTTGCCTCGCACATCGGCGGCTTCTAAGTCTGGGCTATGCACATCTGGAGGCTACAGCGGTCCCCGGCGGCGGCGGCGCGGGAGGTCGCTAGCACGGCGGGGTCCCCCACTGAGCGGGTGGCGCTGGGGGCTGCTGGCCTCCTCCCGGCCCACCGCCGTGCGGGGCCTGTTGGCCGGGGAGGTGGGGATAGCGGAGACAGACGGTTCTTGGGACCCTCCCGCCCTAATTCCTGCGTCGGACTGGTCCCGCTCGCCCGTGCCAGCCTCTCAGGGACAGCAGGGGGCGGCGTGGGCACCGCGGGTGAGACATTGTTTCCTGAGCGCGCTCTGGGGTTGGGTAACTAAGTAGCTAATTTCCGTCAGGGGCCGCTGAGTCTAGCCTGACGCTGCAATCAACGTCCAATGTGGAACTGGGACTGCGAGTAATGGCTTGTTTTGACGGGCTTCCGGGCGAGGAGGGAGGTGAAGACACTTTCAAAGCCTCTTAACGCTCTGACATCAGCTGGGTCCTAAACCTAAGGGAGGAGTGGCCACAAGTCCCCTCCGGCTTCACTTGATAATGGTTGTAAAAAGTTCTATTTGGACACAAATATCTTATAACTGCAGTTTATGTGCCGCAGTTATGGTACCTTGGGGGTGAGGTTACCTTGTTCTTAGCATGGCAATAAATACACATTACAATTTCTAATCAAAGTAGAAGAGCCAGGTGGCTTAAAAATACTTGATCACCTTCCTCTCAGCACAATTAACTGTAGTAGGTGGTCCTATTTTAATTAAAGCTATTCAATTTTGTTGTCAGGATTCTAAACTTTACTATGCGTGGATTTTATTTGTATCTGGAAAGTCTTTGGAGACGTTATCTGAATTATATTGCTAAGTCTGCACCTGTGAGAGAGCTATTTATTTTTGGAGCGTGATCTGTTATGGTGCCTGTCATAGGCAAAAGTAGCATGGTTACAAGTACAGAATTCAGACAACAAAATAATCATCCAGAACACACAGGTTTTCTTCTTGTAATTATTCAAAAAATCTTAAATTAAAACACACACTGCTAACCAAAATGATACTGCTTGAGCTAGTACTGACTCTTCAGCCAAAATGCCCTTAGGTTTCCACAATGCTGCCCTGCCTCAAAGTCTAACAAAACAAACTAAATTAGGGCTTTGAAAACAGTTAATCAAATGGGGGTTTTGGTAGATTTTTTTTTTTTGAGAACAGGTTCCAAAAGGAACAGCTGTCCATTGGTGTTTTTTTGTTTTTTTTTTTTTCCTCCTCAGTTCCTAGAACTGAATTGTGAGACCTAACAGCATCAGCTGAGAGTGAGCCAATTCAGTATTAGACATCTAGAAAAGATGTATAGCATAGTAAGCTTAAAATTCTGTACCTTGTGCCTAATCGATGGCATTGAAAATAGAACAATCGTAGGTGCAGTGTGCTTCTTCACAACTCTGCTGTATAGTAGAAGTGAGTTTTCATAAAATGTTCATGGACTTAGATCTCTAAACATTGAAAAAGTAGTTTGTTGATATGTTTACTCGTGGTGCCCTGTACACAATGCTCTTGAGGTAGAGTGTGAGGAACAAGGGAATGCAGAAGGGGTGTTAACCAGTAAGCATGAGATTTAATCTGTAAGCATACTGTTAACTAGTAAGTGTGCTGCCTTCAGAGTTGGTATCAGATTTTAATGATACCTTTGCCAGTTAACTCCAGTGGTGGCCAGCTTCTTCACATGGCAGTGAGGCCAGCAATGCAACCCCATGGCCATGACCTAGGGTAAGTAAAATGGTTAACCAGTTAAATGCTGTTGTTTAATTGCTTAAGCATTTTAACATCCCTAGATTAGAGCACTGGTTTCAGCAGTGTACTAGCAGTTATTGTAAATTGATGAAAGCAATGGTTCAGTAAACCCTCAAAATGCACAATTTTGAGTTGCACTTTACTTGCATTGTGCATCTCAGAATCCTGCTCAACCCCCACGGCCCATGCATCACAGCTCCGACTCACTGCCCCAGTTCAAATTGTGCAGCCTGGCTTACCACCCTGGGATGTGGCCCCAGTTCAACTACCGCTGGCCATTGTTCAAACCCCTCCGCTGCCCACATGCCTTCCTACAACTGTAACCTTCCCTAGGCTTAACCCTCGCTGGCCCCCTCCCGTGGCCCCAACCCACTGTCAGGCTTAACCTTCCCCCAACTGCCCCTTCAATCCCAGGACTTACCTTTCAAAAGGAGCTCCAGGTGCTCCTTTTTGCTGCTTCCCCAGTTGTAAAATGTGTGTTCCGTGAAAAAAGCCGGCCCCCAACTTAGGCAAAATTCAAGTTACACGAGATTGTGTGGGAATGCAACCCTTGTGTAACTTGAGGGACTACAGTACTATGTAAAAGTTGTGTAAGTATTTTTACAAAATATTTTTGTTTTTAATACTTGTGTTATTCTAACACTGGGAGTTTAAGCTATAACTTTTACTTTACAAAGCTAGTGCTGGAAAACCACAGAGTGATTCTTATCTTGTTGTGCTGTTACAGGAAGGAAATAAAATATTTTGATAAAACTTATATGGCTGATTAGTAAGCAAGGTATTTTAGGACAGAAATCAAGTTCTCCTCTAAGAAGTTTAATTACACCATGCTTTATAGTGATCAGAAGTTACTGGCATTTGATGTCTAGTGTCAGTCACTTTGCCAGTGCATAGGTGTAATCACCACACAAACTACTACCCATAATTAGTACTGTCTTCCAGGTTAACAGTCTAAGCAAGAGAGACCAAGGTGTCTTATGGGTTAAGGATTTATATTAATCTTCTTACTTCTGGAAGTGGTCTCTCAGAACAGGGTGGAGGTATACTGTTTTGGTGATATAGTGAGTAGGTGTATTGCAGCAGATATTTTCCTATTTAAAAACAAAACCTTTGTCATTCTCTGCCTCTCCCCCAACAGGCATCTCTCCTAACCTTCCCAGTTCTTACCTAGAGATCACTTAGTCTAAAACTGAAATAATTAAAAAAACCTAATTTTGTGACTTGACTTTGAGTTTCACGTCAGCCAAATTGGATCAGTGCAAGTCTGTCTGCAATAGCAAAACACAACTGTGTGTTGGTTTCCAGAAGTGCAGGATGATGATAAAATTGTTTCCACCCAAACCTCAAAGATCTTGTTTTAATTGAGGCATAACGCTTATTGCAGTAGTCCAATGCTTGGCATGAACAACTTGATAGTATTTATTAAAACTTGAGTCGCTTGTGAGCGTATACTAAGGCACAGTTGTCTGTGCTCCAGTTAGTTGCTATTGTGGTCCTAGTGTAACCATCAGTATTTACCATAGGCCCTGTTGTAGCTCTGTTTTCAAGTGGAAGTTGGTCTGGAAGAAAGTTCTATACAGAAACCTGTTGTAATATTCATCCTGAGTATATGGACTTAGGTCCACCCTGGCTGGGGGAGGAGCTCAGTCGGGGGCTGGGCTGGGCCCTGCACTGGCTGGGGGAGGGGCTGATGCTGGCAGGTTGTGGGGGCTCTGTTGGGGGCTCGGGCCAGGTTCTTCGTTAGCTGGGGAGGAGGCTGGGGCTGTTACAGGGTGGTGGTGGTGGTTCGGGGGCGGGGGCTCCATTGGAGCAGGGCTGGGCCAGGCCCAGCACTGGCCAGGGAAGGGGCTGGGGCTGGTATGGCCTAGGGCAGGGAGGCTCACTTGGGGGGCTGTGCTTGGTTCTGTGTTGGCCATGGAAGTGGCTGGGGCTGGCATGGTGCTGGGAGGGGGGCTGTGCTGGGGAGCCGGGGGAAGGAGGCACCAGGAAGGTGCAGTGGGAGTATCTGTTGAGGGGGTCTGGGCTGGACCTTGCACTGACGGGGAGGGGCTGGGGCTGACATGGTGCAGGGTATGTGTGTGTGTCTCTTGGGGGTCTGGGCCATGCCTCCCACTGGCCAGAGAAGAGGCTGGGGCCAGCACAATGTAGTTGTGGGGGCAAACATGGTAGAACCTTGTCTGTACAGATGGACACAGCACAAATAATATGTATGATTAAATAAGGTGCTCTGTAGAAGTGTAATGTTTTTACTTACCAAATCTTCCTTTGGCGATCTTCAAGGAAAGTAAACTATAACGCATTGTTTGTACCCTTAGGGAAAAGAGCTTGTATTTTTACTATTTAACACAAGAAATTATTAACTTGAATACTTAAATTGGCAACAGCTTCTGTAGTATTAATTGGGGAAACACAATAGGCTGTCACCTAGCTATTAAACCATTTACAGTTTTAGAAATCAAACCCAGCACCTTTTTACATTTCATTCATTAGTCAGCTGGTAGACAGTAAAGATTGACTTATGGGTGGGCCCTAACAAGTTCAGATTCTATTTTCATCAATTTTATGGCCATGGTACAGGTTGTACCTCCCTGTTTGTGTACCCTTGGGACCTGAGTGGTCCTTCAGAGCTGGAGAGAGGCAGATGCTGGCAATGAACCCCATTCTGAAGGCAGAGCAGCAGTGTAAAAGTAAAGATGGTATGGTACTTCTACACTGCTTCTGGCAGTGTGCTGCCTTCTGAGTTGGGCACCTGGCCAATAGCCACTGATCTCTGGCCGCCCAGCTCTGAAGGCAGTGCAATATTGCACCCCACTAAAATCTTCCGTGGGCAAAGACCCACTTCGTCAGAGGCAGATCACCTGCATCTGACAAAGTGGGTCTTTGCCCATGAAAACTTATGCTCACACATTTCTGTTAGTCTATAAGGTGCCACAGGACCTCTCATTGCTTTTGCAGATCCAGAGTAAAATGGCTACCACTCTGGTACTAAAATCTTGTGACAACACCCCCTGCCCTTTAAATACCTCTTAAGTCAGGACCCCACTTTGAGAAACACTGGTCTCCTGAATGAAATTCCTATAAGTATATGGTAAAAGCACCCAAAAACCAGATTTTGTAATATGTGATGCTTTTTCATGACTATGAATTTGATACGGCCCTGTTTATGGGTATACCATGATCCCTTAGAAGAGGAGCCAGGCAGAAGAATTAGTAGTCAAAGTTAGTTTTAAGGTATAGCTCCGCTTAAGGCACATTCCAGTAATCAAGTTTGAGGTGACAGATGCAGGTCTCAGTATAAATATCCATACACCCAGAAGATCATAATCTTTCCAACTGCATCTTGAAAATCAAAACAATAATGCAGTTACATGGATTGCTGCTGAATTTCACAGAGCACTACGGAGTGTTTAGCAGCAGCTGATATTGAGTGATATCCCCTTCACCACTCCATCTCCAAAGTTGAAAGGCAAATCAATATATGGTAGTCTTCCTCAGCTGGAATGCTCATACTTCTGTCATTTCTTAGATTCTGGTCCTCTCTGCTCCACCGCCTCTTCTTTCTGTACGTATTATCACCGCCTTATCTGGGTTGAGTCCAAGACACCTGACACATGGGGTCTTTTCACCACATTATCTCGGTTTGAATATCTGGAAATACAGAAATTTGTATGTTTTCTATATTATGATATGTAATTCCCCTCAAGACTTAAAAGCATATTGAACAGGAAGGGTGACAGAAGAGAATCTGGTAGAGCCTTGTATAAACGAACAAACAGTAGTTCATGAGTACTTCTCACTGGCATTTCTCCAGAAACTCCAGACCCACTTAAGCAATTCTGTCCCCACTGCTGTTGTCTGCAGTCACACCAACAATAAGTTTAAAAAAAGTCATATGTTTGTCAGTATTTTTTGGGACAGACTTGTGGTTTGTCTTTTAAAACTGCATGGCTAAAGTTGGGTTACTACATCCTTATTCTTGTGCCTGAGTAAATGGCTGGAGTTAAAAAGTGTCAAACTCTCAGTAGTTTTTATTGACCTTAGTAGGAGCTGTTAGTTGCTTATTGCTTTTGAAAATCAATTTTAAGTGTCTCTGTTTTTGAAAAATCTTGGGAACCATTTATAAGCAAGTATAGTGCTTTTGTAGAACATATTTATAACATTTTAGCAGCAACAAAAATAAAATGGAATGAGGCATGAGTTCCATAGGAATGTGAGTAAACTAAATCTGGTCTTTACAACTAACCAGACATTTCAAACCATGGCAAGAGCTGGACTCTGAAATTATTAATCTATTAATAAGCCGGAAAAAACACCAGCAGCCAAATTGCAAGCTATTCCATGCTACGTTGAATTTAATGGGTTCAGATTGTTGTACATCATGCCTCTTATTCTTGACCTTTATGCATAAATCTCTTGATGCAAAGACTAGCCAGCCATGTCAGAATGGCTAACAAGGAGAATTATTGTATGTTTGTGTATTTTGCAAGCACATATTTGACGTAACTTTTCAAAAAGGCTATCTTGTGTCTCCCTGGGTTCCAAAAGTAACATAGTAGTACAGTACTTTGTTTTGCCCCTTCTGCTGCCTAGATAATATGAAGGGCCTGGTAAAAGTAGTATTTAACGAAGTTCCACAAAAGCAGTGGAATACTATTCTTACCATGTACACTGCATATTATGATAGTATTTTACGACAGTCTGCTTTACTCAAAGTGCATGTTAAACTTATAAAACTTAACAGATATTGGCAAACATTTGGGGAATGAAGGTGGAAATCCCTACAATTTAATACGTTTGGAAAATAATGCTGTTTCTCCATTAACTTTCAGCAATACTGCAACTATATAGTGAGCTTTTGTGAATCACTTCTGAGCTTGGCTTCCATTTGCAAATAAAGTAATGCTTTTGACTTTTTTTTTTTTTAAAAACAAAACAAAACAATAAAGTGGGATTACAGTGGAGTCTGCATAATAGCAACCTGGATTTTAACATTCTGGTTAATATCTTAGTTTTTCCAGGATCTGACTAAATCCCATCTCATTGACTTTAATGTTTTGGAAATTGGGAACAGCGTGCCACATGTTGAGGGTAGTGGGTTTTTTGGAAGAAAGGCCTGCTACAGGCAGATTTGCTGGGCTACAGCCATGGCAGGCAGTCCTGAAATGTGCGTTCTCTGACTGCAGCCATGCAAACCTCCCTGTTTACAGGTACTGCATCTGAGGTAGTGGGCTGTGAGCTGGGATGGGAGGCTGTAACTGACATGCTGGAGCTGTGTAGTACCTTTCCCTCTGCTATTCAGGCTGCCACCTGCAAGTGGGCTGCCTATAAGGAAGGAAGTGCAGGGATTGGCTGAGCATTGGGGTATGAAAGAACTCCTGGGCAGCTTTGTGGTCCCTCAGTACCCCCAACTTCTTTAAAGCCTTAAGGTCCAGTCTGTAGCCCTTCCCCCTCCAACCCCCTCTTTTGCTGTGCTGCCCACAGGCAGATGTACTTTCGCTAGCTGCAGTCCTGCACATCTAATTAGTAATTCAATAATGATTACTTTAATCTGGAGCAAGAGAAATTTAGTGTAATCTCTGGAATAGACTTCCAAAGGGAGGTTGTGGAATAGTTCTTAAAAACAGGTTGGACAAACATCTCTCAGGGATACTGTAAGTTTACTTGGTTCTTGCTTAGCTCAGGTCTTTCCATGATTAATTGACTAGAAAAACGTGTGGGGAGAGGAAGGAGATGTGGAGGGCTGGCTAGGTAGTGCTTTAAACCACTGTCATCTAGAGATGAGAGTTCATGGGTTGACGTTGACTAGGTAAATTGAAAGTTAATTCTTCAGGGATACTTTTATATGCCAGTGGTAGACAAAATTAATTTGGTCACCTTAATGCAACCTCCCTGTGTGCATGCACACACTCAAGATGTAGAGTTTTGCATGGGGCAACTAACACAGAAAGAGGGATAAACATTGATACCATCAGCTTGTTAAAATGACCACTTTAGTTTGATTCTATGAATTACAAAACATACTGGATGATTTTCTTGACCTTAGTGTCACAACAACAGTCTAAAGGGTTAAAACTTATCCTTTGATAAATTTGCAGAGAGGTCATTGAAACAAAATAGTGCTGCTGGCACATCTTGTTGACATAATTATTATCTTGGTCTTATGATCCCTTGAGTATATGGGTTACCATAGTCCTCCTTGTCTTCACATTTACATAGTTCTGTGCAGCACTGATTGTTCTGAGTACAGACCAGGGTAAAAGTGGATGATTTAAAATAAAGGCTTTTAAAAATCATCAATAAAATACTTATATATAAAATGAGTTATAATTATAAACACACTACATATACTTAGTCTCATAAAAGTTAATGGCTCTAGTATGTCCAGCTTAACTACTGGCGCTTGTTTCTTGAATGTTCTGGGCTTTCAATTGCTGTTTCTCAGCAGATTGAAAAGTAACTCATGCAAAGAAAGACACAAACTGGAGAAGGTTGGTTGTTTTTTCTTTTTTTTTTTAATCTTTTTAATCTCTGCTTATGTGGTGGTGGAGTCTGGCCAAGCACAGCAACGGAGCTAGTGAAGACATTGTCTTGGGACAGAGACAATATATAGGAAAGGACAGAGGCATCACAGAAGGGAACACAGTAGTGAACTAGGAAGAAAAAGGGAAGACAAACTTTTCGATGGCTAGATGGAGACTTATGTAACTTAGGTCTTTTCTGTCTTGTTCTGGTCATACTGCACTGCTGCCAACTTCTGGAAATTATGGTTTTTCCATCACTCTTTCAGTGTCGTAAAATATTTGGAGTCACAAGTGCCCTTTGTTTTGAGAACCTTAAACAAAATTTTCTTTCTCTCCCCCACCTCCCATGCCGAATAACGACACAAGGTCACACCTTGTTAATACACTGACAATAGGAGATCAAAACTAAAAGCAGTCAAGTAGCACTTTAAAGACTAGCAATAGGACAATATTTGACAATAGGAGGTATGTTACAGCAGTGTGTGAATCATAGATTGTGTATGCACAGGTATGAGGTGATACTTTTCAGTTGTGCTGGTAATGGCCTGTTCACTCAGGATGTTATCAGTATGCTCCATTTTTGGAAAGTAAGGAACAGCAAGGTCCAAAACAGCTGCATCAGGTCACTTTAATTATTGTGGTTCCTTTGACACCAAGATACCCCAAAGTCACAGTAGCCGTGTCTACACGTGCATGCTACTTCGAAGTAGCGGCACTAACTTCGAAATAGCTCCCGTCATGGCTACACGTGTTGGGCGCTATTTTGATGTTAACATCGACGTTAAGCGGCGAGACATCGAAGCCGCTAACCCCATGAGGGGATAGGAATAGCGCCCTACTTCGATATTCAACGTCGAAGTAGGGACCGTGTAGTCGTTGCGCGTCCCGCAACATCAAAATTGCGGGGTCCTCCATGGCAGCCATCAGCTGAGGGGTTGAGAGACGCGCTCTCTCCAGCCCCTGTGGGGCTCTATGGTCACCGTGTGCAGCAGCCCTTAGCCCAGGGCTTCTGGCTGCTGCAGCTGGAGATCCATGCTGCATGCACAGGGTCTGCAACCAGTTGTCGGCTCTGTGTATCTTGTGTTGTTTAGTGCAGCTGTGTCTGGGAGGGGCCCTTTAAGGGAGCGGCTTGCTGTTGAGTCCACCCTGTGACCCTGTCTGCAGCTGTGCCTGGCACCCTTATTTCGATGTGTGCTACTGTGGCGTGTAGACGTTCCCTCGCAGCGCCTATTTCGATGTGGTGCTGCGCAACGACGATGTTGAACGTCGACGTTGCCAGCCCTGGAGGACGTGTAGACGTTATTCATCAAAATAGGCTATTTCGATGTAGCGTTCACGTGTAGACGTAGCCAGTGGGACACACAGCATGCAGAAACTCTCTTGTCTGCTTCTTCTTGGGTACAGGGAAAGTCTACTGGTGATGGACTTGGCTATTTTGTTTGTACACTCATCCCTCGATATACGAGCACGATTGGTTCCCAAATTTCTGTTCGTGGGCAGAATCTCGTAAGAGCGACATTAAATTCCCATTAAAATACATGTGAAAGTCTCCAATTCATTCCAAGGGCTTGTAACTTGACATAAACCAGTTGAGTTTAGGTACTCTTTCTGATGTATTTGAATAGTTTGGCACCAGAAATAGGATGTAGTGTAGGTGTGTATGTAGAGCAGGGATTTCCAACCTACGGGTCAGAACCCAAATGGGTCCTGTTAGATTTGTTAAAGGCTACCAGCTGGGCAGTTTCCAGCTGCATGTGGCTATTAAGAAACTGCACATGGGTTCTTTAATACTGTCGCCTCAGGCAGATATCAATAGTGATAGCTGCCATCTCCAGCAGTTCTCTTGATCACTAGCGATAGCAATTACCGTATGCTTATATGCTGAAACCTTAACACTTGAGTTAATTGCTGGGAGCAGGAGGGTTGGGGGAGCCACCCAGCCTAGCAGCCCCAGTGAAGAGGCTACCGGAGGAGGAGGAGTGTTTAAGGTTGGGGCTGTTGAGGGATGTGGGCGGGGGGGTCTAAGACTGGGGTAAGTTTGGGGCTGCAGGGAGAGTCTAATGCTGGGGGTGGTTTGGGGCTGCTGGGAGAGGTGTAAAGCTGGAGGCAGTTTGGGGCTGCTGGGGGAACTTTAAGGCTGATGGTAGTTTGTGGCTGCTGGAGGGGGAGGTCTAAGGCTGGAGGAGGTTTGCGGGGGTGTTTAAGGCTGGATGTGGTTTGGGACTGTTGGGAGGCAGTTTAAAACTTGACTGAGGATGAGGTTGAGGGGGGCGGTCTAATACAGTAAGCCCTGGAGTTACCCAAGGGTTGTTCCTGCAACCCCTGCATAATTAAAATTTTCCTGCAAGGGGAGTGGAGCCAGGAACCACCAGGGCTGGTCAGTTTCCTGGGTCCCAGAGTGGCAGGAGCTCAGAACCAGGGGCAGGCTGGTTCCAGTCTCCCCATGGCTTGCAAGGCTGGGAAGCTGATGGTCTCATGGCTGGTCGGTTTCACGTTCCCGCCATTGCAGGGGAGGAAACCAGGCTAAGTGCCTTCTCCCTCTCTTTCCCTGGCAGAAGGCCTGTCAGACAGCTGCATGTCTGAGGGAAGGGAGGGAGAAGGCTCCAGCTGTGGGTCTCCCCACCCCCAGCCAGGGACCCCATGGCTGGAGCTGAGCCAGCTGCAGGGCTGTGGGTCTTCCTGCCCCCAGGCCAGAGATCCTGCTCATATAAGTGGGGGAAGTTCACTCATATAGTGAATAAAGGGTGTGTGTGTGTGTGTGTGTGTGTGTGTGTGTGTGTGTATAATGTTCCTCATTTTAGTGAGTACTCATAAGTAAAGTAATCATTAAAAGAGGGATGAGTGTATTGAGGGTGCACCTACATTGTTGGATGCATTTTGTACCATACATTCATATAGGAATTTTACTTGTTACTGCTTGTTGGATGCAACACCTAGAAATCTTTTTCCCCATGCAGCTGCAGGGGATCTACCAATCAGCTGGTATTTCTTTCATCCAACATTAAATTCTGTCCAGCACAATCTTTTTGCAGTTTTCAAGTACTGTTGTCATATCTATTAATTCTCTAGTCGAAGTCTTTAACTTTGTCAAATCCTTTTAGGACCTCCCTGACCTACTCTGCAGCCAATTTATTAGATGTGTGGAATTTGTCTCCAGACATCATTTGCATGACATCTCTGATTTACACTGTAGTTTCTTTGTTGCATGCTCTTAGCGCATAGATTCTTTCAGCTAATACCGTAAGTCATCTTCGTCCATTTCTTTCATTGTTCCTGTAAAAAGTGACATAGGTAGAGTTCCTTTTGGGTGATGAGAACAGTTGCCATTGAAACATCTTTTCTGTACCTTGTTTAGGACAGGTCTTTGTGCAAACTATTTCTCTAATGATAGCTACTGTGATTTCTCCATCCCTTCTCAGACAAAAATTTGATAACCTTTGCCATGTCAGCAAATGTGTTGATGCTATAGTTCTTGACTAGGCAGAAGAAGCTTGAGGTCCTTTCAGACTCAAGTTCTCTACTTACAAATCTCTCCATTTGTTGCTTGCCAGTATCTGTTTTCAGTGGACACTCTTGTACACCTGGGCTACGTCTACACGTGAAGCCACCATCGAAATAGGCTATTTCGATGAATAACGTCTACACGTCCTCCAGGGCTGGCAACGTTGATGTTCAACTTCGACGTTGCACGGCACCACATCGAAATAGGCGCTGCGAGGGTACGTCTACACGCCAAAGTAGCACACATCGAAATAAGGGTGCCAGGCACAGCTGCAGACAGGGTCACAGGGTGGACTCAACAGCAAGCCGCTCCCTTAAAGAGCCCCTCCCAGACACAGTTGCACTAAACAACACAAGATACACAGAGCCGACAACTGGTTGCAGACCCTGTGCCTGCAGCATGGATCCCCAGCTGCCGCAGCAGCAGCAGCCAGAAGCCCTGGGCTAAGGGCTGCTGCCCACGGTGACCATAGAGCCCCGCAGGGGCTGGAGAGAGAGCATCTCTCAACCCCCCAGCTGATGGCCGCCATGGAGGACCTGGCAATTTCGACGTTGCAGGATGCGGATCGTCTACACGGTCCCTACTTCGATGTTGAACGTCGAAGTAGGGCGCTATTCCGATCCCCTCATGAGGTTAGCGACTTCGACGTCTCGCCGCCTAACATCGAAGTTAGTGCCACTACTTCGAAGTAGCGTGCACGTGTAGACACAGCTCTGATGTTAGTAGCTGTCCAGTAGATATGTCAAGTACCTCTGGTTGTGAATCACGGTCAGATGGGTTTGTTAAAGACATGATTGGTAAGACCTCTAATGTAATTCTGCTGCTTTCTTCTCTTATGGTTTTTTGTGTATTTATTCAGAATCTGGCTTGAGAGTCCATCCAAACAGAGCTGGCTTCTTTCTTCAGTCCCACTCCCATTTCTGCCCTTAGAGATTCTTTGGCAGTCTTCTCTTCTTGAGTTGTTCCAATTCCATTGAAAGAGGCCTGATATACAGCACATTCCCTACATTCAAAGGTAGTATGTACTATTTCATGGTGGTTTTTAACATATCAAGAGCAAACATTTGTATCTGTATTGCATAGTCAGGTCTCTTTTTTTTTTTTTTTTTTTTTTTTTTTTTTTTTTAAATACAGTAGACAAGTATGGTGTGCTCTGCATAGGTAAAGTTTCCAGTGGGACTCTTTCTCTGCACTGACATCTGGATGAAGATTCTGTATAGTGAAAGTGATCACAGAACTTTAATATTGGAGACTGGGCATACTTTCAAGTTTGAAATTCCTCTAATAGTGATAGCATATTCTGAGTTACAGCATCATCAAGCAGTTCAGTGACACGTTCTGAGGATTCATTGTCTTCAGATTCAAACATCATTTGTGTGCCAGCCAGCCTGTCAGAAAAGTGATGGAATTATATATCTCCTTTGTGCTCTCACCATTTGAAAATGAATAAACTTTCAGAGCACTCAAGGCCTCACATGTTAGAATCAAGCCACAGAGCACAGTTGAATTGTTTATCAACAAGGCTGCAAGTTTGTCATGAAGGTTATTGAAGTCACGGATTGTGTGCAGGATTTTCATTTTTTTTTTTTTTTTTTTTTTTTTTGGGCACAGAATTCCCTTAGTAGTAGGTAATGCTGTCTGTAGAGAGAGAGAAACGGTGCTGCTCTATTTTTAGTCTCCTTGATGCAGGAGTTTGCAGCATGTGGCTCTTTAAGGATTTGTTTGTGGCTCCGGATACTATAATTGCGATGTGTTTTTGTTTTGTGTGTTAAACAAAAAAACCCTCCTGATTATTTTCTAATAAATTGTGAATGTCTAACAGCCCAACAATGAACAAATCATATCTAAATAGCAAATGTTGTTCTTAAAATAGGGTTACAAAAAGTATGATTTGAGGTTTAAGGACCGTCTCGTATTCATGTACATTGTGGCTCTGGAATGTTGGGGTGTGGTGTGTGTTTTTTTTTTTTTTTTGTTTTTTTGTTTTTTTTACTGAATTGGGGAAAAAAGGACTCTTCCTCCTGTTTTGGTTACCAACTCTTGCCCTAATGTATAATACTTATTTGACAGAAAATATTAAGACAATCATTATCTTCAGATGACAATTTCGGTTGCACTTAATGTTAATTTTTTCCCTTGAGTCCTAGTTTTCTCTTAAGCCATGGTTACAGTACAATGATCTGTCGATAGAAGTCACCGTTTGAAGAGGTTTCCTGACAAAACTTTTATCAACAGGGTACACACAAAAGCCAATCAGAAGAGCTCTCCACTCTCTGCAGAGTGGCTGGACTGCTCATCTGCTTTTTCGACAAAACAGGCACCCAGCAGCATAGCTGACAGGGCTGCCTGTTGTCCTGGATGCCCTGTCTGTCAAGAGAAGGCCCTCCTTTCTCCCCTCCCCCAATGGCTGAGCTGCAGAATGCGGAAGTGCTGAGTTTGGTCAGCAAACTGTCCGCAAAATGCATTTTATGTGTGCATGTTCCACCAGTTTTGTGGACAAAACCGGGGTTTTGTCTGCAAAACTCGCTAGTGTAACCATAGCCTTAAATTCTAAAAAGCAAAATGACCCTCAATTTCTGGGAAGAAGGATGACCTGCACAGTTTTAATTCTGACCTTGCATCACCATTCTTTTGATTGCAGGGATGGAGCTGTTGATTCATTTTTGTCAGTCTGTGGTTTGCTTACAATTGCTGTTCCCAACAGAAGAGAACTTTAATTGTATAGTGGCAGTTGAAGACTGAAGCCTTTAATGCCCTGATACAGTCTGTAGAGAAATTTTAGCTCTGATTGAGCTAGCATGCTAAAAATAGTGTAGCCTATAGTACCATGAGTAGTGTACAGAGTAGGCCTCTGGGGGGGTACATATCCAGGATCTGGGACCAGATTATACTTGGGGCTGCAAGCCTGTGACACATCAGCTGCCATTCTAGTTTTAGCGGGCAAGATCAATCAGAGAGTGGGTATGTCTGAGTTGGAAAAATTGATCTTCCATCTTTGATACACACATGTAAGTAGGCCTTAATCTTGTGCAAATCCACTTGCAGGTTTGGGGCTCAGCTTTCTGGGCTCTTAATAAAAGAGTCCTATTGAAAGTAAACCTTACCTATTCTTCCTAAAAGAGTTCTAGATTCACTATTTCCCTATGCTACCTTTTGTGTGACTCTGGCTGGTTCTACCTTTTTGAGTTCCAAGATGTTCCTGAGCTTTAAAACCCTCCAGGCCTCTCTGCATGTCAATGATTCTAGGCTGGGGTCAGCAACTTTCTAGGGAGTGTGCTGAAATTTGACCTTTTTATCTCTATGTACAGTCCATGTGCCAGTGATACTTTTTAAAGTCACTAATAGTCCTACTTACAACAGCTTAGTTAATTAATACATATACAGAGCTTTACTATTTCGGTGGTGGTTGGTAGCATTAGCTGTTCTTTTGTTCATCCACAGGCGGTGTGTCTTTGAGCAAGCTCCCAGCTGCATGAGGGTGGAGGGGTGAAGCTGAGCTCCTATCTGGCATGCCAATAAAAATCAGGTTACCTGCTACGCTTGGCACCTGTGTTAGGGGTTGCTGACCCCTGTTCTAGGCTCAAGTATCTAGCGTGCCTGAAACGCTCAATGTTTGTTATTGAGGAAGGAAAATATTGTAGCTAAGGCACTAGTCAGGAACTTCAGATTATTTTAATGAATAAACAGATAAGTACAGTATACTGCATTTAAAAGCCTAGGTCAAGAATAAAGGTCCTGATGTGCTTAGGCGTTGCTTGGAAAAACAGCTAATAGTTTCAGTTCCCACCTCTTCTTTGGACAGGTTATTTTAAACTTTGTCCCAGTTCCATCTCTGAAAAACAGTAACAACAGTATTTTTCCTTTTTCTGTATTTTTTGTTTTTAAACTGTAAGGTTTTCTTACGGGCAGGAACTGTCTTACCTATGTTTGTACAAGGTCTAGAAAGGGCACCTCTGAATTCTATTTCAGCACTAAAAAGAGTTCCCAGATAAAACTGTACCACTGATCACTTTGCCATCTTGAAAAATAATCAGATTTCTTGAAAGGTGAAGACACCCACGACTCTCAGTACTGTTATTTAGCTCTACATTACCCCAAATGTCTTCCAAGAGACTCGCAAGCAGTGGAAGCCCTGGTAATGCTACTAAGCATAAGCATAGGTTTTTTTAATGCTCTAACTACATATTTCCTTGTGGCAGTACAGTGAAGTTATGTAACCACACATACTTGCTCATGAAGAGAGCTGGTAAGCCCTGGCTAGGTGTGGGCTTATAAAGGGTGTTTCAGTGCAGTCATACATTACTAGACACCGTTGTAAGCAATGTTTTGTTTATTCCCCTTGGTAAAATAAAGACCCGCTCACTATAATATTGGCCTCCCATGGTTTGGCAAATTCTCTGGTTTGGCACTAGTCAGGTCCCAAGTTCAGTCTATACTAGCAGCACATTCTAATGTTCTCTGTTAGCAACGAATAGAACACCATACAGTAAACTCTTATATTGGGCATTCTGTTAATCTTAAGTAAATGTTAGTTACGTTTTCCATAAGTACAGTATATGAGAGGAAATACAGTATAAGTTTACAATGTATAATACTACTGTTGTTGGTGAATGAAGCACTCTGGGTATATTTTTGTTTGTTTCTTAATGTCTATTTCTTTCTTTTCACTATTTTCCAGAATACTTGAATATCTGGCAATCTCACAGTTCTGAGACTGCTGGATATGAAAGAGTTTTTTTGGAAGTCCATTTGTGAATGCCAAAAGGCAAAATTGGTTCCCCTCCTCAAACTTAATGAACAGACTGAAGCTTCTGGACATTGCAGTTGTGAAGATCAGAGGGGCTAGCATAATTGCTGGGTCACTGGGCAAAGTGGGGAGGTGGTAGGGCCTCAGGCAGAAGAGGTGGGGCTGGGACAACCAGCCCTGAGTGCTGCCTGAATTGTGCCATGCTGCAGCCTCCTCCCCCAGCCCTCGGAGCTGTGCGGTGCTCCAATGCTTATTTAAAGGGCCCAGGGCTCTAGCTGCTACCAGTACCGCATTAGTAGCGGCTGGAAGCCCTGGGACCTTTTTAATCATGGACCTTGGGACAACTGCACCCGTGACCCTGGCGAAGACTCTGTGGGCATGGGGTATATCACCTTGTATTTGTTTTTCCACACTGGGTTGAAGAGAATTGCAAAATATTTACACTGTGGTGGGCAAAAATCCAGAGGTGGCTTGCGTGGCAAGGCCATTGGTGCTTTTATTTTCCTATCTGTCCCTAGGTACGACCGCTTGTAGCTCCTGTTGCCCATGGATTGTCATTCCCATTCAGTGGGAGCTGCAAGTGGCTGTACCTGGGGACATGCAGGTAAGTCAGGTGCTGGTGACCCGTCAAGAACGAATGCCTCCAGCCTGCTTATGACGTGCACCCCGACTTACACTGTTGTTTTTGAATTATCTTAGGTAGAATTTATGGCACTAGACCATCCTTTTGACCTTTCTACCTTATATATCAGGTTACAGTGTGAGAAATTTCTGCAAAATGGTTCTGTGGGTTTGTTCTTTCTCAGTTGATGCTCCCAGGAGTTTCACCAATGACTTCAAAGAAAACAGGATAAAGCCCTATAATGCACTATGATGTATTAGTAATGCTTTTAAAAATCAGGGCATCATATTCTAACTTTCTGTAATCCAGGGTGGCTTGTGTTTTTTGGTGGGGGGAGAACCAGCATCTTTGGGAATGCTCAAAAATCAAATAGTCTTGCTATGACTATTATGGAGGCACTGGTTTTAACTCAAAAGTTAAGCTGGAGTTCAGTTTTGCATTTAAGTCAAGGATTCTAGGTCATTGATACATGTGGTGGGGGAACACAATGTACAGTAATCCCTCGATTTATGTGGAGGTTGAGTCCTGGGCAACCTCCGCTTAAGTTCAATTTTGTGTAAATTGAGGAGGGTGGGGGTGCATGGTGGGCGGGGCAGGGCAGCCACGTGGCCCCTGGCTTCTCGTGGCTGGGGAGCCCAGCACACAGACAGAAGCTTGCAGCATGGTTTCTCCCAGTTGGGAGAAGCTGTACTGCAGGTAACTGTGTGCCCACTGCACTCTTCCAGCTGTGGGAGCTAGGCTCTGGAGTTCGGGGTGTGGGCGCAGTTTCGATTTGCACTTAACTCCTGTCCTGATAAATCTAAGTAATTGGTGGTTACAATTAAGCAGCCTCCAGCTTCCAAGTATAACTGTCACAGTATTTACAGAACATGGAGCAGGTGCCAACTGTCGTATGTTTGGGCAGTGTCATGGACAGTAGTATAGGTGATTTGGAGGGTGATTGAAAGATAGCATCAGTTGCTATCATGTTTCAGGCCCCTTGGTTGCCTCTGTAGGGTCATTGTGGCACGAAGCTTGCAACAAAGCTGAAGATCTGTAGAACTAGGGTTATACCAATGCTGTGACATAGAACAACATGGACATTTAGGAAGGGTGAAGAACACCAGATTGATGTGTGTGGTTCTTGTAATCTTGCCCTATGTCTAGACTAGAGGATTTTGTTGACAAAACCTGCGGCATGTCCGAATTCCCATGGGTGTTCTGTTGACAGAAGGCAGCACTTTTTGTCAACAGCTGTACCCTGCTCTCCACAAGGAAGAATGCCCTCTGTCGGCAAAAAGCCCATCTGGATGTTCAGGGGGTGGGGGGGGTCTTCTGTCGACAAAAAGGGCTTCTGGGACACCAACCTTCCCCATCTGCTGTGCTTCCAGTTGGCTGTTTTGCTAGTAGAGCAGCTGGGCAGTCCAGCTGCTCTCTGTCAACAGAGTGCATTGCTCTTTTGGTCCATAGTCTGGACATGCTCTGTAGAAAGAAGTTTTGTTGGAGGATATGTTCCAACAAAAACTTCTATTGATAAATCGCTCTAATCTAGACATAGCCTTTGTCAGCTCCATGTCAAGTGGCATGTGCAAGATCAAAAATGTGGCAACCACCTCCATTTGCACTGGCTTGTTTTTTTGGGCAGCTTTCTTGGTATGGGCCTATTACAGTGGGTATAAATGAAATATAAAGTCAGATTGCCTTAAGAACCTTGGAAGAACTTAATCCTGGTGACTCTTGATCTGCAAGCAGGTTGTATCCCTTCTTATGTGCCATGATGAGGACAATCCATTCTTGTAGTGTTGTTAAACTTAAAACGTTCATGTGTATCTTGAACCTTCACTACATTTTGTTATTGATTATTTTGTCTTCAAATTTGAAGAAACAGAACTTTTCTTCAGTGTGTGTGTGTGTGTGTACGTGTACCTAATTTTTTTATTCTCGGAGCTATATATACGTTACTCCTTATCTGTTTCACCAACATAAGTAGGCTCTAATGACTTGGTGATGAACTTATACTTAAACCTAATGCTTTTGGAATCCGCTTCAAAAAAAGATGATTGCATCTGTTTGTTCTCTTCATTTGTAGTGCATCTAGCAGTGTTGAAATGTGGGTATTGTAGGCTCAAACCATAATTTCTAGGATTGTCAATGAGACAACCACAATGTAATGCATTCACAGAAGAAACATAATTAACTACTCCTAACTTTCCTTTACACATCCCAGTGAGCTTCTGTAAGTCTGGCATATAGTTGGCCAAGTATATTTTTGAGGTATAAATTCTCAATGGAATCCTCTGAGTTTGTCAGGACTGACTTGCCCTAGTGTTTTCCCTACTGATACAAATCCATCTCTTTCTGATAAAACATGAAGGTCCCCTTTCTGAGTGTCAACAGGACTTAATGCCATGGACTTCAAAGTGTCAGGTGTGTTCAGTTAGGTTGTATTACTTGGATGAGGTGTAATGTCCACTGAAGTAAAAAAAAAAAAGTAGTAAATGGTGAGTGAGGGCCAGCAGGTTTCCAACATGCACCTGTAATGAAACTCAACTTGATACAAAGTTGTTTTTATACTGAATGGCCAAGACCTTGGTATTGAATTATGCCAGATTCTGGCCACAGTCTTTGTTCAAAAATCTTTAACATAAAATTACACAAAACAGGCTGCAAAACTTCTTTTGTTCTAAGTGAGCCAAATGTGGCAGATTCACAAACAAAGGGGGTGTGTCTACACTTGCATTCCTCTTTTGAAAGAGGTATGCAAATGAGGTACAAATTTGCATATTCAGCACCATTTGCATGTTGTAATTTCAAAAGAGCAGCATCTACACGGGCTTTCTTCTTTCGAAAGAAGCTCTTAAAGTAAACCCCATCTTCGAAAGAATCCTTCTTCCCATTAAATGAAGGGAAGAAAGATTCTTTCAAAGATGAGGTTTACTTTTGAAAGAGCAGCATCTACACTGGCTTTCTTTTCGAAGGAAGCTCTTTTGAAATTACAATATACAAATGAGGCACTGAATATTCAAAATTATACCTCATTTGCATTTTCAGTTTACCTCATTTGCATGCCTCTTTAGAAAAGAGGCATGCAAGTGTAGACACACCCAGACTGTTTGTGGCTCCTCGGCATCAAACAAGAGCTAATGTAGCGCACACCTTGGGTGGGAAAGAAGTAACTGGAGCTTATCTTGAATTATAGCATCGTAATTCATTGGAGAGGTGCTTAAAAATCTGCTTACTAGCAGAGAAGGAAGAGAGAACATTCTCTTCCTCAGCCCAGTTCAAGAAAAGGTCTAACATGTCAGCATGAGGGATATCACAGATGCCAATCAGAGCCCAGAAAGAGACAGGTAGCATTTATAATTGTGCCAATATATGTATTGATTATTTGTTTTATGTTTCAAGACCAGAATGTCCCTATGGAAAACAACCACCAGAAGGTGCCACCTGGGGTTCCTAATGGCTAGGAACTGGAATTTAACCTCAGGGATAGAACCTTTTGTATTCACATGTAAAAACTGGAGTGGAGCGGAGCACTTACATAATCTTTTAGATAATTGTCATCTTTGTGCTCATTATGTCTTCCTGCTAGCATCTGTCCAGAGGCTTTGGGGAACGCCCAACCCCTTTGATTCCCTCCACCCATTGGCATGCTATATAATTTGTTGTAATCAGCTGTTTGTCAGGTTCATTGAACCTAACCAGCAAAATGACACTCTGACAGCTGTGCGTAATAAAGGCAGGGACCCCAGTTTGCAATAGGCTAATACCTGTAAGAAATTTTAAGTTGCTGTCATCCCTGGATCGTTGACAGCAATGAGGGTGTGGTCAGGGTGATGCTTTCTGTTGCAGTGAGCATGTTCTTGGTGTCTGCCTAAATCTCATTAAATTGCTTGCCATAGTTATAGATTTTATTTAACAAGTAATGTGTTGGGTGTAATGCTAGTTGAGTAAGACCTAATGTAAATTTCAGCCCCTGTACTTGAAGTCAGGGCTTGCTATACAGAATTTTCACAGTTTAGATATCTAATTGCATAGTTTGTTACACTTGTTTTCTTAAATGTTATCTAGCAATTGGAGTCTTTGAGTTACATTACTATATTTATTCAAAGACAAATAAGTTTTTTGTCTTATTTTAGATTTAGAGCTGTGTTTTGGTGGGGGGAGGGGAGTGAGGAAGAAGACAACAGTAATTGCTTTGTTTTTTCTATTATTGCAGGAAGGGTTTCAAAATAGGTCAAATCTTGTAAAATGTTCTGGAAAAAAATCAGTCTTAAGTTTAATCTTTTTTCCACTAGGTTGTTCAACATTTGGGTCTCTAAACAAAGAGTACCTCCTCCTTGACTCTTGCTTTCTTTGTTCTGGGTGTAATCCAAGGAGGAATATGTCTGTCTTGATGATTCTTGAATGAATGTTTATGATGTGCAGAAGAAACTCACATAGTGAGTGCATAGGGCTTGGCCATGTTAAAAAAAAAAAACAAAATGGTGATCTTTAGTATAGAAGCATCTAGGGTGACAAAATACCCAGATTTTATAGGCACAATTCTGATATTTGTCTAATGTAGGTGGCCGTCTCCCCTTCCTTCACATCCAGATTTTATACACTTGCTATCTTGTCACCTTAGCACCACCTAATGTGTGAATTTAAATGATTGCAAGCCTCTTTGTGGACCCTCTTATTTTAAACATGGGAGCAGGAGGTTGGCCCAAATCTGTTCCATATTTAAAGTAAACTCTTTCATCTCTAGTAGCACCGGGACCAGGAGGTTGCCAAATATTCCAGAGAGTGGAGTGGGTGGCTGGGAGAGCAGAGGAGTCTTCTGGCTGCACTCCCATAGAGGGATGCAGAGGTGGGACAGGACATTGCTTGTGCTCTGTACACAAACTCTAGCTCCCTGTACTTTTCTGTGCTGAGATACACTGTGAGGATTAGGCTGGCTCTGGGCTGGGGCATGGGCCTGAGCAGGAGGAGAGAGGTTTGCAGCTACCATATCCCACCTCTGCAAAACCCTCCAAGGCAGAACCCCACAGCAGTGGGAAGAGGATGGCACCATGGGAGGAGCTGCAGCTGGCTCCAGAGTGGGCCCGCTAGCTGCCAGCTTTCCTCTTAAAGAGCAGATAGCTTGCTGTAGAGCCTGTGCCAGAAGCATGTGGCTGTTTGGTTTCAGCCTGGCCCAAGCAACTGCTTGGCCACTGCAGGGGGACCAAAAGGGAGAAAATAAAAGAGCCTGCTAATTGCCTGCACACACAGCTGGCAAGCTCCTCTGCTCTCTCCGTACTTCCATGTGGTGTCCCTTGACCAGAGCTACTTGGCTCTGAGTTATGCTGGTTATTTGAGGGTGCCTGTTATGCAAATACTGGTTAAACAAGAGTCTACTATATATCTAGTGTTATCTGTTGCTAAAGAAAAACAAGATTCTCTATTGAGAGAGAAACAAAAATGTATGTGGAATACTCTAGTTACCAGCAACAGTAGTACTGTACACTGTAAACTTACACTGTGTATTTATTTGTATTTACTTTCACTATACTGTACTTATAGAAAACCTAACATTTATTTATGTATGGTTAAAATGCTTGTTGTTTGAGAGTTCCAGATAAAAGAATGTCAGTTAAGTGAGACTTTACTGTTTGAGGGGGAGGGGAAGCCACTCCCATAATAAAATAAATGTCCACTCTGAACTTTGCACCAGTTTAACTGTCCTTTAAACAATTTAAAGTTAATCCTGTGCAATTTTTCGACATAGACAAGATACAAGGATCTGTTTTTGATGATGTTAGAGTTAATTTTTCAGTTGGTTTCAATGTTTTTTTGAGATCTGGTTCTCACTGCAAGGAAAACAGTGAAACTAAGTTTGAGAATCTTGCATTGAGTTTTGTCAAATGCACAAAGTAAACAAACTGAAAAATGGGGAAACTTTTTGGTATTTGAAACAGCAGTTACAGTAGGCAAGGGTGCATTAATACATAAAAACTGGACAATATTTAAAGCTAGTGTCCCTTTAATATTTTATAAGAATGTTTAATCTTTTAAAAAGAAATCTGTAATACTAACAATTTTTACTTGTATTGATTAAAGCAATACATTGTATCTTAGTTTCTATAACTTGCTTCTAATGTTTCAAAACCTTGGGCTTCATATGAGCAGACTGCCCCCAGTTATTGTGAAACCTAACTCTTCCGAATGTAGTTTGCTCTTTAGAGTTTTCCAGAAGCACAAGATTTAGTTACAAATGTACAGAATTTTTTAAAAAATTAATTAGGAAGTAGAACCAAAATGCCTATTTTTCTAAGTTTGTTTCATCGGGAGTGAGTTTTGTTCTGGCAAGAATGGTTTCCCATTGTTACCTCTTAAGAGGAAACCAGTAAATGCTTGTTGCATCAGAACACTGATAAAATGGTTCTTTTTGAGTTCAGCTCTGTTTGTGTGTCTGTCTGGATTCTTTCATACAGTGAGCAAAAGAAATTCTACTTATGAGAACTAAATGAACAGAAGATGTAGACTGCAGTTGCATGTTGAGACTTGAATTGTTAAAAGTAGTTAAAATTGCTTGATTTGCCTCCAGGGTAAAATTAATAATTCTCCTACATAGTATAGTGTTTTGGTGGTATGGAAGAACAAAAAAACCCTGCAGAGCAGGCAAGTTGCAACAAGAGCATAACTTAGCAAACTTCCACAGTAGGGGAATCTCTCTTGTTTAAGCACATGATTTTTGTGATATCTCACTAAGTAGGCACAGCTGCGGTTAAAATAGTGAATTTGTCATTCTTGTAAAGTTGTAGGGTCCACAGAGACAGTATAAATATTATTATGAGCTTGTGTACACGTGATTTTTGACAGAGAAAAGCTTATCAAGTTTAAATGCATGTAAAATAGGTAAACTATCAATATAAGAAGTATGTCTTTGCTTTATATGTGTACATTTCCATAAAATACTCAACAGAATCTGACTGACTTTGACTTTTAAACAGGTGGGATCTGATAATATCAGTGCCTAACTTTTTGTTTTAGGAATGAAAATTTACTACCTAATTTCTGAACGGATTTCAGAACGAGAAATCTAAGATCTAAGTTTTATTGTGGCTTTTCATTTTAAAAAAGTTTGTTTTAAGGTTCCTCTTGAAATAGTCAGGATATTAGCCACTTTTAGTGATTAACTGTCTTTCATTGCAAACTTCTATGAGAACTGACTGAGGTATTTCTCCCCTCCCCCTCTTTTTCTTTCAGCCATTTACACTTCATTTCTCTGTACTGTGCCTGGAGACCGTCATTCTTGTTCAGCTACAAACCAGGAGACTCATACTTAGCTGTACACATCGTTGTATCCACTTGCATGTCTTCAAAGCACAAGTTGGATTTCTGCAAAGAATTTCATGATGGATCCGTTTTAAGTGTGGTGCACTAATAGTTTACGTTGTTGATCAGCAATGGCTTCCAAGTGGTAAGATCATATTAAAAAAATTAAATCATTATAGAATAAAGGATACTTTTAGATGGGTTGTCTGTACACTTTTCCCCATTCATGTTCCTGCTACTTCTTTTTTATTTTATGAAGTTACATGTGTGAGAGGTTCAACTAAAATCTCTGATATTATTGGAGAGTTAAAAATAACTGCAGTTAGAGGAAATACTCCATTTCTCATTATTTTTCTCATGTGCATTATGGTACCATTTTAAATTATCGCAGCCTCCTTGTATAGAGAGAGACCTGTTTTGGAAGAGTGCCTTCTAACCATTGTAGCTCAAGTTGATTCTTTAGTGCTACAGATACAGCACAGAACATCGTCTTTGCTATTCATAAAGCATTTTAAAACTGAAATAGTTGTCTGCAGAAGCAGGTTGCGTTAACACAACTTAATATCTAAACAAGTTCTAAACTGTCTTTTTCACACAATACACAGTCAACCTGTGGGACTCCTTACCAGATGATGATCTGAAGGCGAAGACTATATCAGTGTTTAAAAAATGCGTAGGTTCATCAATAGCTGTTAGACAGGATGAGTAGAGATGATGTTTCTGGACTCTTCTTGCCAAAAGCTGAGAGGATTACCTCTTCTGTTAGTTCCCTCTGGGCATGTGACATTGGCCACTTTTGGAAGACCAGCTATGGAGCTAGTTGGGCCTCTGTTCGTATGTTATGTTCTTTTAGGGTGTTGTATTTCTTTCACAAGCAATAACTGTCTAATACTGATAATCCTGTGTTTTTACTGGTGCCCTTTGAGAACAGGGTTGAGATATTTAGGTGGACCGTACTTGGGAAATTGTGCAGTGCTGTTGCCTCTGCTGTCCTGTTTATCCACAGAAACGTAGTGCTGATCCCTATGTGTATTCCACACACAGGATACTCATGTTTATGAGTCTGGAATTTTATTTGCGAGAAGTCTCTGGCGGTTTTAAACGTGTTGTATATCTGCAACTTTAAGTGAACTTGTAAAGGATGGTGCAGATTGATGCATTTCCAGTTCCTCTTTATTCCTGCATGGTCTGAGTTGGAGTCTTTTGGTGTCCTCAGCTCCTCTTCTACTGTCACTTCTATAAATGTATTGTAAATAACTTTTTGGCTTACAGTATTTTGCTAATGTAATTAGGTCCATCATCCCCGACTCTCAGAAAGCTGGAATTATGCCTGCGTTTCTGGATTCAGAAACTGTTTTCTGCCCTCCCTGTTTTATCATGAGCGGTGAACAGTGGTTCCTCAATTTTTTCCATCCATAGAATAAATTTTGTGCACTAACGCATGTAGCAATCTGCACCACCGGTAAAAACACATACTTCCGTCTGTGGGCACTCTGCTAACCAGTGGTGCAGCACCTAATTTTCCCTTGAGCAGCTACTCAACTGCTCAGTTTCTGGAGATCACTGGTGGTGAACATCAGTATTGCCTTTACTGCTTGGGTGAGTCTCGCATCTCTACCACAAATTCTGCATTTGGCTGTCAGTAACTGAGATTGAGAAAATATCTGATGGAGAAAACAATGAGCCCCCAATTAGGTGTGTGCTACTCCTTCCATATATCAGACTTATCAAGCAAGCAGTGCCCCTCTGAGTATGGGAATGGAGGCTATGACTTCTGAAAAGAGGCAGCTTCCTATGAGAATAAGATGCACTCTCATGTGCATTAGGACAAGCTTTTTTTCCTCCTTGGCCCTATCAAAGTTGGAAGAGCCTGAATGGAGGAATGCAAAAGACTTGAGCCCAGATAAATGGTGGTTCTTTCCACTAGATGGGCTTAGTACCCACAGCCACATGCCATCAGTTTTTTGTGGGTAGTCAAGGATCTGTTCTTTGTCTTATGTTGGGTCAGAAGCTCCCCAAGAGCCTCTGTGATACTAGGCAGAGGCGGTCCTTTGCCAAAAACCCTAGAAGATCAGAATTCTGGCATCTGGCCATATATAATTGGCCAAAGGCCAGGTGGTATCCTTTTGCCATGGGTCTTCTGCCTCAGATTGATCCCTCCTGCGGGCTGTACTGAAGGGATGGATCCATACCTCGATACCTAGGATTGATATGTGATCCTTGCTGCTTGTTGTTTGTTTGGCCAATGTCAAATGGCCCAGTTGGAGTAATCGGAGGACAAAGATAAACTGGATCGCATTAGGTTCCAGTGGCAATGAGGTGGTCACTCCATCTTATTTGTCTACACTTGATGCCTTTTGGCACTATAAGAAGCTCGTGCACGTTGTGATGTCCAAGTTGTATATTCAACTTTGAGGAAGTTCAGGAGCCTTAACAAAGATTGCTGGACATTTTTGCAGTTTTCCAGTGCCTGTTGGGTAGCCCTCCTTGTCAATGAGGCAGTCATGGACCAAGCAAAGACTGTGTTTCGTATTTCCATTTCTTGCTGTTTGTTCTGCCCAAATGACACTTCTTGGCCATCACTGGGGGTGAGTAAGCAAGAAATGGAGTTTCTTGCACTGACCAGCTTACTCAGTAGTCCTGCAAGCAGCTAGCCTTTGGACATTGCTGCTTATAAGTGACTGGATCTCCTGGAAAGAGAAGTCTTCTTCTCTTTCTCCTCCAGTTCAGGATTGTAACCTATCGGACCCTTGTGACTAAATATTTTATATATTATGCAAATGTCTTTTTTTTAAGGACAGGCTTCTGGAAGAGAATAGCACCCTCTTATTTGCCACCATCAATTGAGGTCTACAAGTGCCAGAATTTCCCTCGCAGCTGCTATGGGTTCTGCAGATACTGCACCTAGTAAATGGTTTTGATCATTGTTATAAGGCAAGACTTATGATTCTCCTTCAAGTGATTGCTCATGTCTATTCCAAGAGTGGTGTATGTGTACCAGTGTCAGAGGATTTTCCCCCTCAGCAGTTGTGATGAAGTGGGGGATAAGTGTGTGTGTGTGAGACTGACTCTCAGAGGGTGTGGGTCTCCTGCTGAGGGTAACCTTGTTGACCAGGTAACACCTTTGTACTGGAGACAAAGGAGGAGGTGGAGCCTGAGGGGTTTGAATTGGAACTGGGAGTTGGTAAGCAGTTGGTCTTGGCTGAGAGAGCACGAGACCAAGGAGGGGGCAAGGCCCCAGCTCTGGGGGCCCCTTGGGGCCTCCTGTCCCCAACGTGGATTGGACTGGCTGTCTCTGCCTGTTGTGCTGTGTCCTGTTGGCTAATAAACCTGCTGTTCTTCTGCTGAGTGAGAGTCACTCCTGCCTGCAGAAGGGGTGCAGAGCTTGGGGGACCCTGAACCCCATCACACCAGTATCTGTCAAGCAGCTGTGCAGTACCCTGGAGCGGCACCATTATGGTGCTCGATATACACCACTGCCGACCCATCCCCTGTTCAGTTCCTTCTCTACTGCCAGTGATTGCAATGAGAGCTTTCACTTCCTCTCTCCAGAGCAATAGTTTTTTTTTCCCCCCTCATCTCTTTCGTCATAAACGTAAATGTACAAAACAAAAAGCAGTCAAGTAGCACTTTAAAGACTAGCAAAATGGTTTATTAGGTGAGCTTTTGTGGGACAGACCCACTTCTTCAGACCATAGCCAGACCAGAACAGGCCCAATATTTAAGGCACAAAGAACCAAAAACAATAAGCAAGGAGGACAAATCAGAAAAAGATAATCAAGGTGAGCAAATCAGAAAGTAGAGGGGTGGGGGGGGAAGGTCAAGAATTAGATTGAGCCAAGTATGCAGACAAGCCCCTATAGTGACTCAGAAAGTTCCCATCACGATTTAAACCATGTGTTAATGTGCGCAATTTGAATATAAAAGCCAGCTTGGCTGTTTCTCTTTCCAAAACAGTGCGATAATTCCTTTTCAACACACATACCTTGAGGTCATTGACAGAATGCCCTATTCCATTAACATGTTGACCAACTGGTTTGTGGATCTGTAGTGTTTTGATGTCTGTTTTGTGCCCGTTGACCCTTTGTCTAAGGGAGTTAGAAGTCTGTCCAATATATGAAGCATCTGGACATTGTTGGCACATAATGGCATATATGACGTTAGTAGAGGAGCATGAGAAAGTGCCCGTGATTCCGTGAGTAACCTGATTAGGTCCAGTGATGGTATTTCCAGAGAAGATATGTGGACAAAGCTGGCAGCGGGCTTTGTTGCAGGGAAAGGTTCCAGGACTGGTGTTCCTGGGGTATAGACTGTGGCTGTTAGTGAGGATCCTCCTGAGGTTGGGAGGTTGTCTGTAGGAGAGAACAGGCATGTCACCCAGGGCCTTCTGGAGTGTGGCATCCTGATTAAGGATAGGTTGTAGGTCTTTAATAATTTGTTGCAGTGGTCTGAGTTGCTCACCTTGATTATCTTTTTCTGACTTGTCCTCCTTGCTTACTGTTTTTGGTTCTCTGTGCCTGAAATAATTGAGTCTGTTCTGGTCTGGCTATGGTCTGAAGAAGTGGGTCTGTCCCACGAAAGCTCACCTAATAAACCATTTTGCTAGTCTTTTTAAAGTGCTACTTGACTGCTTTTTGTTTTGATAGTGTATAGACTAGCACGGCTTCCTCTTTGTAAATGTACAAAAGTCAGTTCTTGTGCCCTGCTAGAATAGAGTTTGTAGGCACGCTTCTCAGCTTAACACGGTTCAGTGTCTCTTCCCCGTCTCACTTTCTGGTTATCTGAGATGTAATCCAGTTTCTCCTGCTCTTTCCCACCAGACGCTGCCTGGTTCGCCTATGCAATATGTCACTGTGCCTGTTTGTTTGTGGTCCAGCAAGCCCATCTTCGACTGCAACCACTGCAAACTTTGCTCTGCAGGGTGTACCATCCACACAGGTACAGCCACCTGCATAGCAAAGTGGTCTGGAATCTGAACATTACATAACAGGATTCAGCCCATGCATGCATCTGTCTCTCAGATCCTAGATTATATGTTGCACCCAGAACATCAGGGACTAGTAGTGTCTTTGCTCTGGGTACACCATTCAGCAATTTCAGCTTTCCGCCCTGATGCAGACCATTGAATGATCTTCACTGACCCAGTGGGAGTGAGGTTCTTGAAAGGACAAGATAGTATATTTTTTTTCCACAGGTGATGTCTGTTCCCTCAATGGGTCTTAAATCCTGTGCTATCTCAGTTCACGGGGCCACTGACTGAACCTCTAGCCTTCTGTTCCTTACTCCACCTATCTTGGAAGATTGTCTTTTTAGTAGCGATTACATTTTTTTTTTTTTTTTTTCTTTCCCAAACCCCATTCAGATAGCAGGCCCTTAACTCCCTGGATGTGAGGACAACACTGGCATTTTGTATAGCACAAACAGAGCCTTTCAAAAAATGACTCAACTTTTCATCTCGGTGGCAGACAGAATGAAGAGACTTCCAATTTCGTCACGGTGCACCTCAAACTGGCTCATTTCCTGCTTTAAGTTAAGCTATGTTTTTAGCCAATCATACTCCTCCAGCTCTAACTGCACACTCCACATGAGCTCAAGCCTCCTCAATACCTACTTAGAATGTGTGCCATTCCAAGACATTTGTAGAGCTGCTTATGTGGTCCTCTGTTCACACTTTTACCACACACTACCCAATTCACACACAGTCTAGGGACAATGCTGCGTTTGGCTGAGCAGTCCTCCACTCAGTCTTGCAATAATGTAACTCCACCTATGCGTTGCTTGGGACTTGCCACTCTGTTAAAGGACATAAGCAATCATTTGAAGCAGAAAAGACAGTTACATACCTACCATAACTGTTGTTCTTCAAGATATATTATTAATGTCCATTCCCATTCCCTCTCACCTTCCCCATTGTCAGATAGGACTATTCGTGGCCTTCTCGCAAGAAGGAACTGAGAGGGAGAAGGGTTGGCAGCAGTATATATTGAGCTCTATAGTGGTGCTGCTCCGTGGCTGACCAGATAATGCTAAGGGGAAAAAAATCTGACGGTGCACATGGCATGCATACGCCACTCTTGGAGTTGACACGAGCAACACTTCTCAAAGAACAACAGTTATGGGGGGTCTTTTTTAGTCCTCAAGTTTACCTGCAGAGGTGTTGTGCTGTTCAAGAGCTGCCATTCGAAATCAGTTTCTTACACGAGAAGACAGATGAATTTTTTCACTCGCTGATAAATAATTTCTCTCTAGTTATCTGTACTCCTTTCCCTGAGAGAAAACATCACAGACAGGGTGAGACTGCCTTCCCAACTTTTTTTTCTTTGTTTTTAAATGTGTCCTCAGGATCCACCACATAAATAACAAAGCGTTTATAGGTCCAGAAATGCAGTTCCTGCAACATCCATCCACATGTCCTATGATAACGCCCAGCCAAGTAGTGTCTTTTAATGAGTGTGTTGATCTGTAGCCTTTTATTGTTCTCATATAATTCCTCTCCTCCAGGTTCTTGGTAGTCACCAATTTCCTTGCATTTGGAGGGACTAAGTACCAACAGATTCGTTCCAGAGCATACTTGTGGTGGCTATCTCATTTGAATTTTTGGCAATTCCTACTCTCAAACCACCTTCCCAGTTCCTTTTCAATGACCATGCTCATTAGGAGATTTCTTCTCCAGAAAGTGGATTCTGTTTGCTTTTGGGGAACCATACCACATGTTCCACCTCCCTAACAAGGGAAGGGGTTTTACTCTGTTTACTACTTGATCCACCGAAAGAATGTGGGATGGATTCTGATTCTTGGTCAGTGATAGCTGATTATGTGCATCATAAAACCAATACATTGTGATCTTAGGCATCAGTAATTCTCTTACTGGAGGAGGGCACGTGGTTCACTGTTCTTGACAACAAAGGATGTATCCTTTCCCATGAACATTCACTGACCCCACAGGACGTTCCTCCTCAAGACCATTACCTGTCATGAGTTCTTCCTTTGGATTGACCACAGCACCCAGGATCACTACAGATGCCCATCTTCAACAGGGGAGCTTGTATCCTACGGCATGAAACATCTGAATTCCCTTGCGAGTCTGATTAACAGGTTTACTAGAACTCAGGTTGGTCCATGACTTGTGAGGTCTTCCTCTGATCCCAACATAGCTTATAATATATTCAGACATCTTTTATATAAACAAGTAAAAGGGAACAAGAACCTTCCCTGTCTGTATAGAATTGGTCAACTTCTGAGGCTGGTGTGTAAGCCTTTCGGCAGCATACTTAACTGGATGCACAGATCCCTAGTGGACAGTCTCGGCAGACATACAATATTTGTAAACCACAAACGGGATATTCACAATTTGGTTGAAGACCTTAGTGAAAACCAATGGGGCATGCCATTTCTGGACCCTTTTGCCTTACAGGTGAACAGAAATTTCTGCTACGTTAATCTCTTTTCTATCTAGTATGCTATCAATCTGGAATTCTCAAATAACTGGCATTTTAACCATAAGTAAATTTTAGTTATGTGTTCCATATTTACAGTAGAGTGAAAGTAAACACAAATACAGCAAATACAGTATATGTTTACAATATACGATACTGCTGTTGGTAGATAAATACTCTTCATACATTTGCTTGGTTCTTAATGTCTAACTTAGGTTTTTCTTTAGCGTTATGCATTGCTCAGTATACGTCTCTATTATCCAGAATATTTTAATATCTGTCAACCTCCCTGCCGCACTGGGCTGCTGGATATAAAAGATCTTACTGTAAGTGAATGAAAACATTACATGCTCAAATGAACTTAGGCTGGGAATTTTTCTTTTTTTTTCCCTTGTCATTTGTTGCTGAATACTTTTCTGAGAGTGATCATTCTGTGTCATCCTCAAAGAAAGCATAGAGAACACTTTCAAACAACAAGTCTGGGAGCTTAATTTCATTGCTCGAATGCACACCAAAAATAATGGACTGAACAGAGCTTCTGGATTTATGGCTTATTACAATAATCAGTAATCCATTAACTCCCTTTCCCTCCCCCTCCACCCATGGCTGTAGAACTGTTAGACACCACCTTAAATGCTCCATTACAATATGTGAGAACTACTTATGATAAATAATACATTCCACCTTGTATTTTGCTTTGATGCCGAGAGAACCTTTCTTAAGCCAAAGGTAAGCTATGGAGCTATGCAAGTATAACTTAATTGCTCAGGGGTCTGAAAAATCTGCACTCTTAAGAAATGTAGTTATTCTGACCTATCATCTTGTGTAGGCAGTTGCCAGGACAGCTTTGCGCACTGACCTAGCTACTCTACCCTGGGGAGGTGAGTTAACGATGCTGACCAAAAAAGCGCTCCCATTGGCATAGTAACATCTTCACTAAAGCACGGCTGTGGTGGCGTAGTGCTGTACATGAAGACAAGCCTCTGGACCTGACAAAGAGCTGCGTGTAATGTGAAAGCTTGTCTGTCTCTCACCAACAGAAGTTGTTTAGTTAATATTTGTTTACTGGACCAATTAGAGAAACAAGTGGGTAAGGTGAGACACTTTGGCTTTTGAATAACCATTTACAGTATTGTGTACTGAATCGTAATCAGGATTCCAGCAATAGGTCATGCTTCTTTAATTGGAAGGCTTTTGAAAAAATTCTTTTCTACTGAAAAATTTCTTAGAATTCCTTAGGATTTGCATTAACATTGTCTGGATACCTTCTGAATGATTTTGAAGTTAAAATTTCGGTGTACGAGTTCTGTGCACTCTTGGCAGATAACGTAAGCTCTGCAACTAAAACAAACAAGTTCACGTGTGGTACTAGTGAAGACTAACTCTGTAAGCCAAATATCTGTAGTCTAAGAAAATAATGCTATTTTGTGTTCTCAACGTCTGCATTTTTTCTTTTTTTTTTCCCCAAATCTCAACCCTTTACATGCAATAGTTTTGTGGGTTTTATTCATTTATTTTATTTATTTATATAAAAATTGTGCTGTGACTTAGTAATTTAAAAAAAAAATAGTTGCAGTTAATGTTTACAGTCTTGTAAACTTGCCTATGTCTTCTACATAAGTAACCTTGTGACATTTTACTTTTCTATGGTTTGAAACTTTATGCAGTGTCTTAGAGCAGTTCGAGAAATGCCAAAGAGGCTTCTTGTTCACAGTAGTATATTTTCTTTTTTCCCCCTATATTCACATAGCAAAGAGTGACAAGTCCCTTGGTGGTCCCCCTTGGGGTCCTGTGTTTTCCTGGTGGATTCTAGTATGCCTCAGACACTCATGGGGCACCTTGGGTACCTAGGGGCTCTTCTAAGGGCCAGGGTCTCTGCTTATCCAGCTGTTTATCAGTAGTTCCCAGGTTGGGGGGAAATAAGCCCCCTTTGGTAGGTTTGGGAGTCCCGATCTTCCAGAAGGTGAGCTCTTCAGGGGAAGGGTGGAGCCCTCCCAATACCCTGGGCTCCAGCCCAGGGACCCTAAAGGAAAGGCAGCTGATGGCTCTCACCTGCCCCAAATGCAGCAGCCTTTCCCTGAGCCATTTCTACCACCACTTTCCTTCAGCACCTTTCCCTGGCTGCTGGCAATTGCAAGCTACTGGTTGCCTCTGTATCTCAGTTCTCCAGCTTCTCTTCTGATGTCACTCACACCTCCTTTAGCTGTAATGAGGTTCAGGAGTCCACAAGCACTGCACCCCAAACACAGCCAGAAGTGACCTTCACTCCGCACGTAGAACGGGAAGTTTTAGTCGACAGAGACACAGCATAATGCAGGGGTGTCATTACAGCAGGCAGAGACAGTCAGGCCAATCCATATTAGGGAGAGGAGGCCTGAGGGGTGTCCCATTTAGGGATTAGCGCGTTCTTTTTAACCTCTTCCCCTCAGCACAAGCTAACTGACTTCCAGTTCTTCCCTCACCTTCCAACTGCCAGTCTCTGATTCTAAACCAGCTGGCCTCCTCCCCACTTTTTGCTCAGGGACAAAGGTGTTACCTATACCACTTTAGGTTACAGACAGTAGGGGGGTCATCCCTTAGCTGTGTCTGTGTCTGCTCAGCCTGTGTGTGTCTCTCGCATCCCTCACTACATCACAGCTCTCCCCCATTCCAGACTGAACTGAGTGGGATGGGTCACTCAGCTAGTGACCTGGGCAAGTTGTGTCCCCCAGCCAGGTAAAGGGTCCTCTGTGATGGACAGGTGCGTCAAGGCAGCTTTCCCCACCCTCTGGCAGTAGTTGCAGGCCGGGCAGTGCTGCTGCATGGCCACAAATATGCCTGGCCAATGAAAGGTCAGAAGCAGCCTCAGCTGGCTGCACTGAATCCCTGGGTTTCCCAAGGCCAGGTCATCCTGAGTCAGATGCAGCATCCCAGAGTGATACCTTTTTGGGGGAACCACCAGCTGCCTGTGGACCCCACATGATCCTGCTTTTCCTGGGGGAAGCCATTCCCAGTACAGGAATCCTCTGTCCCACAGGAACCTCTCCTGACCATCTCCCTGCACGGGCTGAGCTGCACCATGGTCAGCCCGGTCCCTCAGCATCTCAGATTTCCTGTCTGCACTGTGGCCTGGAATTTGGTAGCTGGGGAAGGGACAGGGACCTGTTTCCCCACCACTGCCTAGGTCTGCAGACCCAGTTCTGCTGAGCCCTGTGCCTACAGTGTGTCCTCCCTGGGTTAGGGTCACAAACTCCTTGCTGGCTCTGGGTATGGGTAGCAGCCAGAGCACCCTAGGGTCCATCTGGCCACTCCACTAGGTTGTCCACCATCAGCACCTCTGTAGGCAAGTGCAGGAGCACCTCCACTTTCTTGAGGCCCTCCTTAGCGCCCCCCCCCCCCATTTCAGATGCACCCAGGCTATGGATACCTTGAATGGGGTCCCATCAGTGCCCCTCAGGGTCAGCTGGGAGTTGGGCACCCTGTGATCTGGGCCCACTAGCTTGGTCCACATCAGTATCGCCTCCAGTGTGTCCCACAAGCCCATCACCTTCCTGTCCTCCACCTCCCAGGAACATGAGGCACTCACTCTGTAGGGCTGCCCTGACCCCACCTGGTGCACAGAGATGCCCACCTCCTGCAGTGTCAGGTCTCCCGGAGACACTGCCTCTGGGTCCTGCCCCTCCTGCCTGGGCAGCTGGCTCCTTTGGGCTGCTGGCAACCCACCCAGTTTGACCACTTAAGGTTTCTGCCACCTGGGCCTGTCTGGGGACTTGGGGCACTGGGCCTATCTATGCCCCTTCTGCCCACAGCAGTAATAGACCAGATCTCATCGTATCCCTCAGGCTGGCTGCTCCACCTAGGCCCTTGCTTTGACCCTCTGTGGGGAGGATGGCCGGCCCCTGTTTCTGGGTCTCACCCCAGAGGTGATTCCCTCCATTGCACATCCAGGACTGTGTCCCTCAGGGATTTCCTGTTCCTCTGAGATGCCCTTTCAGACCTGGCCTAGCTGTTCCTGAACTCAACCACCTTCCACATGCCATGTGGGTCCTCTGGCTTTCAGTCTTTTGAGCCACTTCCTCAGGTCGGGCAGACACCCTCCACAGAACTATTACAGGACCATCAACGTAACCAGGTCCTCTATGGTCTGGGTCCCTATCCCAAACACCCACTTGCAGAAGTTCTCATACAGGAGGCCAGGTCTATGTAGGTGTCCTCCAGCCCCTTCTGCACCTCCTGGAAAGTCTTTCTGTACATCTCCGAGATCAGCCCAAATTTATGTGGCAAGGCCTGTTTGACCTGTTCATAGTCCCTGGCTGCAGCACCTCCAGCTGGTTGAGCAGCTCTGCAGCCTTCTGATCCAGCAAGGGCATGAGATGCAGGAACCATTTGGCTGGGGTGGGGGTTGGGGGGGCAAGGTACAACTTGCAGACTTGCTTGAAGGAGTTAAGAAACCCATCCGGGTTCCCCCAATTCCTTACACTGGGACAGCACATGCTTCACAAAGTGCTTGTCAGTCCTGGGCCTCCTGGCCCTCTTCCCCACTCAATGAAGCTGGGGCCTCTTGGTTTCTCAGCTGTGCCATGGTCTGCTCCTCCTCCTGCTGTCTCTCTATCCTCCCGCTGTCTTTCTTGGTCCTGGTACTCCTCCCTATGGTCTTCCAGTTCCTTTAATCGTGCCTTGATCTCTAACTGTTGCAGCTCTGCTGAGGGGATCCCACCCAGGACAAACCACTGCTAGTGGAGCGCAGTCTGGTGGGCACTGTGTCCTTCTGGCAGAGTCTAGACCCCTGTTCTGCCTGAAAGTCTGAAGCTCTCCCAGGAGGTGACCAGCTGCTTCTTGCTGGGACAAGATCCAGTTCCCTGGACTGGTCATTCTCTTCCAGCTGGTCAGTCAGCTGGGCCTTGGTTGCCTTCCTCATGGTCAAGTCCTCCTCCACAAGGTCTGCCTTCAGGAGTCCGGTGTAATCCATCTCCCTTCCATTCCCCAGGGTGCAGATTCAATGGTTGAAGCTATAGCGCCCCATGACTCTCAAAAATTGCTTTGTGCTGGAAGGAGAGCCTGATGTAGTGAGCAAGCAGGCTTACTCCAATAGCAGGTGCTTGATTGGCACAAATGAGCCCCATCTCTGAGCACAGTTAGGGTATAGGAAAGCATTGACTCAGTTCCCAGTGTATGTGCTTTCTGTTAGGTTCTTGCAGCCTGCCACAAAGGTATACATTTCTATAGAAGGCTCAAGTCTGTGAAGAACTGAGCCCAGATTCCCTAACCCAGTTACAATAATTTAAAAAATTCTTAACTGGACTTTTGGGTATTATACTGAGCCATTCTGTCATAACCCGGTAATAATAGTTGGTCCTAATTCCTCACTCCCATGACTGGTGGGACACTGTTTAAACTGTGTGGTGTTAGGGAGGGACCAAAGTAAAAAGTCTTGGTTTTGGGATTCAGGTGAGGAGATAGTAGGTTTACACAGAATAACTTCAAAATGTTCTTTGCAAGTCTCTTTAAAAAAAGAGTTTTAGCTTTTGGTATACTTTTTTTTTTTTCCATGTGTTCCATGTTTATAGTTTACCTTTTTATCTGAAAGTCTTAACGTATTTGTAACAATTATTTCATGATTATGATCATCCCCTAGATGGGGGAAAAACTGGGGTACAGAGGAATATTGTGTCCTGCTGAGGATTACCCAGGGCTTGTGGCAACCGGAAATAGAACTCAGTTCTTGTGTTTGATCATCTTTAACTGTGGTTTTCATCCTGAGATCTGCAAGTGAAAAGGTGGAAAACCACTGAACTAAATGTTGCAAAATCTGTTGTGACCTAAGAAATTTCATTGAAATTCTTCAGTTCAAACAAAAATCTTAGTTTACTGTCCATTCTAAATGAAGTCTTAACATTATTTTCATAAATGCAGTTTCAAAATAGTCAGTTTAGTAACCCCCAAAGATCAGGGTTTTGGAAGCTTTTGTTTGGTTTGCTTTTGTTTTTAGCTTAGAGTCTTGAGCACTGTGCTTAATTGTCCAGCAGAGGTCAGGCTCTGAAACTTTTTGTACAAGGGAGATGCACATTGCATATTTACAACTCATGTTACTGTTTTTTATCTGAAGTAATATTTTATGGCAAAAATGTACATTCATCCCTCATAAAGAGTACTGTACTTACCAGTACTTGCTTAAATGAGGGACACACATATTTACCTTTGCTCACTAGATGAGTGAACTCCCCCGCTAATTTGAGCCTTACCCCCCTCCTCACAGTTCCAACCTGCCGCAACCTGACTCCGCCACTGGCCCCACAGACCTAACCTGCCATAGTCTGACACCCCCCTCCCCCCTGGCTTGCACAGCCAACCTGCAGCAGCCTTAAACTCCCACACCCCACAGACCCAACCCACTGCAGCCTTAATGCCCACCGTCCGCCCCATGGACCGGACCCAACCCACCACCAGGTTTTAACCCTCCCTCCCACCCATGGTCCCAAGCTGCCCCCAGCCTTTAACCCACCCCAATGCCCTCCCCCCACCAAAGCCCAAGGTTCACTTACCTTTCAAAAGCGGCAACACATGCTGCCACTCCTTTGCCAAGTTAGGAGCACTAGGAAACAATCAAAGCCTTTTCCGTATATGTTAATGGTAATTTAGTGTCCCTCTTACATGTTTTTGCCTACGAGCAGAAAGTTGGAAACCAATTGTGCTTGTATAGAAAGGAATGAGTGTATGTGCTTGGTGCTTTTTCCATATTTTAAAAATTTAGAAATCAGTGAGGCTTTGATTTGTTGCCATAATGAAACATAGTAACAGAGGTAGATGTGCTAGTCTGTATGCTAACAAAGCAGACTGGTAGTCATGTAGCACTTTAAAGGCTGACTAAATAATTTATTAGGAGCTTTCATGGGACAGATCCACTTCTTCAGATCTCGAGATAACATGAAATATGTTGTTAATTAAGTATAGTGGTGTTTTCTTTTTCTTTGCGCTCTTTTTTGAAGATCCCTTTGCCCCGAAGCTTTCGGAATGGTTTGTGCTGAGAAGTTTCCTACTCCAGAATATTTGCTTAGTTTTAGACACGTATTCATCAGCTCTTTTCTCCTTTAATTTCTCCTTCCTCACTGACTGTTAATGTAAAAGTTTGTTTCAGAATGGGAGAGCTAATAACCTTTGTTTCGTATCTTCTAATGAAGCTGCACCACAGATGCAGTTCTTCCACGCTGCCTGTTGGGGACACAAGTGTTCTTGCTTCTGGTGGTTTTTATCCATTAGCATTGTGCCTTGTTTTTTCTCTCTCTTGCCCTCTTATTTCACTAAAACATACTAAACAGTAAAATTATTACTCTTCACGTCCAGCTGTTTACTGTAGATGTAATAACACTGTTGTTTTATAGACTCTTACATTCTTAACATCCCCTCTGCCATCCCTTTATAGAAGGGACACCCTCATACTCTTATGTTACAGTCTACTTTTTGCATCTCCTGACTTTTTTCTTAATCCAAAGAAAACAAAAATATTAACAAAACTGTATTTTTCTAAGACCCTTTAAAAAGATATCAAGTGCATTTTCCCACATAGATACATTACTGTTTAAATCCTAATCTGTGAATTTTAGTGACAATACCTATTAAAAACTAAAAGTTGCAACAGGGGTAGACTAAGTTCTTTTGTGTGATATTAGAGGATATTAATTTGCAGGGCTGGGACTCTGTGAACAGCATCTAGTTATGTCATGAATGTTACTACAGTATAAAATATATACAAAACTAAGAATAAAATGTCATTGTATAAAATTTGTGACTTGTGATTATTTATGATGCTGGTGGAGGTAAAATGGGGAAATTTGTGAAAACTACTGTGGCCTATAATTTATTAACTTGCTATTAATTTTTTCACTATAACACATTTTGGTGATCACCAAATATATTTAATTTCAGTACCTCTGAGTAGAAACACAAAAGTTGTCTTTTTTTTTTTTTTTTTTTTTTTTAGATCAGATGTTTGTTCTAGCAGTGAGTGTTTAATACAGTAAACACCAGTTTTACATGTTTTTGACATATGCATTAATTGTATTAAGTTGAATGTCGAAATCCCGAGCTTCAGCTACCTGCTTCCTCAAGCGATGGAGCTGGTGTTGGAGCACTGAAAGGAGTAGGGAGCTGGGAAACTGATCAGGAGCTGCTGCACCTGACTTCCAGGGGCCGAGGGGCTTCCCTCTCCTCCCCCACCATCTTCCTCCTCTGAGCTCTGTTTTGGAGCCAGGTAACTGGCACCTGGGGGCTTGGAAATTTGAGGTATGTTGGGTGGAGGGGAGGTTTGCAAGGAACACATCTCCCATGTAACTTGAGGTTCTATGGAACAGGATAAATGAAATTTATAATTTCCCCCCCTTGAATACCTGATTCGGAAACGTTCACATTACTTTGGGTAGGTCTAGTATCCTGAATGTAGTGGAATCTACTGCTAAAAAGGTAAAATCATCTCGGCTTTGATAAAGCAATGTGCTCCATGTATAGTCAGATTCATCAGCACAAAAATCCATTTTTACAAAGTAGGGCTTGATTTACACTGTACATTGAGAACATTTATCAGAGCTGTAGACAAGTTAGTCTGTATCATTTAAAAACAAGACGACCTGACGAAGTGGGTCTTTGCCCACCAGAGCTTATGCTCCAAAGTATCTGTTAGTCTGTAAGGTGCCACATGACTTGTTGTTACTGAGACCATTGTTACAACTCAGTACCATTTGTAAAGCACTTTTTAAGCAGATGGTATACTGTAATTACATTTGTCAGTATACGTCTCCTCTTCCTAGCTGTCTAAAGCAGAAATTAGGGATAGGGTTACTGAGAATTATGGGGAAGAATAAAACAAAGGGATACTGTGTGGGTGTTTTTTTTTTTTGTTTTTTGTTTTTTTAAATCTTAGTGGTTTTATCAAATGAAGGGTTAAAATAAACCTTCCAAGAATGGTTTTTATTTTGTATGAAGACACAAGCACTGAAATTTAATTAAAAATCTTTCCCACTCAAGAGAAATGAGTGAAGTAAACTTTCTTTTTTGGAACAGGGATTTTCTTCTTGTACATCTGTACATTGCTTAGCATTCTACAGTCCTGACCTTGATTTGAGGCCTCTTAAGTGTCCCTTTTGATACATATCGTAGGCATTGACTTTTCTGTAATTAGTACTTAGTCTGTTCATACGTTAATTTATTGTACAAATCGTGTTAATTATCCAAAGTTATGAATGTTATAAGGGAAAATAGGAAGATGCTGGCAACTTTTAACTGATTTTTTTCATACATACTTCATAGGATTATACGCAGAAGAATTTACTTGACCTGATGATGTTTTTATTTTTAATCTGTATAAGAAAGAGAGAACCCAATCATTTGTTCAAGTCCATATCTGTTAGATAAAGCAAGCTAGGACGACAATGAAGCGGAGCGAAGTCAAACTTTTGAACTTCAAGGGCTCAGTCCTACAAACTCCTCTCGGCGTTTCTTAAGGCTTCTGCGTGTGTGTGATAGTTTCAGGATCAGGCTGAAGATGTACAGTAGCCCTTGTATTTTGCATATTGGGCATATCTGCTATTGAGAAGTAGAAGATTGTGATAAATGCCTTCTTAAGCAAAATAAAATATGAAAGGACAGGTGCTTGTAATGAATCAACGTGTTGATATTAAATGTTTATTGCTGAAGTCCAGTTGACTAAACAGACCTTCTTTCTTAAATTAAATGGTACACCCATGTGTGATTCTAAGCAGTGAGTGGGAGGTAAGTCATAGTTACCAATAAATCCCTGTCTTCGTAATTTCTTTGAACAAGACCTGCTGATTGCCTCTGAACATTTGGAACTCTCTGCTCTTAGTAGACCACATACTAAGCTGGATTGATGATTTGGTCTGTCAAAGCATAGCCATGTTTATATGCTTTGTTTCACAGGGCTGCAGTGAAACTTGGATCCTAGATTGTCAGTAATTTCTCTAGGGAGCCTCTATTAAATCTGTTTTCTTCCAATCTGAATTAGTATGTTAATGCCAACAGTTTATGTATTTTTTGTAGTGTTCATAATGAAGTATGGGATAGGGATTTCAGCTAAATTCTGGTACTGCTTTGTTGTTTTCAGTGTGATGACAAAGTAGTACACTAGAACCTTCCCAGTCTAGGTCTCTGATATGGGAACATGCATGGTTTGGGCCCTGGCAAGGAGGAAGTGCTTCTGTGTGTTTGCTGTTCTCTGCTTCTCCCTTCTGCTGCTGGCAGAATGGCAGAGCAGTGACACACTTCTCTGGATGCTCTTCCTCCATAGCTCCCATAGCAGAGAGGGGAAGGAGCCACATATGTCCCTGGGTGCAGGGCACCACATGAGCGCCACATCCCCTTCCCCCACATACCCAAATCAAGCAGTATCCTTAGTGGCCTGGAAAATGCAGTGATCTGTGGCACACCTTGTTTCCTAGGGTTGCTGGTTTAGAGACAGAGATGCATATTAAATGTTGATCACCTCTACCAAAACAACAGCTGTAAATCTTACCTGCTTGCATTAGTGATGAAAGTTGTTTCCTGCTTGCATCCCAGTGCACTGGGTTTTAAAAAAGAAAACAAGACTATATTTGGGGAAAGTAGCTTGGAGATAAGAAGTTGGGAGGATGTTGTGTGAAAGGCCTAGGGATTGTTGGGGGATGTTGTTGAGAGAACAGAGGTCTGGTGACAGGATGATCAGAGTATTGCTCAAATAAGAGGGTTGAAAATTGCAAAATGAAGTCGGACGCTTTGAAATACTCAAGAACTTGTACTGGATATAGGAAAGGCATTGCACTCCAATATGTAACCTCAAGATAAGAATTGTTGTTTCTTAGGTACTTGAAACCTAAAATGTTTTAATTATTTTGGCTGGCACTGTCTTGAACAGGATGTATTTTATTAAATGATACAGTTGATATAGCTCTTTTTCTTTTTAACCCAACTTCTCAAATGTCTTGCCATTTATATTTTCCCTTGTGTTTCCATTCCGTGTGGTATTAAAATAATGCAAAAAACTTTCAAATGCAAAAGTGAGTAAAGTGAAAGTAACTGAGGCAGTGTTTTGGAGAAATTTGAATCCTGTTTCGCCCCCCCCCCTCCCCCCCCCCCAAACAAAAAAAAAAAAAAAAAAAAAAAAAAAGCTACCTGCAATTTTAGTGGACTTATTGTACAGCTCACTGATACAGCTTCTTTCAAAGATTTTATGTAAAGAGTTAAACATTAGATCATTCAAATAACTTCAGAAAGATAAGTAAAACTCTGGTGAAAATGTTAGGTTATTTTGAATCATTAATATTACCTCAATTGTTTACATATAATGTGACAAATTTAAAAAGTGGTTATTTGTATTATTGTAATAGAAGCTCAACATCATTGTACTATACTAAAGACTGTTTGTAGGCTGCTTTTGTGCATTTGTATCTTTACGTGATGTAGTTAAACTAATTACCTGATACTGCTAATTGGAACAAGTAGAAAATTTAATTTAATATTTTGGAAATTAATTATGCACTATAATTTTAAATAACTTTGTGCTCAACATTAAGGTCTTTGAAAGTAATTAATGCTTTGGAAAACATTGGGAATGTTCCTTTTAAGTATCACATCATGCCACCTGGATAATGGCTCAAAATAATATATAGGAGAAATATATTTCTCTGAGTGCACTTCATAAAGTTATATTGTCAGTTTATGATTTTCTTTTTAATTGAATCTAGGGCATGCTGTACACGAGGAAGTTAGGTCAAACTTAGTGACTTAGGTCAATTTTTTTTTCTAAGCCATCAGTCTACACTCCCAGGGTCCATTCCAATGACTTTAAGGGCTTCTAAGGTCAACTTTTTTACTCCTGATTTTCACGAGGAGTGAAGAAACAAAAGTTTGACACTGTGTAGATTTAAGCACAAGGGCTTGATTTAAGCACAGCTGGCAGTGTGTCACTTTGCTTGTTAGGCTCAGTGAGACAGATAAACAGCTGATTACAATGACATATAAGGCACCAATGGATGGAGGGAGGTGACGGGATAGGAGTTCTCGAGCCCCTGGAAGATGCTAGTAGCAAGGCATAATGAGCACACACTAAGCCAGTAGTCTAAAAGATCACATAAGTGCTTGGCCTGTGGCTCAGGTTTATATGTGAATACAAAGGTGTTATCCTTTAGGTTAAATTCCAATTCCAGGTCTTTAGGAATGATAGCTGCTACTCCCAATAGGTTTTTCTGTAGGTACATTCCTATATGGCCATGAGAAAAAATAACAATTGTCAGTGCATATATTAGCAATAATATACAATTATCTATGCTTCCCCTTTCTGGGCTCAGATTGGCATCTGTGAAGGGTAGGCACCAACACTCATGCTGACATGTTAACACCTTTTCCTGAATTTAGGCTGTTGTTTGAGGAACTGTTATCTCTCCCGTAACTGGGGAGCAGATTTCTAGGCCCCTGTTCTGTGAGTTTTGGGTCTATAATTCAAGATAAATCCAAATGACTGCTTTTACTCCCAAGGTTATATTGTCTCAGGTCTTGTTTTATGCCTAGTTACACAAACAAAGGCTTGTTTTGCTCTCTCTGCCATGCCTTGTCCAATTGGGCACCAGGCCTTCAGGCCTGCTTTGTCTAGGCTTATGTTACAGATTCTGAACAGAAACTGTAGCCAGGTAGTATATTGCATAGTATATTATGAGGATCTTGGCCATTTAAGGTGTAATGCCAAATTTGACCTGGCCTGGTTGAGGTTAGAGTAGTACAGAAATTGTGAAGTTCAGCATTCTTGGTCTCCTAAATGCATGCTGCAGTGCCCCAGTGTGACCACTCTGTCCAGCACTTTCAGCTGCATTGCTTTCCAGGTATGCAGGAAACAGCCTGGAAAAGTTTGAATTTCATTTCCTCTTTGGTCAGCATGGCAAGTGGAGCAGAGAGCACATTTCAGCAGCACATCTGGCCATGAATTCCCAGGATTGCAGAGCTCCAGCATGTAGCATGAAGGAGATTTAGGACCATATTGCTGTGTGGGGAGATGAAGCTGTGCTGGCAGAACTACAAAGAAATGCAGATATCTGTGCCAAGATCTCGCAGGTCATGGTGGAAAAAGGGTTCTGCAGGCACACCCAGCTGTGCTATGGGAAAATAAAGGAGGTCATGTAGGTATGCCAAAAGACAAAGGAAGCAAATGGATGTTCTGGGTCATCTCAGCAAATATGCTGCTTCTGTGATCAGCTGCATATGATTGTAGGGGGGAAACCTAACCACTATCCTAAAGGGATGCAGCTGAGAGCAGAAGGCTGATTATTCCTCCACCTGCAATGGCAATAAGCCTCTTGCCATTGCTTACCCATGTCCAAAGTTCATGAACTTTACTGTCTTATGAATACAAATAATTAAGTTCACCAAACCAGTGCCTCAATTGCTTGTGTTGTCTGGGATGATGAGAGGGGATTGGGTTTGCAGGATTTTCAGACCAGCACATGTCATACCAGTCACCTCCTTATGAATAACAAACATAACTGTCATGTCCCTGTCTGGTCATTCATAAAGCTGTTTTTTCAAATCCTTCCTGATTAGCAATGCCCCTTGCTTTTCTCTCCTTACTGCTTTTATGTCTGGCTGCTCCTCATTAGTGACCAGGTGATCTGCCTCAGCCCTCCAGCTTGGCATAACATTTTCCCCCGTACTCTCGCATAAGTTATGGCGTACAAAGGAAGCTGACACCACAATGGTAATGTTGCTTTTGCTGAGGGCTGAGTCAGGAGTACTTTCCAAACCTGTCTTTGAAATGGCCAAATGCTCAGTCTGTTGCCACTCTGCACTTGCTTGGCCCATAGTTGAACTACTCCTTACTGCAGGCTAAGTTGCCTGTGTATGGCTTCATGAGTCAAGGGAGCAAGGGGTAAGCTGGATCGCTCAGGATCGCTACTGACATCTCCATGTCTCTAATAGTGATTTTCTGGTCTGGGAAGAAAACTCCATTCTGCAGCTTTCTGAACAGACCAGAGTTCCTAAAGAAGTACATGTCACACCTTTGCTCACCATCCCGTGTTGGTGAAACAGCCCTTGTGATCCACCAACACCTGCAACACCATGGAAGAGTACCCCTTGTGGTTATGCACTCTGTACCAAGGTAGTCTGGTGTCAAGATAGGGATGTGTGTTCCAGTTATCATCCTGCTGCAGTTAGGGAATCTCATCATGGGAAAACCACCACCTCCTATGTCCTGCACATTTCCCATAGGTGTCGTCTTCAGTAGCAGGAAGGTATTGAGTGCCTTGGCTGCCTGGATGACAGCATAGAAAAGAGGAGCCCGGGGGTGGGAATATGATAGAGGTATATAAAATCATGACTGGTGTTGAGAAAATAAATAAGGAGAAGTTATTTACTTGTTCCCATAACATAAGTATTAGGGACCAACAAATGAAATTAATATTTAGCAGGTTTAAAACCAGTCAAAGAAGTATTCACACAGCATACAATCAACCTGTGGAACTCCTTGCCAGAGGATGCTGTAAAAACCAGGCCTTTAACAGGGTTCAACAAAACGAAAAATCAGTAAAGTAGCACTTTAAAGAGTAATGAAGGAATTTATTAGGTGGTGAGCTTTCGTGGGACAGAGTCACTTCTTCAGACTATGGTCTGAAGAACAGACTCAATATTTAAGGCACAGAGAACCAAAAATAGTAATCAAGGTTGACAAATCAGAAAAAAAAATTAACACGGTGAGCAAATCCGAGAGCAGAGGGGTGTGGAGTCAAGAATTAGATTAAGCCAAGTATGCAAAAGAGCCCCTTTAATGACCAGGGTTCAACAAAAAACTAGATAAATTGATGGGGGATAGGTTCATCAATTGGGTATTAGCCAGGGTGGATAGAAGTGGTGTCCCGAGTGGCTGTCTTCTGGAAGCTGGAAATGGGCACCAAGGAATAGCTATTTTGAAATAGAAAGCTGTTTTGAAATAAAAAGAGGCTGTTTGAAATAGTCTGTTTTAGAAATGTTATAGAGCCTATTCCAAAATTAAGCCATAGTGTGTCCAAGTCTCTATTGTCTGTAGACACTCTATTTCAAAATAGCTAAGTGTGATTGTGATTTTGAAATGTATTTTGTCTTATTTTAGAGTAACCATGCTATGTAGACGTACCCTCATCGGTCCACAGCAGATCTAAGCCCACTTAGATTCTGCCCATGGACCCCTGTCTGCTCCCTTCCTCCATATACCTCTTGTGCACTGGAGCCCCCAGTTCCTACTCCCACCAGTCCCTCTCGGAGCTTGAACAGCCACAAACTGATACCGAAATAAGACTACTTTTCTTTTTATGTTGCTACAATGAAAGTGCCTTTCTTCAAATAATCGTCTTTAGCCCACATGGTGCTGCCATTGGGAAAGGCAGTGGGGTAGACCAGACACGTCAGAGACCAATAAGTGCCATGATAGCTCAGGGCTTAGGCAAACTTTGGTGTTTGTGTTCGCAAACCTACAGAAGTACGTTTGTGTCTTGGGGGCAGCAACAGGGCTGCTGGCAAGGTGGGGGCTTTTGGGGGCCTGCCAGTGGGGCTGTTCACCTCTGAGCAGCAGTCTACTCTGGCTCACCCTGGCCACTGTTCCCAGCCTGCCAGCAGGGCTCTGTGCCCCAACTGGCTCCCACCTCTGCAGGATTCCCCCAGCCCAAGCAGGGTCTGTGGGCAGCCATCTCCCACCTCTGGGGCCATGGTCCCTGGCCTGGCCCTTTTGGTGTCCCCCTGGCTGTGTGGCTGCTGGGGAGGGTCCCTACTCCAGCTGGCTCCCCCCATGGGGCTCGCAACTGGAACTGGGCTCCCCCCCATGGGGCTCCCCCAAACCCTGCTGAGCTCCCTGTTGCGAGGCTTACTGACCTGCTCCCTGTCTTGGGACTGCCCATGGGGCTGCCCCTAGGCCTCCCCTGAGTGGATTGCCAGCAGGTCTTCCTGCCACCAGCAGGCCTCTGCTGCACTTACCACAGCTGGAGCTCTCCAGTCCAGCAAAATCCTTTGCGTTGCCAGACAAGGGATGTTGGCGGATCAGAGAATCCAGAATAAGAGAGGTCCAACCTGTATTAAAACATTATATTAAAACATTTTTAGATATTTAAAAAACACAGCTGGATGGAGATTTAAAGACAGAAACAACAAAGCTCCGCATCTTCTTCTATTTATTTAGTAGTGAAGATGTTGTATATGGGACTATTAGTGACTTAAAAAGTTTCACTGGTACTTGGACTGCACATAGAGGTCAAAAGATCACATTTCTGCACTGCCTCAGAAAAGTTGCTGACTCCTACTTTTGATATCTGAAACTAAGTTAATCAATGATTCCCCCCACCCCCCCATAGCCTCCTGCCCGTCTTTTGTCATATAATGTTCCATAGTTACTGGAACTGTCTCCTTGACAATTTGGATCTCTGCCTATGGTTCAGGTTGACCACCAAGAAATGATTTAGGTACCACCTGGATCTCCATGACTGTGTCTACCCTGGGTTTCACTAGGTTGATGATGACTTTGTATGGAGGATCAGTTGGAATCTTCAACGTGCTGAATGGTCCGATGCTCAGGTTGTGTGTGCAATTTCCATCAGTCATTATCTGCTGGTATTGTGCTTGACGTTCGACAGATCTTTATAGTACTTAGTAGTTCTTTATTCCAGCTGGAGCTCTTTGTCTTACTGTGGCACTCGAAAGTGACCTGGTTGTGCTTCTATCCTGCATTTGTTATGAAAACTACTTTTAGACGTGTGCTAAGTGACTACTATTCAGATGTGCCTTGTCACACTCCTCTCCCCAGAGGAGAATTGAAGTCCAGCATCTCATCATGAGACAACTGGGGAGAATAAGACATGATTAATCAATTATTAGGAGTAGGATGCAGATTTGGGAACTGTGCATGAAATGGAATCCCAATGTGCAAAAACTAAATGCGTGACAGCATTTAAATTGGGAGGTGACATCCAGTTGGGATGATCCCAGAGCAGTACAGAGCATGCAAGTAAGCACATAGGGTGACCCCAATAGTCACCAAATCAATGTGGGTTACCAGTGGACAAACATGTCAAGCACTAGTGGGAATCATTTTGAAATGGGGATACATGCACACCTACTTTGCAGGTAGACTCATTCCACATTTCTGTAAAATCACTTTTTCAAGTGGATTTAGTAAAGCATATTAACAGATCAGGTGATTTTATCAAAAATATTTTTGTGTACACATGGCAATTTAATGTGAAGTAACTCAAGGTAAAGTGCAACAGATTCCAAGTATAGGTAAGCCCTTTGTTTTAGTAGCTTGATAACATCTGTAAAATCAGTTACAATATTGTGAAACTTAGAACTCAGTATTTTATTTATGGCTATTCTGTATGATTTATTATTTGTGCATTTATGTAAGGGCTGGATTTCAACAGGTACTCAGGAGAAAAGAGTTTTTAAGAAGAGAATGCATTATAAAATAGCTTTGTGTACTTGAAAATAGAACTTTCATGGGGTGGATAATTTTGTTACTGTCTGAAAATACGGCTTATATCCTGAGCTGCTTTTTGTTGGAAAATATGCTCCTACCAGTGTCTGATCATGAACAGACATTCAAAACAAGGAGTAATGTACAAATAATTCTTGCATGCTGTGATATCTTCCTCATAGTCACAGATGGAGAAAGAAATTACTTTGTGTACTTATAGATCTCTATTTTTGTATTAAGTAGTTTTTGTTTGCTTATGTCTTTAAGAATTTGCTGACTTTATTCACAAATGTAAAAAAGGTGTGGAACAGACTTTTTTGTGCAGTAGCGTAATAAAATATTAATTTACACTGAATAGCTGTACAAGAATGTAATTAAAGCATGGAATATTTTAGTTGTTTAGTAATTCTGTTGGTAAGGCTTGGGAATGGGTTTCTAAATGATAACACTTATCTGAGAATGCAGATGTGTATACGCCTCCCTGTGCACTTAATTGAAATGAGGAGCTAATAAACTGTCAAAATAAATTTGCATTTATATATAGGCTTTATCACAATTTTACTTAAAATCACCATATTGCTAAATTTATTACTTTGTGTTTTGGTGGCAGTTGATCAACTCATGTATATTCCAGTAACTTAATTGCTTATTTGATTTTGTTATCAGTCTGTACAGCATGTGTATTTGAAATCACCCTCCCGGCAGTTGACCTGCTGGTGTTTGGCACCACCCAAGTTCAACATGACATCATTGTGTAAAATAGCTGAAGTAGTCCACCTTACTGATTCTTCAAGGAAGTTTGTACAAGCACCTGGGTGTGTGCTTTATGTAGTTAGTTTAGTCAGTGTTGGGAAAGGAGACGGAACAAAAAAAATGGAGTTTTTAAAAAAAGTTGTTCCTACTGTTGTTTCTGGAGATGTGGTACTGGATATTGGAAAAACTATTGAAAGTTCCCCAAGGCTTTTGAGGATGAGACGTGTCAGCCTGTTTTCATTAGGGCAGACTATAGATGAAGAAGATGAAACAAATTGTTCGCCTTCAAATTACAGCATGTGTCAACATCATCAATTTGGTAAAGTAAAACATCATTAACTATTGTAAACTTTTTCTTGGATTTGATAAATTAGTCTGATTTGTTGTTGAATATTAGAAAAGGTTTTTTTTTTTTCCTCATATGATTGTGGAATTTTTCTTCTGGTTTACAGTCCTCTACAATTTCAGAAGTGTTTGAACCATTTGTTCATCTTTTGTGAAATTATTTAAAGCAATATAATTAAGGTGTTTTGTTTGTATATTATGTGTGTGTATAAGTGTGTAGTTTTTTAATTTAAGATAAACATCCATTTTCAAAAGATGGTTTCAGATAATAAAATGTAATCCTGATCCTGCGCTGGGACATGCATAGGAGTCCCATGGATTTCAGTAGGGTGCTGCATGGGTGTCGGGGGTCAGGGTAGATGGTTCTAAGTGTAGAATAAGAACTTGGGTCATTTTATACCACCCTTGGAAATTTCAGCAGTATGAAAAAACAGAGAGCAGAAAGCTCTCTCACAAGGTATTTAAAAAAAAAACAAACTTTGTCCATGAATATCGTGGACTATTTCAAAAATTTTTAAAAACATTGATCATTTACAATGTACTGATTTTTCTGTTTTGCATAGAATGGGGTACTTAATTCTGTACCTTTAAAGTTCAGTCATATTTATTTTACATCTTTTTGAAAGCTAAACAAATTATGTTCATAACGCTAAGAAGATTTTCTATTATATGTGCAACATCTTGATCAGTGCTTAAATATTATGCTTTTTTGAAAGAGGTGCAGTTAGTTTACTTAACTGTTTCAAAGAGTTTTAGAGGAGCGTGTGGTAGAAGATACAGTTTTGCTTTTAGCTTTGGAGGGAAATAAAGGGGCTTGATGATGCTATCTAAAGTTCTAATTGTATAGGACCCAGCTGGTTATCTCTTACTCAGCTTCCCCCCCACCCCTGCCCTGTCGTGGCAGTTGCAATCAGCTGGAGTACTCTGCTGTTTATCCCCTTGAGTTGAATATCTAGGGGTTGCAATACCCTCTGATTGGAAAGTTCTGTGCCCTGAAATTCACCTTCAAGGACTGTTCTCCTCTCCCCACAGAATCTTTGTCAAAGTGTAGACTGCTGGTTTGACTTGGTTTTAAAAAAGTCAGTGCATGGAAACCAGGAAGCAGATTTGTTTTTGTTGGCCAAACTGAAAGTCTGTAATACATTTTGAATATACTGCTTGCTGCATATGTAAGGTCATCAACCACTGATAACTTATTGAACAGTAAAAAATCTCTTGAGGATTCCTGTTGCCAGCATGCCCAGGGATGACTCACTAGTAATTTTTTCCTTGAGTGGTGATCCTGTCGGTAGCCCTTGTGTGTGTGCATATGCTCCATGTTTCCAGGATCAGAATTATAACAGTATTTCTTCGAGTGTCCCCGGGGGTGCTCCACAATAGGTGTCGGGCTCGCCCGGCGCCGCAGATCGGAAACTTTCCAGCAGTTTCTCCTGGATCGCGCATGCGCTGGCTTGCGCCGCTCCCTTGCGCGTCCCCAGCCACGTGCGCGATCCGGTCCCCGCCAGTTCCTTCTCAACCGCCATCGGCTGCAGACGGAATCCGCTCAGGCTACGGCCAGAGTCAGCTTAGTTAGAGTTTTTTCGTGTAAATTGTTGGTTTTTTTTTCTTGGGGGGAGAGGGGGAAGAGGAAGAAATAAATATATAGTAAAAGAGAGGAGTGGAGAAGACGCAGGGACATGAAGGCCAGTAGGCCGCCTGCCGCGGCGGGCTGGGGTCCGCGAAAGGGGAACAGGCACGAATCTAGTGCTAAGTACCCTATTAACAGCTCAAAAGACTCACCGCGATGTCCTCTTCAGGATTCAAAAAGTGTGAGTCCTGCCGTGAAGCTATGCCGGCCTCCAATGGGCATAGTCAATGCATCGGTTGCCTGGGGGAATCACACGTTACCCAGAAGCGTTCCCATTGTGCTAAGCTCTCAGCCAGGGCCAGGAAAGACGGAAAAATGCGGTTGAAATTGCTGTTGTTTGATAAGGCTCTCCAGCCCGACGTGCTGGAGAGGCCTCAACCGGAGGGACCCCCTGGGCTCCATAAAAGGAAGGTGGCTTCCCTCACCCCCTTGGTGCAGAAACGGAGGAAGTTCTCTCCAGCCCTATCCCTGCTGGCGGTCACAGCGAGTGGGACGGGCATAGCACACAGCCCCCAGCCGCATACCCAAACAAGCGGCAGCACAGCAGCGCACGTGGCAGAGGCTGAGCCTCTGATTACTAAACAGCCGGCACACGCAGCGCTTGGAGCGGCGGCCAGGCAAGCGCCGGAACCAGCGGCACCGACCCCTGTGGCACCAGCGGCGCAGGGCCAACAGGCATGCAGCCTGCAGGCACCGGAGGACATTATCCGTGCAGCACCGCAGCTGAGCATGCTGAGCGCGGCGCCGACAGCGGGGCCGAGATCCCTGGCACGGGAGTGGGCAGTGCCAGCCCCGCAGGGGAGGGGAAAAGCAAGAGTAAAAACCCAGCACCGCAGCCCCTCTCTGGACAGGGCTGCAATGCTACTGTCAACAATCCCTCCCCTAATGCTGCGCACGCCACCCAGAAGATCTGGGTCTCTTCCAGCCTATCCAGAGCCGCCTCCTCCGTTTCTCCAACCAGTGTCACCATGGCTTGGGCCACCTTCGCCCTTTCTGGGATTGGATCCCTTGGAGTACTATCACAAACCAGTTTCACCACTGTCTGAATCATCGCGGAGATCTTGCTCTCCCAGACATTGGGGGTATGCACCCCGAGAGTGGTCCAGGTCTCCATCCCTGGACCCGTGCCCATGCTGCCATGGTCACTCTTACCATGCTGGACACAGACAGCCCAGGCATACACTTAGGGGCAGGTCCCCCCCCCTCCCCCCGGTGGTCCAATATCCCCGTGGACACTCCCGGCCGGGGACGGAAACACAGCTGTCTCAAGGGGAGTTAATTTTGGAACCCCGAGACTTTCCTTCGCAAGCCTCTAGTGAGCGGGTGTACCATCAACCGCAGGAACCTGAGAGTTCGAGGGAGGCTTACCCTAGTGGTTCTTCCTTGTCCTCCCCCGACGAGGCTACGGCCCCCGGGGACGTTGCTCCCCCGGACGACCTCAAACAGTTTCAGGAGCTGTTTAAAAGGGTGGCTTTCACGCAAGGCATCCAAACAACAGAGGTACAGGAGAAGCATCACAAACTCCTCAAAAATCTGAGACCCCCGGCTTCATCCAAAATCGCTATCCTGCTCGACGAAGTCATCATGGAGTCACCACCACCATGTGGCAGGCCCCGGCTTCCGCTCCACCTATAAACAAGAGAGAAGGTAAGAAATATTTCGTCCCGGCGAAGGGCATGGAGTTCCTCTTTAGTCACCCACAGCCAAATTCATTGGTGGTAGAATCGTCTCAGCAGAGATCAAAGACTTCTCAGTGCAAATCGGGGGGTTCAGACAAAGATGCCAACAAGCTAGAGCTATTTGGCAGAAAGGTATATTCCTCCTCCACCCTGCTGTTGAGAGTGGCAAATTATGCAGCACATCTAGCGAACCATAATTTTGACAATTACTCCAGGCTTACTTCTCTCATGGATTCGCTTCCGGAAGATAAGAAGCCGGTGTTGAAGGCGATTGTGCAAGAGGGCTACGCGGCTTCGAGGACAGGAGTCCAGATCGCCCTAGATGTGGCGGACACGGCGTCACGCTTAACGGCTACAGCAGTGGTCATGCGCAGAGAATCCTGGCTTCAGACATCGGGTATCCCGAGGGATCTGCAGGCGAAGATTGTTGATCTCCCCTTTGACACGCAGAAGTTGTTTGCAGATTCAACCGATTTGGTCGTTCACTCCAGTAAGGACTCCAGAGCTACACTTAGAACCCTGGGCATTTATACCCCTCCATATAGGAAGAAAAAATATTACCCTCAGCAAAGACGATACCCGTACCAACCACAGCATGCTCAGTACCAACGGGGCTACGATCAAGGGTGACATCAACAGCAGCAACAGTATAGAACTCCCAGGTGACGTTCTCAACAAAGCCGCGCATCCTTGGGGCAGGCCCAAAGGCAACAAGTTTGACGGGCAGGTCAAGGGCTGCACTATCACTACCATCGCACAATGCCATCCACAGCTAGTGTTCCATCATCGCCTTCGACCGTTTCACCCCCAGTGGCAAAAGAGCACTACAGACAAATGGGTACTGGAGATCATAGCCACGGGTTACGCGATCCCCTTCCAGTCGCTCCCCCCGCCGAAACCTCCGCCCAGGTCCCACCTCAGGGACGCTTCCCACGAGGCGAGACTCAAACAGGAGGTGGACCGTCTTATGTTCATAGGGGCAGTGGAAAGAGTGCCGGAGCGATTCCAGGGGAAGGGTTTTTATTCACGCTACTTCCTGACAGAGAAGAAGACAGGAGGCTGGAGGCCCATCTTCGGGGCCTCAACCGGTACTTGCGCAAACAGCGTTTTCGGATGATCACAGTCGCCTCTATACTCATGGCACTGGACGATGGAGATTGGTTCGCAGCCCTCGACTTACAAGATGTGTATTTTCATATAACGATCCACCCGGCACACAGACGCTTCCTCTGTTTTATGGTCGGCAAAGAGCATTACCAGTACAAGGTTCTTCCGTTCGGCCTCTCCTTGGCCCCCAGAGTCTTTACCAAAACCCTGGCAGTGGTGTCAGCCTACCTGCACAGACAGGGGGTATTTTATATTCCCATACCTGGACGACTGGCTGTTGAAAGGGGCCTCGAAGGCAGAGGTACTACGCATGATCTGCGTAACAGCAGACACATTTTCTTCACTGGGCCTGGTCATCAACCTCGCGAAGTCAAAGACTGACCCCACACAAGACATAGAGTTTATAGGGGCACGTATAAACTCTATTACAGCAAGGGTCTATCTACCCGATGCCCGCTTTCGCGCCATCAGTTCGCTGGTGCAAGTCATTACATACGGTGCCGGTCTTAACGTGCTTGAAGCTGCTAGGCCACATGGCGGCGGCAACGTTTGTGGTGCAGAACGCCAGTTTGCATATGCGCAGCCTGCAACATTGTCTGGCGAGCGTCTACAAGCTGGCATCCCACACAGTCCGCAGGGTGGTGTCGCCCACGACAGAGGTGCGCAGATCCCTGCAGTGGTGGGTAAACCCTAAGAACATGCTAATAGGGGTACCCTTCCACCAACCACAAATCTCTATTTTTCTTACTACCGACGCTTTCCACATAGGATGGGGAGCACACATCGGCGACAAGGTGACGCAAGGACTATGGTCCCCTACGGAACAGTCATTGCACATAAATATACTGGAGCTCAGAGCAGTGTTCAACGTCTGCAAACACTTTCGAGACCACATACAAGGCAAAGTAGTCAGGATCAATACAGACAATACCTCCACCATGTTTTATATAAATCGACAAAGAGGAGCTTGATCCCGTGCCCTATGTGCGGAAGCAGTTTGGCTGTGGAACTGGTGCATCGCCAACAATATAACATTGAAAGCCTCGTATTTGCCGGGCACTCACAACATGAAAGCGGACCAGCTGAGCAGGCGCTTTGCACTCATGCACGAATGGCAGATCTGCTCCGATCTGCTACAACCGATCTTTCACACTTGGGGGTTTCTTCAGATAGATCTGTTGGCCACTCAGCACAACAAGAAGTGCCCCCAGTACTGCTCCAGGGCAGGATTGGGGCGGGGGTTCCTGGGGGATGCATTCATGATTTCATGGAGGGGCCCCCTACTTTACGTGTTTCCCCCCACAGTGCTCATCCACAAGGTCTTGCAGAAAGCCTGAAGGGAGAGAGCCCGCATGATTCTAGTAGTCCCAATGTGGGATCGACAGCAATGGTTCCCCTTGCTTCTGCGCATGTTGGACCACCCACCGCTCCCCCTTCTGGTGGTGCCGGACCTACTCACACAGGCCCAGGAGTCCATAGTGCACCCACACCCTCAAGGCCTGCGCCTACAAGCATGGCTAATCCATGGCTCAGCTCCCTAGAAAGCACATGTACGGAGGGAGTGCAACAAGTCCTGGAGAGTAGCCGAAGGACCTCCACCAGGAAGACCTGCAAGCAGAAATGGACTCAATTCACTGCATGGTGTTCTGCCAAGCAGCTAGCTCCCCTTGACGTTCCTATACCTGTAATACTAGAATACTTATTGGACCTCAAGAGGGGCGGGCTTTCCCTATCCTCGCTAAAGGTCCACCTCGCTGCTATATCTGCTTTTCGGCATGAAGAGGAGGGGCCCACGGTATTTGTCCATGCTATTGTTACCAAGTTCCTGAAGGGGCTGGTAAACCTGTACCCCCCTCGGAAACCGCTTCCACCATCGTGGAACTTGGACCTGGTGCTCAGCATGCTAACGGGCCCACCATTTGAACCTTTAGCCACAGTTCCCCTACGTCTCCTTATGATAAAAACAACCTTCCTCCTTGCAATTATGTCAGCTCACAGGGCGAGTGAGTTCGCGGCAGTTATGGCAACGCCGCCCTGCACAGTATTCTCAAAGGAAGCGGTAACTTTACAGCTGCACCCAGCCTTTGTTCCGAAAGTTTCTTCAGAGTTCCACCTTAACGAGCCCATAGTTTTACCCTCGTTTTACCTGAAGCCTCACAGCTCCAGCAAGGAGGCACGCCTGCACCTCCTGGACGTGAGGAGGGCGTTGGCCTTCTACATAGACAGAACTAAGTCCTTCCGGAAAACGGACAGACTTCTAGTCTCTGTCGCTCCCAGGTCAAAAGGAGAGGGTCTCTCTTCACAGAGAATCTCGAAGCACATTGCGTCCTGTATAAAAATGTGCTACGAACTTCGAAAGACTCCTTTGCTGGCCCCGCCTAGGGCTTACTCCACCAGGGCAGTGGCGGCATCAACAGCCTTTTTCAAGGGCATTGAGTTAAAAGACATCTGTAGAGCAGCGACCTGGTCATCCTATGACACCTTCGCCAAGCATTATGCCCTACATCGGGTATTCCAAGAGGATACCCGCCTCTCGACAGCAGTCCTTTCGGGGGCAAGCTGCACATAAACCGATTACCCACCTCCTTACTTGGGTTACTGCTGGGTAGTCACCTATTGTGGAGCACCCACGGGGACACTTGATGAAGAAAGAGAAGTTACTCACCGTAGTAACAATGGTTCTTCGAGATGTGTCCCCGTGAGTGCTCCACCACCCGCCCATCCTCCCCGCTTCGGGTCTCTGTTTGGTGTTTTTCAGGAGCATCCGAGGCGGTTGGTCAAGGAACTGGCGGGGCCCGGATCGCGCACGTGGCCGGGGACACGCAAGGGAGCGGCGCGCGCCGGCGCATGTGCGATCCAGGAGAAACTGCTGGAAAGTTTCCGATCTGCGGCACTGGGCGAGCCCGACACCTATTGTGGAGCACCCACGGGGACACATCTCGAAGAACCATCGTTACTACGGTGAGTAACTTCTCTTTATTGGTCCACACCTGTGCCCTGCATTTCCTGGAGCTCTCATCTGAGGGGATAAAGGGTAGCACGGGGTGATTTACCTTTTCCAGTCCTTGCTTGCAGTCTGTGAAGGAATCCTTACATACCTAGCATTCTAGCTTTTACCTCTTCTATGTGTTTGTATTTTGTAAATAATTTTTATAAGCTATATTGATAGTGGTTAGCAGAGATCGAGGGTTCTCCCGTGTTCCCTCACTGTTTGAGGCATTTAGTGTTTCCCAAGACTTCTAGTCCTGTCAGGCCTGCCCTCAGGTCTTCCTGGTTAGTGCTCAGAACAAGAGCTGCCTGTGTTACTTTGGAGAATTAAGTATTCAATCAGCGTGAGAAATCTGTCACTCCTATCCTCCCTGCCCTAGGTACTCTTGTAAGTTTAAGAATCCACAGGCACCTGATGGAACTACCCATGAGGCCCCTGGCTGACCTTGCATCCTACCACTCTCCATCTCATTGTTTGGAGCCTCCAAGGACCATCCATGGCAGCACTAACATTTTCTTGCTTGGGATTGTCTAGATCCAAGATTCTCTGCCATGGAGACATGAAGAGGGCAAGGAGAAACACCCTCATGGGGGCGGGGGCGGGCGGAGAGAGAGAGAAAAAAAGTGTGTCCTTTTCAAGATGTCTCAACTGGTGTCCTTTTTCCCTCATCCAACACCAGTTGAGACTCCATATCCTGGCTTAATGTGTCCAGAGCTCAGGGAGAACTCAGGCTGGCACTGACTGTAGCAGGAACATCCAGTGATCTATAGCCAGCCACTAAGATTTTCTCATCCCACTCCCAACTCACTGGTGGTCCAGGCTACATCTGAAAGGACTAGACAGCAACATATCTGGTCTTCTCCTCTGGATAGAGGGCATTTGTTGGGGGAAGAAAAGAATCTTGTCTCCCTGCACAGGATAGCCTAAAATTACCACGCACAAACAGCTAAGAGAGATTTCCTGAAGTCCACAAAATTTATGGAATTTACTGACAGCGTTCTGCAGCAGGACTGAGCTTGTTTTCAAGCTCTTACAGGAAAAGGCAAATTGATAGCCAAGATCATTCTCCAATCTGTAGTTGATGCCACTCTCACAGTTATGCCCAAATCAGCCCAAGAAAGAATTTAATCAGAAAAATGTGAATTATATTTAGGAAATATTTAGGAATCCTTTATTAAATGCCAAAAACCATAATCCTACACCTGTGAGGCAGAAGGCTGTGCTGATTTAAAAAGTCATTCTTGTTTATAAAGGAAGTAAAGGCAGCAGTTTTATCGTAATGACTATATATCAGAAACTAGGAATTACAGTGAATAGGAATTATGGGAGATTGTGTTCCATGGGCTCCCTGATCAAATTTGTGGCTCACAGTTAAGGACTGTAAGAATGAATTAAAAATCCTGGAATTAGTAGTGTCCATTCCTAGATGGAAGTGATGAATTGTTAATAATCTAGAAAAGGCAGGGGTATTCAATAAATCTCTCCTCTGTATTTGCGGGGAAAAATGATGCAATCTCATCATATAGTGATAGCACTCTTTCTGTCCTACTTGTGTTATAGACAGAAAAGACCATCATGATCATCTAGTCTGACCTGCACATTGCAGGCCACAGAACTTCACACAACTACCTGTGTTATAGCCAAAGATTATGGGTCTAAGTTACTAAATTAAGGTTTACGGAGAATCCACCATTTATGTTAGTTTAAACTTGTAAGTGACCCATGCCTGATGCTGCAAAGGAAAGTGAAAAATCCCTAGGGTCGCTGCCAGTCTGAGCTAGGGGAAAATTCCTTCTCAACCCCAAATATGATGATCAGTTAGATTCTGAGCATGTGGGCAAGACCCACCAGTTAGATACCTGGAAAAGATGAACTCAGAGCCTGTCTCATTTAGTGTCCCATCACTGATATTGGAGATACTTACTGCTAGTAGCCACAGATTGGATACAAGCTGCCTCCTCCATAAATTGGTGTAGCTCAGTCTTGAAGTGAGTTTGGTTTTTACCTCTATTGTTACTCTTGGAAAACTGTCCCAGAACTTTACTCCTGTGATGATTACAAACCTTTGCCTGATTTCAAGCCTAAAATTTTGTTGATAGGCAGTTTGTAGTCACTTGGTTTTGTGCCCACCTTGGCACTTAAAATTACTCTTCTCTCTCCCTGGGGTTTATACTTCTGATGAAGGGGTGGGCAGTGTTTTTTTGTAGGAGAGCTCTCCATGACATTTGGTAAGTGGTCATACGCTGCATTTTTCTAGTGTATTTTTGGAGGAGGTGTGGGGTCTGGGATGTACTTTGGATCAGCAAGGGGTTCTGACCTGGGACAAGATCTTGGATCGAGTGTGCAAGGGACATTAGGACAGGATTATGACTGGGGGCAAAAGGTTGGGGTGCAAAAGGGGCTGCCAGATGCAGGGTCTAGCCCTGTCCAGGAGTGTACTTACCATAGGTGGCTCCTAGTGGGTGGCACAGTAGGGGCACTCAGGCAGGCAACCAAGACGCTCATGTCCCAGCAGCCTCCAGGCATGGCAGGCACACAAACTACCTGAGTGCCCTACTGATCAATGGGACAGTTTTCTCCATCTCCAGCCTGGAGGGCTGTGACAGGACAGAGGAAATTGTTTGGCTGGTTGGATTTAGCTTGTGGGCCAAATTTTGCCCACTCTTGCTTTGTTCTGTTTATAGGGAGCAACCTTATTTTCCCTCGGTTTACTTTTGGTTAGGATGAAGAACCCAAGCTCAGGTTTTCCGTTTCTTGGACCATCCTAGTAACCCTTCTCTGCACCAATACCAGTTTGAGTTTATCTTTCTTAAACATGGGAGACTAAAGCAGAGTACAGTACATTATTCCAGATGAGGTCTCACTAGTTGCTTGTATAATGGTACTGACATTTCCCTGTCTTTGTTGGAAATGCCTCTCGATGCAGTTTAGGACTGCATTATCGTTTGTCACAGCTGCACCACGTTGGTGTCTCATCAGTCATCCTGTAATCAAAGATACCTAGGTCTTTTTCTTCCTCTGTCACTTCCCATTGGTATGTCCCCAGTTTATATTAGAAAAATCTTGTTGTTAGTTCCTAAATACATGACTGTGCACTTTGCACTATTAAATGTCCTCTTATTTCTATTATTCTCGTTTACAAACTCATCTAGATCTTCATATGTGACATAAGTCCTCGTCTGTATTGACAATAACCCAGAACTTTGTGTTACCCATAGAGTTTATTAGCATACTTCCACTTTTTGTGCTGAGGTCAGCAATATAAAATATTAAATTTAAATAAGATTGGCTTCTACCTGCAGAACGCCCCATTTCCATTAATAATCTTCTCCAGTTCAATAATTGCCTGTGTAGAATAGTATTAAATGTTTTACTGAATACAGGTAGATTAGATCTACAGCATTTCCTTTGCCTGGAGAATGTTAAAAAGAATACATGATAGTTAAATTTTGTCCAAGGAGCTTGCTGCACCCTTAATATTGATGTTCCATAAGACTGTAGCACTAGAGAAGTTTCAGAAGATTGAAAGAAAGCGAATGCTGTGTCAATTTTTATAACGGTTAAATTGGACAACCCATATAATTATAGGCTTGTCAGCCTGACGTTAATCCTGGGCGAGACAACAGAGTATCTGACATGGGAATTTATTAATAACTAAAGGAGAGTAATGTAATAAATACAAATCCATGTGGGTTTATGGAAAATAGATCATGTCAAACTAAACTGGATGGAGATATAGATACACTTTTTTTTTAAAATGAGATTACAAGTTCAGGTGATAACACTAAGTGTGTTGATGTAATAAATATCTCGGTCAGGATGTTGCTGAATCCCCATCAATCAGCATTGACAACTATACGTTAGAGGTACGATACACAGGGGAATTTCATATAGGAAGAGAGGGGTAATTTTACCTCCTGTATTTTGCATTGGTGTAACCACTGCCGGAATATTTGTGTCCATTTCTGGTGCCCACAGTTCTAGAAAGATAAACTGGAGAATGTTCAGGGAAGAGCCACAAGAATGTGTGGATTTGAAAACATCCCTGCCAGTGGTAAATTCGAGGAGCTAAGTTTATTTAGTAACAGAGAGGGAGCCGTGCTAGTCTATATACTATCAAAACAGAAAAACAGTCAAGCAGCACTTTTACCACTTGGGTCTTGTCCCATGAAAGCTCACCTAATAAATTTTTTTGTTAGTCTTTAAAGTGCTGCTTGACTGCTTTTTAAGTTTATTTAGTTTAACAAAGAGCGTTATGAGGTGAGTTGACTAGTCTGTCAATACCTGCCTAGGTAACAAATACTTAATAATGGATTCTTCAGTATAGTCAGGAAAGGTAGAACAAGATCCAATGGCTGAAAAATTAAGCTAGACAAATTCAGACTGGAGACCAGGTGTAATTTTTTTAATAGACTAATTTACCATTGGAACTATTTGCAATATATGGTAGATGCTCCATCTCTGAGCATTTGTAAATTGAAGTGGCATGTTTTTCTAGCAGCTAATTCTAGGAATTATTTTGAACTAATGTCTACGACCTGTGCTATACAGGAGGTCAGAGAAATGATCACAGTGATCTTGTCTGTCCGTAGACCCTTAGTAATATAATTTTATCATATGTCTTAAAATGAACTTAAAATCAACAGCTTATTGTGAATTTCAGTTGGAAATAAATGACAGTGGTTCTAGAATGGAAAAGCACTACTGTTGAACCAGCTTAAAAGGACATCTGCAGGTAAAACTCTTAACTGTAGCAAAAACAGAGGAGCCTTTTTTTTTTTTTTTTTTTTTAAACCTTCTGTTCGATGTACTGTGGGTGGTAGAGCAATTAAGGATAACAAACTCTGATACTGAAGATAATCTCTCTGTTCTAACTCATTAAATGCCTGACAACTGGCTGTCATTAGAAGTAATTTCCTCACATCAGTGTTACATGACTGCTATCATAGAAAAGTGTGATGTCATCATTTCCAAAATGCAGATTTACAGTCTGTTCTGGGATCATTCTTTTAACAGTTGCAGATAGCAACTGAATCCTCTTTAAATTATCTGCTTATTTCTATTTTTGTATCATGGTAATGGAATGAGGTATCTTATGGAACACAGTGATGCACTACTGCATTACCAATGAGGAATGCATTGGAAGGCAGGTGTCGTCAAAACAGGTAATTAAAAGAATCAGTAAAATAGACACATAACCCTTAGGAAAGTTTATTAATGTGAGCCAATGTTGATCAATATAAGCATAAATATAATAAAACTGTTCAAACTTTGATCACATGTTTTGAAAAGTGATGCTGCTTACCTTACATGACTGGCTGAATATTTATATGGATTTAAATATGTCCAATTTGTTTTTTTTAATATGTTTTATGAGTAGCTTTATAAATAAGTTTAAATATAGGTGGAATACTGGGTTTGTCAAGTTTAACTGTTAAGAGTTGTATAACTCAGTAACAGTAATTTTCTGACGATATGGAAGAGAAGAATTATGTGAACCTAAAATGTTTGCTTTATGTGGGATGTATGGAGGTAAGATGATGACTTTCATTTTATTTTAGGATTAAAATACAGCAGCTATAAATTTCTTTCAATATAAGTAACATTTTTTGTTTGATTTAAGGCAGATACCAAAGCCGGACAGTAGACTGCTTTTATATATTATATAAATGAGTGCTGTGCTTGTTGAGTTATTTTTCTTGGATTTATGCTAGAAATAGCATTGATACCTGTTTTAGACATAAAACTAGTAGGATGATAGTTAATTTTCTGAAATATTTAGTAATACAAACTGTGTGTGTCAAGAAGCTTCTAGAAATGTCCAATTAAATTTATTATCTATGTAAAAGCTATGTGTTCAGTGCTGTACAACGTAATCTCCTTGAGAAAGGGATTATAGTGTAGAAGGTAAATATAGAAAGATGAGGTGCACTGAGGACTCTAAAAGGGAAAATTTTACATTTGATTAATCATCTATATTTTTATAGATGAATCCTTCAATTTTCCACTCCTTTCTCTTTCTCTGGGTAGTCTCCTCTTTTTTTTCCATAATGTTATGAAAAGCCAGCTTGCCCAGTGCAGCAATGACCTAGACCAGTGTTTCCCAAACTAATTTGGTCATGGAACACTTTTGGGCTTAGAATAAATTTGGTGGAAGACATACATGCTGGTCTGGGTTGGTGGAAGATTTCATACCGAAAAATTGCCACATGTAACTCTGAAAAGTTGATTTAAAAGAGTTAGGTTTTAGATGTCTTGTTCTTTGTAAAATAAAACAAATAAGAGAAAATCATCTGAATTCATAAGTAATGTTCTGAAAGGAGGATGGTTAGGAACCCTATAATTAAGTATTAAGTACAAACTCAAAACAAAATATCAACATAGCAGTCGAAAGACAGATGGTCGATATCGTTCTTTTGCATAACGTAGAGGCTACATCTGAACTAGTGAGTTTTGTTGACAAAACTCATGGAGCATCTACACACAGTGTGTTTTGTCAATGACAACTGTCAACAAAAAAGATGTGTAGATGCTCTGGAGGGCTGTTTAGTTGACTGAGCAAGTCAGAAGATTGATCCACTTTTTATGTGTAGACTCAATCTGTCGACAGAAGTTTTTGTCTGAACATCTCTTCCGACAATTAACTTCTGTAGACAGATGCTTCTAGTATAGACATAGCCAGAAAGTACAATATTGTTTTAAAAAAAAAGCCTATCCTTCCTTAGCACTTAAAATATTTCTATGAAAAAGAAATACAACAAAATTAGATATGGAAAATGTTTTTTAAATGTTGTGGTTTTAAAAATTTATTTTTACATAAAACTACTGGAAAATAAAAATAAGAATTGACTTTTTTTTAATGGGAAGAGTGGTTTTGTATCTTTTGATCACAAATTCACTTAATATTAGGAACAATGCTGGAGAGTTGGAGCTCATATCAGGTGAACCATGGAGTAATTTCTATGAACACGCCTTGTGCTGAAACAAGCTGAATTTACTCATTGTTTTGGCTCAAGCTGCACAATAATTACTATCATATTATGAATGCATTATAAATATTGGTATATCTACAATCTAAATACTATTCAAATACCTTAATATTTTTGATATGCACATAATTTCATATTTAATATTTTAGAAGGAAAAATATCACTAGTGTCAATTTTTTTAACAGAATTCCTATTCACATCCCACAAAACACCTGTGTTCTATGGAACACAATTTGGGAAAGGCTGGACTAGATGATTGGACATGTAGTGTGCAAAATGTGTATTTCTGTCTGCAGATCTGTCCGTCCATTACAGTGTAAGGCAGGGAAATTTATGTAATGGTACAGTTTTAAAAAATTAAGGTCTCTATAAATCAAATATATAATGACTATATGCTAAAAACTTTGAATTTATTCCTATAGAACTCTCGTTACTCAGGCATGTGCACATTTCTTTTTATGAAAGGACATAACATTAATATAAATATAAATTCCATTTTTCCACAAGCAGCTCTTCTATGATGAGTTGAATGTGTTCCCTGGTAGTAAACCACTGGTTAATAGAGCTAACAGTGCTGAGTTGGCTACCCTTGCTCTGTATTTTATAAGGCATAAAAACTAAGTTCTAAGTGAGTAATCCATTTTGGGAGAATGATAGCAAGCCCTTCAGTAATTCCATTTTTTTCCTTTGAGACATCCAGAAGTGGCAATGAGTATTTATCACATATGAGTTCTATCTTGTTGTTCCTCTCTTTCAATTAATACGTGTAGGGGGAATAATCAAATACATTAACCTGAGGTATTGCTAGTAAGCCCAGGAAAACAAAAAACATCGAAACGGTGGTGCATGCTGGCTTGAGGATAGTCCAAATAAGATAAATAATTGATGTTTATAGGTAAGGAATGCATTTAAAAGTATACACACCAAACTTATTCCGGGGGCTGGAGGGTGTGAATTCAGATTTTCAATTGTGCTTCAAAGTTTGGACAAGCTCATGCATCCAGTGGGTTTATATAGTTGTTACTAACAGTGGTGGTGTAATACAAGAAACATAGAGGACTTACATATACAACAGAGTACCTAGCTTGACCAGAAAAATCTTTGGCTACATTTACACTATGATGTAAATTTGATTTTATTAAAATGACTTTAAAATACCCAGCATTATAACATTAGAATTTGACTGTCCTGGCCTCCCCACAAAATCCCCCCAGAGTTGACTTATTGCCGCCACACTCAATTGTTAAACATTGACTATTGCAGCAGTGCATTGTGGGAACTTATCCCACAGATCCCTCAGCCCTGTAGCATTCTAGGTATTTTTGCTGGTGCAGTATGGGGGGGAAAAATGCCCCATAAGTGGTAGTGGGTGTGTGATGTCATCTTCCCAGATTGATTTCCACAGGAGGGAAATGTAAACAACTATTTTTTTTCAGAGTGAAAGAAGGAAAAGTAGGGAATCCCAGGTGAAGGAAAACCAAATAGGCTGGTTTCAGAAGGTGTAGTTTGTAGGGGGTCTGTCATACTGACTTGAGATCACTCAGGTGTCTGTGTCATCTCAAGTGTCCCTCTAGCCACTTTTCCACCCCCTTGAATTCAGAAACATTATCCCTGAAAATATTGCAGGAACAGAGCACAGTCTGAAGAAAGAGAAGGATAGCAAAGTAGAGGGAAAAAGATCATTTGTGATGCAGGATTTTTGGCTTCTCACTTCATTACACAGATGTATCCAACACGGGGATGGAGCTTGCTAAATTTCCACATTCATGAATGACACTGTGCTCTGGGATTACCCAGGTGTCTGTGTCACGTCAACTGGCTCTCCAGCCACTTTTCTCTCGCTTGAAAGCACTCCTATCTGGGCAGAATGTAGGGTGGCCATCCATCTTGTATTGGCCAGGACAGCCCACCCCCCCCTTGAATTTTGAGTAACAGGAGGGCATCCTGATTTGTTTCTAAAAAGGAGCTAATTGCCCCATATTTGCTGGCTTCTGGCTCCCTGAGCCAGGGGGAGCTGGAGCCCCATCAGTATGGCTTCTGCTAGGTTCCTAGCTCCCTGCACCTGCCGGGAGCCAGGAGGGTCACCAGCATGGCTGGCCCGGATCCTGCTCCTCATTGGTTGGAGAAGCTGGAGCTAGACCAGCAAGGCTGCTGCCTGGCTCCTGGACCCCTACAGGTGCGGCTGCCACCTGGCTCCCAGCTCCCTGCTGCTCAGGGGAACCATAGCCCAAGTGGCATGGCTGCAGCCTGGCTTGCAACTCCTGAGCTATGAGGAACTGGTAGCACATGGGCACTGCTAGCCTAGATCCCGCTCCCTGTGCCTTGGGGAATCTGGAACTGGACCAGAGTGGCTACCGCCTGGCTCCCCACTGCTTGGGGGAGTCAGAGCCAGACCAGTGTGGCTGCCACCTGGCTCTCAACTCCCCACAACTTGGAGAAGCCAGGAGCTGCTGCTGCCCCCTGTAGCCAGGGAGCATCCCTCCCCCAGCAAAGTGGCAGCCCCAACAGTGCAGCCACTGCCTGACTGGTAGGGTGACTATCTGTCCTGTTTTGGCTGGGACTCTATCTCCTGCCCCTGTCCTGTATTTGGTCTGGGGAGGTATGGTCAGCTTAGCAAAATGATGTGGCTTCTACCCAATAAGCCAACTTGTGCTCAAGGCACAGGATTGCCATATCCATCCCCCCCACATTCTGTTAGGCGTATTGTGGAGTGTGGGGTTGTCTGCTGAAGGACCATTTGGCAAGGTCCTACCCTTCAGCGTGTTGCTTAGGTGGAGGGGACAGCTGCATTGACTGGGGGGGCACCCAGGCCATTAGAGGGGTATTGTGGGGTTAAGGGGTTGTCAGTTGAAATGGTCCCTTCCCCTTGGCAACATCAAGCCTCTGAAATCTTTGCCATGGGGGAGACTTTCTGGCAGCACGGTCTGCACTGTGCAGCAGGCATGTCCTTTTATTGGGTCAGGAGCTAGCTATGTGATGTGGTTGGGCGCAGGAAAGACCCTGACTGCATGGCACCTGTGGGGGTGGTTGGGGGGTCTGCCCCTGTACAAATGTAAACCACAGAAAAGAAGTTTCTCGGACTCTCCTACAAGCATGACCTTGCCAGCCTAGCTGCCATGTGGTGTGGTGGGACAGGGGCTGGTGCCAGCACTGAAAGAAAAACCAAGTGCTCAGCTTACAGAGGGAGAGACAGAATCATGAACTCTGTGTTGGGGCTCTTTTTAACGAGTAGGTGTGTTCACCACATTGATAATAAAGAGAAGTTTCTCTGCTTCTCATCAAACATGACCCCACAGGCTAGCTGCCATGGGCTTCCTGGTGCTGAATTCAGATTTGCAAGCTTCGTGTTACCTAGTTCCTGCACACCTGGAGAGCACCAGAGATGGGAGTGGCCAGAGCAGACAACCATGGGCCATTGTGGGATACATATGGGACACCTCTGGAGACTAATCAAGTTGATTTAAAGACATGGCATTTCCACATTAGCCTTAATTCGAACTGTTAAATTCAAACATGATGCTAAGCCAAGTTGCTCTTGGCGATATTATAATAGTGACCTTAGTGCTCCCTAAAATTGAATTAATGGTATTTACAGTGAAGACATTGAAATTGTAAAATCCAGCTAACCGCCTTAAATTCAGCTGTTGGAACCTGGGGAAATTTGTGGGCCTGGCAATTCACAGGTTTTTAAAAAAAAAATAAATAAATCAGCCATTCACAACTAATATGGCACACCATCATACCTCATAATAGAGAGACTTCTCACAACTGCACTTTAAACTTCAAGCAATAGAGAAATCTGATGTTTTGTTTGTGAGAATGAATACAACTGTTTGGAAAATAGCACCAGTTCTCAAATGTGTACCGGCTTCCTGCTTACTTCCAAGGTGAGTTTATGGTGCTGATGATTTGTTTTAGAAAGATGTAATGATCTTGAATTATCTATTATCAGTGTCTTGTCTCTGGACTTATACTCTGTGTGAGGGGTATTTTGTCGAGCTCTGGGGCTTAAATGGTCGAGAAGAGAGAGTGTTTTCAGCACAACATCAGTACCTCTGGAACTTGCTTTGTGGCTTGTAAAACTGTGCTTTCACTTACACTAGGGTGCAAAGTGTATGGCTCGTAATGGGGCATTTGAATAGGTCTTTTATTTGATTTTTAGTGTGTATTTATAGAAAATGGACTTGTCTTTCAGGTGGGAGGTAAAATAAAGTACTGAAGTGGTGCTCAAATGTTGTAAGAAGTTCTCTTGCCACCGTCTAGGAACAAGTGGATCAACTTATCCTGGCATTTGTAAGCATAACCATGAGGTCCAAAGATTGTTCATTAAAGTAGGGTGCTTGGTTTCTGAGAGAGTGAGTTAAAATGAAGACAGGGCTGAACAGAAAGTTCCTGGTAATGATGTCTGAGCTGACTTGTTGATTTGTCACAGATGTGGCCAGTTTGAAGCAGGTGACCCATGCTGCTTCAGATCAACTGAGCAAAGCAATAAGGTGCTGCCTGCCAGAAAGCCACAAGTTTGCTGTGGGAGGAATGCAAACCTCCAGATGCCTGAGTATTCTAAGTCTCTAGAATCTGAACAAAATTAGATTAAACAGCTATTACTCTGTTCAATACATGCTCTCCCAGAACTCCACCTTAATGTCTTAAAGTCATCTTGTTTAATGTATAACTCTCTCAGGATGCATATGATAATTATGAGGCTTATAACCTGTAGACACTTTGCCCAGCATATATTGTTGTGTTTATTCTTTTTCTTACCAAAAAGCCCAGGGGAGTATATATCATACTATAGGGTATAACCCCAGCACCTTTTTTCCCAGCACTGCCATTTTGGGAGGCAGCTGGGCTATGCTCACCCTTTGGGGCAGTGGGGGCAGGGTTGGGGGATGACGATGAAGTACAACTACTAGATGCGCACATGTTGAGTATCCCTCCCTCCCCCTGCTCCACACATGGCACAGTTCCAGCTGGGAGCTGCACAGCTCTTCGGTCCTTGCATGGCTTCTATGTTCCATCCGGGAGCTGTGGGGTTCCTTCCACCTGATGCTGGCCTGGAGTAGTGCATGGTGTGTCAGGCTGGAGTTGCCTAGTTCTGGGAGAGATGGAGAGCATTGATTTAGAGCTGGGAGAGGGGTTGGGGTGCCTGGTTTTGGGGGTGCCTCAGTCTGGGGGAGGGTGTTCATTTAGAGCAGGGTAAGTGTTGGGGATGTCTGATTCTAGGGGAGGGCATTCATTTAGAATGGGGGGGGGGTTGGGAGTGCCTGATTCTGGGGGAGTGGAAGGGCATTGATTTAGAGTGGGGGCAAGGGGCTAGGGGTGTCTGTTTCTGGGAGACAGGGAAGGCATTTGATTTAGAGCTGGGAGGGGTGCAGGGGGAGAGGGAGGGCATTCATTTAGATTGGGGAGGTGGGCTGGGGGTGTCTGGGTCTTGGGGAGGGTATTGATTTTAGAGCTGGGAGGAGTTCTTGGCTCTGGGGGAGTGCATTGATTTAAAACTGGGAGGGGAGCTGGGGGTGCCTGGTTCTGGGGGAGGGCATTGGTTTAGAGCTGGGAGGGGCTCTGCAGGAGGGGGAAGGCATTCATTTAGAGCAGGGTGGAGCGGCTGGGGCTGCAGGGGGTGTGTGAAGCCCAGGGGCAGTTTGGGACTTGAGTTCTACCACGTTTTTTTCTAGGAAAAGAACACTGGGTATAACTGAAGTTCTACCAAATTCATGAACTGTGAAGTCTGGTCTTTTATGTGCTTTTACCCTATCGTATACACTTCATGCGGGAGACCCGCATTGCTGAAACTGGGGGTCCTGACACAAAAGGGAGAGCTCCCAGGGGGTGAAGGGGTTGCAGTTGTACCGCCCTTACTCTGTGCTGCTTTCAGAGCTGGGCAGCTAGACGGTAGCAGCTGGTGGCCAGGCATACTGTTCTGAAGGCAACACCCTGCCTTCAGAAGGGTTGCCATGCTGTGCCCTACTATTTCACCTTTTACTTCTGTACTGTTACCTTCAGACCTGGGCAGCCAGGGAGTGGCAGCTGCTGAATGAGGGCTCAGCTGTGCAGGTAGCACTGCAGCAGTAAATGGTGGTAATGCCATCATTATTTGTGCACTAGTAATGGTGGTAGCTCTGCCTTCACAGAGGAGCTTTCAAGCAGCAGCAGCTGCCATTCTCCAGCTGCCCAGTGCTGAAGGCAACACCACCAACAGCAGTAGTGAAGAACCCCCACCCCAGTAACCTTGCAACACCAGGTCCCCCCAATTAATTTTTTAGGTGAGGACCCTACAATTAAAATACCACACATTTTCAGATTTAAATATATGGCATCAGGAAATGTACAATTTTTAAAATCCCATGTCTGTGAAATTAACCAAAATGGACTATGAGTTGTATAGTGCCCTAGAAATAACAACCCAAATTTTCCTTGCTGGCCCACTCTTCCTTTTGGAATCCTCAGGAGACCATCAGTGTTTACAAGTAGGCAAGGTTGCCTGCCTCATGCAGGCCCCAGTACCTTGGGTTGCTTCTCCTTCATGGAGTCATCTTTTCCAGCTTGCTTCTTTGTCCTTGACTCCCTATCCCACACCTATATTCAGACCAGAATTTTCTGTGCACCCTTCCAGGAGTCTTTTTGTGAATCAGTTAAATTCCTGGTTTTCTTTTGGTCTCTGTGTGGTATCTGAGGTACAGTACAAGGATATAATGAAAACAATACTTTCCACCTACATTATATAGTGCTTTCTATCTGACAGATCTCCTAAGTATTAAACTTTTAATCTCCACAAAGTCTTTTAGGTAAGTAGTAGTATATTAATCATATAGGTATATAAACTGAATGAAGATGAGAGTTGAATCAGGAGGAATGTCAGCTGTTCTGATACCCAAACCATTCTCTAATATGTAAAAAATGAAGCCTCAAAGGAATGGGAGCGCCAGATTGCGAAAAATGTGGAATAAGACCAGTAATTGCTAGTAAATGTTGACCTAGGTAGAAAAGAAAAACAACAAATGCCTCACTAATGAGATTTCACTCACATTGTGTATGGGGTTGGAGGGGCAGGAACATCAGAAGAGACAATGAGCTGGTAGTTGACTTTTTTTTCCTCTTTAAACTTTTGAAGAACTGATCTGTAGAGATTGGGTAGTAACAATATGGTTTTGCATTAACTTACATTTTTGTTTAAAAATGAGACCGAGGCATTCATTTTATTTAACTTTTGTTTTAAAAATAGTAGGTCTTCACAATTCAGTCAAATGCAGGGGAAAAGATTAAGAAGGTTTTTACCTTTTTTAAAGTGGGGGGGGGATGTTTGGGGGCATATAACAGGGGTAGTCACCTCCCACAAGGCAGAGCAGGTTAAATTAGATATATTAGTTTGGCTGAAAGTGGGGAAGAGCTAGTTGGTTGAATAGCTGATTGCTGATGAATCTCAGCTAAAAAAGAATAGCTGCAGTGGTATAAAGCAAGCAAGTTGGGTGTAGGGAGGGACTGTAGGGGAAATAGTCTGCAGTCAGGACAGAGATTGGGCTGGTAAATCTGTAGATTGGAGAGCTGGCAAATGCATATATTGTTACAGGGAGGTGGACATTGTTTTCCCCCTGCCAGTCAATGGGGAGGTTGCATACTCTTGGGGCAGTGGAGCAGAAGGCTGCCTGGGTTAGTCATCGTCTGGTAGGACTTTGCTACGCTGCACGTTGAGGACTGCTGTGACCTGGCTAGAGGGCCAAGCCTTAAAGAGAGAGAGAGCACTTTGAGTCACAGAGAGAGAGAGATGGCATGGTGCATGAGTGAGTGGCAGAAGGGAGCCTTTTAAAAACCTTAAAAAAGCAGCACAAAGGTGGGTGTACCCTGTTACAGGGAGTTGGAAAGTAACCAGAATAAGGACAGAGTCCAGAGAAGTTATGCAGAAGCAGTTAAGAGAAGATGGGTTTTTTTGTACGTGGAAGATGAAATATAGTAAGTACTGAATTCAACAAGACTTTAGAAAAGTTAATATAAAAACATTTGCCAAAACCATTGACTTTCAGGTATGGGGATGGTGCAAGTAGGGCATAAAAAATGTAAGTGAGGAATGTACCTTATTTGTGGTCAAGTTATCTGTCTTTTGGAAGCTCCATTTACTCCTCTGATTCACACTGTGGATCTCTCTTAAATGTTTTGCAATCTGCTCCAAGTGTTCAACTCCTATGAGTTGAATGAGTTATGTGTGGTCCAGGAGCAGAATATGTGAAAGACCTGCAGAGACCTTCAAGGAGATCTTAGTGTATTTAACAAGCCTCTGTTAATGTGTGAAATGTGGCCTGGAAGTGGTAAAAGCAGCCCAGAGAGCCCAAGTTGCTGTGGGGAGTCCTGGACACTCCCATGTGCCCTGGGCATTCTGCTCCATGGGGCAGGGGCATGGGCTGGGGATGCATTTGAGTTGCCTGGCATCCTGCCGAGGACAGGTGGAGGGTATGGGCTCCCTGTGGCATTATGCGCAGTATGGGTGGCTCTTACCACAGCTCAGCTCCAGTTTCTGGCTTGGTCATGTGCAGAACCGTGTGGGGAAAGGGCAGGCACAGGCTATGGAGTGTCTGAAGAAGAGGAGGGTCAGAGTCACGGGGAATGAGGAGGAGCAGGGACAGGTCTCTTGTGAGTCCTGATTTTTGCCTTTTTGAAAAGCCAATCTCTCCTAGTCCCAAGTAGGCACAAAGTTCTGTTTTAAGTACTGTCTGCCAAATACTCTCAAGCAACTTGGCCCCATACCTGTTCAGCTGTTGAGAATGAGATCTAATATAGCTTGAGTCAAGAAAAGCTGCAAGCAGAAGAGTGTTGTCTCTAATGCATGGTATGGAGTACGTTGTCAGTCCTGGAGCAGGAAGCAGGATGATTCCAGTAGAGGTTTTGCTGACACTTGTTGCTATCCTTTCCCATATTTCATCTTTGTTATTGGACAGGTAAAAGTTGCCAGACACATCTTCACTTTCCTCAGTGATTTCATCTGCCGCTGCTTCCATATCATCCAAGTGTACTCCAACAGCAGGCTCCCCGTAAGACTCATTGCTGCTAAACTGCAGTGTCAGAATCATTGGGGTGCCCTGTAAAAATTCTTAGGAGCTCTTTGTAGGACTCAGCAGTTTTTTCCACCTTGTCTCGGAGGAGGAAAAACAGCCAGTGCACTGTTGAAACGCAGCCACTGTTATTGACGGTAACAGGGCAAGAGAAGTTAAACTGAAACAGCTTCTGTCCGCATTTTTTTTTTCCCCAGCATCAGAGAGTCTTTTCCTGAATCACAGCAGACATCGAGTCTGGGGTTGCCAGAAGTTGTATCTGACAGTTGTGGCTGACTAGAAATACTTCCTAGTATGTATAGGCTTCCCCGAAAATCAGTTTTTTCAGTGGTGTTGTCTTCCAAGAAACTCATTTTACTGCGAAATTATGAAGCTATGCAAGGTAAATGTTATATGGGGTCTCAGACCCCAGAACCTTTTGGGTGCCCTTTTTGACAAACAAAACCCACTGAAATTCATAAAAACAGTGTGGAAAGATTCAGGTATTCATATTGTAACAGGGCTGCCTCAAAACAAAAATACTCCTATTCTCGTTAATTTGAGGTCTAATTGAGCCAAATAACTTTTTAAATGATTTTTTTTCCTCCTTGGCTATGCAAAAACCATATGAGTTATGCAGACAATACTAACAGGTTGTCCTCATCATATGAGAATATTTAAAGAAAGATTAAGCAGTAGTTTGCCTTTCATGTTTTATTTAAATCTTTGTACTTGTTTGGGGTCCAAGATTGGTCCCAGAGACCTTGGAAATGGAATACAGGTTTTACCTCCCTGGTCTGGTATGGTTGGGACCTGACTGGTCCTGTACAACGGAATTTTCTGGGCCGGGGTGTTTCCTGTCACCAGCCCTCAACCCACCAACTCCTTCCCCAGCCTACCTGCCCCACTGGGCTGCTGACCTGTCCCAGGCTCCCACTCATGCTGCTGGTATTGCTTGGGCACACCAGCTCCAACTCTGGTCAAGGTGCCAAGGCTGTTGCTCTAACACCATGGAGATGCCAGAAGAATCTGGCTCTGGTCTAGCACAGCTGCTCTTGGCTCAGCTCTGACCCTGCGGAACTAGCAAGGAGCCTGCTCCAACTGTGGCCTGTGGTGCTGACCCTCTAGTTCCTCAGGAATGCTGGGGCTGCGGCTCCAGCCTTGAGTGCCTGCCCTAGTCGTGCAGGCTGCTAGGAGAATCTAGTGCTGGCTCCAGCCCCATGGGGCTGCCCAGGATGTGGCTCCAATCCTGTGCAGCTGCCCAAGCCCCAGCCCTACCAGGCTGCCTGGCAACATCAGCCTGAGGCCTGCGCGGATGCCCTCCCACCCAACCCGCCAGGTTGGTGGTGAGGGATGTGGGCTCTTGCTTGTGCAGCTGCCCTGCAGTGGGGCTGCCAGGAACAATGTCTCTAGCCCACAGAGCTGCCCAAGGACGTGGGCTGCGGCTTGTCCTCCTACCTTGCTGTCTGATCCAGAAACATCCCTGATTCTGCCGGATGAGGGATGCTGCCAGACCAGGGAATGCCAATTTTAGGAGGTACAACCTGTACTTCCTGTCTTTCCCCATGGATTTAACCTTGAGTGTTCTAAATTACCCCATTACCTTTATTTATTTATTGGTAACACAAAACCACAAGAAGTGGGATGATAAAATTGGTGCGGAAGGATTTGAATTTATCCTGCTTAGATAATATGTAATGTCTGAAGAGAAACAGGTTTGTCATGAAATTTTTATTTACATTTTTGTGTTAAGTTGAGGGTCATATAACACTCCTAATGTCCTGGGGCCAAGTTTTACATTTCTTACAGCAACTCGTTTTTGAGATGCTGCTTGTTCGTCTGGAAAGCTGAGAGCTTTTGGGCCTTCCAGAAAAGGCTAAGTGTGCAGATTCTTGGTAGGTACTTACTATTATTATTCCATATTCTTTTTGTTAGTAAGGTGTTCTTCCATTTGAATTGGGTGGTTCTTTCAATTTTTTCCCCAAGTCTTAGAATTATTAAGTTTTATAGCTCAACATAAGTCTCGAGCTATGATTGCTGATAAGGTGAATGTGGGTTGCTTATAGTGAACTTATTTCAGTGTCTGTTTATTCCCAGAAAAAGAATGTTAGTATATATTTCAAAGGCAGTCTAGTCATTAAAATGTTTAGTGATCCTATTGTGGAAAAAAATATGGCTAGAAACTACATGTGTCTAAAACTAAATTACTTTTTTGCAACAATTCACAGTTTGATGAAAATCATACACTAAACTTTCATATCCAGCAGCTCTGGGACCAGAAGGTTGCGAGATATTAAAATATTCTGAACAATAGATGGGTATACCTAGCAATGTGCAACAATTAAGAAAAACAAATTTAGATATTAACAAACAAATGTATACAGAGTGCTTTATTTACCAACAGCAGTAGTAAACTTATAGGTTATGTCTACACTGCAGCAATCTTTCAAAAGAAGTCCTTCTCTTCTGAAAGAATTTCTTTCAAAAGAGTGCATCCACACACAAAAAAGTGGATCAAAAGAGAGAACCGCTCTTTTGAAAGAGAGAGTCCAAACAGCCCCTGCTGTTTCAAAAGAACAAGCCTGGGATCAAAAAATCAGGTGCTATGAGGACTATTCTTTCAGGGGAAGAAAAGTGACCATGGAGCATCTATGCACATTTTGTTTTGAAAGAAACTTTCGAAAGAATGTCCTCTTCCTGAAACGGGAGTGCAAGAGCGCTTTCAAAAGGCTGGATATTTCGAAAGAGCCCCTTCTTTTGAAAAAAAATATTTTGAAAGAACTTACTAGTGTAGATGCACCCATACTGTATTTGGTGTATTTATTTGTATTTACTTTTACAATACTGTACTTATGGAAAACCTAACTAAAATTTACTTATGGTTAAAATGGTGGTGATTTGCGAGTTCTGGATAATAGAATGCCAGATATGAGTTTGCTATATCACCCTAGAGTGCTATGTCAAAGATGCGTATGCTAATAAATAATAGGTACTGAAATTAGCAGCTGCTTTTTTAATCTTGCAAGATAAAATCAGTGTGTTCACAATACAGCTTCTCCAGCACTTTGTGGAAAATAGTCATAACTGAACAACATAAATTGCCTGTTTTATGTTAGACGTTCTTTTACTGAAATGCAATTTTGTAAAAGACTGTCATCTTTAAGGTAAATGTAGCTAAGCAAAAAACTTGGTTTTGAAACAGTCAGGTTTGAAACACACACACTATAGACACAAAACCATAAAAGCAAGGAAATAAATGTTAAACCGCTAAAGCATACATGCCCCCTAGGTCATGTGTGTAGCAGAATAGAGGAGTAGCGTGAAGTACAAAAGGAACATAACTCACAATTCTTCAACTTGGGACAAGAAAAATCAAGAAAATTTGAATCTGGACACATTACAATTTGAGTTAATGATAAAAATTTCTTTGCAGTATTGCCCTGCTAGCTGGTATCTGATAGATGGGGAAAGCCAAGTGTTCAGATTTCCCCTGAAAGAAGCCTCCTCAGAGCCACCCACCAGTACAGTGTGGTTTGAAATTGGGTGAACACCTCATTCAGGTGTAGGAGGTTAATTTAAAAGTCTCTAAGCTATTGTTTCAGGCGGTCTGCAGACTTTGACAGATATTACTCCATGGTTTATGAGTGAATCATGTTTTCAGGCTCTTATTTACAACTATTACATCTTCACTTTTTCATTTAAATTAAAGTTGACATCTGATTTTTACCATGTAACTTCAGGAGCTGGGCTCTACACACAGGTCTGTAATGCTTCTGTTGTCACCAAGTCCTGCCAAGAACATTTACTTTCCCTCTCCTTTCAAGATAAATGTAGTAATAGCATCTACTATTATTTAATCTCGTGAGTTCTGGGGACAAATCTGGACATTTTAAATGCAGATTTACATTTTACCATTAGACCTAGTTGAAGCCCAGAATGGTACCGTTTTTATCTATCAGCAGAACTTTTAAACTGGTTTAATTAACTAGCGCAGCTTTATTTGCCCATGTTTGAACTGATTTGTGTTCACACTAGTAGGATTACACCAATTTAAATAAATTATGTCTCTGAACCATTTCTAGTACTTTAGTGTACAAGCTGTAGGTAAACTGGGGACATGTCTACACTACAAAATTTTATTTCAATTAAGTCAACAGCGGGGTTTCTGGTATGTCCTTGGGCTGCCCAGTAAGTAAACACTGAGTTGTGGGCTACGGAATGATGCGCAGTAGCTACAAAATTTTGGAGTGTGTATGCTACTTTCCAGGAACTTTGTTGGAGAGCTTTCTTCACTTCTTCCTTTGACAGTGGAGCAATGCATGACAGTCGCTAAGTGGAAACTTGTCATGCCAGACTGCTACTGGTCGGTGAGGAATGAATTCAGAATTTGTAAATCCACCCAGGGAGCTGTTATGGTCCAAGCATTCAGGGCCATTATCAACCTCTGTGAATAAGGGAAGTGATTCTGGGCAACATGCAGGACATAGTGGATGATTTTGCTATGATGGTATTTCCTAACTGCAGTGGGACTACAGAGGGTATGCTTATCCCTATCTTGGCACCAGATCACCTAGACAAAGAATACATAAAATAAAAGGAATTCTTTTCTGTAATGTTGCAAATGCTGGTGAAGTTCTAGGGGTGTTTCACCAACATCAACGTAGACTGCTTATGATAAGCTCATGTCTCTTCAGAAAGCTGCAGTCAGGAACTTTCTTTCCAGGCTGCAAGGTAATACTGATAATGCTGATAACACTGATAATGTTGAGGTGCCAGTAGTGATCCTGTTAGACTTAACTCAGCCCTTGCTCTCCTGGGTCATGAAGCTGTACACTGAACAGCAGTAAGAAGCAGTTCTGCAACAGGCTCAGCAAGTGCAGAATGGTTTGTACATTGACTTACTAGGTTAGATGCCAGTGAAAGCAGTATCCCCTCTGTTAACACTGACTGCTGGGTGTTCTGTAGTATGCGAGATGGAGAGAGAAGTTTTTGCAGGGAGTGAATGTGCAGATGGATAGGTTGGCAGCTACCTTTGACCAGATGGATACCAGGAATATGTAGAGGCCTCCTAGGAGCTGTGTGTTTGTGGGAGACTTTGAAAAGCTGAATCAGTGATGAACTTTAGGGTATGTCTATACTGCTAAATTTTGTTGACAATATTGTCAACACCCAAAGTCAACAGAATAAAAATTGCCAGTTGGTTAATATTGTTTAGAAGCATTGCCAACACTTTCACTGCTTAATGGGCTTTTGAAAGACATTTAGGGCTAAATTACACTTAAATAACACCAGAGAACACTGAGAGCCAGACCTCATGGCTGCAAACAAACTTTATGGGACCACAGAAGACCTGGGCACACCTATGATAAGTAGTCATCTGACTAACTAAAATCATGCCAAATTATGGATGTTGCCAGATGAGTGAGAGACAGACTAGATAAGTTCAGCCTGTACTGAAGTAGAAAGCTTTATGGTATAAAAACACCCTTATATGACAAAGCCACTCTAATTTATTAAAAAACTTAGTTTGCTTTTTATCAATCTTCGATAACTGCTGTGGAGTGAAGATTTTTTTTTTAAAAAGACAAATGTCTGTCTTTCTCAGCATTTTGATAATTTCTGGTATGAGTATTATGGCAGTGAACAAAGGAATCGTGTGTCCTAAAAGCAAGAATATCTTTTTATATTTTAAAGTTATTTAATTATAATGCAGTTATCCTTGCTGAATGGGCTCTGCAATTAGGAAATGAGATATTACACATCTGGGTTTAAGAGGTGGGAACAAACTTTAGTTGAGCTGAGCAGTTTTAGAGAGCTGATGTAGGCTTATAGCCACAGCATTCATTACATCATCCTCCTGATCCATTAGCCAGCATTATCTCCAGTGGATTAAGAGGAAAGTTGTGCTGTGCATCTCTGCAAGCATGCTGAGCAGTCGTAGCTTATTGACCAGCTATATGGAGCTCTTGGAAAGAATGTGCTAGCTCTGAAGAATTAGAAGGAGAAAACCTTTTCTAATGCTGGGAGCTTTATATAATGAAATGCAACTGTTTTTTGTCATCTGTTTGAGGAGGAGAGATGAGGATCTTGTTCCAGTTAATCCATTTTTATTCTAATAACAATTTAAAGCTATTGGAATAAATTGAAACACATAGTTCAGAACTCCAGCCCTCCTTTTGTTTACTAACAAAAAAATATGGATCAGGATGTCTTCTGTGCATACTGTTTGGCATCTTAGTCTGTGGAAGTAATGCATTACTGCATAAAGAAAGGTGACGATGTCCTTCAGTGCATTCTTACAGCAAACTTCCGTACCAGAGAGTTAATCTGCATTCAGGAGCATTTCTACTCGAGTTGTGCGTCACTCAGAGACTGCTTGGTAATGAAACAGCGACACTGTGGGCCAAAACTCTGCTGCCTGTGAGCAAAGAAGGGACAACAGTTTGACAACAAAACCATAGCTGCTGCTGCTGCTGCAGCTGCCTGAGGCATAATGTTGAGTTTACAGGATTCTGTATTTTTTGAAATTAGCATAAAGTCCCTTTTAAAGTCCTGGAGCAGTAGCAGTAAGTATTTATTCTTTCAGTGAAAGAAAATATACATTGATCATCATTTTGCATGCTGATTTTTTTTTTTTTAAATTTAAGCTAGTGAAAAATAGAGTATTTCTCATGACTCAGTAGATTAATACAATGTGACTTAAAAAAAAAAAACTATATAAGTGCAGTTTTCTGGTCATTGAATGATTTGCATCCCAGATCTCAAGAAAGGAAAAGAGTCATCATTTTGATTGTCTGGATAATATTTGTTTGATCTGAGTAAGTTCTGTGCAACCTTTGCTAGCTAAGAAAAATGACAAATAGACCTTGATCTCTGCAGTTATCTGACGCTAGTAGTATTCCATCGTTCTGCTAGCATGTAAAGTTCATTTGAAGCAAAATCAGTGGCAGATTCTGGAATGTATTATAATGGGCACAATCATATTAATTAATAAAGTTTTATATTTGAGGTAGAAAACTTTATTTTCAACAAACTAAATATAATTTTTTCTTTAAATGCCCCAAACTGCATTTTTGTGCAAAGTTCATGCCTGAAGGGATCCAGTAAAAACAAGGATGATGTGGGGTGAAAGAGGCCGCTATATCCTCAACTCCCCGTCAGGTTCTTATAGTTAATGCAGTGTTCTCAGGTTAACCAGAAGTCCCGTGGCACCTTATAGACTAATGGCTATTTTGGAGCATAAGCTTTCATGGGCAAAGACCTGCTTCATCTGATGCATGAAAGCTCATACTCGAAAATATCTTTGTCTGTAAGGTGCCACACAGGACTTCTTGTTGTTTTCAAAGATACAGACTAACACAGCTACTTCTCTGATACTTGTTCTCAGGTTAGGGAGCTTTTGTGTCTTATGTTACATAAGCACAGCTAGGTAAGTTCAGGATGGGAACATGCACCATATTGACAAATGTGAAGTATTTTAAAAATTTGACCTAAATATTTTATGTGCTCCATGCTTAGTTTCCTTGTGTTTAGCTATAATTATTTCAGAAGGCCTATAGGGGATTTACAAGTGACCTTCTGACATTTCCATTTTAGGCAATATTTGGGTAATTTTAAGGATTGTTTTGAGGCATGCTGAAATGTGTTAAGCTTTCACTCACCAAGGTCTTTCCTCATAATAACTGGTGCTTGGATCTTTTGACCTGAGACATCATGTTCTTTATGCTGCATGATGTATGTCTTGTCTGTTGGAGGCATTATTGAACAGGTTATAAATACCCAATAGAAATGTTCAACGTCCACATATGAACATGTCTTGGAATAGCTTACAAGATTTGCCTTACTATCAAAGCTTCAGTACATGTAATGGACTAACCATGTCTAAGTTTTCAACATTTAACAGTAACTTTAAAGGAGCAAATAAAGCTCTTGAAATGAAAACTTGCATGCTTGTTTGTTTGAAAATATTGCAGATTAGATCTTGAAAAGAAACTTTCACAGTTGTCCGTACTCTTGATTTAACTATCTTATAGTTTTGCAAATGTGCAATGTAAAATCAGTTGTTTCTCCATGCACAATATTAACCCTGGGTGTAATAAAAAATGTTTGTTTTAAAAATCCTTAAAAGTAATACACATCTAATAAAAGCAATTGGCATAAAAGTGAGGGCTCTTAATATATGGTATTATACTATCTCCAGCTGTCCCCCTACTTATATCCCCCCGTTATATAAGCATGACGGGGAACCACCCTACTGACCCTTTCTTTACTATGTTGTAGCTAAATATTGGAGGATCTTTTGGGTAACCATGAATTTCCAGTGTTCAGCTGGCTTTTAATAATCATAATAGCTTTCCTCACCAGATTTTATGGAAACTGACACTATAACTATGTGCATTGTAGACATTCTTCAGCATGTTCTCAGTGCTCGCTAGTCAAATCCTATCATCATCTACTGTGTATAATGGCTGTGAGTAGACCTTAAAGCAGTGGTGTCCAAAAGACATTTTAACAACGGTGTTGCCTCCCTCCCACTCCCAGTCTGGCACAACCCCCTCCCGCTGCACAAACTGCCAGTGACTGACTGATGAGCTGCCGTGGCTGGATGTGGTGCTGTGCAAGGTGCCCTACCACCACTGAAGGCTCATGGCACAAGGTCCCCCATGGCTGGAGCCACTCTGCAAGCTGCAGGAGGAGCTGTCACTGCTGCCATATGCTTGTCTCACCAAGTGGTGGGGCATGTGCATGGAGCAGGCAGAGGATGTGCCATTTTGTCATGCCTGGGTTGGCAAACAGGAAGTGTATTGGACACAGTGGTCTTAAAGGAAGGCTGTAATGCTTTCTGTTTTAGGCACCATAATTCATGTTGATAGCTCAGTGACCTAAGCTGAATGGGAAAATTGTTTTTGTTTTCAAAAATATTCCATTTAGGCTATGCAATATGTACAGAATGTAGTGTTTGATTAATTGTATAATATTTATATCCAGACATATATGAATCAGTAAATTCTTATGATTTATATGCAGTACATATGTCAAAATGTGGTTTTCAGATAAATATTTCTTTGAAAAGATGTTTAAAAATTAGGGGGTTTTTTAATATGAAGTTTACATAAGAAGAAATCAGGAGTTTTCCTAAAGGATACAATATATGAAATCTGATGTATAATATTTTAAATATTTGTTAATGATGAATATATAGAAGAAGCCTAGCTGAACTCCCATCATTGTGGTTTCAAGAGCTTGCTTAGCTGGCAGAATGTTGCAGTGCTGGCTAAGGTTTGATTATAGCTGAGCTGCCTTTTTCCTCTCGCCCCCCCGCCCCCTTCAGTAACAACAATGAAGGGACATTCGTATGGCCTAGATTTAGTATGCAGCCTCTACGCCAGCAGTTTTAGGCATTACTCCCTTTTAAATGGAGTCAGGAACATACTGCTAAACAAGCTGTGTAGTGAGGATGTTGTCATTTAAAAGATGGGCTTACTAAAATTGTAAACAAAATAGAGGCATCATACTGGTGTCTTTCTAGCTCCACAAAAACTAAAAGAACAACAAGAAGTCTTGTGGCACCTTTATAGACGAACAGATATTTTGGAGCGTAAGCTTTTGTGGGCAAAGACTCTCGAAAGCTTATGTTCCAAAATATCTGTTAGATTATAAGGTACCACAAGATGTCTTGTTGTTCTCAAAGCTACAGATTAACATGGTTACCTCTCCGATACAAAATATTAAGAAACCCTTATATATTAGTGATATTTATCAACTCTAACACATTCTTAAACTTATATATTACTTTTTGTTATGTTAGCTGTGCATGATTTGTATTGTACAGTTAACTTAATTTTTTGTTTAACTTTTGTTTGTGATACTAGTTTTTAAGTTGTTTAAATCTTGTAATGTCTATATAGCTGAAATAAATTTATTATATATGAGTGGACAGCATTGGCAACGGGGTTTGTTGCAAGGCAAAGTTCTAGGATTAGTATTTATGTGGTGTGGTGTGTGGTTGCTAGTGAGAATTTTTCTGAGGTTAGGTTGCTGTCTGTAGGAAAACAGGCCTGTCACACAAGGTTAAGAGAGTGCAGCATCATGTTCCTGTATGGGTTGTAGATCACTGATGATGCTCTGGAGGTGTTTGAGTTGGGTACTGTAGGTGATGGCCAGTGGTGTTCTGTTGTTAACCTTCTTGGGCCTATCTAAAAGTATCTGTTTTCTGGGTATTTATCTGGCCCCATCAATCTTATTTTATTTTGTTGGTGGTGGTTGTTTGTTTGTTTTTTTTAAAATACTGCTGGTGGGTAATTAAGTTTTATGAATGCCTGATAGGAGCTTGAAGTTTTTGGTCTGTCAGTAGGATTGAAGCAGATGCAGTTGTATCTAAGGCCTTGACTATAAATCGTGGATCATGTGATGTGTCCTGAATGGAAGATGGAAACATGTAGGTAAGAAGCCAGTGGGTTTCTGGTAGAGAGTGATATTGATTTGACCATTGGTGATTTGTTCTGTGTATCCAGGAAATGGATCTCTCACGTGGAATGGTCAAGGCTGAGATTGGTTGGATGCAGGTTGTTGAAGTCCCCGTGGAATTCTTCAAGAGTCTCTCTTTACTGTGGGTCCAAATTATAAAGATATCATCGTTGTAGCGTAAGTGTAGAAGGGGTGTTAGGGGATGGGAGCTGAGGAAACATTGTTCTAAGTCCGCCATAAAAATGTTAGCATACTGTGGTGGCCATGCGGATGCCCTTAGTAGGTTTTGCAAGTAGCAATGAATGTGCACTTGTAAAGATTTGGATGTTACATCTTTGTTATACAAGATATCCGCTTGATACTTGTGAGTCTCCAATAGTAATATGTTTCTTATACTAAATGGACAAACTGTACTTATGTATACAAATTATTTAGCTATAAATGTATCCACTTTTTAATAACTCATATCTGTACCAGACTGAGCTTTGTCTTAGTGTCTGTTACAGCAATAATCTTTCGAGTGAGCTCATAATTATTAGAGTTCAGACAGAATACAAATTACAAAAAAGTAAGTCAGAATGCATACTACAGGAAGCTATTTTAACCGTTATTCAAACAACTGGACTTCTCTGTTCACCAGCATTCCATTCCATGTGTGTGCAGCTGGTGGCTCCTCTGCTCTTCTGCCCAGAGCAGGCCCCTTGCATGGCACAGGCATGCGCGAGCCACCCAGAGGAGCCTCCCATGTGGCTGGCTCAATTATTTCCGCTCCTGGAGCAGTCTTGCCACCCTGGCCTTCCAGCCAATGGTGGGGATTTCCTGCAGGACAAAGCAAATTCTCTTGCCTGGTAAGAGCAATGACAACACCTGAGCTTGCTGAGGGTCTGTGGCCAATCAATGGAATGGTGACAGTTGTGCCCTCCCTTCAGCCGTCCACTTTAATTGAAGTCTGTTTGAGTGGGAGCTGTGAAAACAAAAAATTCCTGTCGGACTTTAAAGATTAACAAAATAATTTGTTAGGTGATGAGCTTTTGTAGGAGAGATCCACTTCTTCACATCTTCAGGAGCTGCATGAGCTTAGCACACAAGCCAAATATTTAGTTGCCGCAAATTGGCCTCCAGATCAGTTCCTCTGCTGGGCTGAGATTTTCAATGGAAAAGTTCACCTTTGCTCATTCCGCCCATGCATGTTGGTGTCTGACAGGAATTCTTCCTCTTTGTGGGGTTGACAGGCTGCTAGAATAATATCCGGCAACCTCACATTCTCAGGGCTGCAGGATATCAAAGAATTTACTGCTCTTGCTAGAATAAACTGCTTACTCTTCATGAACTTCAGGAGAACACCAGCTCAAACCAATTGGAGTGAACACATATCAAGTAGCTTTTCCCTCCTGACTCTTTCACTGCAGGTGTAGTATCTTCACATTTGAAGAGGATAACTGTAGACACTAGATGTCTTACATATTATTGAACATCACTGTCTTGAGGACTTTTTAAAAAGAGCAGTAGCTATGATAACACAATGCATGAATCAAGTTGTTGTATGGCATATTACAAATAGTCAATCTTTTCCTGCAACTGCATTGTTTTTTTTCCATAGAGGCAAACTAAGCATTTTTGTCTTTCCCTAAAGAGAATGATGATACTAAGAAAATGAAATTTAAACTGTTAGCCATGGTAGAGTTGAAGAGGGAAAGGAGTCAAAAATGAGGAAGAAATGAGACACTACTACTAATTTAAACTGTAATGGCCCATGCTTAATGTTTGTATTTTATATATTTTGATTACTTGGAGAATGACGTGCATAGCTGAATTTGTAGCATTTTGCTGATGGTGTTTAAATTACCTGGTTTAGTAAGAAATGAGCTAATTCTGATAATTCCAGAAGGACTAAGTAGACTAGAAATCTAAAATTTACCTTGCTAAAAAGAATAAGCGATATTTATTAGATGAGCCCTGCAGCTCTACTTGTATGCATATCCACAGATGTGGATGGCGAATATCCACAGTTTATTTTTGTGGATGTAGATGTCAATTTTATATCAACACATGGCTCTGTCTGTTAGAAGATGTATCTTCAAATATGATCAGGTTCAGAACTGGTTGGGGGCTTGCTGTAGAAAGGTATTATAGAGACTGGGCAGACAAATGAATGTGTCTGTTTAACATTAATACTTCCCTCCCTCACACATTTGTTTGTGAGGATAAATACATAAAAGATTGTGAAGTGCTGTGAGATCTATTGATGAAAAGCCTTATGTATGAATTATGTATTAATTATTTGTTACAGAGCAGTTATAATCAAAAAGGCCAGTGATATGTCTAAACTTATTAATTAGGGGACAGTAAAAACCTGAAAATGTTCAGTCATTATTTTGCTCTTTTTAGCAATTGGAATCAGATTTTGATCCTGTTTTTTTTTTTTCAAGAAGATGGAGCTGACACCATGAAAAAGTCCAGAGACCTGCACATACAGGAAGTAGATCAGTGTTGTCCAAAGGGGATGTAAAGGATTGCCAGTGGCTCCGCCCCCTCAGCCAGGCACCTCCCCTGCTCCTGATTACTCATGGAAGCTGCCCCAGAATGTGGTTGGAGCCCCTGGAAGCCAGAGTAGATGCCTCCACTGCTGCTGCCATGTGCTTGTCCCACCATGTGATGGGGCTCATTCACAGAAACCCACATTGCCACATTGTACCACCCCATTTGCCATAGGTGGTGAGTAGAGATAGAGTTGGGTTTATTCAAGGGCTGCAGAGGAATTAAAACTATTGTTGCAAGATTAAAAATAAGTGAGTAATCAGTGTTAATTACACTTGATAGAATAGCATTTAATATTTTTCATATTTTCTTCATTATCAAATATTGACTTCAGTTACAACACAGTATCAAGTGCACTGTGATCACTTGATATTTATTACAAATATTTGCACTGTAAAAAAGGTGTTTTTCAGTTAACCTCATACAAGTATTAGTACACTCTTTCTTTATTGTAAAATGCACCTTTCAAATATATTCCATAATTGTTTTATTTTGTCATTGCAATGTAAAACTTCAGAGCCTACATGTCCACTCAGTTCTACTTGGTCAGTCAATCACTAAGACAAACAAGTCAGAGTATGAACAGGAGGCAGCCAGACAACTCTCCAACACCACATTTTACAGACCTCTCTCTGCTGATCCCACTTGGAATTCCAAAGGAAATTACAACTACTACTGAAGGAACTCCCTGCTGCTACTCGGGACCTCATTAACTCAGACACACCATCTGAGCCATAGCCTGGATTATTCTATTTACTTCCCAAAATCCACAAACCTGGAAACCCTGGATGCCCTATCATTTCAGGTATTGGCACCCTTACCACCGGACTATCCAGTTACGTGGACTCCCTCCTCAAACCCTATGCCACCAACGTTCCCAGCTATATCTGAGATACCACCGACTTCCTGAGGAAATTACAAAACATCGGAAAAGTTCCTGATAACGCTATCCTTGCCACAATGGATGTAGAGGCTCTGTACACTAATATTCCACATAAAGACGGATTACAAGCAATCAGGAACACCATACCTGATGCCACCGCAGCCAATCTGGTGTCTGACCTCTGTAACTTTGTTCTCACACACAGTCATTTCCGTTTTGGGGATAATTTATACCTCCAGATTAGTGGAACTGCTATGGGCACCCGCATGGCCCCACAATATGCTAATATATTTATGGCTGACCTGGAACAACAATTCCTCAGCTCTCGTCCCCTATTATCCCTCCTCTACTTAAGATACATTGATGACATCTTTGTGATTTGGACCCATGGTACAGAGGCTCTAGAAGAATTCCACAGAGACTTTAACAATCTACACCCCACCATCAACTTATGCCTTGATTACAACATGCAAGAGATACATTTCCTGGACACTACAGTACTAATCAAGGATGGCCTGATCAGTACCACACTGTACCGAAAACCTACTGATCGCTATACTTATCTACACCCTTCTAGTTTCCATCCTGCACACGTGACTAGATCCATTGTTTACAGTCAAGCTCTTAGGTATAATCGCATTTGCTCTGATCCAACTGACAGAGACCGAAAACTACAAGAACTTTACCGAATATTCAAAAACCTGAATTACCCACCAGGAGAAGTAAAAAAACAAATCAACAGGGCCAGACGCATACCCAGAGACCAGCTACTCCAAGATCAGCCCAAAAAAGCCAAGAACAGAACACCACTGGTCATCACTTACAGCCCCCAACTCAGACCACTGCAACAAATTATTAAAGACCTACAACCTATTCTTCTCCTTCGAGTGTCCCCGTGGGTGCTCCACATTAGGTGTCGGGCTCGCCCGGCGCCGCAGATCGGATCTTCCAAGCAGTTTCTGCTGGACCGCGCATGCGCCGGTGCGCGCCGCTCCCTTGCGCGCTCCTGGCCACGTGCGCAATCCGGTCCCCGCCAGTTCCTCTTAACCACCGTCGGCTGCAGACGGAATCTGACTAGGCTACGGCCAAGTTAGCGTATTCAATGGTTTTAACTGTTTTTCTTTAAAGTTTTCAAGTTCTTAGTCTACTGTTAAGTTAGCCAGTTGTTATTTTCAAAAAAAAAAAAAAAACCAAGAAACAACAAGCGGGATGGCATTCAGTCCAGTCCTAGTAACAAGCGGAGCACCGGAGGCCAGGAGCCTAGGGCCATTAGCCCTCCTGCCACGGCAGGCTATCGGAGAGGGGGAAAACAGCACAAAGAAGGTGCTAAGTACCCCATTAACAACTAAAAGACTCATCAACAATGTCCTCTTCAGGATTCAAGAAATGTGTGTCTTGCCGAGAGGCAATGCCAGTGTCTGATGGGCACAGTCACTGCATAAGGTGCCTTGGGGAGTCCCATGTCACGCAGAAATGCTCCTTCTGTGCAAAATTAACAGCCAGAGCAAGGAAGGACAGGGAGATGCGGCTTAAAATGCTGCTCTTCGACAAGGCCCTCCAGCCAGACGTGCCGGAGCGGCCGCAGCAGGAGGGACCCGCCGGGGCCCATAAAAGGAAAACTGCCTCCCTCACCCCATCAGCGCAAAAACGGAGGAAAGTCTCCCCAGCCCGATCAGTGCCGGCAGCAACAGCGAACGGGATGGGAGGAGCGCACGGCCCCCAGCCGCAGCAACAGCTGATCGGCGGCGGCATGGAGAGCCACGTGGAGGCGGCTCAGCCTCCGATAATCAAACAGCCGCCCCGCACCGCAGGCAGGGCAGCGGCTAAACAAGCACTGGTACCGGTGGCACCGTGGGCACCGGCACCGAGCCCCGGGGAACCGGCGGTGCAGAGCGCGCAGGCACGCAGCCTGCAGGCACCGGAGGACACCGCCCGTGCGGCACCGCCCATAAGTGTGCCGAGCGCGGCGTGGACGGGGCCGAGATCCCCTACACGTCAGGGGGCGGAGCTATCCCCTCAAGGGAGGGGGAAGGCTGCACACAAAACAAGGCACCACAGCCCCTCTCCAGACACGGCTGCAGAGTTGCCTTCTCTCAGCCCTTCGCTCATGCTGCAGACTCCAACTAGAAGGCAGGGGTCCCCCCTAGCCTACCCGGAGCCCCCGTCTCCATTTTTACAACCAGCCTCGCCCTGACTGGGACCACCTTCACCCTTCCTGGGGTTTGAGCCGCTGGAGTACTATCACAAATCACTCTCTCCAGTGTTCCAGGTCTCTCGACGATCTCGCTCCCCCAGACGCAGAGGGTATGCACCAAGGGAGTGGTCCAGGTCACCTTCCCAAGAACAGTGCCCATGCTGCCATGGTCGCCCCTATCACGCGGGGCATAGACACCACCGGCAGTCTACCAGGGAAAGATTCCCACAGACGGTCCCGTATCCCCGAGGGCAATCGCGAACGGGGACAGAGACTCAAGTATCTCAGGGGGAACTGGTTATGGAACCCCGAGATTTTCCCTTGCAAGCTTCCAGCGAGCGGATGTACCATCAACAACAGGAACCGGAAGGGTCCAGAGAGGCGTACCCTAGTGGTTCCTCGCTCTCCTCCCCGGACGAGGCTACGGCCCCGGGGGACGTCCATCCTCTGGACGATCTCAAACAGTTTCAAGAGCTGTTTAAGAGGGTGGCCTTCACGCAAGGCATCCAGACAGCAGAGGTGCAAGAGAAACACCATAAGCTTCTCAAAAATCTGAGACCTCTGGCCTCCTCCAAAATAGCAATACCGCTTGATGAAGCAATCTTGGAGTCCGCCACTATGATATGGCAAACCCCCGCGACTATTCCGCCTGTCCACAAGAGAGCGGATAAGAAATACTTCGTGCCGGTGAAGGGCATGGAGTTCCTGTTCAGCCACCGACAACCAAATTCCTTGGTGGTGGAGTCGTCGCAACAAAGATCAAAGACACCTCAATTCAAGACAGGGGGAACAGACAAAGAAGCCAAGAAGCTAGAGCTGTTCGGCAGAAAGGTCTACTCCTCCTCCACTCTACTGTTGCGAATGGCAAATTACGCAGCGCATCTAGCGAACCATAATTTCGACAACTACACTAGGTTAACCTCCCTCATGGACTCGCTTCCAGAGGACAAAAAGCCGGTGCTCAAGGCCATCGTGCAAGAAGGCTATGCGGCCTCGAGGACGGGAGTTCAGATCGCCCTGGATGTTGCGGACACAGCAGCACGCTCCACAGCTACGGCAGTGGTGATGCGAAGGGAGTCCTGGCTCCAGACTTCGGGTATACCGAGGGATCTGCAGGCAAAGATAGTCGATCTTCCCTTCGACTCGCAGAAGCTGTTTGCTGAACCAGCTGACTCGGTCCTTCATTCCAGTAAAGATTCAAGAGCCACACTTAGGACCCTGGGGATTTACACCCCTCCATACAGAGAGAAAAAGTACTACCCTCAACAAAGACGGTACCAGTACCAGCAACAGCGTCCCCAGTACCACAGGGGTTACGAGCAAGGGCGACATCAACAGCACCAGCAGTACAGAACTCCCAGGTGACGTTCCCAACAGAGCCGTGCGTCCTCGGGGCAGGGCCAAAGGCCATAAGTTTGACACGCAGATCCAGGGCTGCGCCATCACTACCATCGCACAAGGTCATCCGAAGCGGTTATTCCACCATCGCCTCTGACCATTCTACGACCAGTGGCAAAGGATCACGACAGACAAATGGGTGCTGGAGATCATAGCCATGGGGTACGCCATCCCCTTCCAGTCGCTCCCACCGCCACGACCTCCACCCAGGCCCCACCTCCAGGAGGCCTCCCACGTAGCGAGGCTCAAGCAGGAGGTAGACCATCTCATGCTCATAGGGGCAGTGGAAAGAGTGCCGGAGCAACTGCAAGGGAAAGGGTTCTACTCGAGGTACTTCCTCACGGAGAAAAAGACAGGAGGCTGGAGGCCCACCTTAGATCTTTGAGGCCTCAACCAGTACCTGCGCAAGCAACGCTTTCAGATGATCACAGTCGCCTCCATCCTTACGGCACTAGACGATGGAGATTGGTTCGCAGCCCTCGACTTACAAGACGAGTATTTTCACATAACTATCCATCCGGCTCACAGACGATTCCTCCGGTTCATGGTAGGCAAAGAACATTTTCAATACAAGGTCCTACCGTTTGGCCTCTCCTCGGCCCCCAGGGTCTTCACCAAGACCTCGGCAGTGGTGTCAGCCTACCAGCACAGACGGGGTATTTATATTCCCGTATCTGGACGACTGCCTACTGAAAGGGGCCTCGAAGGAGGAGGTACTACGCATGATACGCATCACAGCAGGCATGTTCTCTTCGCTCGGCCTGGTTATCAATCTGGCAAAATCAAAGATAGACCCCACACAGGACATAGAGTTCATAGGGGCACGCATAAATTCTATTACAGCGAGAGTGTATCTACCAGAGACACGCTTTTGGGCCATCGGCTCCCTCGTGCAAGTCATCACCTTCAGCCCTACGGTGCCGGTTCTGACATGCTTACAGCTGCTGGGCCACATGGCAGCAGTGACATTCGTAGTACAGAACTCCAGGTTACACATGTGCAGCATGCAGCACTGGCTGGCGAGCATATACAAACCGGCAACACTCACCGTTCACAGGGTGGTGTCGCCCACAGCAGAGGTGCGCAAATCCCTGTAATGGTGGGTAAACCCCAAGAACTTGCTAACAGGGGTACCCTTCCACCAACCACAAATATCGGTTTTTCTTACTACAGATGCCTCCCTCATAGGGTGGGGAGCACACGTGGGCGAAGAGGTGATGCAAGGGCTGTGGTCCTCCACGGAGCAGTCACTGCACATAAATATGCTGGAGCTCAGAGCAGTGTTCAATGCCTGCAGACACTTTCGAGACCATATACAAGGCAAAGTAGTTGGGATCAGTACAGACAATACCTCCACCATGTTTTATATAAATCAGCAAGCAGGAGCTCGGTCCCGTGCCTTATGCGCAGAAGCAGTCCGGTTGTGGAACTGGTGCATCGCCAACAATATAACCTTGAAAGCCTCGTACTTACCAGGCGCTCACAGTGTGAAGGCAGACCAGCTGAGCAGGCGTTTCGCACTCACGCACGAGTGGCAGATCCGTCCCGATCTGCTACGACCGATTTTTCACGCATGGGGTTTTCCCCAGATAGACCTGTTTGCCACTCAACACAACAAGAAGTGCCCACGATTCTGCTCCAGGGCAGGACTGGGACGGGGTCCCTGGGGGACGCATTCGCGATCTCCTGGAGGGGCCCCCTGCTTTACACTTTTCCTCCCACAGTGCTGATCCACAGAGTCTTGCAGAAAGCCAGGAGGGAAGGAGCCCAAATGATCCTGATAGTCCCAACGTGGGATCGACAGCAATGGTTCCCCCTACTCCTGCACATGTCGGACCGTCCACCGATGCCCCTTCCGGTGGCGCTGGATCTGCTCACGCAAGCCCAGGGGTCCATAGTGCATCCGCACCCCCAAAGCCTGCGACTACAAGCATGGTTAATCCATGGCTCAGCTCCGTAGAGAGCACATGCACGGAGGAAGTGCAACAAGTCCTAGAAAGTAGCAGGAGGACTTCCACCAGGAAGACCTACAAGCAGAAATGGACTCGCTTCACGGCATTGTGTTCTACCAGACGGCTAGCCCCCCTTTCTACAGCCTATACCTGTAATATTACAGCCTATACCTGTAATATTAGAGTATTTACTGGACCTCAAGAGAGGAGGACTCCCACTATCCTCGTTAAAGGTCCACCTTGCCGCCATTTTGGCATTCAGACACGAAGAGGAAGGGCACATGGTGTTCGCCCATCCCATGGTTACCAGGTTCCTCAAAGGGTTGGTAAACCTGTACCCCCCTCGGAAACCGCTTCCACCTTCGTGGAACTTGGACCTGGTGCTTAATGAGCTAACGGGACCACCGTTCGAGCCTTTGGCCACGGTTTCCCTCCGCCTGCTTACGATAAAGACGACCTTTCTTCTCGCAATCACGTCAGCTCGCAGGGTGAGCGAGCTTGCAGCAGTAATGGCAACGCCACCCTGCACTGTTTTTTCCAAGGAGGCGGTAACCATACGGCTGCATCCAGCCTTTGTTCCTAAAGTTTCTTGTTCGTTTCATATTAACGAACCTATTGTTTTACCCTCGTTTTATCCAAAGCCTCATAACTCTAACAAAGAGGCGCACCTATACCTCCTGGACGTGAGGAGGGCGCTAGCCTTCTATATAGACAGGACGAAGTCCTTCCGGAAAACAGATAGACTCCTAGTCTCTCTCGCTCCCAAATCGAAAGGAGAAGGTCTCTCTTCACAGAGAATCTCAAAGCACATCGTATCCTGCATAAAAATGTGCTACGAACTCAAAAAGACTCCTTTACTAGCCACGCCCAGGGCTCGCTCCACTAGGGCGGTGGCGGCATCAACAGCTTTTTTCAAGGGCGTTGCGCTAAAAGACATTTGCAGAGCGGCGACCTGGTCATGCTATGACACCTTCGCCAAACATTATGCCCTTCACAGGGTATTCCAAGAGGATACCCGTCTCTCGACAGCAGTCCTCTCGGGACAAGCTGCACATAATCCAATTACCCACCTCCTATCTTGGGTTACTGCTGGGTAGTCACCTAATGTGGAGCACCCACGGGGACACTCGAAGAAGAAAGAAAGGTTACTCACCATAGTAACGGTGGTTCTTCGAGATGTGTCCCCATGGGTGCTCCACTACCCGCCCATCCTCCCCGCTTCAGATCTCCGTTTAGTGTTTTGCAGGAGCATCCGAGGCGGTTGGTCAAGGAACTGGCGGGGACCGGATCGTGCACATGGCCAGGAGCGCGCCAGGGAGCGGCGTGCACCGGCGCATGCGTGGTCCGGCAGAAACTGCTTGGAAGATCCGATCTGCGGCGCCGGGTGAGCTCGACACCTAATGTGGAGCACCCACAGGGACACATCTCGAAGAACCACCGTTACTACGGTGAGTAACCTTTCTTTAATCAGGATGCTACACTCCAGAAGGCCCTGGGTGACATGCCTGTTCTCTCCTACAGACAACCTCATGAGGATCCTTACTAACAGCCACAGTCTATACCCCAGGAACACCAGTCCTGGAACCTGTCCCTGCATCAAAGCCCGCTGCCAGCTTTGTCGACATATCTTCTCTGGAAATACCATCACTGGACCTAACCAGGTCACTCTCAGAATCACGGGCACTTTCTCATGCTGCTCTACTAACATCATATATGCCATCATGTGCCAACAATGCCCAGATGCTTTGTGTATTGGACAGACTTCTAACTCCCTTAGACAAAGGGTCAACGGGCACAAAACAGACATCAAAACACTCCAGATCCACAAACCAGTTGGTCAGTATTTTAATGGAATGGGCCATTCTGTCAATGACCTCAAGGTATGCGTGTTACCGAAAAGAAATTATCGCTCCATTGTAGAAAGGGAAGTGGACGAATTGACATTTATATTCAAATTTGGAACATTAACACATGGTTTAAATCGTGATGTGAACTTTGAGTCACTATAGGGGCTCGTCTGCATACTTAACTCAATCTGATTCTTGATCTTCCCCCCCCACCCCTCCACTCTCTGATTTGCTCACCTTGATTATCTTTTTCTGATTTGTCCTCCTTGCTTACTGTTTTTGGTTCTCTGTGTCCTAAATATCGAGTCCTGTTCTGGTCTGGCTATGGTCTGAAGAAGTGGGTCTGTCCCACGAAAGCTCACCTAATAAACTATTTTGCTAGTCTTTAAAGTGCTACTTGACTGCTTTGTGTTTTGATTAGTGTATAGACTAGCATGGCTTACTCTCTGTTACTACAAACAAGTTTGTTTACTTTATGGTGGATGATGCTGCCTGCTGCTTGTTTACAATGTCACTTTTTATGACACTCTTGAAGCTAGCATTGGAAATTATTGGCTTGCCATATATTGTAAATATCTGTATGCCCTTACGTTCTTTGACTACTGCTCCAGAGGATATCCAGTTACTGTGTAATAGCGCAAACTGTGAATAATCTCAATTTAATTTTTTAAATTGGGTTAACTTGTTTTGAGTTTGTTGCTTGCATTACCTGATTAACTGGCAGCCCTAGTTTACATGTGAGGGCAGTTTGTAATTCCAAGGTAATTTATCTTGCAAAACAGATGAATAAAAGCAAACATGGCAGCTATATAAAATCATGAACAGTTTCTCACCCTGCTCTTAACACACAAATGTTCATTTTTACACAACATACACATCACCTGTGGAATGAACTATGATAGGAAAGTGTTGAAGTAAAGAGTTCAACATGATTCCAGAAGGGAACAGATATTTATATGAAGTAGAATAATATTAACCACTATGTTAGCTTGCTCAAATAACTATGTAAGGTTAGTTCTCTGATTTCAGAACATAAATTGAGGATATTTTATGGTATTTGTGTAATTCAGCTCTTGTTAAGAGATCATAGAAACATGACATGGAGGAGACAGTAAAGTCTGTTGTTCCCCTTGAATTTCTGCCTGTTGAGATTTTTAGCATGTAAGGGATTTTTTTCACTTTACATTTGAAGTCTCCTGTATAGGCTGCTACCAAGGAACAGAATGCTGCACTAGAAGGATATTTTAATCTTACATTTTTTGATTTTAAAGTAATTTAACAAAAAAATGAAAGGAAGATGTGTATGGTAGAACCCTAGATGATATTATATATATTTCTTCGTCTCGTTCCTTCATCCCTTTCACCTGTTCATTTCCTTTGTTTATATTCTCCTTGACTCCTTGTCCAAATTACTGTCTTGTTCTGGCATCCAAAGGTTGCTGAGTCTTGACCTATCAGCTCCAATGTTCGTAAACCTGCAGAAGCTCTTTTTTATTCCTCAGTAAAGTTTGACCCTTTATAGTTTGGAAGGTCTTTTCCCATAACCTGGAAGAAGAAGCTGGGGACCCAACTGGAAATAAAATTGAAATTGTTTTTAAAACTCCAAAGACTAAGATTGAGCTAAGTGTCCAATCTGACTTTTTTTTTTTTAAAAAAGAGTAGTGTTTTGTTAGGGGAAAAATTGCTACTAATTGTTATGAAAAAAATTAATACTAATTTAATCCATAATTTTGCATATCCATTGACATAAATTAAAAAAACCATCTCCTGGAGAATTTATCATATAACCTAGACCATGAAGATAACTAAGAGCGTTAGGAAAACATCAGAGTTAAATAAAACTGAGTACTGAGTAAACCATAAATTGCAATTTAAATAGCAGTTGGAATAAGAAGAGGGAAGGAATAGATGGCATAGGAGGAGAGGTTATTGTTACAAAAATGGGACCTTGAGGAGACAGAGTTAGGTTATTGAATATCTTGGATAGCAGCATGACAAATGGCTGGCTGGTGAAATAAAAGGAAAAGTGAGGAATAAAAATGGAATGAAATACAGGGAACAAGGTAGAAAGTAATGAGAGATTAAAGTGAGCTGGACTGAGCTGAGTTATGCAGTTAAAAGTGAAGGGAAGCAGTTTTACTTTTTTACCAAAAGATAGCAAACTGACTTTTGTCTTTTGGTGAAAATGGTAGCAGAGGAAGATTTTTACATGGATTCTAGATAGGAGAGAGTAAGGAAGGCTGAAGATATTTCCAACAAAATGTTTGTTTCTGTTTTCCATGCTTGAAGTAAATTTGTAAATTTGTTGTCAAGATTGACATATTGTTCTCATAGTGGTTCAGTTAGAAATCATCCTTTTTATCAAGAATTTGTTGGCTCAGTTTTTCTTTTAAGAGCTTCTTATGCAAGATAGTCATCTCCTTTAGCACTGATTTTTTTTTCCTCCTGTAAGCAGAACAGTGATTCTTATTTTTTTTTCTTTCTAGTAAACTTTCATTCAATTTTGGTCAAGAATTAGCATATTGATATGAATTAGCTTTTTTCTTCTGTGTGATGCAGCTGTCTTCTCATGTCATCCCTGTAAATAGGTGCCTTTTGCAAATTCATATCCTGCACTAATCCAGTGTTTCATGACTAGAAGAAAAATCTTCACTGGGTATGCTGTCTACAAATAGTTATTTAAAGAGTATAAATTGCCATAAATTGACTCACCCTATCACTTCAAGTCCGTATGTACCTGTGTCCATTTGGTTGTTTGGATGCTTGTAGCATCTTATGATTTTGTAAGCGCTGTGCTGTATTTCAGCTTCTATTTTAAAAAAAACCTTCAATGTGGTGTTGAGCATCCATTCTGTAGCAGAAGCTTAACACCCTAAGCTACATCTATGCTACAGAGGTTTTTCTAAAGAACTTCATTCGAAAGAGAACATCCACACAGAAAACAGCAAATCAAAAGTAATCCACACGGCCTCCCACTTTTTTGAAAGAATGGGCCAGGGTTCAAAATATCAGGCCCCATGAGGACTGCTCTTTTGGGGGGGAAAAAGGGCCTGTGGAGAATCTACATGTTTTCTTTTGAAAGAGGCTTTCAAAAGGGGGTGCTCTTCCTCAGAAGGGAAAGAGAGAGTGATTTTGAAAGGAGCACCATATCCGTTCAATTTTTCTTTCTAAAGAATGCTTTTTGTGTCTAGCCGCTCCGTGGGATCTTTTGGAAGAGCCACCTTCTTTTGAAAAATCTTTCGAAAGAACTTGCTAGTGTAGACACAGCCCTAGTAGAGAAACTGTGTCTAGGAATCTGTGATGGAGCATTCAAGTGTCTTCAGACATGAGGGAGACCTCTGTGAAACTTGAAAGCTTAGCCAGGTGTTGGTCTTTTATAAAAGATATTAACTCAGTTACCTTGTCTGTCTCATATCCTGAGACCAACACTATAAATGTGATGAAGTTAAACTGAGGGACACTGGTCATTTACCTAAGATCTAGAATTCAGGGGCTTTTTAAGACTAAAGCTGAGTGTGGCTTAAGAAATTACTTTGCTAACATTGTTTTATTTTGCTGTACTGCCACATTGTTTTTGAAGCTTGTAACCAGAAAACCAGAGCTCCCACACTCAGATGGACACTGTGAGTAGTGGGGAAAAATATGTCTACGCAATTTGAGGGCTCAGGAGTGCCGAGTCCCTGTTCTCTGGTCTAGGAGGCTGGCATTCAGGGTCCCATGGCCTAAGAAGGATATTCGTGCCCGCAACTGTGATTGCTCCAGAGACCCAGATCTAGGACTAGTAATTAGTCATTGTCCAGGTATAGGAGGCTTAGAAACCTGTGAGAACAGACTGATGTGCATCCAGAGAGCAGGACTGGAACAGACTCTGACAATACGTATGGAAATTTTCAGGACAGAGGAAATGTGCTACCAGTTCTAAATTCATTGCAAGGAAATACACTACACATTTTTGTTGATTTAACAATTTCATTCTGTATATATTTCTGACAAACAAAACCTATGAATTTTAGGTTCATTCCTTTACACCTTTTGCCTGATTCTCACTCTCATTGACATCTTTTATATTGGTGCTCTGGTAGTATAAAGAGTAACTTAATAAAAATGAGAATTAGGCCCTTGGTCTCATCCCTTTACTTCAAGATGAAGGGTTGACTCATCTGATGAGAGCAAGCTATATTCGATGTCATACTGTGATTGGTAAATGTAAGATAGATTCAGGCTTTCTGAGCAAACTTGTCATGCTGGTGTACCTAGAAATGTGCTAGTTATGTTGGGTCTGTATAATCAGCAACTCTCAAGAGTCTGATTGAGCTTGTTTTTATGACCATATGGAGTGACTTAATGAAGCAAGTGACATAGTGGGCCTGAAAATATAGGTAATTAATAAGACTACATTGTATATTGATGTTTCGCTGTTTCCTACATTAACTAGTGTTAACTATTGGTCATTTGTTCTTTTTCCTCATGTTCTACATGTATAGTGGATCCACATTATAGCATAGAGCAGGGGTGAGCAATCCCCAGAGTGTGTACCAAGAGTGGCATTGGGGTTGGGGGTTCACACAGCCCCGGAGGATAACTCTGTATAAATCCATGGTACACCTACATCTTGAATACTGCATATGTATATGGCTTCATCGCAAAAAAAAAACCAAAACATTAGCACTGGGAAAAGGTCAGAAAAGGACAACAAAAATTATTAGGGGTTTGGAACAGGTGCCATATGAAGAAAGATTAAAAAGACTGGGATTTTCCAGCTTAGAAAAGAGGTAACTAAGTGGGGGTATTGTAGAGGTCTATAAAATCGTGACACACATGGAAAAAAAGTGAAGAAGGAAAGTTATTTACTGCTTCACATAACAAAAGAATTAGGGGTCACCAAATGAAATTAATGGGCTGCATGTTTAAAAATTAACGAAAAGAAGTATTTCTTCATGCAGTGCAGAATAGGCCTGTGGAACTCCTTGCCAGAGGAGTCGTGAAGACCACGACTTTTACAGGGTTCAAAAAAGAACTAGATAAGTTAATGCAGGTTAGGTCCATCAATGGCTATTTAGCCAGGATAGGAAGGAATGGTGTTCTTAGCCTTTGTCAGAGGCTGGAAATGGATGACAGGAGAGGGATCACTCAATGAGTATTTGTTTTGTTCCATCCATCTGGGGCATCTGGCACTGGCCACTATTAGAAGGAAGACAGGATACTGGGCTAGATGGACCCTTGTTTTGACCCACTGTGGCCATTCTTATGAGGTAAGAGGTCTTTTCCCTCATACACCAGGTCTGAATGACTTTTGCTGACACCCCCCCCCCCCCCCCCCGTGCCCTTCACCACCTTTCAAGGTGGAAAAAGAATGTGTGTGAACAAAGCACAGCTATTACTGGTGCATGTAAAGGCTCCTTTTGCAAAGTGAATGAGAACACTGTTTCACAATTCTGTGGCTATGTGAATGCAATTTTCCAACATTACTTATTTAGACATTCTAATGTCTAAATAAGTAATCCTTGAAAAAACCTGCAGTGTGGGCATAATCGTACTTCTCAAAGCAAAGAGGAGGGGCACATGCCTGGCATGCAGCAGAGATCAAAAGACTGAGCAGAGCCATCAGGACAGGTATTGTGGGATGCTGGCAGAGGCCAGTTGTGTTGACAAAGCAAACAGCAGTGTTTGCACAGGATCTTTGCCTACAATAAAAGTGGGAGTGAAGGGAAGCAAAAGTCTCTTGTAAGAGTGGATGTGATCGAAAATGGGTGTTTCTACAGACAAGTCACTCTGAAGTGTGAACACTTTCACTGTTTTGTTGGTAAAAGATCAGTTTTTGACAATAAGACTTGGTGGTGTAGGCGTACCCTAATATTTCCTACCTTTTAAGTGTCTCATTTTGTACTCTTAATGGTCTGTTATTAATTTTAAAGTAATAAGCTTAGTAAATGGATAGGGCAAAAGAAGCAATGAATAAACAAACTGCAACAAAACAAAGCACTAATAATTGCCCTCCAATCCTCCTAATGCATACATTTCTCATTATAACCACACTTGGGAATGCCCTCCATTTTAACTAACTTCTCTCTGTCTCTTCAAAGTCAACTCTCCCAACATAACCTCGGGGTAGGGAGTTAGGGTTTTTTTTTTTTATTTAAATTGTTGTTTTGCCCACTACCAAAACTCTCCGAAAACCCACTGAAGTTACACCTGATATATCTTCTCCATGCTATGCAGGTAAGTCAAGCTTTCTGGTAGTGGGTGAAATATTTTTTTTAATTGGCCCAACTTCCATTGGTGAGAGTGACAACCTTTTTCAAGCTTTCAAGGCACACAGAACACTTATTCAGGTCTAGAATGGGTACTGACATCTTGTCACAGATAAGTGCAAGGTGGGACTGGTTTTTTAGCAGAAATAGGCACCTATTTTAAAGGACCCTTCATAGGTAGAGTGGCCCTTAACACCTCTGCAGCAGTGGGATCTTGGGGGAGAAGTGGGAGTTAGTGAATTATAGGCTCATGTAATAAGCCAAAATTCCAGTGTCTCTTCACTCTTTAGTCTAGCAGTTAAGAACTTAAGCTCCCAAGCTTATCTTTTGGAAGTATTGTGCAGAATTCCTTTTTGAAGATAAGGACTGAGAGGTCAGATTAAAATGATTGCTGTGCAAAAAGTATTCACAGGTTATAACATGTTTTTTGTCTTTCATCCTTTTCATTTGAGAGCACAACGATAGTCTAGTTTCACCCTGTAAGTGTTTTTGTGGTATTTGGTGCATTGGAAGAGGCATACTATGTGTTGTGATAAGCATGGGTAACTTGCCTTGTGGGGCTTTTTGATTGTTGTAGCTGTTCAGGTATACAGCAAGGTCGCAACATTCGCGAGTTTAACATTTGCAAATTCGATAATTCACGAGCAGCTCACCCGGCAGAGCAACAACCACAAAAACAAAGGTGGGTTTAGGCAGGGCCCTGAGTGAGGCAGCAGGACAAAGGAAAGCTGGAAACCTGAGGGGCGGGTCTTCCCACACCCTCCCCCCCACGTCCCCAGGCTCTCCTGCAGCTGGAAGAAGCAGTGTGACTGAGGGAGTCAGTTTCGCTTTCCTGTGCTGGGCTCAGCAGGTGGGTGGAGTGAGCTTTTGAGCAGCTCTTCTGCCAGCTACTGTTACCACTGCAGGGACCTGATACTAACTACAGCCCCCCACCCCCTCCATGCCCTTTGCTTGGCATACATGGGGTCACTGACATGGCAGGGGGGCGAAAGCAGAGGATTCCCTGTGGGCGCGCGCGCACACACACATACATTGGGCTGGGGATCTGGCACAGCGGTACCTGTGCTGCAAGTCAGGCTCAGTGGGACCCAGGAGGGGGTCCTGCTCAAGCAGCTGCAGCAGCTCCAATGGTGGCGACGCCCCACACCACAGTTGCGGCTGCCAGCCCTGGCCCGGCCTATATAGAGCACGCCACCCAAGCCTGCCTCTAGCCTGGGGCATGGCCTGGCCATCAACCGACTCCCCACAGCCCCACCACTGAGCTCCTCCTCCTCCCCAGCTGCTGCCCAGAGCTGTCTGGCAGCCTGCTGAGTTCCGCTCCCCCGGCCAGGGTAAAATGCGGTAAAATGATATTCTTGAAATTCAACATTCATGAGGGTTCTCAACACCAAACCCTCACAAATGTCACAACCCCACTGTATCTACAGATCTTCCATCTGTTTTCCTGGCAGAGTCTGCTGTTCGTTTGAATTTGTCTCTCATGATGAGATCAGCGAAGTTGGGGAGTTGTTTTGAAGGCCAAAAGCGGGGAAAGATTCAGGAAAGATTTCATTCTGGAAGGGATCCCTGTCAAGTTTGGGTCATAGTTTGAAGATACCCTATTGTACTCAAGTGTGATGTTGGTAACAACTAGGGATGTGCAGTTGGAGGAAGACTTACTTTTGTAATGAAGTAGGTTCTCTCATGGTATTTGGGAGGCCTGCTCCATTACATGATTTACTTCTGTAGCCGAGTATCTCTGTTTGGTTAAGCTGCTTTTAGGTGTGTTAAGGTATATATTCCAGACTTTGTCCTTCATGCATATTCTGAGGTTTGCCAGTGCCTAGCTGTAGATAAGATTTCCTGAATGTTTGGAGGGGTTACTGGATGCATGAAGGTAGAAGTGGTGACTCCTGTGTGTGTTGTATATGGGTGTCTTTAGGATTCCGTTGTTGAAGTTGATGTCAGTGTGGGAGTGTTCTAGAGAGAGTTTTAGGGAGGACTGTTCAGTTTGTGATGGAGATGTATGAGGGAGTTTAAGCTGTCTGTCTAGAAAACAGTGGTATCATTGATGGTATATCATTGGTTACATGGCACACTAGTCGAAGAAAAGATTACAGCAGTTGCATTGTTTCTCTAATATTCTCCAATCAGCATGGCTACAACTGTACCACATACATGGAACAAAATGTTAATTTGGGGCAGCATTCATTTGAAAACCAAAAATAGACTTTAGACTTCCAGTTCTGGGGAGCTCACTACTTTTCGTATCATAATCTAACATGGGCAGGAGGGAGAGGCAGTTCAAAGAGTTGTCTCAGTATTGTCAGATAAAGATACTGAGAAATTTGATAATGACAGAGCTGTAGATGAAGCAGTTAAGCTGAAAAAGGTAAACATGGGGAAACAAAGCAAGATCTTGTAGAGCTGGCCAGCTATCCACTTAGCATAAATGCATTTAAAATCATTTTTCATTTTTTTTCTTTGGTATTCATTTTTAAATAATGTTTGCATTTGAATGATGACATAACATTATTAAAAAGTAATAAATCTATTTTCAATTTTAAGAGTTTGATTTCATTGCATCTAATTTTTCTTCAGAATAATTCAGTTAAGTAAATGTGTTCTTTGTAGTTAGGGTTACCTATCTCTCTAAGGATAATCCTGCTGGAGACCATAAAGCCACATTGTTTTATTGTTCCTATTACTGTTGTGGCAAGTTGGTGTTTTAATATATTTGACTGTGTATGCAGAGTACTTTATTTACCAACAACAGCAGTATTGTACACTGCAAACTTATACTGTATTTGCTCAGTTTATTTGTAATTAGTTTCACTATACTGCACTTATGGAAAATGTAACTAAAATTTACTTATGGTTAAAATGCTGGTTAATGGCAACTTCTGGGTAATAGAATGCTGGATATAAAAGAGTTTACTGTATACAAATTATTCTAGCTGAATTAGTCTGAATAATATCAACTATTGTTAAAGGGTTTAAGCATTTATTTAAAATACGTTTTTAGAAATTTTAGGTTCCTCTGCTTTTCTGTTGTCAGAATCTTCCGAAAGAATAGCTTTTAAAATAAACGAAAGTATTTAGGCTAATGCTGCTTCATAATGGGTGTTTCCGTCTAGCTTCAACACAAAACACAGGGAAAATTATTTATGTGTGACTAATACTAAGCCTGAATATTAGATATTTTTAAAAAAAAAATTGGTGTTGCATAGTGATCTAGCATTATTTTTAATTAAACGTTAGAGACGTCTGATACTTAAATTGTTTTTTCTAATGTTTCATGTTGTTTTAACAGTAATTATGGCATACAGGTTGTAAAGGCAACAAAGGTTGATTTAGTCAGTTCACCCAAACATAATGGCTAGGGCTACACAACAGTGATCACTCAAAAGAGGTTTTTCCACAAGATTCCTTCTGAAAAATCTTATTTCAAAAAATTGCAGCCACACGCAGAGTGGATTGAAAAAAACAATTTGTGCTGGTGATATAATGCAGCTACATGATCCTGGCTACTCGTCTGAAAGAACGGGCCAGGAAATGCTGTGGATGGGATCACATGGCCTGCAAGCCTTTCTGAGAGCTCCAGGCAGGCACGCCCTTAAAGGGCCTCTCTCAAGCACCCACTCACTGCACAGGCTGAGGCCTGCTGAGCACACCAAAGTGAAGCAGAGCCAGTGCAGGGACTATAAACTGGTCGCTCCCAGCTGTGGACCCACAGCAGCTCCTGGGCTGGCTGCTCTGATGGCAGAGACCTTCTGCAGGGGCCGAGGAGCCCAGTCCTGCAGTTCACACACATCCACCCCCTTGGGGAGCAGGTGCATCTGGAGCTATCCTACCAGCTCTGACTGCTGATGGGCAAGTGGAACAACATGCAGTTGCTCCAGAACTTCAGAATAAGGACAGAGACCTTTATGGAGCTCCTGCAGCTGGCTTGCCCCACCCTCTGAGAGGACACCCACATGCAGCCTACCCTCCCCCTCTAGAAGTGGGTTGCCATTGCCATCTGGAAGCTGGCCACTCCGGACAGCTACCATTCTTTTGGGACAGGAATTCAAGTGAGCAAGTCAACCATCAGAGCTGTCCTCATGGAGGTACGGCACACTCAGCTCACAGGCCTGGCACAGGGAGGGGAGAGGGGACTCCCAGGAAAGGGGGACCCTCAGGCACCAAGGTTGAGGTGCAAGGGCTCAGGGTGGGGAGGCCTAGCCGGAGGGGACCATGCCACCCCCCTTCAAGGAGCCTTGCTGCTTCCCCCAACAGGCTTGCTCCCAGAGGGTTCGTGGGGAGGGAGAACAGGGCTGGGAGGGGCCAGGGTCACCCCTGTGTGCACTCATGAGTGTGTCTGCTTTCCATCCCCTGCAGGTTGTGATGGCAGTCAATGCCATCCTCCTCTGAAGAGTCATCTGTGTCTGGGACCTGGAGGCAGCCATCGCTGAATTTGCTGCTCTTGGTTTCCCTGACACCTTAAGCACAATTGATGGCACCCTCATTGCCAACCCTGTCCTGGACCACAGTGTGGTCCAGTATTATCAACCCCGAGGGCTACCACTTGGTCATGCTGCAGGCCGTGGTGGACCATAGGGCATGCTTCATGAACATTAATGTGGGCTCGGCAGGACAGGTCCATGATGCTCAGGTCTTCCACAACTTCAGCTTCTGCTGGAGGAGGGAGGTGGGGACCTACATCCACAGTGGGAGCTCACAGTTGGGAATGTCACCATGCCAGGAGCCACCAGGCAAACCCTAGTATGATGGTCAGTGGGAGCTAGGGCAGAGGGGAGGCAGGGGGTGGAGGCTAGGCCGTCTGCTCACTCAGGACTCTGGTGATTAGTCCTGGGGTGGGCCGTGAGCTCAGCCCAAGCCTCCCTCCACCATGCCAGGTCTGCCACCTCCAACTGTAGCTGACAATCTGTCATGCTTCCAGGAACTGAGGTGTCCCTGCATGGGTGCAGCATGTGTCCTTCAATCTTTCTCTGCCCTTGTGGCTCATGGAGCTACCCATGGAAGTGGGTGCTGACTGTCACCTGAGAGGTGTGTCCATGAGGCAGGACCTGTGGTCTACTGGGTGTCTCTGGGCTGGGGCCAGCAGTCGTGTGGTTGGACTGCTTCCAGTCATGGCAGGGGCTGGTGCCCTCCCGTCAATGCCTCATTGTGCGCGATGCTCTGGGTATGCACCAGGAGTCCCTTGAAGAGGTCTGGGAATGTCCTGCTTGATGTCGTCTGGCTCAAGGATCCTGAAGGCATGGCAATTACCAGAGTCTCCCCTCTGGACTCAGCATCTGAGGGGGGCTCTGGCTCCAGTGGGGTGGTCTGGCGGGACAGACCTAGCTGCTTCTCCCCCATTTTGGGGTCTGGCTCCAATGATACATGGGGCTTGTCAGCCATGGTGTTGAGGAGTTTGTGTAGAGGGGGAGCTGTCCTCACCCTTAAGGAGGCTGTGGTGCTGCTGGTAGAAAGGGGCAGGTGGAGGGGTCAGCCCCAAGCACCTGGCTGCATCCCTGGCCAGGTGCACCTCTGCTGCAGCTTGTTGACTTTGGAGCATACCAGCAGGCCAATAGCCAGCCAGCCAGCCATATGTGAGTGTGGTCCACCTCTTCCTGCTCATGTCCCACAGGACATTTTTATCTTGCCCCAGACTCAGGAGGTCCTGAAGCTCAGGCTCAGTCCAGGAGGAGGCCCTCTGTTTGGTGGCCCAGGTGGGTTCCTGGGGCTCCTCAGCTGGTTCCCTGGAGGTCTCAGGGTATCTGGCTGTCAGCCATTGTGTGAGTGTCGTCTGCAGGGGTGTGGCTGTGAGTGCGTGATGGCGCTTAGCTTGCGTCCTTGTTCCCTTCATGCTCTCAACTTCCTGCTATGGAGTCTCTGGGACTCCCTGTGCCTTCAAGGCAACTGGACACAGAGAGCATAGAGCTCCAATAGCACTGGCTGGGGCATCTCTGAGCTCCAGCTGGCTGGAGCCATGGAGGACTCCTCTTTTGAAAAAAGGCCCCCGGAGTGCCTACACATGCTCTTTTTTTTTTCTGAAAGAATCTTTTGGAAACAGGCATTCTTCCTCATCTGGGAGCGGAGGAGGGTCACTTGAAGAAGTGCGTCATTCTTTCAATTCAATATCAAAAGAATGCATTTTGTCTGTAGATGCTCAGCGGGTATAGATGCTCAGCGGGCTTTTTCAAAAAATGCCCGGCTTATTCAAGGAAGCCCTCCAGTGTAGACATAGCCAATAAGCAGAACTCCCCACATTTTGAATGGTTTATGATTTCATGTTATATTCTTTTGCCATAAAGAAAGCAGGCTACTTATGCGTGCTATTCAAAACTATTACCTACCCAGAAAATCATTGTATAATACAAGGCAAATTTGGAATTGCCTAGTGAGGTTGGAGCAGATGCAGGCTGGAACAATGACTCATTAGGGAGGAAATAGGCCCAGGCTGGTGCAGAAGCTGGGGTAGTTGACTGGGATTGCTAACCATGCTTATGAATTTTCTGTACTTCAGAATACTGAACTTTGTATTGTTGTCAAATGAGCAAAGACAGCAAAATGGCTGCCATCTCTCTGAAGTCTATTTTCATGTGGAAGGAAAGCTGCCCTTAATAAAACTGCTTGCAACTGCCCTCTGTTTTCAGTGAGATTGAAGCCAGGACCACAGAAAAAATGGCTGCCATCCTGGTTCAGAAGGACCAATGTAGGAGAGAACCCCTGGATGGCAGTGAGGCAGGAGAGGAGGGGAAGTCAACACAGTAACAAGAAATATTTGATAGTTTCCCTATTTTAATGGGAAAGAGAAAATAGATGCAATTTCCATCTGTGCAGCCAAGAAGATGCATTTTTATATGCATTAATGGTTGACTTCTAACCTGAAATACTCTCTCTCTCCCATAGCCGGAGGAGTGACTTTACCAGATTTGCCTGTCACTCTGGTTTATGCTCATTTATTTGGCATTACAGGGGCAAGGGGGAGGTGAATAATTCTGTCAATGTGCTGCTTTTGTTACTAGTGTTCCTAAGGAGCTTTGCTTTTTCTCTCTTCTGTCAATTCCTTCCCAACGGAGCTATTCTGCCTGACCCAGGGTCCCCCGTTGTCCTCTCTCTCTGTTTCTCTCTCACACCCACCCACCCTGAGTACAAGCTGACACCTCATAGGTCCCTGTACTCAGTGGGCTGGGTTGCACAGTAGTGCCAAGCTGTGGCCTGTGGCTGTTATGTGGCCTTGGACTTAGTGGCTGGTTTATACAGTACCTTCAGCTGCCAGCCTCCATATGCCATGTTCCCCCCACCCCCGGGGTTCAGCACCCCCACCCCAATCACCACTTTCACATCGCAATCATTCTACTACTAACTCACTTGATGGGTGAACCCCACAGGATTTTTGGGCACCAGAGGAATCATTAGCATAGGCGCAAGAAGGGGTGTTGCAGAGTCAATGGGGAAGCCAAAAAAACACCTCCTGAGAGAGAGTGAGCAAAAGAAAAAGAGAGAGAAGCAACCAGTTTAACTAAGTCATTTATGTCTGGGTAGTGAATATATATTTGAGTTACAATTTTAAATCTAAATTGAAATGGATCACAATCGTTAGGACTAGCAAACCATATAACTGATTACATAAGGCAAGGTTGGGAGGCTATGCCGAGAGAGAGAGAATCTCGCCACTCTGTGGAGCTTGCACTGATTGGGGTTCCCGGATGGTAGCTGAGGGGTTCAGAGGGCATGAGACAAGCAGACCCCCCAGTCTGATCAGGCAGGAGGTAATGAAGTCTCAATGGAGCTGTTATAGAGTTTACATCCAGGCATCAGAACAGTTTCTTGAGCAAGGGTAGGTGTTTTTGTAGGGACAGAACAATAGTTCAAGAATACTCGATTTGATTATGGTAAAAAGAGGTGAAACAACAGAGATTGATCATGCCTGGCTATGGGTGATTTTCCTTGAAAGCTCACAATGCAAGTAGGCAGTTTCAGTATTTTGGATATCAATAGGAGCCATTATTAGAATTGGTCTGATAATGCCTAATTTGGGTATGAGCAAGCTTGGGTTCATCATCATGTGGAGCAGCGATTTCCTATCAGGCAGTGCTTTTCTGCTTTCCCTATCCCAAATTTCAGTGCACTTCCTGCTTTGGAAAACTGTTCTCCAGTCTTTCTGTTCTGTCCTCGATGCAGATGAGGCTAGGGGTATTTCCTTTAATCCAGTCACCCTTGTTGGTGGGGTTTACATGTGTCTACTCTTTCCCGTTTCAGTGTTTTTGCCTTTTGATTCCCACAGAGGCTCCCCACAGGTGGGGTTGAGAGTTGTCTTTCATGAGTATCATTTCTTGGCTCCCCAAAAACACAGGTCTGAAAGGTGGTCATGCTCTGGTTCCCCAGAAATGCAGCGGTGGTAGGTAACAGTGGAGGGGAGCCAAAAAGTTGAGAGACTGGAAAACATGGTTTGATTATGTTTGTTAAAACTCATAATTGGCCTAACTAATCTCCAAATTCTTTTATGCTATGATTTATGATTTTTACTCTTGAGGTTGGCAGTACTGGCTATTATATATAGAAACAGCCAAGAGGACCACTCCCATTAATAGGATACTTTTGATTGCCTTGTCATAAGAGATCAACAGGCATAGGTCTTTCAGCAAGCACTCAAGCTTGTTGCTGTCTTTAAGCATGGACTAGTTCAGTTGAAATTGGAGTCCATGATTAATCCCAATAATATCTTACTAATTGGTGCTGTACGTGGTAGGAGGAGACCCTGAGGTAGATAAGCATGTCACAAACATTCATATTAAAGTTATTGCCTCATTAATTGGTTGCCTTAATTAAAATAACTGATACTGGCTTTCTGAAGTTTAATATATAATACTTCAGCTTCAAGTTTTAATTCATGAATGGTGTGCCTTGCTTTCCTACCTTATGGGTATCTTGTATGTTTAGTTCTTCTTTATATTGTTTTACTGTTCCCTGAAATTATCTAAACATTTTGGAGTGTTCCTAGCAACTAAAACAATGCTGTTTTACAGATTCTTTTTTTACAGCATGACAGGGGCACTTGCTCACAGACTTTCCACATAGCAGCTTACGATGTTAGATCATGAAAACAGAATAAACAAACAGAACATTGTTTAAAATGAATAATGTTCATTTGTGTTCAAAGAACTGTGAATGTATTATTTTGTTTTTGCACTACTGTGAGTAATATGGTTTTAGTTCAAAATTTAATTTTTTAGTAACATAGTATTTTTAAACGTGTTTGGTACCTAATTTTTCTCCATATTTTAAGAGCACCAGAGTAATTTTGTAGTCATCATTGATAGAATATGGTCAATATAGTAGCACAAACATTACTTCTTGCTAGGACAAAAAAATACTTGTACTAGCAGGACAAAGAACAACAGTGTTAGAGGAGATAACAAAATTGTAGCCAATATTTTATCATCATGTAGTCAGTTGCATACTTGACCTTTCATAGGCAATATTTTAATATATCTTAGATCAGGGCTTCTCAAACTTGATTGTTACAGACTATCATCTGACAAACAAATTATAGGATTTCTGGGGAGGAGGGTGGAGCTCGAGCCATGCCTTGGTTGGGGGAAGAAGAGATTGCTGATCCCAAGTCCTGCCACCATGGGTGGGAAGAGAGGCGGCCTAAGCTCAACCTTGCCACTCTGGCTTGGGCTTAAGCTTCAGCCCTGGGTCCCAGTAAATCTAATACTGACTTTGGCTCCCCCATTGAAGTGTGGTTATGATCTACTGTGGGGACCTGACTCACAGTTGGAGAACCACTGTCTTAGATAATGTGTTGCCCAGAATGACATGTAGTTTTTCAAATTTCATGGCGGCAAAGCTATAGAGAGAGGGATTTATTACTACTGTTATAACAAGATGCCTTTGAATATGTAGTTTAAAATCCACATGTTTTGCAGTCATATCAAATTCAAATTCATTATTTTCATGCAATAGAAAATTAATTCCATTTGATATGAAGAGCTGAAATCATGCTGGTAATAGCTTATAAGTTGGTTATAGAAACTGTTGTATTTATTATTAATCAGCAGACACGTGAATTTCTGCTTTCTCTCTTCCCCTGAAATTTTATAACATTTGCTATGTATTAATAACAGCTTATTATGCTGGTGCTTTTATCATATATAGCAAACTTTATATACTAAGTGTTAACACTCTTGTAAATTTTGGGATCACCAGTGGTGATTGTATTGAGGTATTTACAGACGATATGATGATTGCATTCTCAGTGTAATTTTAAAAGAAAAATGTTATCTTCTTCTGTTTTAAGATGTGGCCTTCTGAAATGTCCATTTTTTTCCTTGCATTTAATTGGGTTCCCCAAGTTGAACAAGCCAAAGTTACCAACAGTATCATATTGACACACATGTTCTGGTAGTATTTTTGATACTGGTTCCTTTTGAAATTTTAAAATGATATCAGTAAGAGTTGTCCTCTTTTTATTAAGGATAATCAACTTGATTATCTTGTATCCACCAATCTACTAGACAATATGCAGTATTTCAGTATCTCTTACCAATGCTGTGTGCAGAGGTAGAATCACCTCCTTACTTTTATCATTACTCCCCTGTTTATACTGCATGGTATACAATGAAAAACCTATGACAACCTATAGTAAACCAGGAAAACTATGTTAGGCAGTGCTTCATTAAACGTAAACCATCCAGGTTGCACGCCATCTCTTTTATTTGAACCAGAAATTCATTCTGTTATTTCAGTTTAACCAATAGATCAATAATTAGAGAGAGTCTTGGAGTCAGGATTTTGAGTTTCTGTTTCTGGCTCTGATATTAACTTGGTGTGTGGCTGAAAGTCACTTAATCTGCCTATGCATACATGTTAAATGATTGTAGTATAAGTACTTTCCAGGACTGTTGTTAGACTGACTAAGCTTTTAAAGTGACATTAACATTGTCTCAGAAGTTGTCATTATAGTCATACAAAATATAATTATACTTCTGATAGGTATGCACATCAGAACTTATTTTCTTCGCTAAATGTCTCATTTTGTAGTACATAAAACATGCACATCTTTTGCAAGTCACTTCCTTTACATCTGTTCTGGTAGCTAGAGAACTGAGAGATAGTAATGAACTCCACACCTTATTTTTCTAAATTTAATCAGGTTGTAAACCTTTGAGACCAAAGGGAAACTTTTCAGTTCCATTCCTGTTTTTTCTTTTGAAATTCATAAGTATTTTGAGAATTGCTTTAATTGCTTGATTTTTTTTTTTTTTTAATTTGTCCACCTTGATTACTATTTTTGGTTCTCTGTGCCTTAAATATTGAGTCTGGTCTGGCTATGGTCTGAAGAAGTGGGTCTGTCCCATGAAAGCTCACCTAGTAAATTATTTTGTTAGTCTTTAAAGTGCTACTTGACTGCTTTTTGGTTTTGGTAAGATTATGTAGTATACTAACTCCTAACATGAAGCTCAGTTCTGCCCAATAGGATTTTTAGTCAAAAGCCTAAGTAGTTTCTCCAGCACTCTTTTATTTCTATTCTTCAAGGAAGATAAGCCCTAACTAAAGCTTTTCCTCCAAAGAGAGTGCAAAAGGGTTTCCAGTTCTATTCTGAGGGAGAGTGGGATCCAGTGTCACTTACGTGATTTTCTTCTAAACTTGCATTAGAATTCGACTGTATGTTCCCGCTGATGATTAAAATTGTGGGTCAGGTTAGGAACCAAGACGTCATTAATAGTTCCTGCCTGGGCTTTGCTGTTTTAGTTTTGATTCCTCGAATTGATGGCAGAACAACTGATGTTGGGGTCATAGCTGCAGCTGGAAATGTGGCAGAAGTGGAGGTATGCGCAGAGAAGCGATGGGTGGCACTCTTTCCTCACACCCTGCTAGTCCACATTATGCCATGCTTCCTTGAACTTTCCTCTGAATTGCCCTGTGGGCACACCCCACAATTTTGGGGGAGCCCTGCCCTTAGAACCATGGCATTTGTTGAATAAATTTCTTTGAGTTTGTTGAAGTAATTTTGCTGTTGACATTAAGATTCTCTGTGTGTGCTATTCTTTGTTAGCATCAATCTTGTACCTTTCACAAGTGCTGACTTAAAAAATAAATTCAGATGAATAGGGGTTGGTTTTTTGTTTCTTGTGTTTTTTTTTTTTTTTTTTACAGTAAAAGTTAACACAGTTCATCTTTAGTCTCTAACTTAGCGTGAGTTGAACCTCTCTGGTCTGGCATGATTTTAGTTAGCAAGATATCCACTTATCATGGGTGTGGTCAAGTTTGCCATGGTCACATACAGTTTGTTTTCACTCACAGTCCTGGCTTTCACTATTCAGTCCTGTTATTTAGCTCTAGCTTCTCTACATAAGAGCCTAGTAATCAGTGGAAATGTTGGTAACGCTGCTAGACAATATTGACCTACTGTGGTTGAGAAAATTCTCTGGTTTGGCATAGGTCGGGTCCCAAGGATGCCGTACTAGAGAGGATCAACCTGTAGTTTTAATCTGATAAGAATTTATGTGAAATTACCATGACACTTTAAAACAAAGGTTATCAATTAAATTTCTAATGAACGCTTGTTTTGTTTTCGCTGATGAATATTGACTGTCACTAAAAAGTGGAGCTGCTGCAACTTCTGTAGTTTTTTATTATGAAGGTCGTATGATGTTCCATAATTCAATCTGTGTTTGTCAAATAGGGAAAAAAACTTCTCTGATAACCATATAAGCTTAAAAGGGCATTATTACACAGTTATTTAAAGTTTTTTTCCCCCTCTACTTATTGGAAATAAAGCTTTTTCCTAACAGTTTCATCTTTTTTTTAAATTTGGCAGATAGCTTATTTTTTTTCCTTCTCTATTGCTTAAAGAGCTGAAATTCACCAGGGCTGTTTTTATTTCTTTATTTAGGTCCTAGCAGTATTTGGTACATAACTGCATCTGTAAAAACAGTTATTCCAGACACAATGTAGCTCTCATACTTCTTACTAAGTAACTATGACTTTCAGGAGAGCTTTTTGAAATGTTTCTAGCAAGAGATGTAGTTGTCTATATGAAGAGGTAGATATGTTTGCCAAATACTGAGTTTAAGAAGTTTGCTAATTAGTATAAATTTTGTTGATGTAATGTGGAGACGAGACCAATAAGTGAATTTATCTTACAATAGCTGCATAACAACAGTCATTTTGTGCACTAAACATCCACAATAAGCATTAGATACTAATGGAAGTTTAAATCTATGAAATTAGCTGTCTTTTATAGGATGAAAATAATAAATTCCTTAAACAAAAGAAATACATTACAGTAAGGCATTTGTTACAGTACCAAATAATATTTTATAGGAAAATGTAAGTGTGTATTACATGGAAATGTAATTGACTGAAGTTGGGCAAAGTAGTTACTAGTTGTTGAGTTGCACAAACAGAAGTTAAGTGGGTTAGCAACTAGCCTAACTTAAGTAGTAGTCACTATTTGCATTAATTACTTGGAAGATAGAAAAGAATACACTCTTTTTAAATGTGGAAGATAAAAAGCTCATAGAGTTAACTTGCAGGTAAGAGTTAAAATAAATATTAAAACTTGTAAAATGAACTGGTCTGAAATATTTAGAATTAGGTTAAATAAAGATAATTTAAACAGACTCACATAAGGAGAAATTCAGATTAACCCAGTGACTGGTCAAAAGATGAGGTGTCAGTGGTGAGTTTTTGGAATGGATAGGGAAAATCAGCATTGCCCCACATGGACCTGTACTGGGACCAGTGATGTTCAACATATTCATAAATTAACTGGGGAAAAAAAGGATAAACAGTGAGGTGACAAAATTTGAAGACAATACAAAATTACTCAAGGTAGGTAAGTCCAGAGCAGCCTGAAGAGTTCAGAAGGAATCGTATCAAACTATGGGACTGGGCAGAAAAGTGGCAGCTAAAATTGTATTGATAAATGTAAAGTAATACACATTGGAAAACATATGAATTATACATGCAAAATGATGAGGTCTGAATCAATTGTTACCATTCAAGAAAGAGATCTTGGTGTCATTGTAAATAATACTCTGGAAATATGCTGAATGTGAAACTGGCAATTAAAAATTCTGACAATGTTAGGCGCCATTAGGAAAATAATTGGTAATAAGATAATCCATGGTGTGCCCACGTCTGGAATAATGTGTACAGCTGTGGTTGCCCCATCTCAAAAAAGATATATTGAAATTGGAAAAATTGGGGAAAAGTACAGGGAGGGGAAAAAAGCAACAAAAATGATTGATACGAACAACTCCAAAGTGAGGAGAGATTAAAAGACAGGGACTTAAACCTTTAGTCATGTTTTAGCAGATGGGAAATATAGAAGTCTGTAAAATCATGAAGTATGTAGAGAAAGTGAATAAGGAAATGTTTGCTTATTCCTTCACATAATACAAGAAACGAGAGTCACACAGTGAAATTAATAGGCAGATAACAAACAAAAGGAATTACAACTTCACATAACAGTCAAGCTGTGAAAATCATTGCCGTGGGGTGTTGTGAAAGTCAAAATTACAGCTGGATTCAAAAAAGACTTAGATGAGTTCTTGGAGTATAATGGCTATTAGTGAAGATGGTCAGGGATGCAATGCTGGGTGTCCCTAGCTAGGAACTGACAAAGGAAGTGCTTCACTCAATGATCGTCTCTTCTGCTCATTCTGCCTGAAGCCCCTGGCATTGGCCACTGTAGAAAGATAGAATCCTGGGCTAGATGGACCATTGGTCTGACCCAGTGTTGGTTTTCTTAATCAACTGCACAAATACAAAATGAGGGTATACTGCTTATGGAATAATAGGAGGTAAAAGTTATTGGTCATCAATTAAAATAATTTGCAATAAATAAATAGCCATCTTGGTACACACTAAGGAATTATTGGGTGATTTCTGCCACCCACCTCTGAATCTGACTTCATGGGAGTCTTCATAAATAAATGTGTCTGTTTTTGTGCAAACTGAGCAACATAGAGCAGATATCTATTTGGCACGTAAATGTTGTTTAAAGTTTACAATACTGCATTTAGATACCTCATATAAATACAAACTAACTTACATTTAGCAGAGTCCGGGGAGGGAAATAAGAAGCAGTGGCAATTCACACAAGTGACTAAAAGTGAATTTGACATTTATTCAGGAGAACAGAAGTCTGACCTAATTACAGATATATAAAATAATGTATAATTGACAAGGATCAGCCTAGTGTAAATAGAGGAAAAAGAAATGGGCTGTGGATGCTGCAGGGATGTTTGTGAGGAAGAAACTAATTTGGCAGTCAGGTAATACTTGGGGATTGCTTTCAGTGAAGTTATTCAAAGTTTTACTTGGTATCAAAATATCTGGAATGACTTGAGAAAATTCAAATCAGGAAATGCATCTCGCAATGGAGGTGTATAGACTTAGTGGCCCTCTAATGCTATTTCCTCATCCAAATAATCATGATTATGGTAACTTTAATTGAATTAGATTTGAATAGATGATCTTGGAGGTGAAAGACCCAAATTCCACTATTGGTCACCTGGACCATACGTTCCAGTAACCCCCCACCAATTTGGAGCACCCCTTTTGACTGATTCTTGCCTTTCAATGATAAAAATGAGAAGTGACATTTTTCCTTACTTATTTGAATCAAATTAATATTCTACAAATTTAAAACCTTAGTGAAGGTTAGAGGTAATGTTTTCCTAGTTCTAGTTTCCTGATGTACTGTGTATAGTACAATGTGCTTTAAAATTGATAGTCTATTACTTTATTATTAATTTTTGGTTTTATTTCTTTTCTCTGTAGCCTCAGCACCCACCAGCAGTGTGAATAATCGTAGAGTTTCTCCTAACCTGATTTCCACCTTGGAAAAGAGAAGCGTCATTATGTCTAACATTACTATTGACCCGGATGTCAAACCTGGCGAGTATGTCATCAAGAGCCTCTTTGCCGAGTTTGCTGTTCAAGCTGAAAAGAAAATTGAAGTTGTAATGGCTGAACCCTTGGTGAGTCATTTGTGATAGCAGCCAGAAAATTGCTCAATTTGTGTGAAATTCAGTATCTTAAATTTGTATTAAAAAAGTGTAGAGCAAGAACTTATGCTGTAGTTGAACAGTTTTCGTAGTGGGTATCTTTTGGGATGCAGGTGTGAAAGTCCTGTACCAACAAGGGTACTAACTGGATTTTAACTGTATTTCACTAACACTATTACAGATTATCGACAATACTTACTGGCATTTATATATCCTGTAAAATGCAGAATTGAACAAAAAAGGAATCTTGTGCTGCAAACTATGTGCTTTCATGGGACAGGACACTACTAAGAATATCCAATTCAGGATGAATTGCTGCGAAAAAGTCTAAGGGGTACCCTTTTTAACCTGTAGGTACACAAATAACAAGCAGTTCTGTGGCACCTTAGAGACTAACAAATTTATTAGGCCTTGAGTTTTCTTGGGCAAAACTCACTTTCACAGATGCGAAATAGAGAAGAAAAGGAGAATTTAGTGTTTACCTAGCAGGGAAGGAGAGGGAATAGGTTACCTGTAACATGTAGGACCAGTTTATGAAGAAAATTAAGTAGGATGTGTGTCATTCCTGTTACTATCAACAATGGGGAAATTACCCTTGTAATGCATAAGATAGTTAAGGTTAAAGGTGCCAGATTTGTAAATGAATTCCAGTTGAGATGTGTCCCTCTGTAATTTTGTAGTAAAATTCTTCTGTAGTAGAATGACTACTTTTAAATACATTATTGAATGTCTCGGGAGGTTAAACTGTTCCCCTACAGGTTTATGTGTGTTCATATTCCTAATGTCAGGTTTATGTCTATTCATCCTTTTGTACAGAGATGTCCAGTTTGTCCATATAAACCCTAGATTCTGTTTTTCCTCTCCATTTTTCATCTGAGAAAATGGATTTTGCCCATGAAAGCTCATGCTGTTAATGAATGTTAGTCTCTAAATTTCCACAGGCCCGCTTGTTGTTTGCTCAGAAACAGGGCAATCTAGTGGTCGTCTACTTATATGGTACACCTAACCAACCAAAAAGAGAATTTCTATTTCACCATGCTAGCTAACAAGAAATTAGAAAAGTGATTCTTTACATTGCCCGCATGCTTGTCTGAACCTTCCCAAGAAGGCCTATTTGGGTCTGAACTGGAATCTACCAAGGCCCATGGTCAGTCAGGTTCTCCTTGATGGCCCATTGAGCTTGAATAGTCCCTTCACAATATACTGACTAAACATTTCACTCATGCTACTTGGGATCAAACACGCTGAAGTACAAGTATATAGTCAAAGCTCATAACTTCAAATGCAATAAGGATAACATGCAAAAAAACAGTATAATCAGAACCAACCAATCATAACCTTTGTATAGACATCTCACTTGGCACATGTTCTACAAAATGAATTGCAAATCTAGAACAGTGCTTGCAAGAGTGGTCTTTGTTGTCATCTTAATCAGATAATATCACATACATCAACACTGATTGATATTTTTCTTCCTGAAATTCCTTTTGAAGATGTATGTTAAAACTGAGTAGCAGTGGCACTAGCAGCTGGGCAAGAGAATGGGTAACCAATGTATATTGCAAATCAATAAAAACCAAAAACCTGTTTAAAGAGTCAGGTAGGAACATTGAAATAAATCAGCAGAACATTTTACTCTAAGATATCTGGAATTACATAATTCTTCGAGTGGTCCCCGTGGGTGCTCCACAATAGGTGTCGGGCTCGCCCGGCGCCGCAGATCGGAATTCTTCTAACAGTTTCTATTGGATCGTGCATGCACCGACGCACGCCGCTCCCTTGTGCGCCCCCGGCCATGTGTGCGATCCGGTCCCCACCAGTCCCTTCTCAACCGCCATCGGCTGCAGACAGAATCCCCTCAGGCTAAAGCCAGAGTCAGATAAGAGAGTTGTTTTTACGTGTAGTTTGTTTGTGTTTGTCACTATTTAAAAAAAAAAAAAAAAGAGAGAGAGAGAATATCAGCTAGCAGAAAGAAGAGGAACGAAGGAGAGAGGGGCGGACAAGAAGGCTAGTTAAGCCGTCTGCTGCCCCGCAGGCCGGTGATTGTTGTTTGGGATAAAAAGGCACTGATTATGGGCTAAGTACCCTATTAACAGTAAAGACTCACCGCAATGGCCTCCTCGGGGTTTAAGAAGTGAGAGTCATGCCGCGAAGCTACGCCGGCCTCCAATGCGCATAGTGAATGCATTCACTGCCTGGGGGAATCGCACGTTACCCAGAAGTGTTCTCACTGTACTACGCTTACAGCCAGGGCCAGGAAAGACAGAGAGATGAGGCTCAAAATGCTCGTTTGATAAGGCTCTCCAGCCGGAACCGCCGGAGAACCCTCACGCAGAAGGGCCCTCTGGGTTGCATAAGAGGAAGGCAGCCTCTTTGACCCCCTCGGTGCAGAAGAGGAGGAAACTCTCCCTGGCTCGATCCTTGCCAGTGGGCAGGACGAGCGGAACGCAGAGTCCCCAGCCACGAGCTCGTGAAAGCGGCAGCGCACGTGGCAGAGGCTGAGCCTCCGATTACACAACAGATGGCACGCAAGGTGCCGCGAGCGCCAGTGAGGCAAGCGCCGGAATCTGTGGCGCAGATGCAGGCGGCACCGGCCCCCGCGGCACCGACAGCGCAGGGGCCCCCAGCATGGAGCCTACTGGTGCTGGAGGAAGCTACCCGCGCGGCACCGCAGCTGACTGCTGAGCGCGGAGCCAACAACAGGGCCGAGATCCCCGGCACGGGAAGGGGCGGCGCCCACCCCGCAGGGGAGGGGCAAGGCAAAAGCGAAAGCTCGGCACTGCAGTCCATCTCCAGACAGGGCTGTGCTGCCCTTATCACCTCGCGCTGCCCCCGAGATACACACGCCACACCGGTGGGCTGTGACTCCACCGGCTTATCTAGGATCTCCCTCTCCGTTCCTCCAACCAATTTCGCCGTGGCTTGGGCCACCTTCACCATTTCTGGGCACGGATCCCCTTGAGTACTATCACAAACCAGCTTCACCACTATCTATGTCGTCACGGAGGTCCCGCTCTCCCAGACATCATGGGTACACTCTCCGATTGTGGTCCAGGTCTCCATCACCGGGCCCTTGCCCATGCTGCTATGGTCGTCCTCATCATGCTGAACACAGACACCTCAGGTCTAGATCCAGGGGCAGGTCCTCCCCTGCTTCTCAATACCCCTGTGTACACTCTCGCTCTGGGACGGGAACACAGTTGTCCCGGGGAGTTAGGTCCAGAATCCCGGGACCTTCCTTCACAATCCTCCAGGGAGCAAGTATATCGTCGACCACGGGAACCCGAGGATTTGAGGGAGGTTTACCCCAGTGGTTCCTCCTCATCCTCACCAGATGAGGCCATGGCCCCTGGGGATGTCTCCCCCCTGGATGACCTTAAACAATTCCAGGAACTGTTCAAAAGAGTAGCTTTCATACAGGACATTCAAATAGCAGAGGTGCAGGAGCAGCATCATAAACTCCTGAAAAATTTGAGACCTCCGGCTTCATCCAAAATTGCTATCCCCCTGGACGAAGCCATTATGGAGTCAGCCACTAACATATGGCAGGCCCCGGCCTCTATTCCACCTATGAACAAGAGAGCGGATAAGAAGTACTTCGTCCCAGCCAAGGGCATGGAGTTCCTCTTTAGTCACCCACAACCAAATTCTTTGGTGGTCGAATCGTCCCAGCAGAGGTCTAAGGCGTCTCAGTACAAATCGGGGGGATCAGATAAAGATGCTAAGAAGCTAGAGCTGTTTGGCAGGAAGGTATATTCCTCCTCTACCCTATTATTGAGAGTGGCAAATTACGCGGCACACTTATCAAACCACAACTTTGACAATTACTCCAGACTTACTCCCCTCATGGATTCACTCCCGGAAGACAAGAAGCTGGTGTTTAAAGGCGATTGTTCAAGAGGGCTATGCAGTGTCATGGACGGGAGTCCAGATTGCCTTGGACGTGGCGGACGCAGCAGCACATTCAACAGCTACAGCAGTGGTCGTGTAGGGAATCCTGGCTCCGGACGTCTGGTATCCCCAGGGACCTGCAGGCGAAGATCTTGGATCTTCCCTTTGATAAACAAAAGCTGTTTTGCGGACTCAACCGACTTGGTCCTCCACTCCAGCAAGGACTTGAGGGCCACACTTAGAACCTTGGGCATTTATACTCCCCCATACAAGAAGAAGAAATTTTATCCTCAGCAAAGATGCTACACTTACCAACCACAGCGTGCTCAATATCAGCGAGGCTACGACCAAGGGTGCCGCCATCATCATCAGCAGTACAGAACTCCCAGGCGATGTTCTCAACAAAGCCGTACGCCCTCGGGGCAGGCCTAAAGACAACAAGTTTGACGAGTATGTCGGGGGCTGCACTATCAACACCATCGCTCAATGCCATTCTCATCTCATGTTCCATCATCGCCTCAGACTGTTCCACTCCCAATGGCAAAAGATCACCATGGACAGATGGGTGCTAGAGATTATAGCCACGGGTTACACGATCCCCTTCCAGTCACTTCCACCGACGAAGCCTCCCACCAGGCCTCATCTCAGACGGTGCCCACAAGGCGAGGCTCAAGCAGGAGGTGGATCACCTTATGTTCATATGGGCGGTGGAAAGAGTGCCGGAGCAATTCCAGGGGAAAGGTTTTTATTCACGCTACTTCCTAACAGAGAAGAAAACAGGAGGCTGGAGGCCGATCTTGGATCTGCTGGGCCTCAACCGTTACTTGCATAAGCAACGCTTTTGGATGATCACAGTTGCCTCCATACTTACGGCACTGGACGATGGAGACTGGTTTGTAGCCCTCGACTTACAAGATGCTTACTTTCATATAACAATCCACCTGGCACACAGATGCTTCCTCCGTTTCAAGGTCGGCAGGGAACATTTCCAGTACAGGGTTCTTCCGTTCGGCCTATCCTTGGCTCCCAGAGTTTTTACCAAAACCCTGGCAGTGGTATCAGCCTACCTGCACAGACGGGGGGTGTTTATTTTCCCATATCTGGACGACTGCCTGCTGAAAGGGGCCTCAAAAGCAGAAGTCTTACGCATGATACACGTCACCGCGGACATGTTTACTTCGCTGGGCCTAGTTATCAACCTCGCAAAGTCAAAGACCGAACCCACACAAGATATACAGTTCATAGGGGCACACACAAACTCTATCACAGCAAGAGTATACCTGCCCGACACCCGCTTCTGCGCCATCAGCTCACTGGTGCAAGTCATAACGTACAGCCCCATGGTGCCGGTCCTAACGTGCCTACAGCTGTTGGGCCACATGGCGGCAGCGACCTTTGTGGTACAGAATGCCAGGTTACACATGCGAAGCCTGCAGCATTGGCTGGCGAGTGTTTACAAACCGGCATCCCACACTGTCCACAAGGTAGTGTCGCCCACGACAGAGGCGCGCAGATCCCTAGCGTGGTGGGAAAATCCCAAGAATCTGCTAGTGGGGGTGCCTTTTCACCAACCACAAATTTCTATTTTTCTTACTACTGAAGCCTCCCACATAGGATGGGGAGCGCACATTGGCAGCAAGGTGACACAAGGGCTATGGTCCCCTGCGGAACAGACACTGCACATAAACATACTGGAGCTCAGAGCAGTGTTCAATGCGTGCAGACGTTTTCGAGATTACCTGCATGGCAAAGTAGTCGGGATCAATACCGACAGTACCTCCACTATGTTCTACATCAATCGACAAGGAGGGGCACGATCATGTGCGCTATGTGCGGAAGCAGTCCGATTGTGGAACTGGTGCATCGCCAACAACATAACGTTGAAAGCCTCGTACTTGCCAGGTGCTCACAATGTCAAGGCAGATCAGCTGAGCAGGCGCTTCGCACTCACACATGAATGGCAGATCTGCTCCGACCTGCTACGGCGCATATTTCGTACATGGGATTTCCCCAAGTCGATTTGTTTGCCACCCAGTACAACAAGAAGTGTCCCCAGTACTGCTCCAGAGCAGGAATAGGGCGAGGGTCCCTGGGGGACACATTCATGATTTCATGGAAGGGCCCTCTACTTTACACGTTTCCCCCCACAACGCTTATCCACAAGGTTCTGCAGAAAGCCAGAAGGCAGAGAGCTCGCATGATACTCATAGTCCCAACTTGGGACTGGCAACAATGGTTTCCCTTGCTTCTGCGCATGTCGGATCGCCCACCACTTCCCCTACCGGTGGTGCCGGACTTACTCACGCAGGCTCAGGGGTCCATAGTGCACCCACACCCTCAGGATCTGCGTCTACAAGCATGGTTAATCCATGGCTCAGCGCCTTAGAGAGCATGTGTATGGAGGGAGTACAACAAGTCCTGGAGTGTAGCCGAAGGACCTCCACCACGAGGACTTATGAACAGAAATGGACTTGATTTACGGCCTGGTGTTCCGCCAAGCAGTTAGCTCCCCTTGACGTTCCTATAACCGTAATCTAGAATACCTATTGGACCTCAAACAAGATGGGCTTTCTCTATCCTCGCTAAAGGGCCACCTCGCTGCTATATCAGCTTTTCGGCATACAGAGGAAGGGCCCACTGTATTCGCCCACCCTATTGTCACAAGGTTCTTGAAGGGGTTGGTAAACCTGTACCCTCCTCGAAAACTGCTTCCACCTGCGTGGAGTTTGGACTTGGTGCTCAGCACGCTATCGGGATCACCCTTCGAAACATTAGCCACAGTATTCCTCCGACTCCTTACGATGAAAACAACCTTCCTCCTTGCGATTTATGTCAGCCCACAGGGTGAGCGAGCTTGCAGCAGTGATGGCAACGCCACCCTGCATAGTATTCTCAAAGGGGGCGGTAACCTTACGGTTACACCCAGCCTTCGTTCCAAAAGTTTCTTCAGAGTTCCATCTTAAGGAACCAATAGTTTTACCCTCGTTTTACCCGAAGCCTCACAGCTCCAGCAAGGAGGTGCGCCTACATCTCCTAGACGTGAGAAGGGCCTTGGCCTTCTACATAGACATAGCTAAGGCCTTCCAGAAAATGGACAGGCTTCTAGTGTGTCTCGCTCCCAGGTCAAAAGTGGAAGGCCTCTCTTCACAGAGAATTTCAAAGCACATCGTGTCCTGTATAAAAATGTGCTACGAGCTTCGAAAGACCCCTTTGCTGGCCCCGCCTAGGGCTCACTCCACCAGGGCGGTGGCGGCGTCAACAGCCTTCTTCAAGGGCATCGCGTTAAAAGACATATGTAGAGTGGCGACCTGGTCATCCTACAACACCTTCGCCAAGCATTATGCCCTATGTTGGGTATTCGAGGAGGATACCTGTCTGTTGACAGCAGTCCTCTCGGGGGCAAACTGCACATAAATCGATTACCCACCTCCTTACTTGGGTTACTGCTGGGTAGTCACCTATTGTGGAGCACCCACGGGGACCACTCAAAGAAGAAAGAGAAGTTACTCACCTGTAGTAACGATGGTTCTTCGAGATGTGTCCCCGTGGGTGCTCCACCACCTGCCCATCCTCCCCGCTTCGGAATCTCTGTCTGATGTTTTTCAGGAGCATTCGAGGCGGTTGGTCAAGGAACTGGCGGGGACCGGATCGCGCACATGACCGTGGGTGCGCAAGGGAGTGGCGCGCGTCGGCACTTGCGCAATCCAATAGAAACTGCTAGAAGAATTCTGATCTGCGGCGCCAGGTGAGCCCGACACCTATTGTGGAGCACCCATGGGGACACATCTCAAAGAACCATCGTTACTACAGGTGAGTAACTTCTCTTTCTTGTCTGAGAACTGGTGACCTAATGGTGCAATGAATACAGCATAGCTGGTTGAGAGACATCATCCATAACCGTGGGCTCAGCATGCGTTGGTGTTTGATGCCTCTCTCACTATTTCCTTCCATCTTTCCCTGTCCAGTGTGGAGTGGTGCAGAGCTAGTCTACAGAAACTAAGCCAATCTACTATATCATCTATCCATTGTCTGTGGGGGGTCTGCCTCTCCTATTCGAACTGTCCAGTAAGCTCAGTACCAGGGTTTTGATTTTTCGTTCATTCTGCAATTATGCCCAAATAGTTGTAGCGTCTGTTTTATAACCTTCTGCAGCAGATTTTCTTTTGGCTGTATCTTCCTATATAATTCCTCATTGGTGACCTTCTGCATTCATCCTGTTCTCAGAATCTTTCTATAACAGCTCCTTTCGAACGCCAGTATTCTTCTTTTTGAGTCTTTCGTTATCACTCACATCCATACAACATGCTGCTGAATACACGCGTTTTCAAGACACTCAGCTTTGTTCTTAAGCTAATTGTTTTGCTCTTCCAGTTCTTATTCATCGCCTTCAAACTCGCTCTTGCTTTCGCTATTCTAGTCGCTATTTCCTTTTTACAGTCTAGATCATACATTATGTTGCTCCCCAGATATGTGAACTTCTCTACGTTTTCTAGTTCAATACCATCGGCACTGATCTTCCTTCCTATTTCTTTATCTCCAAACGCCATTGTTTTTGTTTTATTGATGTTCATAATCAGTCCGTACCGCTTCCCTTCTCCGTTTAACAACTGCACCGTTTTTGCTACCTTCTCCTCATCTTTCTCAATGATAACTATATCATCCATGAACCTCAAATTGTTAATTCTTTTCCCGTGCATAGATATGCCTTCTGCCTCTTCTTTGATCTTGTCCATCACTTTCTCCAGATGTGCAATGAAGATACTTGGTGATATTGGATGTACTTGTTTTATACCAACTTCCCAGCTCCCTGCGTGTTCCCACTGCTGCCTCCACATTATCATTGAGATCCTTCAACAACCATATCAGTCTTCTATCCCCTTTGTATGACTCTAGCACCACCCAAGTCACTTTCTGATCTGTACTGTCAAATGTCTTTTGAAAATCGATGAAGTGCGTGTATACATGCTTTCTCAGCTATCAGTCCTAGTGCCAATATCTGTTGTATGGTACTTCTGTCTCTTCTGAACTCCGCTTGCTCATCTGTTATATGTTCTATCTGTGATGTTAATCTCTCGGTCAGTATCATCATCAGCACCTTACTCAGATGACTCTCTTAAAATTAAACAGGAAACACAAACACATTTGTTCTTTGGTTATATGTACTTAATCAGAGGCTCTCTTTAAAGCATAAATCATAGTACTGTTTTTTTTAAAAAAAAAAACAAAAAACAACGTTTAACCAATAGCAAACATATGCTAGTCTGCCATATGATGGTGTATTGAAGGCTATGTCTACAAGGTGTGCTGCTGCAGCAGGGTCATACAAATGAGGGCACTTGACAATGCAAATGAGGCACTAATTTAGAAATCACACACCTCATTTGCATAGTCTTGCGTGATCAAGCTCCTGGCAGAGGCTTCTTTTGCCACAAAACAAGCTGTGTAGATGGGGTTCTGTCAATCAAAACACCCCTTGTCGACAGCCCCTTATCCCTCACTTATGTCAGGGATAAGGGGCTGTTGACAAGGGGGGTTTTGGTTAACAGAACTCCATCTACACGACTTGTTTCATGGCAAAAAAAGCCTCTGCCAGGACAGCAGTCATGTGAGAGCATGCAACTGAGGAACACGATTTGTAAATTAGTGCCTCATTTGCTTTGTTGAGTGTCCTCATTTGTGTGACCCTGCTGGCAGCAGCATGCTGTGTAGATGTAGCCTTAGTGTTCTTGCCTTCGTTAAACCCTTTAGCTTTCTTGTCCTTTTGTAGTTACTTCTCATTTATTATCCTGATATTATTAGGGTGGCTTCATGATGGTCAGGCAACCTGACAGTTCTCCCAGGTGACATTCAGTTGACATTAAAGTTCTTTCAGGCCTCCACCTTCTGCACTCGAAGTGCCAGAGTAGGTGCGGGTCATCCTTAGCATCTCTCTTTTTGCATTTATGATTTTGTAGATATATCATAGTGAATGGGTATGGTGTAGATTCACAGATAGCATGTACTGGTGACAGAAGCATTAAGGGAAAACAGTATAGAAAAAAATAGACTTCCCCAAATGTGTAACTTTTTGATACTTTTTTTCTATAAGGCTGCACTTTATTTTTCCTACCTTTCTCACTAGGGTTCTTGATGATATACTTTTTCTACAGCAGTGTTCCCTGTATGCTGTGCACTTGTGCAGCTGCTCAGGAGAAAATCAAATGATTAGCAGAGCATTCACAGCTAGGGCTTTTGCACATGCTTCAGAGCAGATAAAATTTATTCTGTACCTGGATGAAAAAAAAAGCCCCACATGGATAGAAAATATTAGAGGGGAATATTGGTCTTAAATGAATGTTTTACTTAAAATGTTACAAAGAAAAGGTAACTATAGTTGTTTCCTTTTTGAATACATGTTAATGTGAATCCCATTGTAGTTGTACACGTTCCATGTGTGCATGAGATTGGAGTTTTTTTGAATACCAGTATCTGGCATGCATCCTGTACCTGTTAGTGCGGTTGTGAGAAAGCATAAAGGGGTGGAGTGGCCTGACCTTCCCCCAGTTTCCTTTTTCCATGTGCAGCAAGACAGAACCTGGATGGCATCTGATCCGCATCTGATTTTTCAGGACTTGTCTCAATGAAGAAATCCTTCTTGTCATCTCCTTTTTATTAGTTCCTTCATTTTGACTTGCAGTGGTCCAAAAAAGAAAAGTTGTGGGAGAAGAAGAGAGCAGTTAGGCAGTTAGAAGAAAGATGGAATACAGCTGGGTGAGGTGCTTCACATCTTCCTTTAGCTATGGCTGGCTCAAAAGCCACTAGATGTAAAGTCTGTCCTCTCTTTGCTGACTTATTGCCTCTCTTAAATGACATTCAGTGACATCCAGATTGTGAAATCTTCTCAGAGTGGTGGGCGTTTCCCCAGTAGATTTGTTCGCCACCAGGAAAAACAGAAGGTGCCAGTGATTTTGCTTCCAGAGGAGACTGGGAAAGGGACTCTCTCTTCAATGCCTTTCACCTGTTGTGGTTCAAGGTGTCAGGATTTTTTAACACCTTGGATGTCATCATCCCCGTGGGCCAGGGAACACATGCCTTTGGCTATGTAAAATCAGTGCAGCCATATGAAGAATCCAAAGCCTCACAGGCTGCCATTTGGCACCATTACCAACGGTCACTTTTTGACAGTTAGCTTCCCCGGTAACCTAAACTCATGAATAATTCATGAGCAGGTGTTCAAATTCCAGGCTCCCGACTGGGCAAAGGGGAGAGTTTCTGGAACTTTCCTTCCCTCAGAGGACCTGGTTGAAAACCACACCTGCATGTAAATTTGATCATGAATATTTACACAGAATCTTGAATTATGTATGAGAACAGAGAATATAAGCAGGTGCTGCGTAGCACTCTGTGGCCCTGGGAGGCGCAGACAGGACTCTGCGCTCCTATATAGGAAGCGTGGCTGCGAGAACGACGTCCGCTGAGTCCCTTAGGCCAGCCCTTGGGGGCAAAGCACCTGAAATCACTGAGAGCTGAACTCAAATCAATAAGAGCTAACTAGAAATCACCTCAGCGCCGCCCTCCATCTGCGGTGCTGGCCTGGGCTCGTGCGGTCCCACCGCTCTCAAGCAGCTCCTCCCACCTGCGGCACCAGCAGCAAGCGGCCTCTGAGGAGCGGCAGCCGAGTGTCGAACTGACCCGCCTTTCGGCGGGTACTGTGCGCTCGGCTGCTTAACCCGGAAGCCTCCATCTTGTCACCTTTCCACCTGCGGCACTGCATTATCCATCGTCTTTGACTACTTACCTGATGAGACGTTTTCACTGGATTGGACCTTCAACTCGACCAGACACGTAACTCACCAAAATTGACACTTCATACACAGACTTACACCTGGGACTTCGGGGGCCCCCAAAGGGGGAGCAGGGGTAGCGCCCCTGTTGTGCTCCCTCTCTGACAGGGAAGGGGCAGAACTCAAGGGCCTGACCCTCAGGGCCGGGCCTACGTGCCCAGGGTATATACATACAATATTATATTCAATTATTAATTTAATATTGTTTTCAGCACATTTAATTGATGATAATCATTACTAGTTCGATATTGTAACTATTAGGATTAATTAGGTTTAAGGTGAAGGCAAAGCCTCCCTTTCCCCTGTATCCTTATAACCCCTAATAATACTGTGAGTCAAGGACACAAATAGTCCTGTCTCACCTCCCTGGCTTCCCCTACCTGATAGGAGGCAAGCGCCCCCAGGTACAGTTTGTACAGCCAGGCCACGGCAACCTGACAGAAGGGCTCTGCCTAAGGGCCTCCTGGGCCTCGGTATATTTCAGGGGCGGGTTAGCACCCTGCCCCTGGGAAGGGGTGTGATTTAGCACTCCCACCTTTCCCTTTAAAGGAGCCGTATAGGGATATATAAGCCTTTTCTTACCTTTAATGGACTTTTAAACTCCTATCCTGGTTTTACTTTTACTCAATTCAGTTAACTAGTTAACTTGCTTTGCAGTACAATAAAATATTTACAAGACTTCACCTTCAGAACATAATTGTTACAATGTTGAGAGTAATCTTTAGATAGTGTTTAGAGTAGTATACTTTTAACATTATGAGTTGTCTCATATGCCTTTTCTACACCTGTTGCTGTATTTTTGCCTGTTGTTGCTTGTGTTAAATAATAAAATAGCTTTTTCGTCTTAATCCTTGTCTCGGTCTCAACCTCTGTGCTGGCCACACCCCTCTAGGGGGCTTTGGGGGGGTCCGTAGTGGACTAGGGTGGTGCTCTTCTGTTTGGATTTGCAGCAGGGAATTAACTGGGTCCTGGGATCTGTACACAGGAGGGTCAGGGCCTCCTAGCAGAGCTTCATTTAAGATAAACATCTATAATCTGTCTGTAATAAGAAGCTCGGCACAAGGATCTCCTGTATGTGTTCTGTCTGATCCCTATCATCAGCCAGGTTCTAGTTCAAATCAAACAGGACCTGGCTTGGGTGATTATGATCGTTATGGTGTAGTCTCACCAGCATTGGTTTAGCATGCTGATGGTATGGCACCGTGTCCTCCCCGCCCCATGAGTCCTTCCCAGCTGTCTAGACTTATTATCACAGGACCACAGTTGGTCCCTGCCTTCCAACCTTGCATCTCTGCACCTGTTGGTGTGGCTGCTCAGTGGCTGAGCATAGAGGAGCCTACCTGCTAAGAGGAAGTCCAGCAGATCCTGCTGGGAAGCAGAAAGCCATCCCTGGGACTGTCCTATCAAATGGAGTATACAAGATTTTCCCACTGGGTGTATTTTTTCCAAATGCTTTCCGCTACAGTGCATCCTTGACTACTTGCTGCAGCTCAGGAACTGGGGGCTGGCACATTTTTCCCGTCTGTGCATCTTGAGGCCATCTCTGCTTTTCACATTCCTGTCCTGGAGCAGATAGTCTTTTCCCATGATAATATGAGACTTCTCCAAGGCCTCAAGCAAGTCATCCACAAGTATGAGATTCTGTTCTATAGTAAGACATTTAATATAATCTTCTCCCAGCTCACTGGGCCACCTTTTGACCTACTCAGTTCCTGATACTTTACCACCTGTCCCATAAAGTAGCTTTTCTGGTGATAATGATATCAACAAGAGATGTTTCAGACATCAGAGCTCCAAGCATGGAGCCCCCATACTCTGTCTTTATACAAGGACAAGGTCCAGGTATGGCCTCATTCAGCCTTCGTGACAGTGGTTTCTGCCTTAAGTGTGAACTTGGACATATTCCTGCCTAAGTTCTGTCTCAAGCCTCACAAGACAGTGAAAGAAAGATGTGTCCATATGCAGGACATCCAGCAGGCCCTGGGTTTTTACCTGAAGCAGACTAAGCCCTTCCAAAGATGGAGGCTGCTCTTTCTTACTACAGCTGATAGAATGAAAGGCTTTCTGATATCTGGGCAGCAGCTTTCTAACTAGATCTCCTTGTTCATTCATACCTGCTTCAAGTTGGCAGAAGTTGCTCTTCAACCAGTTGTCTGTGTCAACTCAGTCAGGGCTCAGGCTTCCTCATTGACCTTCCTGGCACCCTCACGAGCCCAGGACATCTGTAGAGCCATGACGTGATCTATGCCGTTACTCAGCAAGCCAGAGATGACACTGGTTTTGGCAGAGCTGTGCTGCAATTAATATGGCCACGAACTCCTACCCGCCTCGATGGGTACTGCTTTGAGGTCACCTAAAGTGGAATAGATGTGACCAATCACTCAAAGAAGAAAAGCTTTACAGGATTTACCTGTTGTGTAAATAATATGCTTCAAGGTGTGTTACTCATGTCTGTTCCATGACCCACACTCCTTCTATAATGTTGGAATTTTCTAGTGAGAAGGACAGTGGGGAGAGGGTGGCTTTGCAGCACACCTTTATGACATTTTATGGAGGCACCCCTTCAGGGGTCTTCAGAGCCATTTTCCTGTGGATACTACTGAGGAAAAATATCCAGTAGCAGTGTATATAGCAATCATACAAACCTATTGTGGAATGGACATTTACTTCATTTCTTTCAAGAATTAAGTCTTGTATTTAATATGAGGAGCACATATCTCAAAGAACATCTGTTATGAAACAGGTAATTCTTTTCAGAACCATCACACTGTCTTGCCTTTCTTCCAGGTCTTGTGATGCTAGTGCAAACGCTGTCATAAAGTTCCTGCTCAGTGTACTTCCTAAACAAGAAATGGACTGCACTCTGCCTCCCGCTACAGGAATGTGATCATGCTATCCCATTCATGCTGCCTATGCTGTACATTTTTAATAGCCTTGTCATTGTGCAGTGTTCCATATAGCTGCAAAGTTCTGCAGCTGATGGTCTGGACATAGTCTGGCTGAGTGCAATGAAAGTGGAGTGCCCCTCACATGCTTAGGAGACCTTGGCACAGAGCTGGACACTATCTGTGAGGCAAATTTAATTATTGTGAATGCAACTGATCCCAGATATGGACAGACCAATGCAATGCAAAATACCAGTCCCAGTACCAAAGATTCTGGATAATATGATACAGTTAAGACTGCATTCTCAGTTAAGTTCCATCTGGTAGGAATATTTGTATATCATTTACTGATAGTCTATTTTTGGCGTCTTATCTAGTGGTATCCACATTTGTCAATGGCTTTATTCATACCTATCCACTGATTTGAGATTGTACTCCAGCATGGACCTCAGCATCCTCTTTCACAGACTTGTATATCTTCCTTTTGAATCCTGCTTGGAGTGCCTCATCTATTGTCTGTCTCTCCAACAATATTCCTGGTTGCCACTGCTTCAGCCTGAAAAGTTTGTGAACTGCAGAACAACATAACAGAACCTCCATGTAATGTTAATTCCTAGCTATAAAGTGGTACTGCGGCATTATGCAAAATTACTGTGCGAAGATGATTTTAGAATTCTGTTTGGATCAATCATCTTTCTTGTGTTCTTCCCAAAAACCCATTTTGTGGAACTGGAGGAAAAAGCTTTATACCTTGGACTTATGGAACACTGTGATATTGCATCAACAGGACCAAATGATTATCATTTCTCATGGCTATTTGTAGCTATATCTGGCTTCTCAAGAGTTGAGCCATTTCTCGCTAAAACCTTTCAGAATGGTTAATGTGGATCTCAGTGTGTTAGTGGGTTAGCTGATATCCTTTGATAGTTAGGGCTCATTCCACTGTAGCTCAAGCAACATTCTGAGTGTCTTTCATATGTCAGTTTCCAGGGCTGCTGGAAAAGTTTTTATAATTAGAGAATCATTGAATCAAACTAACTTGTATTTGATGGAAATCACTTCAAGGCAGGAGATGCAGGAGCAGCCCAAGAACCCTTAGTTCAAATGTCTATGCCAATGTTCCAAATCTGCAAGACTGCTACATGCAGCAGTCAACTCACATTTATAGAGCATTATGTAGCAAAATGACTGGTAAGTAGGATGCAAAGTTTGGAAAATCTGTACTGCAGTCTCTGTGACTGATGTAGCTGATGTCCACCATAGGATACTGCTTGTTATCCACTTACCGTGGGATCCACATTAATGTGTATTTGAGGAAAAGAGAATTGGTATTGACTGTACTCTTTTTGTCCCCAAGGTGATGTTAGTATGGATCCCGCAACCCAGTCTCCATCCCCACTTCAGGAATCCTCTGCTAACACCATGTCTGAATTCCAACATAACTGTTCCATCTTTTATGCTGTAGCACAGGGCACATGAATGGCCACATTGAACTCTGCTATTGAAGAGAGTCTGACCTTGCATGCACGAGGTACATGCCCATTTGCAGTACAGCAGGCAACTGTTATTTACAAATAGAAACTCAGCATATGGGATTAACATTATATAGTATGTTATTGGTTTATTCGTTGTAGATAACAATCTTTTATTGAAGTCTGTGAAAGGGTATAATAGCTCATTGACGTCAGTGGAAGATTGTTACAATATCCTTATTGTGAGTGATACTTTACAGGCTTTCATTGGAGTCAGTAAAATGACAGTAACAATTACAATCTTTAATTTTCTCATCTTACTGAAATTTACTCTCGGGCATCTGCTGCTTTGACATTAGCAACAGTCTCAAATGCATGTAATCTTGTACTCTGGGGTTCTCTCTTGTCCTCTGTTCCTGTATCTTGTAAATATTTGAAGTAAGACTGAATACAATCAACAGTCCAATCATCTGCAATACCAAGTTCATCATCTGTTCTGACATATGTGGGTACTTCACTTTCTAATTTTAGCGTGGGTTGTATGCCTCTCTGCTTTATAGACACGTAAGTATCGCAAAGCAGAGTGATTGCGTGCGACTAGGGAAGCTGAGGCACGACAATCAATTGAGCAAAAATGCCAAGGTTTCAATTATCTCTGCTCCGAGACACCCAATTAGTCACACAAAAGGTGTCAGCAAAGTGTCCTGCTGGGTTTTACCCCGCAACCCAGTGTGGTGTATGCGGTGACCAATCACAATAGGGTTGAACAGGGTTGTGGTAAAGGAACCATGGTAGTGGTGCAGTAAGCAGTCTGAACCCTGAAAGAATGACTGAGGCCCTTTTTGGGTTGGAAACACAAGGAAAAAGTTTTATTAAGGGTAAACACAAACAAAGGGTAAAAGAAAACTAAACTATCCTACAATACCGGTCTAATATATCCCCACTCACTACTAGTTCTTTAGCACAGGGTTTTAGTATTTAACACTAAAGCCCTTGAACGATATGTATTACGCTTCAACAGCAGCAACCTCAAGTTGACCCTTTACTTACAGTACATCCCAAGGAGTTCATGTCTTCGTCAATGGGTGCTGTAAAGGGAAGATCGTTAATATACAAGATCTTACAGTCCTCTGATTACAGAGAAACTGGATCAACAGTAGTATATTACCCGCTATGGGGCACTACTCCCAAGCAGGCAGGTGGGGAGAACCACGAGATCCTCACCTGTTATATAAACGCGCAACCTCCCTTTCGATCAGGGGGAGCAGATGTTAATTGTGGAACCACCTCTCACGGTAGTTCCAGAGATGTAGTGGAGCTTGAGCCCCAAAAACTATACTTTAAATATAGGTTCTGTGCCTCTTATAGGACAGTATGCCTATTACTGGGCAGAACCAATAAAACTTTATAATACAGTGAGGTATGAGTATGCTCTTGGGCTGGTTTTAAATACAGCCCCCTGTGCTTTACATTAACTAGTGTGATTTAGGGTCACAAAATGTTAGCTGCGTTAGTAGAGCTGGGGCAGTCCCAGCCTACCACCTATGACTTAAGCATACAAGTCTATACAATTAACTAGGCTGACAAAATTCAGCTGCGATCACTTCAAAGATGAGAATTCTATGTGTTATAGCCTATTCTTTAACACATCCAACAGCAAGCAAAAATACAGCAAAAAGTATAAAATATACACATTAAACAACTCATAATATCAAATTACACTTCTGGTTACCTCTCTCCTCTAGCTCTGTTTCCAGGCGCTGGGCCTGAGATCTCTTGGTATAGATGCTAGGAAGGTATGGCCGGCATAGGCGTGTTTGTACAGCGCCGCGCAAGGCCTGTTAGGAAAGAGGAGAAGAAAGAGAGCAAAGGGAAAAAGAACCAACTTGGTTAACAAAAAAACCCTGTGCAAAATGGCGTCCTTTAATCCTTGTCGCCGGCCACGGTAATGGTCAGCGAGGAGAAGGGCAGGACCGCTGCTGCAGTTTGCCCCCATCACAGGGTGCATGCTGGTGAGGCGACGACACCTGGGGCGGGCAAACCCTCCAGAAAAAACTGGAGCCTTTAGTGATTTCAGTCAGTAGCTCTTCTCTGTCCCTCAATGACTACTGGAGCAAAGTCCGACTTCCTGGAGTTGTCCCTTTGGTCTTCTACGTCCCTCGACAGCTAGCGTGCGATGACTGACACGAAGGTCTATCGATGAACTTCTGCGGTGACTGAACCAGGTTCAGCACCGACTTCCTGTAGGGCAGCCTCTGGCTTTCCAACCAGCTCCGACTTCTCCGTAGTCACTTGTTATCTCTTCGGGGGTCCCGATGCGAGTGAGCCTGGTGGCCTCTGGCTCCTAACTTTATAGGGCCAGTGAGGACCTGATTGAAAACCAGTCTGCATTTTGGTTGCCCTGGCAACCAGGTAAAGCTCTGTATTACATATTCATAAGGTATCGAAAACTAACCAATTGGTTGTTAGAATTTCAAACCTAAACTTATACATATTAATTATTCCTTATGAATATTAACACCAACTGTCAACTTCAACCGTCACTTCCATATACTTCAATATACTTTACATTGTGCCGTATTTAAAAGAGATTTTTGAGGTAAATTTTTCATAAAACAAGTGTAATTTTTATGGAATTTGATAGGGAATAAAGTCACCAATTAAACAGAGTAGATTTTTCAAAAAGCTCGGTTCCTAAGGCCTTTTTGGTTAAGATGCGGGGAGAAACACACAGATACCACAGCCCATGGCCAGGGACATATCAATCACCTCAGAATGAGGATTTTTCAACAGTAAGGTGGTCTCTGCCATCCTGAGCTCTCTCAAAAAAAAAAAAATTCATTCAGAGAGAACAGAACAGAGAGGTAGCCATGTTAGTCTGTACTCCAACAAAACAGCAGAAATCTAATACTTTAAAGACTAACAAAATGATTTATTCGGTGATGAGCTTTTGTGGGACAGACCCACTTCATGAGATCAAAATATCATTTGATTGGATGAAGTTGGTCTGTCCCACGAAAGCTCTTCACTGAATAAATCATTTTGTTGATCTTCAAAGTGGTAGATTTCTGCTGTTTTGTTTCATTCAGAGAGAGTATATTGGGCAAGAAAAGAGCTTGAAGTACTATAGCAATCATAAATGTTATTTTTGAAAGACTTTATGGACAAAATATATGAAGAAACTTATGCCACGTCTATACTAGCAGGCTTACAGCAGCACAGCTATACTGATTCAGATTTGCTGCTGTAAGATGACTCATTTAGCTGCTTTATGTTGACAGGACACAGCTCTCCAGTTGATATAATTTAAACCATCTCCCATGAATGGTAGCTATAGCAGCAGGAGAGCATCTACTGCTGATCTAGTGCTGCTCACACCCGTGCTTCTGTTGTTGTAATGTGTGTCTCAGAAGGGTAGTTTTTTCACAGTGCTGAGCAACATTGTTATACTAATATAAGTGCTGGTGTAGACATACCTTTCTGAATGCACTATCAAAACAAAAAGCAGTCAAGTAGCACTTTAAAGACTATCAAAATAGTTTATTAGGTGAGCTTTGGTGGGACAGACCCACTTCTTCAGACCATAGCCAGACCAGAACAGACTCAATATTTAAGACACAGAGAACCAAAAACAGTGAGCAAGGAGGACAAATCAGAAAAAGATAATCAAGGTGAGCAAATCAGAGAGTGGAGGGGTGGAGGGGGGAGATCAAGAATTAGATTGAGCCAAGTATGCAGACGAGCCCCTATAGTGACTCAGAAAGTTCCCATCATGATTTAAACCATGTGTTAATGTGCCGAATTTATTCTGAATGCAGTTTCCGACTTAGTAATATTAGGTGAAGCATGTATTTATGTTGTGGAAATGTATGTATAGATAAACATGCATGTAATATTTCTTCTGCCTGTCGCAGTTGGTATCTCTCACAACCAGCTGGCCCTAGGTAGCCAACCAGAGGCCGAGACCCTCTGCCCTATAAGAAACTACCCTCAAGGAGGGACGCTTAGACAGGACCCACCCCTGCCCCACCGGAGTGGAAGAAACTGGGGTTGTGCACCTGGGCTCCACCCAATTCCCCTGGCAGGCAGTGGCTGGCCCGGAATAGCAAAGGCTGGACACCGATTAAAGGATACAACAGAACAACAGTTTATTTAAGAACATGAAGTAACAACAAAATACTAATTACGACTAACTATATCTATCTTTATACCTATATTAACTAACACAACTAAACACTTACAAGTATTAAAAGATCCATGGTGTAATTTTGTGTTGAAATCTTTATTTGTCTGGAAGGCAAATGTTTGGTTAGTTGAAAATAAGAAAAAGCAACAGGTTTTAGAAATGGTTTAAGAGTTCTTTGAGAAAAGGAAGGGCGAGGGTGCTGGTCCTCGTCTCTTACCTGGGGCCAGGTTGCTACTCCGGACCGAAATAATTAGGAGTAGAATAGGAGAATTGGGGTAAGTTTTAAAATCCCTTTACGGTTCCTTAAAAGGTGGGGCGAGGGCGCTACTCCTTGCCTCCTACCTGGGGCCGGGTTGCTACTCCGGCCCAAAGGTGGTTGGTGCTGGAGACGCCGTGGCCTTCTACCAAAAGCCCAACCTAATTGCGCGGAAGCCCTTGCACTCACTCCGGGTTTAAATGGAAGCAGGGAGGCCAATAATTGGCTAGGTCAGGAAACCTGGCTACTATTTGGAAGGGTAAAGGTAAGTATGGGTAAAGGGAGGTAATGCCTCCACCTTTATAGTATACAATTGAACAAATATAATACAGCAGTGGAAGATAGATTTCTGATTATTAGTACTTAAATACTTGATACTCCTAATACTAATTAACATAATAACAATAAATTATTAATTAAGAGTGAGCATAGTTTGATTGTCTGAATGTGGGTTTCTAGGCCCGGCCCTGAGGGGTTGGGCCCCCGGGCACTGCCCTCCCCTGCCAGAGGAAGGCATAAGAACATAAGAATGGCCATACTGGGTCAGACCAAAGGTCCATCCAGCCCAGTATCCTGTCTGCCGACAGTGGCCAATGCCAGGTGCTCCAGAGAAGGAGAACAGAAGACAATGATCAAGTGATTTATCTCCTGCCATGCACCTCCTGCCCTTGTACTGAAGGCTAGGGCACCATACTTTATCCCTGGCTAATAGCCATTTATGGACCTAACCTGCAAAAATTTATCAAGCTCTTTTTTTAAACCCTAATAGAGTCCTGACCCTCATCCCCCTATAAGGGGTCCCAGTACCCAAAGCGATGTATTTCCCTTTAAATATGTGGTAAATGTCAATATTAGTGGTGCGGCTCCGGGCTACGCCGCGGGCCTAGTGGGAATTTTACGTGTCTTGTCAATCTGGTGCTTGTCGAGTCCAGTAGAAGAAGCCTTTTCAAAGGTGAGTTGTCTGCAAAGGCAGCACGGGCGATGGTGTGGCAGGAACGCTGATGACGATGGCAGACCCCAGGTTACGCGGCCAGGTACGCAGTACCCCCCACCGAAGTGGAGGGCCAGTTCACCACCTGGCGGTTTGGCCGAAGGGTCTGCTTGTCACTCCTCGATGCAAATGCACTGCTTGTGGGCGCTGAGGTGCTGATGCTGGAGAGCGCCGCTTCTGGGCCGCTGGGGCTGTGCAGGTAGGTCAGACGTTGCAGTGATTTTAGTCAGCTCTGGCAAGCGCCGCCAGGTGCGGCAAGCGCTGCTGTGATTTCAGCTCTTTCTTCGGCTTGCGCCTGACCTCAGGGTTCAGCGGACGCAGTAAGGCTGCCACGCTCCCCTGTACGGGGTAACGGAGGCTAGTCCGAGTCCCCAAGGGCCGCTGGACTGCTGGCAAGCCCTGCTTTTATGGTGTGAGTTCATTCATAATTCATTAGGTCATTATCATACAGAGATTCTATGTACCTGCTTTCAACCAGGTCCTCTGTGTCGCCGAAGGTGCTGAAAAAGCTTACCTTGGGCCAATCAGAGGCTTGGAATTTAAACCTGCGATCATGAATAATTCATGAGTTCAGGTTACCGGGGAAACCAACAGACTCAGAGTGACCGTTGGGGCGGGGGCGGGGGGGCTGCTAAATGGCAGCCTATGATACTTTGGATTTTTCATGTGCCTGCATTGATGTTTTACAGCCAAAGGCTTGTTTTCCCTGGCCCACGGGGACGATTATGCTCAAAGGATGATAAAAATCCCCGACACTGCCCTTCCTTTACCAGCTGTGTCTTATGGGAGTTGTGAGTTGAATTTTGGTCTGCGTACTGTGGATGCAGTGTATGGTGCCTGATTCTAAAAGGTTATGAGCACCTTCAAACCCTTTGATTTTAGCTATTCACAGAATAGAGCCATTTCTTCTTAGAGAAGGAAGAGTCCTGTGTTACTCAACAGCAACTTCTCTATGCTTATCAAAGTTGCTGTTTCCTTAGCTCAGGTTTTTGTCCAGAAGTATAACTGCCATGTCCCCTTAAGGCAATGAAAGTGCATATTGGAGGTCTGGAATTGGCTCCTCAGGAAGGGAAAGAAGATGAAACATTTAGAACAACTTACTTTCCTTTCTGTTCAGGAATAGTTCAGAGATTTTATTAATAAATAGTGCACAATGTTTGTAATTTTTATTAAACACAATATTAGCAGTGATGAGGACTTGGGATGTATTTCAAATACAGTCTTTTTTGTTGCCCTATTATAGTAGAATCTGAATTGTTATGCATGACAGCGCCCGGTGGTTTCCCCCTGCGACGTGGTAGCCAATTGATGTGCGGGCGAGCCGGGGCCAGAACCCAGGGTCCTCGAGGAAGAAAGGTGTCCCACCCCCCACCAGCAGGAGGAGTAATGCAGTCACTAAAGGGCAATGGAACTCCACCTAAAGTCCGCCCACTCCCTAGCAGGCAGGCACCCAGTCAGTGAGAGAGGGAACCAACACAGGTATAAAGGGGACTAATAACAAGTTTATTAACAAGCAAAACACAACAGCAACACAAACACACAAACCAGTTCAACAACTCTATTTTTGACTATACTCTAACTTACAACAATGTATGTGTGATCCATCCTGGGAACCTGTGGTAGTATATTTATTTCTCCGCAAAAGAAAACAGATTCGTTAAAAGGGGAGAAATGGAAGGAGGGAAGGGAGACCTGGGCCAGGGCGCTACTTCCGGCCCAAATGGGTAGTGGCGGAGGCTACCGGGTCCTTTTGCCCTTAAATAACCTCCAAACCCCACCCTTTTTCCCGGGACCTTTAGCCCACTCGGGATGAATAAAAAATGGACGGGGAAAGCAACAGGAGAGAGGTTATGGGTATCTTCTCATGGAATCTTTCATAGGTTTGTTAGAACTTCTCTTTGTTTAACATCCAGGTTATTAATACTATGAATTTTTATATATATAAAAAAAACCATAAATGATATTTAACTACAATAACATGTAACTATAACAGATCTTAACCAAGTACTCTTAATTAAGTGTGGTGGGCTTAGCAGGTCTGGCCTTGAGGAGTCAGACCCCCAGGTGTTACCCTCCCCCCGTCGAGAGACTGTACAGTAGGAGCCGCGTATCTCCTACTCCCCGCTGAGGGGCTCTGGTCCCCACCAAGTACCTTGAATATGTGTAAGTCCTAATATGGTGTTTATGGCCTGGCTATACCATAGGCCCAATCAAATTACGTGTCCTGTGAGATGGTGTCCAATCCGGTGTTTGGTCGAGTCCGATGAATTGTCCAATCCGGTGTAGTCAGGAAGTACCCCAGCACCGGCGCTGCTTGTGTGCATTGGCGTGGCAGGTGGAGTGGTGATGATGTTGGTGGGTCCTAGGTTTCCCTCACCGGGCACGCAGTACTCGTGGCCTGAGCCACGGGCCAGTTTGCCACCCGGTGGGTACGCCTGAGGACCCACTTGCCGCTCCTAGATGCAAGCGCGGTGCTGGGGTGCGTAGAGGCGCTTGTTTGGCGGCGCCGCTTCGCTGCTCCTTGCTTCCCCTTATAGGGAGCTGAAGCAGCAGTGATAAGTTCTTTTAGCTGTGCTGCTTAGCAGTAGATAGCTCAGTGATTTCAGCAGCTCAAAACAATGCCCCCTCTGGAGGGTGAGCGTAGCAGCAATGCCTCAGCCCTGAGGCCACAGTGATTGTACAGCTCTTAGGCAAGGCCGCCCAGAAGATGGCTGCCACAGCGATGTCACAGCTCTCTGGCAAAGCCACCCAGAGGAGTGGCTGCCACAGTGATTTTATAGCTCTGAGGCAGAGCCCCCTCCCAGAGGGAGGGTTGCCACAGTGATTCAGCTCTGACAGAGCCACCTAGAGGGCTGCTGCCACAGTGATTTTACCCTGCAGCTCTGGTCACAATGCTGCAGGGGTCTTGCTTGTAGTCTTCTCAGGGCGAGTGTCCGGTCCAGGAAGGCAAGGCAGAATGACCCCGAATGGGCTGAGAGCCCTGGATTTATAGGGAGTTTACATGATTATTCATAAGGTAATTTCCATATTCATGATGTGTGTTATAGTTCTCAATCAGGTCCTCTCTTTCGGCCGAAGGTTCTGGAAGCTGGAAGAAGCCCGCTCCCTTTGACCAATCAGAGGGCCCTGTTTGAATCCTAGCTTCACGGATTCAAGTTACCGGGGGTTTAGCTTCAGCACTACAGAATTTTCCTACCTCCATTGCTCCTATGATTCAACACTGTGAGACAAAGTGTCACTACCTGCAAAGTTAATCAGTGAGGCAAAAACCACTGACTGGGTGTTCAGGTTAGATTTGTTTGTTCCATGGTTATGCTAATAAGTTTTATTCAGTGGATTGCTCTTGAAAGGCTTTGAGGATGAAATGTCTGTTGTTTTGCTGAAGAAGGGGTTGGAATTAAGATGATATGATTGACTAAAAGACAAGAGGTAGAAGACACTTCCAAGTATTCAACATGGCATTTTTGCATTTGTTTTGTGAAGGGGGATCCTGGGGGAGAGTGAATTTGAAAAGGGTTGGTTGGTTTGTTGTTTTTGGTTTTTTATTGCATCAGATTTTATGGGCTTAGTTTGTTTTTCATTTGAGCAACAAGGAGGCATAGGTTTTCGTTGGGCTGATTCAGTGAAGCAATTTTGCAATTACAGTCATACCTCACTATACAAGTACAATTGGTTCCTAACTTTTTGCTCGTAGGTGAAAGTTCATAGGAGGGACACTAAATTCCTATTAAAATACTTGTAAAATACTCTGATTCCAAGTTCTCGGAGTGGCAGCAGGTGGTGCTGCTTTTGAAAAGTAGGTGAACCTGGGGTTGGGAGGGGGTTGAAGGCTGGGGACAGTTTGGGGCCATGAGCGAGAAGTAAGGTGGGTTAAAACCTGTAGGCGGCTCAGGTGGAGGAGGTGGTGGCTTGTTCCTCCTGGCTGCACCAGAAGTACCTGGAGGCAGGGAAGGACAGGGAGTTTGGAATGGAACAGGACGGGGTGGGTGTTGGGAGCGGGCTGGGGGGGGCTGTGCGGGGAGTTGTGGGCTGGGGGAATGTTGGGACTGGGTGGGGGTGAGGGGGGCAGCTGTGGGTCTCCCCACCCCCTGGCCAGGGACACAGTGTCTGGAGCCACAGTGCTGCCACTCTCGCTGCCGCCCTTACCCCCCCCCCCGCGACAGGGACCCCGTGGCTCAAGTGGAGCCAGCTGCAGGGCTGGTGCTCTCGCCCACCCACTGGGGACCCCCGAAGGGCTGCTGAACTCCCCACACCCCCCAACGGCAACACCGCGGCTGGAGTGCAGCCAGACACAGGGCTGCTGGTCTCTCTGCCGCTTGCCGGGATCCAGCAGCTGGGGGGCTGCGTGACTCACTGCTGCCCCCCACCACCGTCCCCTGGCAGGGACCCCTTCCGACTGCCAGCCTCACCCTCCCCCCCGCCCAGGGACCCAGTGGCTGAAGCAGAACCAGCCTGGTGCTGCTGGTCTCTCAGCTCCCGCCGGTGGCTGGCTCGTATTTGTGGGGGAAGTTCACTTGCCTAGTAGGTATATGTCTCCCTCGTTTTAATGAGTACTCATAAGTGAAGTACTCATTAAATGAGGGATGAGTGTACTTGTTTGAATGTGTTCAAATCTTGCACACCTTGAATTTTCTGAAATTAATTGTGTGGTGTTTATCAGAATGTAGTAATTTAATAACTAAGTACATACTGTAGGAATTACAATGAAAATTGAAAAGGCTTTGTATGTTCTAAAAGGAAGTGTCAGAAATTGCAAACTGAAGATAAAAATACTTTTAATACTTTCGAATCAAATGTTCTTATCCTGTTGAAACAGTTTATATTTGTTTAGAAGGAAGTACCCGAGTTGGTGGTCTAAAGAGAGATCCATATCTGAGGGGAGGTCTGAATTTAAATTGCTGGCATTGTAGCCCTTCAGTGAAGATGCTACTTCACCAGAAGATCTTTTCCTATAAGTGTAATGAATCTACCTGCATGAGAGGCAATAGCTGTGTCAGTGGGAGAAACCTTCCCATCAACACCATTGTGTACACTGGGAGTTAGGTTGGTTTAACTGATTCACTCAAAGATGTGGCTTTTTCATGCTGCTGAGTGATATCCGTGTAAGTTTTTGCAGACCTGACCCAAAGTCTCCTTTTCCAGTACTAAAAGTAAATTTACCTTGTATGATGGAGTACTGGGTAACAACAACTGTACCAGCATGCTGATTGCTGGATCACCAGTTAAAGTGCTCTAGAATAAATGAGGGTCAAAGCTAGGCTGAATTGAAAGATTGGGATGGTGGAGGAGACCCTCCAAAATCTACTTGGCACTTTAATCTAGAAAGTAGAAAAGGATTGTGGGAGATGGGGGAGGCTGGAAGGCTTTTGAGAGTCAGCAGAGATTTCTCGGGAAAGACGTTTTTATCTCCACTGTCTTTGGCTGAGGCTATGTCTACGCTATGAGATAAATTTGAATTTATTAATATCGATTTTCTAATTCTGGAATTTATAAGTTTGAATTTGACCATCCTCACTTTCCACATCCTCCTTGCAAAGTTGAATCACTGCTGCCACGCTCAGATTTGCTAACACTGACTCTTGCAGTAGTGCATTGTCGGAAGCTATCTCACATCCTCCTAGCATTTTGGGTATGCTTGTTGGTCTTGACATCATCTTCCCACACTGCATTTTCCTCATTCCCCCCACCCCCGATCTCTGGAAATAATGCAGGGACCCTCAAAGTTAGAAGAAAGAAAAGAGAAAAATGTATGAAAAAAAGAACGTTTGTTTTCCCCCCACATTACATTGCCAACATGGGTGCAGTGACTGTATTCTCAACTGGCCATCCACTGCGTGTCCCACCTCCCATCATTCCATGTGATCGCTCCAAATAATACAGGATCCTGGACTGTATTTTAAAGTGAGAAGAAAGAGGATAGAAAAATGTAGGAAAAAAGAATTTTTGGTTTCCTCCTTCATTACATTTCTGTCAGGGAGAGTCTTTGGCTTTCTGGTACTCTGTAATGCCTGTGCAACAACTGTGTTCTCAAATGAGATCATTGCATGTGATCCCTGAAAATAATACATCATCCTGGACTGTATTGTAAAGTGAAAAGAAAAAGGATACAAAAGTGTAGGAACAAATAATTTTTGGTTTCCCCCTTCATTTTATTACTGTGAAATTAGGCCCACGGGCAAAATGTTTACGTAATAGAGAAAATAACATAGAGGATGAGAACCATTTAAATCATGTTTGTTCTCTAAAAGATCTCTGTAAAAATCTCTGCTAAGATGTTTTTCAAACAAAACAGAACAACGCAGAAAGAATGTCACTCTAGGGCCATGTCTACACTAGCCCCAAACTTTGAAATTGGTGCAGCTCATCCAGATGGGGCTCCTTTTCGAAAGGACCCCACCTTCTTCGAAGTCCCCTTATTCCTATGAGCAGATGGGAATAAGGGGACTTCGAAGAAGGTGGGGTCCTTTCGAAAAGGAGCCCTGTCTGGATGAGCCACGCGGCGGCGAGCCGCATTAATTTCGAAGTGCCGCGGCTGCCCGCATGCTAATGAGGCACTGAATATGTATTTCAGCGCTTCATTAGTAAACTTCAAAATGGCCATTTGCATGGCCATTTCGAAGTTTGGGGCTAGTGTAGATACAACCTTATTACACCTAGGCCGTGTGGAGGCAGAAAATCACATTGATGCAGGGGGAAGCACTGGGGACCCAGGTAACATGGTCCCTTCACAGGGAATCGGTCGTCCCAGCTCATGAGGCTTCACCTGGCGGTGGCAAAACCCCAGTATCTTCGCTTCCGGGGGAGACTTACCCCCCAATGGCAGCAAGCCCCTTAGCCACCAGGGGAGGCTTTCCCTGGCGTCAGCAAGCCCTGCTATGGGCCTGGGGGCATTCAATGGGGGGCCAGTTGAAGTGGTCCTTCCCAAATATCTTAGCTGCCAGGGGAGACTTCCCCATGGCAGCAGCAAACCCACCAGTATCTTAGCCACTAGGGAGACCTCCACCCGACAGCAGCAAACCCTGGTATGGGTGAAGGGTGAGTTCAGTGTTGGGCCAGTTGTGGTGGTCCTCCCTGAATATCTTAGCTGCTGGGGGAGACTTCTCCATGGCAACAGCAAGCCCCCAAATATCTTAGCAGCTGAGGGAGACTTCCCCACAGCAGAAGCAGCCCCCTCCCCCAGTATCTTAGCTGCTGGGGGAGACTTCCCCACAGCGGCAGCAAGGCCCCGATTATCTTTCCCACCGTTGGAGCCCTAAATGCGACCCCCTCCCCCCCCAACCACAGCCATATTGACATCTGGTGCAGCAGGGCATTAGTTGCTGCCAGGCAGTGCAGGAAAAAAAAATAGACAGAGCCACAAACTCCCTGTAGGGGCTATTTGAATGGACAGATGCACTCACAATGCTATCAGCAAAGAAAGACAGACATTCCTCAGACTCGCAGCTAAAGGCTCTCTTCTCCTGCCTGGAAATTCAGGCTCTTCTTGTTACTGGAGAGCAGTGGCCAGAGCAGAGCACTGAGGGGGACATTGTGGGTTACATACAGGGCACCTCGGGAGGCTAATAAATTGGATCTTTAAGACATGGTGCTTCCACACTTGCATTTGAGTGAACTTCTGAGTTCAAGCTTGATGTTATACCTGTCTGATAACTGCAATTTATTTATTTATTTATTTCTTAAATAAAATCTTGAGATTAGTGCTCCCTAAATCGAGCTAGTGGTGTCTACAGTGAAGACAGCCACGTAGTAATATCAAGCTAACTGCCTTAAATTCGAATTTATCACGTAGCATAGATGCAGCCTGAGTGAGTTAAGGATTAGAACTGCACTAGTTTGGTGTAAATAAATTGTGTGAGTTGTTCCAACAGAAGATGGTTTTGGAGCAGTTTGTGGTAAGAAAAGAGACAGGAATGAGAAAATGCCATCGCACCTGCTAACAGTTTAACTGGGGGCAATGAATAATATCAAGGGTAGATTAGGAAAGGTACCCTGACTTGAAAAGTCCAGTTTTAACATAAAATGCACTTTTCAAATGTTTATAAAAGCTGTCTTGAAACTGATCTGTCATTAGAAACAAGGGATGACATCTTAAAAATCAGTCAGTGTTTTGGTGTACTTCCAGTTGATTTAAGGGCTCAAGAGTTCAAACTGATATTGAATGGCTATAAATATCACACCCAACATGATTTCAAAGTGGCTGTAAAATCCTTGCAGATAGTACACAAAGCATCACTTCAGGGAAAAAAAAAATCTCACATTAGCCTCTGGCTAGGAGGAAAGGAGCAATAGGGGGATGCAGTGAGTGAACTGCTCTTCTTTGGTTATGTTTTTGGGAGCTCTGAATAACTTCAATGTATGCCTTTGCTTCTTCAGCTTATACCTCTTCCAGTCTACAACAGTATGAAATAGACCTGTCAGTTATACTTACCAATGTATTATTACTTGGTGGTGATAACCATGTGATAAGTTCTTTTTATTATGTACCTTTGACTACATCACCTGCATTCTATTCCTTAGTCCACTTGAATTCAACTTGAAAAAGTTTGGCACATTGAGGGATCAGTTGCTTGCCAGATAAAATTAGCTAACAGCATTTCTTCTACCTATCTTGAGATCTTTCTTTATCTGGTGATAGCCAGTGCCGTAAGGACAGGGTCTCTTTCTTAACAGCTGGTGTGACACTATTGTAATGACTGAGTATGTGACTGCTAGCTTTACAGCTAATGGCTGCTGCTCTTCATTTTGGTTGTAATGAAAGGTTTTTTCGGTCTCTTAGTATGGTTATAGAAAAAACATAGTATTATACTGTTATAGTCCTCACTGAGGGGAAGTTGACCTACCTTACTCCTTGCAATAATGAGGAGTACGGGGTTGACTGTTGAGCTCTGACAGTTCAATTTCATGCATCCCCACTAGGTGCATGAAATAGAATGTGGCAAGATTAACCCTTACTGGGTCGGTCTCCTGGGAAGTGTAGCTGCTGACATCATATCTTTCTCCTTTGGCCATCATTCACAACACAGTGCCAATGGCTTCTACACTGCTGTTATCACGGTTGGCTGCTGCAGTGCCAGCATTTGAAGTTCCACCACTGCTTCAGTGCCCACTGCTACTGCTGGTCCCTGAATGATGGCTGACGGTGTTGCTTTTGCACCTGACAATGTCCCTGTCTACATACACCTGCAGCACGATCCCACTCCCAGGAACATGTGGTGCAGCTCTGACCTCGGACACACATGATGCCCTAATACATATCACTGTAGCATTAGCTTGCTCTCTCTATTGGCACTGGGTGCATATTCAATGTGTCTCATGCCTCTACTGCCTCAGTCAGCATGGCCACTCAGCGTACTGAATCACTTTCTCCATTACAGAGACTTTACTATTTCTCATGCCCTGGAGTCTCCACTACCAGACACTGACAGCTCTCCAGGTCTGTTGGCACTTTGCGTTAGCTCTCCCCAGCCCTGTCATGCCTCTCCAGCAAGACAGAGGAAGAGGGTTTCGAAAGAATCTTGTTTCTGTATTATTCTTCCTCGTATCTACTGTTGGGGGGATGTACTGGATCACTATCCTCATATCCCAGGAAAAACCCATCATGGCCTGGTCACCCCGTATGAGACCACCCAAACCCTTCCCTGGTCACTGGCCATACTGGTGTGGGACTATTACAGTAGACACTCTGGTGTGTCTCATGCTTCCCAGAGAGAAGATAGCAGATTTTCTTCAGCATCTCTCATGCATATGGAGCTAAGAGCTGATTTAATCACTGAGCCTGCGTATGATGTCACTGTCAACGCCAATATTTCCTCTAAATTTTTCCATCCATAGATAGAATCAGTGGAGCTGACAGCCAGTGCAGGACCTGGGCCAAGGTGGAGGGGGTCCTGGCTCCCTTGCCTCAGAAAGGGCAGGGTCAAGGGTGGAAGGGGTATAGTTTAGGGCAGTCAGCTCTGGGGCCCCCTCACACGCTCTCTCAGAACTGAATGCAGAGCAGTGGTGCAGTATTTCAAATGGGCCCCGAGCTCTGTGTGCTGCCTGCCACTGCTACTTCTGCAGCAGCGGTGGCCAGAGCTCAGGCCCCTTTGAAAAGCTGGGCCTTGGGACAACTGCTCCTTCACCCCTGGCTATGTCTATACTACAGCGATCTTTCAAATGAAGTCCTTCCAGAAGATGTCTTCCAAAAGAACTTCTTTCAGAAGAGTGCATCCGCATACAAAAAGTGGATCAAAAGAGTGACCTGCTCTTTTGAAAGAGAGTGTACACACAGCCCCCCCTCTTTTGAGAGAATGGGCAAGAGATCAAAAAATCTGGTGCCATGAGGACTGCTCTTTCAGGGAGTGGGAGAGAAAAAATGGGCCATGGAGCATCTTACACACATTTTCTTTTGAAAGAAGCTTTTGAAAGAAGGTGCTTTTCATGAAACAGTAGTGGAAGAGTGCTTTCAAAAGGAGTGCTGGGTCTTTCAGTTTAATTTCAAAAGAATGTTTTTGGTGTGTGGACGTGCTGCTGGATATTTTGAAAGAGCCCCTTCTTTTGAAAAAGATTTCAAAAGAACTGGCTAGTATAGATGCAGCCCTCTGCAGGCGGGCCCATGTGGAATAAATTTTGTTACACCATGGCATGTACACCATCAACAAAACACATGGTCTTGGCTGTGGGCACTCTCTTAATCAGCTGGGCAAAATTTGAATCTCTGGGTGGCTGTCCAAGCACTCAGCTTACAATGAACTCTCCTTGACACTTTTCCGACTGCTAAACATTCTTCTGTCCCACCACAGAAGGTTTTGATGCCTCCACTAGCTATGGCTACTGAGGAGTTTACCAGACTTCCAGGATTTGTTCCATTGAGTAGTCAGTGAAATCAAGATTACTCCTGAAATGGGTATCTGAAACCCCAGCAATGAGCTCACAGATATATTACAAGCCAACAACTCTTTCAGAATAGTGTTGCCAATCAGTGGTGCCTTCATGGAACCTGCTAAAACCATTTGGCAAACCCCAGCCATGATATCACCCCCCCCCCCCAACAAAAAAAAAAAAGTGGATTGAAAATTATTTTATCACCTCTAAAGGTTCAGAGTTCTGCTCTGCTAATCAGTTGGGCGGCATTTGAATCTCTCCTGAGTGGCTGCGTAAGTGCCCAGCTTACAGGGAGTGCTGTTCATGTGCCACACTCAAATAAATTGGTATTGAAACAGCTGCCACAAGAAAGAGAGACAATATCGAAATCAAACATACCACCAGTTAAGGTATCCTGTCTATGCATAAAAATAACGTTAAAGGCAATATGATATGCATTGACAACAAGGACGTAGGCACAGAACAAATTACTTTGCTCTCAAAAACAAGCAGTGCTCCAACCTCTTACTTTAAAAAGGCAAATATGAAGCCTTGATCGAATGTATAGAAGACCGTATACCACAGTGCTTACTGTAAGCATCCATTAACTGAACAATGGCTTCACCCATTACTCACCAATTGGGAAGCTATTACCATGGCCGGCTTGGACCTAGAAATCATTCAATCAAGCTTATACCATCCCCATACCTCCTACACATGCTCCATCCCGTCCCTTTTCAGGGACACCTCTCTCAACCAATTGCTCAGTCAGAAGGTACTGTGCCTCTTAAAACTAGGTGTAACAGAACTGTTACCCACTAAATGCAGCAGGAAGGGGTTTTATTCCCACTGTTTCATGACAGAAGAGAAAACTGAAAGATAGTGCCGTATCTTTGACCTTCAACAACTAGGCAGGTTAGTCAAGAAACAAAAATTCTGGATGATCATCCTGTCAACTATAATTCTAGTGCTGGAGCAGGGAGATTGATGGTTTTTTTTTTTTTGGTTTTTTTTTTCCCAGCCCTAGGCCTCCTGGACTCGTAATTTCATGTCACTATACACCATGCCCACTGACGTTTTCTCAGGTTTGTTTTGGGGATGGATCATTACCAATACATGATTGTATACTTTGGCTTTTTAGTAGTCATAACTGCATATCCCAGGAAAAACAGTATCATTTTAGTAGTTAGTAGTCATAACTGCACACCCCAGGAAAAAGAGTATCATTACATTCCCTTACCTGGATGACTGTCTCCTGAAGTCTTCTACTCACTTGGAAGCCATTTGTGTCAATTCCACAATGGTTCATTACTTCCTCAACCTTGGCATGCAAATGGACGGGCAAATCAGCATTATAACCTACCTAGCAAATCCATTTAATTGTTGTACATATTGACGCCACTGCAGGTTTTGCCTCCCTTTTGTACGACAGATTCCACAATGCTTACCATCATTGCAAAGATATGGAGCAGCCAACAGGTCACAGCTGGAGACTGTCTGCAGCTGTTAGGCCACATGGCTGCTTGCACATTCTTTGTCTCCAGTACTCATCTTTACATTCAATGCCTTCAGGGTTGGCTAGCCACTGTATACAAACTGAATGTGCACAGATTAAACAGGCTGCTCACTATGCCCTCATGAGTAAGACTTGCTCTGATGGTGTATGTCCCCTCTCAACCTGTATGTTGTGATCACCTTCAGACAGGATCCCACTGTCAATGATCATCACTGCAGATGCATTCCTCAAAGGATAGGGGATGCATGTGGGACATCTCACAACTCAGGGCCTTTTGTTTCTCAGTGGAAACCAATCTCCATATACGTGTCTTTGAGTTCAGAGCTGTATGCAATGCCTGCTTCTACTTCCTTTCTCTATCGAGAACCACAAGATCAGAACCATGACCAGCAACTTTGCATGTGAGGTCATTAAATCTCTAGAATTGGTGCCTCCAGCACAAAATTCACATCTCTGCCAAATACCTATGTGGGTCTCAGAACACTTGCACGGACAAACTCAGATCTTACCCCTCCAGCACAAGTGGGAACTCAACAATGCCATTCTGTCCAATGTGTTCAAGAGTTAGGGTTATCCCCAATAGTATTTATTGTCTGAGGTCATTCTAGTAGCTGTGATGTAGCCCAGGCAGCCATGGTATCCTTTTTGCTCAAGTATATCAATTCAGCCTTTGATTTCCCATCTCCCACTTCCACCGTCTCCTGTTCCAACGTATGGGCTAGTTATATCCCTCCAGAGAAGAAGGGCTTCGCCTAAATGCATGGCTACTCAGTGGTTCCGTAATGAAGAATTAGAATATATAGAACAAGTCTGGGCAGTTCTGCTACACAGTAGGACACGCACCACACATGCTACATACCTGCATTAGTGGAAGAAGTTCACCTCTTGCTTTACTGTCAAAGACACTTCTCCAATTTCTTCCCCTCTTCCACTCACTTTAATTTTTAGGAAATAATTTAGAATATCAGGTCTTTACCTCAGCACAATCAAGGTTCACCTTGCAGCAATCACAGCATTTCACCATGAGGTTGATAACACTATGGTCTTTGCCCACTTGATCACCAAAATGTGCCTGAAAGGCACCCAAACACTATCTGCATCGTATTTGCACTGGATCCTCACAACTTGGATGTACAAATCCTTTGAACCACTGGCTACCTGTTCCTTTCTCCACCTATTCATGAAAGCCACCTTTTTGGTAGCAATTTATATCTGCCAGATTCATAGGAGAGCTTAAGGCTGAACCTCTGTATACTACGTTCTTGAGTGACAAGGTGACACTCAGCACACATTCTAAATTTCTGTCTAAGGGCCACTCTTCTTTTTGCCTATGCAGACTGATCCATTTGCAAATGTTCTTTGCAAAGCCACATGCTAATGTATTTGAAAGAGTTGTGCATGTGCTTGATGTGAGTAGAACATTATTCTTCTGTCTGAATAAGACAAAACCATTTAGACAGCCCCTTCACCTTTTTGAGTCTGTCACTCAGCAATCACAGGGCAAGGCCATTTCCACCCAGAGAATCTACAAATGGATAGCAGACTGCATACATCTCTGTTTCCAACTGAAACTAATTCAGCCTCTTATGGCAATCAGAGGACAATCTACTAGATATGTGTCCACCACCGCTATGTCCTGTTTTTCCACCATTGGCAAGGTGTCCATCTTGGCGTTAGACCCAGCCTCTGATAAGCATTACTCTCTCATGCAAGGCCTGTTATTGGACACTCAGCTGGGTACAGATGTCCCAATGGTCCTTTTGTATGATCTGATGCCCCAAGCACTGTAAGAGGTCCTGATTTTTTTTAGTGACTTGGAGTGGAGCACCCCCAGGAACTGATGCTCTTCGAGATGAGTGTCCTTCGAGTACTTCCTTACCCACCCTCCTTCTCCTCTCTATTTTAGTATCTAGTGCACACTCCACTATAGTGAAGGAGCTGAGGCATCTGAGTTGTACACATGCTGTTCGAACTTTGACCGCTTGTGAGGCGGCCACTGTGCATGTGTGGTCCATTGGGGAACTGCTGTCAAAATCCCTTATTTTGAAGGTTCAGGAATGCATCTTCACCTGGAGTGGGGTGCCCGCAGGGACAATCATCTTGAAGAACATCAGTTACTACACAGGGTAAGTACTGTCCCTTTACTTCAATTAAAGTTCTGCTATATTTGCCACCCTAAAGTACTTTAGTAAGCCATACTATGTGATACATAATTTGATTTTGCACCGGAAAAATCAGATTGGGGATTGATGTATGCCTAGTTCCCTACTGTCTTCCTGGTGCTTCTATAGAGTACATGTAAAATGCCACTTGTGTAATTTGATAATGTTTTTCATTCATTTTATAGAAATGTAAATATTATCACAAGGGGAAAAGTGTCAGTACTTCTATGTCTGAACCCTAAACTTCAGAATGCCAACCCTGTACTTCCACCTTCCCCTGCCAAGAAGCCAGCCCCACAGCAGCTGGCCCTGGTTCGGCAGCTGGTCTGAGTGCCAGTTAGCAGTGTGTCCTGGTTATCTGAGTGCTGGATAACAGAGCTTTTACTGTATGTTATTAAACAAATGTAAGAAACTGTAAACCTTATCTTGAAGTTCTTTGCACACTTAACTGACAATGAAATCCATGTCAATTTATTGTATGGGGCCTCCAGAATGAAGACTTTATCTTGCTGATTAAAACATTGCCTTTAGAAAGACACAGAATGCCTGTCTGCTTCTGATGTGGTATTTTTATTTTTTGTTTGTTTAATTATTTAATATAATATACAATAAAACCTGTATTTATTCACCTGCTTCACACTGGTTTTTACCTGTACTGCAATAAAATTTTTAAAGTATACAAATATAAGCATATTTATGTAATCTCTCTTTTAGCCTTTGTCTCATGGGAAGGTCACCTGCATCCTTTCTGGGAAATGATTTTCCAACTGACTCTTTTCTTGCAGTCATTTGTGTTTACTTAGGGTGGAGTATTTCTTACCTATTAAAAAAAAAAAAAAAGAGGCTTATAGTTCTTTGTTTGTTATACATTAAATCATAAACCATATCACTTTGATAATAAAATAAAGTCAAATACTGTAGAGCGGTTACAGAATAAAGAAATAAAGTGGTAAAAATTAGTGTAATTCTGGTAGTTAAATATAAAATCCTCTTTTGAGGAAATGGCATAACAAACCATTGTTATGAAAGTTAGCCAAGTGTGGTAAACTCAAGATACATACAACTGAAATTCCAAAAAAGTTTGTGGCTTACCAGTAACTGAAACATTTTCTGCATACAAATGACTGCTTTTGAAACAATCCATGTATGGCTTGGTGACTCTCAAGCAAAAATTTAATATATCAGCATCATCAATAACTGTAGGCTCAGCGCCTGCTGGTGTCTGATGCCTCTCTCACTATTTCCTTCCATCTTTCCCTGTCCAGTGTGGAGTGGCTTAGTTTCTGTAGAGTAGCTCCACACCAATCTACTATATCATCTATCCATTCTGTCTGGGATCTGCCTCTCCTATTCGAACCGTCCTTTATGCTGAATATCAGGGTCTTGATTTTTTGTTCACCGTTCATTCTGCAAATATGCCCAGTTAGTAGCAGCTTCCGTTTTATAACCTTCTGCAGCAGGTTCTCTTTTGGCTGTATCTTTCAATGTAATTCCTCATTGGTGACCTTCTGCATCCATCCTATTCTCAGAATCTTTTTTTGTATGTAGGGACATCTCTTCCAGAAGACCTCTCAGGAAGTGAAACATTTGTGGATCATTAACATTCTGGAAATAGGAGATAATTTTCCAGCTCTTGATCCTAACTAGACCAACATTTTTTCTTTTGAGTATATAAATCATAGCAATGTAGGTTTGGAAGTCTGTGTGTCAATCCCTGAGCACTGAGGCAGATTACATATACTGAGACAATCCCTAACAAGTTTCTATCTAACCTGTTCTTAAAAACATTTCGTGATGGGGATTCCACAACTTTCCTAGGCAACTGGTTCCAGTGTTTAACCATTTTTATAATTGGAAAGCTTTGTCCTAATGTCTAACTTATTTTTTCCTAAAAACTAAACTGATTTGATTCCTGCCCTACCCTTCAAGGACTTGAAGGACAATTGATCATCACCCTTTTATAACAATTTTATAAGTGTTATGATTATTTGAAGACCGTGATCATGCCCCACCCTTCCTTAGCCTTCTTTCAGCTGAACGTTTCCAGTTCTTTCAACCTTTCCTCATAAGTCAGGTTTCCTAACCTCTTATTTTTGTTGCTCTTCTTTGGGCTGTCTCATTTTTAAGTGTGGTGCCTAAAACCAGATACTGTACACTAGCTGAGGTCTCACCAGTGCTGAGCTGAACCGAATGATTACCTCTTGTGTTTTAAATGTGATACTCTTAAGACATTGTGGAATATTCCTTGCCTTTTTCAGAACAGTCTCATGCTTTTGAGTCCTTCAGTTTGTGATCCACTATAGTAGCCTGATCCTTTTCTGCAGTATTAGTGCCTGCCCAGTTATTCTCCATTTTTGTAGTTATGAATTTGATTGATTTATCAAGATCTCTTTGAATTCTGATCTTGCCTTCCAAAGTGCTTGCAACCCCTCTTCTCTTGGTGTCGTACCCTGATTTTGCAGTCCATCATCCAAGTTGTTAATATTGTGTAATGGCATGTTGTGTTGCTCAACGTCTCACGGGAGTGGTGGGGTTTTGAAGGAGTCAATCCTTTAGGCATCGTTTTAGGGAAAGATAATACTGTTCTGTTCTAATAAGATTGAATCAACCATTACTGTATATGATTGAGGTTATCTTTTTGTGGTTTAAATATTTTTGAAATGCATCTTCTTTCATAACTACCATTTTATTTAATTTTATAAGACAAATGTATAAAAACATTTCATTCCATTTATTTGTAATTACAATTTTTCAAATAAAGTTCTCAGGTAATCTCAGCCTGCAGGCAATCAACTGAAATTAACCATGCAGTCCCAGTGAGTTGGGTGGCAGTTTGTCTTTTAGTTTTTGTTTTGAATCTGGGCAAAAGATGTGCTATTTAACCCACACGTTACTATATTATTGCAAACTGTGAAATTAGAAGAGTTACAGTGATTCATCTGCTGATTTCTGCCCCCCCCCCCCTCCCCCGAAATAGTAATTCTTCTTTGAGGGCCTATGTGCATTCCCACTTGTGGGATTTTTGGCCCTTGGGGTGGAGCTCATTGAAACTGTGTCCTTTTGAGGCTTTTTGATACGTCCCAATGACACCAGTTTTCAACTTGTGAGCCTAAGGGAGAGCAGGCCCTGATTGCCTTAATTTCTTCCACCAGCACCACCACAATTAAGGGCATTAGGGAGCTGTGATACATGTCTGCCTCTGAAAACCTGAGTGCACTACCTTATTTTAGACATTTTCTTTACTGTTAAATAACCTTTAAACTGTCAGTTTATTTATAAAATCCATGTCCATTTTGCTGACTATAATTTATTTAAAAAACAAAAAGCAGCTTAAACTTTGAGTTCTTCTGTAAATACTGAAAAATCTCTCAACATGCTTTTGTTTTTCATGGCTCTTATTCTACCATTTATGTCAATCACTGTGGGAGGGAGCCTTGCAGTATTAACAGAATGTGGGACTAAGGAGTTAGTGTTTGTTTTGTTCTTGGTGGTCATTCAGTAAGGAGTATAACATCTTCATGTGACCCCCCTATTTGTGAGGCATTGATGGCTGATCATTCCAATTCTGGAGATGCAGATCTTATCACAGAAGAGGGAGGTGTTAGTAGTTGTTGGAGGGGCACGGGGCAGTTTGTGGTGCTCTTTTGCTCTTCTCCACCTATCCTAGTTTGTGCTGCAGTGGGACCTCTCAGATTGTGCCACCCTCATAGATTACTGTTTTCCACTGGGGATGGTCTTGGGCAAGGTTCTCCCAAGAATTGACACAGATGCTGCACTTTTTTGTGTGTGCCTTCAGCATGTCCATATTGTTTCCACTAGTCCCCAGTGTTCCTCTCTCCTTCCTCCAATTCTGAAAACAATCTGGTTTGGGAAGCGCTGATCAGACATCTGAACTGTGTGAGCAGTCCAACAAAGTTGTTGATGAATGATCATGGTGGTCATGTTTGACTCTTCCAGGATGCTAGTGTTCATGCCCCATCCTCCCAAGAGATATTTAGGATTCTCTGGAGGCAGCATTGATGATATTGTTCAGGTGCCTTCAAATGGCGCTTGTATGTTGTCCAAGTTCCACATGAGAATAGTAGCATTGGAACAACCATTTCATGGGATTCAAGGACCTTTGTTTTGGGATAGATGTCCTGGTTCTCAAATGCCCTTCATCTAAGTAGGTGAAAGCAGAGATTGCATGGCTCAGACAATGTTGGATTTCCGCATCAATGTTGACTTTAGTGGAAAGAGGACTTCCAAGGTAGCAGAAGTGTTCCACTTTTTCAAACAGTTCTCCATTTACTTGACTGATGGGATATTCTCATTCACTTTCTGTTCAAGGTTGGTGGAACACCTTGGGCTTTTTGATATTCAGTGTGAGGCTGAGATTCTGGTTTGCTTCAGTGAAGGCACTTAAGATGGTCTGAAGGGCTGTGGGAGAAAGAGCAACTATAGTGTCATCTGCATACTGGAGCTCCATGATAGAGGTTGTGGAGGTCTTGCTTTTAGCCTTCAGTGTCTTCAGATTGAAAAGCTTTCCCATTTGTTCTATAGACAATCTTCACACCATATGGAAGCTTGCAATCAGTGAGGTGAAGGGTCATGGCAGTGAAGATGCAGAACAGTGCTGGGGCAATGACCAGCCTTACTTGCTCCGGTTTGACCTCAAAGGGGTCACTTTGGGATCCGCTGTTGCTCAATACTGTGGTAGTCGTTGTGAAGCAGCCTTAAAATGCTAATGAATTTTTTGGGGCAGATGATCTTTGAGACGATGGTCCAGAGTTCGCTGTGATTTACTGAGTTGAATGCATTGGTTAGGTCAATGAAACATATATAAGGCTTGATTGTGTTCGACATTTTTCTTGCTGTTGACAGGCAATGAAAATCACGTCTGCTGTTCCTCGGAATGGTCGGAAACTACACTTAGATTCTGATCTTTGTCGTGTTTTTTGGGCAGCCTCATATTCTCTTGCCTTTGTCTATCTTCTTGTTCTTCTCTTGATGCAATCAGTGTCATCCAAAGCACATGACCAGTCCATCTCCAATGCCTCCTGGCAATGATGGTACAGTATGACATTCATCTTTCCTCCACCTCTGGTGGGGAAAGAGACCTATACAGCTTCTGGAATTCAGAAATTGTGGGTTGTATAATCGGCAGTCTATAGTACTACAACTAAGCCACTAAGAGAGCTTTTTCATCTCTGATCTTTCCTTTGTTTAGTTTACATCTTCAAAACAATTTCCAGTTGGAAAATGTGTCTAGTATTGAGACTGATTTATGTCCATTTATATTTTCATTAAATAGGTGTCAGGGGAGGGGAAACAGGAATCAACCTGTGACATCACTTTTGCTTATTTTACTTGTTGCAAGGTTTGCATGTAGTTAATTTCATGCTTCATATCTTTTAATGATTTTTCTTTCTGCTTCTAGGAAAAGCTCTTGTCAAGATCTCTTCAAAGAGGTGAAGATCTTCAATTTGACCAGGTAGGAAATACTCTCATTTAAGGTACTAAACTGTCTGGTTTTTGTCAGGTGTTACGGAAATATGATGACCCCTACTTGTACAGAAAACAATTCTACCATTCAAATGATAAACTAGTACAATGCTATTTTAAGCTAACTAGTTTCTAGAGATAAGTCCAATTTTCTGTTACCTGTGCTGAAAGGTGGTATAATATACTCATAGATAAATAATTTGAAGATGACCAATCCAAAATAGCATGTAGAAATGAAACCAGGTGCTGAAAAATATGGATTATATATGCATTTGGCTTTGTCACAGACTTCCTATGACCTTGGGTAAGTCATTTTAAAGTTTCTATCTAAGTCTGCAACTCTAAAATAATGATAATTTCAGTGATATTCTTCTAAGACTCAATATCTGTAAAGTACTTTAGATCAGGGTTTCTTAAACTTTTTGAGACTATGGAACACCAAACAGTAATATTTCTAATGCACAACACCTATGAAAATTATCTTTGAAAATTGTTGTCAGACAAACAAAACAGCAACCTATACAGCAAAAACAAAATGAAGCAATTTCATCAGGTATCATAGCAATGAAGAAGTAACATTGTATGTGGTTTTAATAACAGAAAGTATATACCATCAGTGTGTTTTTTCCATACACTCTCGGTACACCTGCGAGTTGTTTGCAGAGCACTGCTTTAGATCACTTACTCTTATGTTAATTTGCATGCTACATTTTCTTTGGTTATATGCAGGAGACAGTATGGATGGTATATTAGCCAAACCACCACCCTCATTCCACAACATGGGCTTTTTTTATCTAGTAGTTATTGTTCTACTTCTGTCATCACTTGTCTGCCCTCCTGTTGCCCCCACAGCCTGCAGGCTGTCTGAGGGGGTTCAGGTTCCAGGTGGCTGCCTCCCTCTCTAGCTGTCCCCACGCGGTCTGCAGGCTGCGTGGGTGGGCCAGGATCTGGGGGCTTCCCCTCCTCCTGCCTCCCACCCCTTCTGACTACACCCCTGTGGTCTGTAGGCTGTTGTGGCGGCAGGAGGGAAAGACAGGCTCCAGGGGTTGTCCCCCCTCCAGCTACTTACTCCCTGTGTCCTGCAGGCTCTCTGGAGCGGGTATGTTGAAGTGGGCTTAGAGTTGCCAGATTTTCAGAATGTTTGAGGGACAGTGCCCTCCCCCAGAGCCAGGCTCCCCTGCCCCCACTCTAACCCCATCCCCCTACACCTCCCTCAGAGCCAGGCACCTGCAAACGCCTGATGTAATCTAATCCCCCTTCACTCATCCAAAGCCAGGCATCCCCAGCCCTCTGCTCTAACCTAATGCCCTTCCTCTCTCCTCCTCCTCCTCCTCCTCCGGAGCCAGGCACCCCCACCTGCTACCCCCCACCACACACACACTTTCACCCAGCAGTCACTGTACTAGGCAGCTTTGACCACAGTACTTTTTCCAAACTAAGTAGTCACTTCACTCTGACAAAAGTGCTTCCAGTTCAGTAGTGCTCCTTTTGCAGAGCCACTGACTAGATTGTTATAATATGGGCAACACAGAAAAGCTATTTAAAAACCCTTTGTAAACTGAGATGATGCAGAATTCTCATAGTAGATATATTTGCATTACCATGTGAGTTGGAATTATCAGCTCAGTTTGTGTGTGCGCACTTTGGTCAGCCACACCCTGCCTGCCTGCAGTCCTACCTAATTCTAGGTCACCCAGTGCTGGAGCCTGTGGCTGCAGACCCTCTTCACTGTTTTGGCTTTGGAAGAGAGGTTTGTTTTTTTTTTTACTTGATATTGTGCCAAAAATCTGTCAGCTGAAGAGCTTTTCTTGTTTTTCTATCTCAAACCACTATGGTTTGACCAGTTTCATTTATGAGAAGGATTTGGTAGTGATGGGGGACTTCATTTATCCAGACATACGTTGGGAAACTAACACAGTGAGACACAGACTACCCAGTAAGCTCTTGGACTGCACTAAAGACTTTTTAGTTATTTATTTATTTTTATTTCAGAAGGTTGACAAAGCTACGAGGGGCACTGTTCTAAATTGGATTTTAACAAATACAGAGGAGCTGTTTGAGATATTAAAAATAAATATTAAAAGTGGAAGCCTGCTTGGGAAAAAGTGGCCAGGAAATCATAAAGCTCATGATTCTAAGAAATGGTGAAAGGAAGGCTGCTTGGGAAAAAGTGGCCAGGAAATCATAAAGCTCATGATTCTAAGAAATGGTGAAAGGAAAAATAGCAAAATAGAAACAATGGATTTCAGAAAGGCACATTTTGGTAAACGCAGAGGGCTGGTAGGTAAGGTCCAATGCCTAAGACTGAGAGGAAAAGCAACTGAACAGAGTTGGCAGTTTTTCAAAGGGATGCTTTTAAGGGCCTAAAAACAAGCTACTCTACTGTGTAGGAAAGATAAAATGTATGGCAAAAGACCTCCTTGGCTTAACCAGGAGATCTTGCATGACCTCAAAATCAAAAAGGTGTCATATAAAAAGTGGAAACTAGTACAAATTACAAAGGACGAATATAAGGAAACAATACAGGAATGCAGCAGCAAGGTTAGAAAAGCAAAGGCACAAAATGAGCTCAAACTATCCAGAGGAATAAAGGATAACAACAAGACGTTCTATAAATACATTAGAAGCAAGAGAGAGACCAAGGACAGAGTAGGCCCACTGCTCAGTAAGGAGGGAGAAATTATATCCGGAAACTTGGAAATGGCAGAGGTGCTTATTAACTTCTTTGTTTTGGGCTTTGCCAAGAAGTCTGATGAAGGAATACCTAACATAGTGAATGCTAGTGGGAAGGGGGATAGGTTAAGTAATTTTTTTTTTAAATCTTCTAAAGAAAATTACATGTCTGCAAGTCACCAGAATCTGATGAAGTGCATCTTAGAATACTCAAGGAACTGATAGTGAAAGGCTCAGACACTCCGTCAGTTCTGAAAAGTCATGGAAGTTGGGGATGTTTCCAGAAGACTGGAAAAGGGTAAATACAGTGCCCATCCATAAAAAGGGGAATAAAGCAACCCAAGAAATTACAAACCAGTCAGTTTAACTTCTGTGACAAGAAAGATAATGGAGCAAGTTATTAAAGAATTCATCTGCAAACGTCGAGAAGAAAATAAGGTGGTGGGTAATAACCAACATGGATTTACAAAGAACAAATCATACCATACCAATCTGATAACTTTTTTGGTAGGGTAACAGGTCTTGTAGATAATCAAGAAGCGGTGAACATATCTTGGTATACCCTGATTTTAGTAAGGCATTTGATACCGTCTTGCATGATCATCTTATCAATGAACTGGGCAAATACAACTTAGATGGGCCTATAAGACATGAGAAGTCATTCTTCCTCTCTGCTCTGCACTGATTAGGCCTCAACTGAAGTATTGTGTCCAGTTTTAGGCACAAGGTGGAGAAATTGGAGAAGGTCCAGAGAAGTGTAACAAGAATGATTAAACATCCAGAGAACATGACTTATGAGGGAATCCTGAAAGAATTGGGCTTCTTTAGTTGGGAAAAGATAAGACTGGGAGAGGATATGATAGCAGTTTTCAAGTACCTAAAATTATATTACAAGGAGGAGGTAGACAAATTGTTTTCCTTGGCCTCTGACAATAGGACAAGAAACAATGGACTTAACTGCAGCATGGTAGGTTTAGGTTGGACATTAACCACCCTGACAGGAAATTTTTCCTAATCATTGGAATAAATTGTCCAGGCAGGTTGTGGAATCTCCATCTCTGCAATTATTTAAGAGTAGGTTAGACAAACACCTATCAGGGATGGTCTAGACCAGGAGAGGGAAAAGGAGGGAGCAACCTTTCAGAAGTGGAGTGCCGAAATTTGACCTTTGGACATGTACGTACATTCCAAGTGCAGGTGATAATTTTAAAGGTCACTTATAGTCCTACTTACAACAGCTTCATTAATAAATAAATAAAGACACAGAGCTTTGCTGTTTTAAAAAGGTCTTTCTATCTCCATCTGGCTGGGTTTTTTGAAATATCTAAAAGTGTTCGGAATTTTAATACAGTTTGAACTTCTCTTACCCCAGATTCTCTGGTCCAGCAACATTTGTGATCCAGCAGGACCACAGATGTTGCTGAGCTAGGGAGCCCCAGCCACAGAGGTTGCCTGGAGAGGGGCTTCCCCCACTGCTCTGATTCTCTGGAACTCCTTCCACTCAGAGCAGTGGGAGTGGGGTGGAGGGACGTGTCTGGGAGCATGCGGCAAACAAAGTCTCTCCAGGGCACTCTTCTCCCCACTGATATCCCTCCAGCAGGGGCAGCAACAATGCTGCAAGGAAATAAGCATCCCCCCGTCACCCAGCCTGCTCCTGCTCCCTCCTCCTACCCAGACCACCCCACCCTGCCCCTACATCCCCTTCTGCCCAGACTCCTGCCCTCAGCCTTTTCCTGCACCCTCCCTCCTACCCAGACCTTTTATCTTCCGCACGCTCCTTAAACCCCCACCCACTACTGCACCTTATCTCCACCCAAATCCCCAAACCCCCCATCCTGCTCTTGCACCCTCCCTCCCATGCAGACCCCAAACATCAACCTCTAGCCCACCAGGGCAGGGGAGAGAAACAAGCCTGCACCAGGTTTTTTAGGTCTCCATGCTGCAGACTCTGGTGGGCTGTGGTCCCAGCCCCATGACATGACTCTGGTGGGGAATAAGGAGCGCTTGGGCTCTGGGGAAGGTCTAGGGAGGCCTTGGCCCCACACTGTGCAGGTTTCCAGCCTCAGCCCTGTGACAGGGGCCTATGCATTAGAGGCAGTCCCATGCTGCCAGGGCTCCTGGCCAGGGTGCGTGGCAGGTCCCTGCAGCCCTGTGGCTGGGAGCCAGCTGAGGTGCTGAGCCCCACTAACAGCCACAGTTGTGGGAATCTTAGCCTGGGGTATTTTTCATGACAAGTCCCGTGTCTCCCATTTACGCAAAAATGTCCAGCTGGGCAGTTCTGTGTAAATGCGGGACACAGGACTTGTCATGGGAATCCAGGAATGTCCCGCACATTGGGGGGATGCCTGGCAACCGTAAGTGGGCTGTCCCTCCTTCAGCTTTGCGCCCGTGACCTGCAGGCTGTCCTAGGAGGACCAGGCTCTGGGAGCCGCCTTTCATCTCCAGCTGTCCCTCCCTCCAGGAGCTCCCTCCTAGCCTCCACCTAGGCTGTCTGGGTGAGGTTAGGTTCCAGCACCCCCTCCCATGGCCCACAGGCTGTCTGGGGGCTGCTTCTGCCTCTAGCATACCACCTCTGCTGCATGTAGGCCCTCCCAGGGGTAAGGGGAGGGGCACAGGGTAGATGCTTAATATGCCTGGATAAAGGGCGTGTCATTCATGAATGTGTTTATTTGCAAGTTATTTTGTAAATAAACCCAGAGAACTAGACGAACTTTACTTTAACACTGAAATGTTCCTGATTGAACGATCACTGTGCCATACTCATTTGGGAGTGTTCCAGTAACTCTTGCATCTGGAGCCACTAACTCCTACCCTGAAAAACCCTAACAAAGCCTCATAAGACGTCTGAAGAAAATGTGCATAGATAAACACTTTGTGAAGAACGTAACCTTTTCATAATTTACATGATGAAATTGTGTGTTTATCTGTGAGTTGGCTTTGTGGCAAGTGGATTATATTAAAATATCTAGCATCTTCTAGTTGATTTTAGTGTGGCTGGCTATATAAATAAATATTTCAAAGTTCCAGATTAACTTCACAATATTTGCTTATTTTTTTTATAGTAAGTTTCCTTATGTTTGATTTAGCATGTTGTCATTACAAAAGAAATCCCTTGGATAAACAAAAAAAATTTGTACAAAAATTAATCTAACATAAAATAGAACTATTCAGACAGCATTAATGAATTTGTAAGACAATGGTTTGAAGCAAATAAATTACAAGCCTTATCATGAACCAATGTACCGTTTTTATCTTTTCAGTTGATAAGCTCTATGAGCTCAGTAGCAGAGCACTGTCTCCCCTCCTTACTACGCACCTTGTTTGACTGGTACAGGCGTCAAAATGGAACTGAAGATGAATCTTATGAATACAGACCTCGATCTAGCACAAAATCTAAGGGGTAAGTGTTGCTGCCTTTTTCTTCAGCAGCAAATCAACATTTGGTTCTCATGTTGATTTTTGTGAGAAGGGTAGTTACGCATTCTGGATTTAAAAAAAAATCATATTTTGAACCCTTTTGGACTGGATCAGTAGGGGCTAAAGTTTCTCAGATTTGGCCCTTAACCTGAACAGAAGAAATGCCTTGAATAACTTAATTATTCATCTCACTAATTTAGGATCAGTGTTATGTTCTTCTGGGGTGGAGACAAAGCATGGAGGGAGAAATGAAAAATATCAGTAAGATTCTCTGTCCTCTCGGAACAATAAAAAAAAATATCTATCCTGCTGTTCCACAATCCTCAAATTCTAGCCAAACCGTGGACGTTACTGCATATGTGTCTGGCTGTTTTTACTTTAAAACAACTAACCAGCCACTAATATGTAACTCCTGATGTGTCCAATAATGTTTGTTCTTAATTTCTTGTTCTAGGGATGAGCAACAGCGTGAGAGAGACTATCTACTTGAAAGGAGGGACTTAGCTGTAGATTTCATTTTTTGTTTAGTTTTAGTAGAAGTTCTAAAACAGGTAAGTTCTTTAGCATCTATGAGGTTTGTATTTGTTAACACTGAAGTGTTTGTTGTCTGTCAAACTTCTTTATATTAAGCTCATGCCAGTACAGAAGAGGTATATGTGATTTTACAGTAATACTTACAGTTGCACAAAGCTTTCAGCCTCTCCTCCCTGATTTCTCCTTGACTCCCCATCCCTTCCTTACACCTTCACTGACAATGAAATCTCATAGAAGGTCCTCTTTATACTGCCCATGTTTTGGACTATGGAGATTTGACTAAGCATGCATACCAAAGTTCTGTACTGAAAATCCCCTATGTAAACATTGTGGATGTGAACTGAAAGGTTTCCTGATTCTCATTGATGTTGTCCAATTTGAAGAGGATTATGTTAATTCAAATATTGCCACTGATGGGTTGTGGTTGTTGCTTCAGCTGAGAGGATGGAATCTTCTCATAGCAGCACTTATTAAAATACTCATCCTATCCTTCTCTGGGCAGATGTATGCTACAACCTGAAGGTCTAATTAAGGCAATTCTAGCTACATTAATTACATAGCTTAATTTGGGCTTCTGCACCATCTCCACCAAAGGAGGTCAATAGGACCATGTGTTCCCGTCAACTTCCCTTATGCCTAATGGGGGACAGGCGTGCTGATGCAGGTATCCTGTAAGTTTGATTTAGCATGTCCCTCTTAGGCATGTGAAATCAAACTGCAGCAAATTGACTGCATCAGGTTTGATCTTCCCTGTTTTGAAGATATACTGAGGATAAGGGGATGCGTTGCCCCCTGCAGATATAGATGTCTCCAGATAGCTTAGATCCAGAGCCTTCTCTGAAACTGTAGTATCTTCGGCTGTGTTTACATTGTGGGTGCTGTTTCAGGATATAAAGATATCCCGAAATAACAATGCCGCAGCTTTTTGCAGTGCTGGAAATAGCACTGCTATTTTAAGCACGGAATTCTGGTTTCACTACCCTCGTTGTATGAGAGGTAATGGAACAGTCAAAATAGTCCCTTATTCTGAACTTCAGTGTCATTAAGGTGGCACCAAGTTTGGAATAAAATATTTCGAAATAATTTTCGCAATTTTTATAGCACCATTTTGAAAAAAATCGGTGTACACATAGCCTTGGATAACTTTAGTATAGTTCATGTAATTAAGATAAAAAAATAATTAGGTTAGTTATTTTTAATTTAGATAAATAGCTGTTAAATTCAGTTCCATCCACTGATTAAGTAGCAGATCTAAAGGCAAAGAAATCCAGTTATAAGACGTGTGCATCTTGTTGGTAATCATCTTGGAATTGAACATCCATGTCAGATGCTTGCCATGTCTTGGTGAGGACCACTCTTACTTGACTTATTCTATCTATAGTGTGTTCACTCAGCACATGTAAAATTGTCTGAATAACTCTTGCTTCAAGAAGCTTAGGTGATAAGGCTGCTTGGAATTGATTAACTCTAAGGGATTCAATCACAAGCTAAAACAATGAGCATCAGTACCTCATACAACTAGTTTGAAGAAAAGGTTTACTGTGATGGAAGGCCTGAGCTTGGCTTTGGGATCTGTTTCCAGACTGCCACATGGTCTCGTCTTAGACTGTGAGTGGGCAATGAAAACTCCAGATACTCTCTTGGAAAGAAGTGATTGGTGAGAAAAGACGTTATATTGTCCATTTTTGTTCCAGGAAAGATGACAAAACTAAAAAAGACATCTTTTTAGTGCCTGTTAAGGAGATTGGCTCCAGATCTGTCAGCTTGGATCCAAAACTGAAAGCTAAGAATGTTTGTTAGGGTAAATCCCTTCATAAATCTCATCTAACAGATCAAGTTAGTTTTGGAATCAACAAATTTGTTCATCACAATTTCACACATTTACATCAGTTGCAGCAGCTTCTTTTTTGTATCTATATGAATATGTCCCTGTAGGTAAAACCCTTAGCTGGCCTGGGTCAGCTGACTCAAAGTTGTGGCACTTAGGTGTTGGGCTCATAAATTGTTGTTATAGACATTTGGGCTTGGGTTGAAGCCCAATTGTCTGTCTGTACAGCACTTTGTAGCCTCATAGCCCAAGCCCCGTGAGCCCAAGTGAGTTGACCCAGGGCAGTCACAGCTATGCCATGTGTAATCTATCCTTATGTAGATATTCTATCAGAGCCAGTTACCACAAATATCTCTGCTTTTATTATACCAATGCACTTGCAATACAAGCGCAGCTTCCTTCTGCCCGATGTGCTATTCCTTGAGTTTTACAAAGTTCTTTTCTGCTGTAGCACCCCTCCCCCGCTTGAGAAGTCAAGGTATTTTTGCTTGCCCTTATCTAGATGCTTTGCTGCTCAAACTCACATTTCAGAAGAACATTCTTGATGACTTCTGTTGCATATACATTCTCTGAGAGATTTGGATTCTGGACCAATATGAAGAAGTCCTACATATGTCCTATGTAGAGAATGCCCTTCATAGGAGCAGTTCTTGACATACAGAACTTTTCTGCTGTGCAAGAGGCTTCTGAGGCTCAGCCTGCTCTAGGTATGCTAAATTAACAATGTAGCCAAAAAGTAACAGTCTTCTTGTTAAAGTTAAGGTTCTTGTTTGAGTGGTTGCTCATGCCCTTCCCACATTAGGCACATGTGCTTGCCTCATGCACAGGTGTTGGATGTTTTTCCTTAAGGAGTACCCATAGGGGAGCAGTTGTGGCAGTCTCTGGAGTCTCAGTCTCAGTTGTGGCAGTCTCTGATTCCTCCATGGCTGTACACTTCCCCCACCTGAGATCCTTCATGCTACCGGTGACAGTGTAAGGAAACAAATGTTTTTTAGTCAATATTTGCTTTTTCTGTGATGCAGTATTTGCTTGGTGTAGATAGTTCTATTGGTAGTTTCTAGATACTGTTAGTTTGTTGTATCCTGGGGATTAGCCTAGGGACAGGGCATGCCCTAATTCGCAGACTTCAAACCACGTCTTGAGTGCAAACACCCTGTGCCTGTTAGTGACCTGCCCGGCAGCTGCCTGACGTGCTTAGGCAATAGACACATTAGAGATCAGTGTCATATTTGCAAATCATTTAAACCAGACAGAGAGAAAAGGACTATGTACCTCAGTAAGATCTTAATGCAGTTGGCACTAACCCCAGCACTGGAGACCAGGTCAGACTCGGCCTCAAGTGCCCGGGTCTTTGTTGGTGCATTCTTCCACTGCCATCATCAAGCTGGCAATGTTCCCTCTCACCATCACCAGGCTGGAAGGCAAGGACTTTGGCAAAGGGACACTGTCAGATATCCAGTAAAGGCAGTGGAAAGTAATGTGGAGAGCCAAGACGCACCATGGCTAGTCTGTCTTGAGAATCAGGGGCTGATGCAGGCAGAGTAGTCCAGTACGTGCCCACACCCCTACACCCTGTTGTGCTGTGGTAACACTGAGGAACAGTGAAGGCCTATGGGATGTGGAGGTAGAGGACAATATGATCTTGCTGGAGTCAACAGCACCCACCCAGGTAGTAGTACAGTTGAGAGGCAAGCCCCTGTTGGGCCCAGTTTGAGCATCTCTGTCCCAGTGGCTCTGGGCCCCTCCCAGGGCACCATCCTGCCAGTGCTCCCAATAGCCCCATCTCCTCCCTCAAGCTTGTATTGGATGCCTCAAATCTTGATTGCGGCATGCACCTTGGCAATCTCTAAACCTTATGGTTGTGGACCCTGGAAGAAGCGAGGATGAATGTGAATGTCAAAAAGCTCAGAGTGGTTCATCTGGCCTGCAGGTCTTCCTGCCACACATGCTGGGCAAAATTGTGAGAGTCCTCACTGACAATACAGCCTGAATCAACAGGCAAAGGAGGACACATTTGTTGGCTCTCAGCTGGGAAGCGCTCCTTGATTGGGACCTCTGCATCAGCCACACATCCACATGAAGGCAGATGAGCTCCCTGGGATCCACAGTGCTCTAGCAAATCACCTCAGCGGAGTCTTCCCTTCTCACCATGAGTGGTCATTCAACAAGGAAGTAGCCTGTGTGGTCTTCCAGAAGTGAAGGTTTCCCCTCATGAACTTGTTCACCACCAGGCAAAACAGAAAGTGCCTCCAGTTTTGCTCCCCAGGGGAAATGAGCAGGGATACCCTATCTGTCATCTTTCTCCTCTTGTGTTCTTAGTGTCTCCTGCATACATTCCGGCTGATCTCTCTCATGAGAGACATCCTAGTTTGAAGATCAAATGAGACAAAGGTTTAGTTACCACGGTAGCCCTGGCAAGGCCTTACCGGCACTGGTTTGGCACAATCATGAATACGTACCCTCTCTGGTCACTTCCCAACTTACTGGACCTGTTGTAGGACCACAGCCAGTTCCTGCATCCCAGCCTTACATCCCTATTCCTCTTCATGTGGATGATCCAGGGTTGAGCATGGAGGAAAGTAGCTGCTTTGGAAGAGGTTCAGCACATCCTGCTGGGAGGCAGAAAGCCACCCATAAGACTGACCAGTCAAGCAAAGTGGATGAAATTCTCCCACTTATTGTCAGAGTGAGATACCTCTCCTAAGCATGCTATAGTACTGTCAATTCTAGACTATTTGCTACAGCTCAGGAACCAGGGTTTGGCTCATTCCTCCATCAGACAGTGTACGTTATGGCCATCCCTGCGTTTCATGACCTCTCCATGCTCATCAGGACACCCTTCAGACTTCTTGGATCCTGCCCCGTTTTCATACTTGTTCTGAAAGGTTGCATTCCTGTTGGCAGTGATGTTAGTGGGGCAAGTCTTAGAGATCAGGACGCTGGCCTTGGAGCTCCTGTGCACACGCCTACCTCTCTGTTACAGTCTTCTATGAGGACGAGGTTGAGCTGCCAAATGTTGTTTTAGACTTTCACGTGAACCAGGACATATTTCAGGCCTGCACTCATAAAATACTTTAATCTTCAAAAAGCATCATAAACATGATATTTTACAAAACAAAAACGCAATCCAGTAGCACTTTAAAGACAGCCAAAATAATTTTAGGTGATGAGCTTTTGTGGGACAGATCCACTTCTTCAGAACATAGCCATACCAGAACAGACTCAATATTATGTGGTGTTTAATTAAAAAAAAAAAAAAACCAAACAAACAAACAAAAAAAAAACCCACATACACACTGAGGAAAGTTGGGCTGTGCATTTGAGATCATTCTTCAGGCCCTTTAGTCAGTTATATCACCTCCTTTGTAGTACAAAGGGGCATACACTCCTTTTTTCTGTTCTAGCTTCTTCTCTTCTTTGTTAACCGGATGGATGACTTTTAAACTGATGCCTTTGGCCTACTTTTCTCTGACAGGAATATCTTTACCCTACGTTTCAAGTTAAATTTACACTAATCAGACTACATCAGTCAGTGAGGTCTGAAATGAAACCATTAATCCAGATGTATTGCTGCTTATGATTTGCATATCCTGATATGATTACTTAATTTCTGATTACCATTTTTGATTGCTTAAACTTAGTAGTCAAATTATTAAACAAAATGCCACACATCATTGTTGTGGAGTCTATACATCATTGATGTGGAGTAGTTGACTTTCTAGGCAAAGAACTTCACCTGATTTCAGTTGTCATAGCTCCACTGAAGTCAGTGTAATTGTGACGGTTGCACCATCTCAGGGTCTGCCTCCTAATCTATTCCTGAATATTTTTATGTTGGATAAGACCATGGCATTTATGTGCTGTTATAATAGAGTGAAATGATACCTATTTTTCAGATACCTGTTCATCCGGTGCCAGATCCTTTAGTACATGAAGTTCTCAATTTGGCTTTCAAGCACTTTAAACACAAGGAAGGGTAAGTCAAGTTTAATTCATACACACAATATTTTTTGTTTTAATTCACAATGCTTTGTTTTCAAACTGACTGCACAGAGTTTCTGTTCTACTTGCCTCACACATAATGGATTTGGGGATAATACACAAAAATATAATTAATCGTGATTTTTTTTTTTGAAGTGTGACTTTAATGAAAACAGCTGTGTGCAAGAAGTCTTGTCTTGTTTGTCTTTAAAATATACAGCTTAACTTGCACAATCAGGGCAAGAAAAATAAAAAGTAGTGATCAGGCTATATAAATGCTCTTCCTATGTAGAGTACTGCATAAAGTTCCTCCTTAAAATGTATATCCAGCAGGCCTACCAAAATTAAACTACACCATTTCAGATATTATCCATTTTTAAACTTAAAAACAGAATGTAGGCCTGAAAGAGTTCTGAGTGCATTTTATGCCTCTTTTACATTCTTTTTGTTCAGATTGGTAATTCTTCAATTCATGAAGCATCTTTTATGTTTTGTATGTTAATGAGCACACAGATTACATCATTCTTTAAAATAACTTGTTGAAGCACACCCTTATTCTTTTTTTATTTTCTGTCTTTAGGTATTCAGGAACTAATACTGGGAACGTGCACATTATTGCAGATTTGTATGCAGAAGTAATAGGGGTTCTTGCTCAATCAAAGTAAGCTTGATATTTTCCTTTTCCTTTTTCCCTCTTAACTTTTTTAGGAAAAAAAAACCACAACCCTTTCCTCCCTGACTACCACTTACAGTATGTTTATTAATAATTGTAGCAAGTTGGAAGCTTTTCCTTAATTGTACATAAGCAAATCAGCTACTAATCGAGCATTTTCCATCATAGACACATTTTTGTGCATCATTCTTGTGGTCTTAAAAAATAAGAAATGCTGTTCTTTCCTTGAAATATAAATCATGTCTTTCTGTTGCAAAGTGCTTCCTTCAGTATGGCACTTTTTTCTCTCTCATTAGCTTGAGTACCATTCCAAGTCTTTCCAATGAGATATGGAATAGAATTATGAGATTTTTAAAGAGTTGTTACTAGTGTTAACAACTCATAACTTCATGAGATGCATATTGTGCATTTCTAACATTTAACAAGATTTTTTGGATGAGGCATTTAAGGAATATATATTCAAAGCTTAATAAGTTTAATTTTTAAAAAAGCTTTCCAGTCAACGTTCCCGCTAATATTTTATGTCCATATGCGAATTAATTTTGTAATGTGTACCAACCTGGAGATGTGTGACACATCACCTCCGTATTGCGGGGGGATAGGATCAAGGGGTTTGGAGTGTGGGAGGGATGAGGCAGAGGGTGGGGGATGAAGGCTGTAGGTGGTGGTGTGCACTGTGGGATGGAGTTGTGAATAAGGGGTTTGGAATAAATGTTGCCCTGGAAACGACGGCGACTCCAGTCCCCTCTTGCTACAACAGCTCTGGAGCAGGTGAGAGGTGCCTCTCCGTCAGTCGCAGCAGCTCTGATGAGGCTGGATTGAGCTGGAGGAGTGGCAGCTCTGTCCCAGCTATGACAGGCCCACGCTGCTGGTGAGAGCGGGGAAGAACTTTGAGAATGTGCCTTTCCCCTGGCTTTGGCAGCTCCTTGCTGCGGCGGAGGGCCATGTCTCTCCCCTAGCCATGACGGCTCCATGAACGGCAGCCCGGAGTCTCTGCTTCAGGGTTTCTAGGCATCTGTGCAGCCTAAGCTATGTCTACACTATGAGACAAACTGGAATTTAAGGCATTTAGCTCGATATTGCCATGTGACTGTCTTTGTAAATACCATTAGCTTGATTTAGGGAGCACTAATATTGATATCATAATATCATGAGAAACAGCTGGGTGTAGTGTCAAGTTCAAATTTAAAAGCTCAAATAAAGGCCGGTGTGGAAGCGCCACATCTTAAAATTGAATTTATTAGTCTACAGAGGGGTCCTATATGTAACCCGCAGTGCTTCTCAGTGCCCTGCTCTGGCCACCGTTCTCCAGATGCGCAGGAATTAGGTAACAGGAAGACTGTGAATTTTAATTCGGAACCAAGAAGCTTGTGACTCATGGGCTCATGTTTGTATGAGAGGCTGAGAAACATCCTTCTTTTGCTGTTAGAGCTGTGAGCATATCTACTCATTACAAATAGCCCTAACACAGAGTTTGTGGTTCCATCTCTACCTCTGCTAGCTGACAACTCGCTTTTTCTTTTCTTTCTTTTTGCACTGCCTGGCGCCAGTGGCTGCCTCAGTGCACCACATGGCAGCAAGGCTGTTGTGGGGATCGTGCTTGTATAAGAGGCTTCTTTTCAGTAACTTAACATTTGTGCATGACACCTCCCCCTGCCCTTCCTCCACAGGCACCACACAGTTGGGGTCTTTCCCACACTCAACCACATCATGTGGCTAGCCCCGACCAAATACAAGGACATGCCTGACATTCAGTGCCGACCATGCTGCCAGGCAGCACCATGTCCTGGCTTGTGCATGGTTAGGGCTCATGGGGTAGGAAGAATTTTGGTGGGTTTGTGGCTGCTGGGGAGGAGTTTCCTTGGTGGCTACAAACTGGGGGGCCTGGCTGCCACCCGGGGGAAGAGGGTAGGGAACAGTTCAAGTGGCCCTTGAGCTATGGACCCCTCACTCCATAGTCAAAAAAGATTTTGGGGGACCATGTCAACTCACCATTCAACCTCCCAAATACCAAATGGCCCCACTACGGCAAGGAAATCTGGCGAGCCCCATCGCCTGTGTTGGTAATGTCTGTGTAGTGAAGAGAGAAGCCAAAAATCTCTTTTCCTAGCCTTTTCTATCATCATTTTTTTTAACCTTTGGAACCCTTCATGCAGGGAAGAGTGGGTGGAGGGGTTGTTGAGAATACAGACTGTGCACAGAAGGTTTATAATGGACAGGGATGCCAAATACCCTCCCTCATAATATCTTTTTTTTTTTCAAAACCTTTACTATCTACTCTTTCTTCATGCTTGTCATTGTCCCTGTATTATTTTCAGGGATCAGATGTAATGAAGGGAGCGGGGACAGTTGGTGGAGGGTCAGTTGAGAAGACAGACACCTGCTGATCATTATAAAATCTTATATAATTCAGTTACAGCTACTGTTTTAAAAAGCAATTCAGTTATAGAGGAAAGATTTCTGTGCATTGGGTGATCTTTGTTGATGCACTAGTTTTCCTTCCTTCTACGTGTAAAAATGGATGTTTGCTTACCATGGGAAGGGAATGAGGGCAATGCAATGTGGGAAGATGACGTCAAATACTAGCAAAAATACCCAGCATGCTATGGGGATGAGGGAACTGTGGGATAGGTTCCCACAATGCACTGCTGCAACAGTCATTATCTGCTGACTGAGTGTAGCACCAATAAGTTGACTATGTGAGGAGTGTGTGGGGAGGTGAGGATAGTCAAATTCAAATTTATAAAATCCAGCATTAGAAAATTGATATTAATAAATTTGAATGTATCTCATAGTGTAGACATAGCCAGAGAGTGAATCCTGCTTCCAGTGTATCTGGAATTATAGGTACGTTGTGTATTTGTGAATTCAGGCTTTATTTTTTTTCTTCATTTGTGACCTGTAAGGTATTGAAATGAATAGGCATCCTCTCTTTCTGGGCAGCTTTTTGTAAATTTCATATTATTTCCTTCTCCAAAGTACAGAGGAGATACAACTCAAATGAGAAAAATGCTGTCTCTATGCAGTTAGAGAGACATAGCTCAGATTTTTTGTGTAAAGGCCTGTGAATGTAATTAAAACTATGCAATAGGAAGATTTTTTTAAAGGATGCTCTCATTTTTTAGGTATATAGGAGCAGATGGAAAGTTGACATCCCTTAAATGTTGTTGTTGCTCTGCGTACTCTAAATGCTAATAACCAGGATATCTAAACACCAAATACAAAAAATAAAATGTGTTCTCTTTAACTGTCACTTTCACTGATAATTATTATATAATTGTCAAAGTTACTGGAATAATACATTTCACATAGAGCTAATGTAAACTGAACTAAGCAATGTCAGTGTTTGCTATGTATTTCAATTCTCCAGGTTTCAGGCTGTTAGGAAGAAGTTTGTCACTGAATTAAAGGAACTGCGACAGAAGGAACAGAGTCCTCATGTAGTACAAAGTATCATCAGCTTAATTATGGGGATGAAGTTTTTCAGAGTAAAAATGTACCCTGTAGAGGACTTTGAAGCATCATTCCAGTTCATGCAGGTAAGCGTGCACCACATTGAACTAGAGCAGATGTCATTTTGAGAGTAGATTTAGATATTATATATTCATTAACAGCAGTCCATCATCTCTGAGTGCTTGAATATGTGTACTTTGCTGTAGGGGTGGTGTGTGAGTTCCTTGTGCATCAGTGCTGGAGATGTTTTCCCCAGCAGAACCTTGGGGTTAGCCTCGCCCATCGGTGTGCTCCCTAGGCTGTGAGTAAAGGTATAAAACACACTCGTACTCTGCCACTCTTAGGCTGTGTCTACACTACCACCTTCCTTCAAAGGAAGGATGGTAATTAGGGTGTTGGGAGTTTACTAATAAAGTGCTGCTGTGCATAGGCAGCACTTCATTAAGCAAATTCTCCCCACCCCCCAGCAGCTTTGAAGTTTTAAACTTCGAAGTACCAGCACGCATCTAGCCACGGCACACCCGCCGGTACTTCAAAGTGCCCTTTCTCCTCAAAATTTTGAGGAATTTCCCCAAAGTCCTCCCACGGAGGACTGACATGGCTACAACAATCCTACATATAACTTTTCCTTAGTCAACCAAAGCATTACCTTCCTGGATCCAACCTCCCCTCCACTTCAGCTTTTTCCCCTCTGTCCCCCCCCCAGTTCTGCATGTTTCCCATTTGTAAGGGGATGGTAAGATTCATGTGGGTAACAGAAGTACTGAAACTGTAATCTTTCATGAGACAGAAAACAACATTTAGTAACTTTAGACAGACTGTTTTCAAACAGCTGTCCCATCCCTGGTGAGGAGCTTTTTAAATATATTCTTGGAACACAAGAACTCCAACATCTTGCTGACATCCACAATACACATGATTTCTTCATTGCCCTTTAAGGCTGTCTGTGGGCCATCTTGTTATGGTATGAATGCCCTTCACTCTGAGGATGGAACCATGCTTCTGAAGGACAATGAAGCCATCCAAGTACATTGGAAAGAACATTTTGAAGATCTTCATCTGTAACCATGAAGTTACATTAAGAAGTCCTTGAGCAAATCCTCCGATGAGCCTCTAGGGATGAGTTTGGAGACCCTCCAAATTTGCATGAGGTACACAATGCTATTAAACAGACCAAGAACAACAAGGCGACAGATCTAGATGCAACTCAGGATGAAGTTTTCACAATAGTGGACCACAGCTAATCCAGCAGCTTTACCTGCTCATCCTTAACATTTGGTAAAGGAGGTGATACCCAGTGAAATGACGGATGCACTGATTGTCTCCCTCTTCAAGAAAGGGGATAAAGCAGACTGTAGAAACTATTGTTGTATCTCTCCCCTTGCCACTGCAAGCAATGTTGTGGCATGGATCCTTGCAATTCACCTTCTGTCCATGTCAGAAGAAGTTTTAGCAGGGTCACAGGGTGATTTCTGACCATATTGCGGAACTGTGTATATGATCTTCATAGCACAGCAGCTGCAAGAAAAGTGTCGAGCAAAATTGGCCATCGTATACAGCTTTCATTGATCTTACTAAAGCCTTTAATTCATTGACTTGCCATGCCCTCTGCATTGTGCTCTCGATGATAGGATGTTCTGATGTCATGTATGTTAGTATCCTGAAGTTGCTTCACAATAAGAAGATGACTTCTGAGTGGTGTTGACTCCTGGAGTGAATCTCTCAAAGTACAAATAGGAGTCAAACAGGGCTGCATCCTGACCTTGACCATGTTAGCAGTTTTTATGGCCACCATTCTTTATCTAATAACTGGGAAGCTCCCAGCTGGTATTGAACTGTTTTATAGAATGTATGGAAAGCTGTTCAGGCTTAGCAGGCTGACAGCTAAGATTTCCACCACATCAGTCGAGGAACTTCAGCATGCTGATAATGCAGTTTTTGCCCACTCAGAGAGATTTTTCAAACTATCCTGAATTTGTTTCTCAGTGCTTATACGTCTTGGTCTCACGCTCAACATCAGGAAGACCAATGCTCCATCAGTCCACACCAAATGAGGTACTACATGCTTCAGCTATTAAAATCATTGGAGAAGTAATGGAGAATGTTGACTATTTCCTCTACTGTGGAAGTCATCTCTCATCCAAGGCAGATGTGGATGCAGAATCCAGTATTGTCTGAGCTGTGCCAGTACAGCCTTTGCATGTTTACGGCACAGGTTTTGTGAAGATCATGACATTTGAACAGACGTCAAGCTTCCTGTTTATCAAACAGATATTCTACCAACATTGTTGTATGGGTCTGAAACCTGGACAACCTACAGGCATCACTTGAAAGTCCTTGAGAGGCATCACCAATGCTGCCTCTGCCCGATCTTGAAGATCAAATGGAAAGACAGACACACTAGCATTCAGGAAGAGGCAAAGACCATCAGTATTGAGGCAATGGTCATCCATGAGCAACTTTGCTGGACTGGTCACATTGTCTGAATGTCAGACCAGCACTTCCCAAACCAGGTGCTGTTCTCGTAGGTGAAGGAAGGTTATCAAAAGGTAGGAAGCGCAGAAGTGCAATATCGACATTGACACTTGGCCCAGGATCTCTCAAAATGGAGAGAAGTAGTACTTGATCACATATATTTTGAACAAGTTGAGGAGGACAAGAGGCACAGGAGGAAGGAGAGACTGATTTTGCCATGGTGAGCAGTCTCCTGCCATATCTGGAAAAATCTGTCCTCTCTGTTATAGAACTTGTGGTTCAAGGGTAGGCCTCCTCAGCCACTGAGGGAGCCACAGTTTCCACAGAAGATGATCATAACAATGAGTGATCACCTTCATTAAATATGTTCCCTCCCTTCCTCTGGCCCACACTGCCTTGGGGCTATTACTGACTGTGTGCTAGCTGAGAAATGCAGCAACTTGGGCACAATGACTGTTCAATGGAAATCCAATAAAATCATTGATGTATACCATTGTCTTTTAAGGGTTGAAGCAGACCATGTGCTATGGTTAAAATCAGGAATGTAGCACAGTACAAGAGGGAATACCTGCAAGGCAGTGGGATTCCCTTTTAACTCACCAGCCTTGAGTTCTGGTTCCTGTTGTGCCTCCATGGCTGGTACCCTTCAAGTTTGTCAAGGGGTTGCTTCTTAAGTGGCTCCTCCAGGTGGAGATGCATAAATGTGTGTCTTGGCCTTCATAGACATGCTATTGGACCATGAGGTGGGGTTGAGGAGGGAGATGTGAGCAACTTTAGGCTGTTTACTGGAGGCCTTTGACAGCACCTGGTCCCACTCATCATTGAAGGGACATGCACAAAGAGCCCCCTGCCCCAGATTGAGAGTCTTTTGCTGTTCTGTACAGAAGCCTCAAGTGCTTGATGCATTCCTGGCACTGGGCAGACTTGCCCATCCTGCTTCTGGGTGTAGGTGTATGTTCCTGCCACTTCAGAAGAAGTTGTGGGAGATGGTTACTCCAGCGACATATCGACCAGCATCTGGATGTGCCAGGCATCTCTTTCCAAAGCAAGATCCAGATTTAAACTATATTGGTCAACATTGTTCACCCGAATGCTGTTCTGGTGTACACAGTGCAGCTCACTACTAGTAGTGGAAATGGGAGGAAAGGAATGGGAAGAAGGTTGGGGGAAAAAACTTCAGTATGCTGTGTGAGTGTGAAGACAACTGAAATTCAAAACATGGTACATGCCTCTTACCTCCTGTCCACACTGCAAACTGGTATGGATATGGGGCTATGCCACAGCCTGAGGCATGTACTAACCCCTCAAGTAGGTAGCTTATTTGTCCTGTATCTGTGCTTTCAGACATGTGCTTCTGTGGTGTAAATGTGGATAATAGGAGGGTTATGGCACAACCATAGGCATGGGAGTAAGTGTTTATAGTTTTTAGTGCAATTACATCACCAGTTGCACTGCGATGGCTTATGCTGCTAAGAGAGCAATGCCTCCTGAAATTTACCTTAGTTTCTTATTCTATTTGTGAGGAAAAAGCATAATAGAAATACAACTGCTGTTGCAACTGATTTTTTTCCCTTTTGGTTTTCAAAAAATTGCAAGAGGGGGTGCCAAGGATTTAGTACCTGAGCTTTTGGTAAGGTATGAATGAGTCTAAGATGCTGCTGAAGAATTGGCTAACTTACCTTTTTAAAGTTATTAGTTTTAAGTTGCTGCCAGCGTAGGACAGCTGTTGATGTTCTTGTGCAACAAAGTAAAACCTAACATTTTTCTCTTGTTTTGTTTTTGTTTGTTGCTGTCTTTAAATTTGATCAAAAAGGAATGTGCTCAATACTTCCTGGAGGTAAAAGATAAAGATGTAAAACACGCACTTGCTGGTTTGTTTGTGGAGATTCTCATCCCTGTAGCTGCTGTAAGTAGTCTTTTTTTTTTTTTTCCCCCCCTTACAATATGAGTTTGATTAGCTTTTCTTCCTGAAATGTCTTCATTTGATTGAATTTGTGCAGGCCCGTAAAAGCTGTTAGATAAGGTCTTGCCTCATATTTTCCCATCAGTACCTCTGTGCTCCTATAAAAGCAAGCCTATCAGTACATCCTGCTTAGTACCTACTTTCCCACTTGTCCCGCATAACTCAAATTTTCACATAAGTCAAGGGGAAGATAGGAACCAGGCTGCAGCCTGGTTCCTGGCTCTCCAGGGCTTGTAAGAGCCAGAAAACTGACCCCAGGGCTGGTCGGTTTCCTGGCTCCCAGAGTGGTGGGGAGACGGGAAGCAGCCTGGTTCCCAGCTCCTCACTGCTTGCAGGACCCAGAAAACTAATCAGCACATGGCTGGTCAGTTTCCCTAGTCCCACAAGTGTCAGGAAGATGGGAACCAGGCTGCTGCTTTGTTCCCAGCTACCCACCGTTTGTAGGACCCAAGAAACTGACCAGCCATGAGCTGGTCACTTTCCCAGATCCCATAAGCTGTGGGGAGCTGGGAACCAGGCAGCATTTCATGCACTGGAGAAGACACCAGCTTTGATGAAGTAGCATAGTGCCACTTGCTTCCCAACTCCTCCAATAGTACACTCCCTGTTCATGCCTGAAGCATTTCAAGTGGTGCAGGACATTATGGACATGCTGATGCCATTGACACTGGTGCTGACGAGCCCTAGGCATAGAGGGAATCTGTTGTTTTGCCCCTCGGTCCCTATAGTGGGGCAAGTGCCCCATTCTTGGTAATATAGGGATTAAGGCAGGCCAGAGGTAGCCTGCACAGCATTCCCAGCCAATGAGTGAATGGGTACAGCCAGGAGCCCATCAGAGGGTTTGCTGGAGTAGCCCTGCATATAAGGAGCTGCTCCAGCAATGCAGAATCAATTAGGTCCTGACCAGGGAAGGTGCAAAACCAGCTCTCAGTAAGAACAAACACCTCAGTTGGAGCAGTACTGGTTAGTCTGAGAGGGAGGGAGGGAGGGAGGGAGAGGTTTCTGCCTGGCACTTGCCGGACTGCTGGTCACAATAGTGTGTCCTTGAAGGTGCAAGGGGTCACAGGAGAAGTGGCCCAGGAAGTAGTAGTAGGCATCCTTCAGTCTGCATAGACTATGGATCGCGCCCTTTATAGTTTCAATTGAGGACTTCATTTACAGTGTCTACTGTGACTGTGAAGACCCACACAAGAGTGACAGTCCTTGCTGCTTTCTGTGCTCTCGCTTCTCCTCTGCTAGCTGTCTGATCCTCATCTTGCCCTTGTGTAACCCCAGCCTCCATCTGCTGCAGTCATCTGCTAGTTCTTCCCAGTTGTCCAGCTCGATGTCTACCTCTCTGAGGTCTCTCTTGCAGACATCTTTGTAGCGCAACTGGGGCCGTCCGGGAGGTCTTTTGCCAGAGGCTAGCTCACCATACAGGATGTCTTTTGGAATCCTTCCATCATTCATCCTGTGGATGTGGCCAAGCCAGCGGAGCCGACGCTACCTGAGGAGGGTGTGCATGGTTGGGATTCCAGCTTGCTCGAGGACGGCGGTGTTGGTCACTCTGTCCTTCCATGATATTCCAAGGATGCGCCTGAGGCAGTGCAAGTGGAAGACGTTCAGCCTCTTTTCCTGGCAGGCATACAGGATCCAAGTCTCGCTGCCATAAAGGAGGGTGCTGAGGATGCAGGCTCTGTAGACTTGAATTTTGGTGTGAGTGTACAGCTTGTTGTTATTCCACACTCTCTTGCTGAGTCTGGACAGAGTTGTGGCCACTTTTCCGATCCTCCTATTTAGCTCAGTGTCCAACGACAGGGTGTCAGTGATGGTGGACCCTAGGTAAACGAACTCGTGGACGACCTCTATACGACCATTGACAACGTATAGTTGTCAATGCTGATTGATGGGGATTCAGCAACATCCTGACCGAGTACGTTTGTCTTCTTTAGGCTGATGGTAAGCCCAAAGTCCTTGCACGCTTTGGAGAACTGATCCAGCAGTTTTTGAAGCTGGTCTTCTGTGTGAGACACTACAGCAGCATCGTCTGCGAACAGCATGTCTCTGATGAGGACTTCCCGCACCTTAGACTTAGCTTTCAGCCTTGCAAGATTAAACAGTTTCCCATCAGATCTTGTGTGCAGCAAGATGCCCTCTGTTGAAGATCCAAAGGCATGCTTCAGGAGGAGTGCGAAGAAGATCCCAAACAATGTCGGAGCAAGCATGCATCCTTGTTTGACGCCGCTCCTGATTCTGAAAGCATCCAATAAGGCGCCGTCATATTGGATGGTTCCTCTCATGTCTTCGTGGAATGACTGGATCATCTTGAGTAACCGTGGAGGACAGCCTATCTTGTGGAGCAGTTTGAACAGACCATCCCTGCTGACCAAGTCAAAGGCCTTGATCAGGTCGATGAAGGCTATGTAGAGTGGCTTTCTCTGCTCCCTGCACTTCTCCTGCAGCTGCCTTAGAGAGAAGACCATGTCAACGGTAGACATCTCTGCACGGAATCTGCACTGCGATTCGGAGTACACCCTCTCAGCAATCTTCTGGAGTCTGCCAAGGATGACGCGAGCGAACAGTTTACCAGTGACGCTTAGGAGGGAGATTCCATGGCCCAGGAAGTAAGGCAGCAAAAAGCAGAAAAGAGGGCAGGACAAGGCTGCTGCCTGAAGGTCCTTCAGTTTGGACTCAGGGTAGTGGGCAAGCCTGAGTCCCTTTCCTTCCTCCTTTGGACTGCACCTAGCTATACCAACTGTGGCAAATATGGGCTGTGACTTGCCTCTAGGGGTTGGGGGGGTGGCTAGATAGAAGCTGCAGCCAGCCATATTGGTGGGTGTCCTGGACAAGTACTGCTGAGACACATACACGCTCCCCCCTGCCCTGAATGGGGCAAGGGACTGTGGGTAGGCATTGTTGGAGGACAGTGTCCCACAGGGGACTGAGCCATCCTGGGAGTGACACAGGTCCCAAGCAGTGCACAAATTAGACCAGGGAATTGTAATGGAGGACTTGCTATCCCCAGGGTAGCACCCTGCTGAGGAGAATGAGCTAGTTTCCTCACTGACCAGCAGGAGGTGCTGTGGCAGTGAGTTCACCCCCGTGAGAGTCGCTGAGTGCCCATCACAACCATATTCCTGTGTTGACAGTGAGGAGAGCCACCCTTAGTTCCACATAGTCTTTGGGAGAGATACTGAGACGCTTCAGGTGGCACCAGATCTGAAGCACAGTCATGTGAAGTTATGTGGCTTCCTGGTATCAACAGCATAAGGACTTTGGTCACCCCTTACCTCCAGATTGTTAAAGAGAGAATTATCCAAGAATTTGGCACTCCCACTACTCACTGACACAGTCATATTGATGCTGACAAAGTGGCTCCCGGAGATGGAGGTCATCCTTCCAGAATCAGTGTTATGCTCTGCGGGACAGGAGTAGGTCCTGGTACTGGAGATGGTTTCCAGACTGCCAACCAAGACATCCTGTGCAGTTGCTGACATTGTCTATGTTGGATTGCTCTGAGTTCTTGATTGGTCAGAGTGCCCAATCTGTCTTGGTCAGGGGTTGGCGACCAAAATAGCAAGAAGATCCACTTTTTTTTTTTTTTCCAATTTGGTTAAAAAAAAAAAAATTCAAGAGCTGCAATGCATGTGAATAAGAGACAGTCCTTAATAAATAATGTCAAACCATACTTCTCAGAATTGTGCACCCATGATTTGTAATGTGATAATCTTTACTGCAGGATGTTCACAAACTTTTTACATATTCTATTTCTTCACACTGCTTGCGCGCGCCTACCCTCCTGCCCTTCCCATTATTTTCCTGACTTTCACTCCTGAACCTTCTCTCATTGGAGGACTAGATTCAGAACAATTTCGGTTTTGTTATTGAAATCACTGTACATCTGCTCTGATTCCTTGATAAAGCAAGCACTCTTTTATATGTTTGCCATCTGTGAACAGCTTTCCTTGTTTTATGATCTCTTGAGTTGCCACAGAACTAGCCACAGTTATGCTACTTGGTGATTTCATTCTTTTAGCCAACATATCTTACTTTGCTCCTCCACAGCTTTTTATCCTGGCATCTCCAGCTGGATATTGTTTGGCAAACGTTGTGTGTGTGTGGTTTTTTGAGAAAATGCCTCTCAAGGTTGCATTTTTTTTTGTTGGAGAATTTTCTCATTGCAAATGAGACATAAAGGGAGCCCAGCCAAACTTGATATAAATGCGAAGAATTGAGTCAATTCATTTTGAACTGCTGTTTTCATCTTTCTTTATTTTTCCTCTTTTTTGAAGCCATTCCAACTCCATTCTATGCCGGCTTTATTTCACATTTAATTTCAGTTTTCTTTCTTAAAATGTGTGTTGCCCTTCACAGCAGGAATGCTGCAAGCTTCCTTTTCCTTTTCAAAATCGAGATTTTATTAGCAACACAATCAAAACAGATTCAGTATTATATCCCACGATGAACTCCATATATGAAAGAGGGGACTAATCCAAAGTTTCAAGATCACATAAATGGATTATGCAAGAGACACTGATGTTGGTCCAAGAGAGAAGAGCACTGAAGGTCAGAAGGGATGTTTCAGAGAGGGCGGAACAGCAATATAGAGTGAAATGCAATGAGGTAAAGAAAGCAGTCAGAATGGATAAGGCAAAATGGGTAGGGGAGCAATGTGACGCTATAGAGCAGTATTACAGCACGTTTAAGACCAGGGAGGTGTATAAGATGATTAGGACTATTAATAGGAAGTGGCAGCGAAAGCAGATGGCAATCAAAGATGAGAACAATGGGGTGCTCATGAACAAGAAGGTTGTGCAGTTATGGACGAGATACTGCACCAATCTATACAAAGCACAGTTGGACCCTAGTGTCTCAGAGAGACTGATAGAAGAACTGAAAGTGATATCTTTGCTTAGCAGCAAGAGGGAGACTGATATTTGAAGGAGGAAGTAGAAAGAGCAGTGAAACGACTAAAGAACAAGAGCCCTGGAAATAAGACCCATGGGGGAGATGATCAAATACGGTGAAAATCTGATTCAGGAAATACACCGACTATGTAATTTAGCATGGAAAGAAGGGAAGGCACCTAAGGAATGAACAAGAGAAGTGCTTGTGAAAATACACAAGAAAGGACATGCATTAGAGTGCAGGAATGATTACCCTAAAAAGTTATCCAGGCAAGGTGCTAATGATGTACTGATGGAGAGACTGAGGTCGCAGATAGAAGATGATCTTGTGGATGAGCAAGTGGGATTCAGGAAAGATAGAAGTGCCAAACAGCAGGTATTGGCATTAAGATTGATATCGGAGAAATCTCAATGAAAGAAAAAGAACATCTACAGTTGCTTTGTCTATTTTCAGAAGGCATTTGACAGTATAGACCAGAAGGTGACTTGGGCAGTGTTGGAGTCGTACAGAGTGGATAGCAGACTGATAGAGTTGTTGAAAGACATCATTGACAATGTGTAGGCAGCGATGAGACTGTGCAGAGAGTTGGGAAGTTGGTTTAGAACGAGTTGAGGTATGAGACAAGAATATCCAGTATCACTGAGTATCTTCTTCACACACCTAGAAAGCACGATGGACAAGATCAAGGAAGAGGCAGAAAGAATATTGGTGCATGGGATGAAGATTAACAACTTGAGGTTCATGGATGATATAGTTATAGAGGAAGATGAAGACAAGCTAGCAAGAATGGTGCAGGTGCTGAATGAGGAAAGAGCAGTATGGAGTGATTATGAACATAGATTAAAACAAAAACAATTGTATTTGGAGATGAGGAAAGAAGATCAGCGTAGACTGGGTCAAACTAGAGAATGTAGACAAGTTCACATATCTGGGGAGCAACATAATGTATGATGTAAACTGTAAGAAAGAAACGGTGACTAGAATAGTGAAAGCAAGAGCGAGTTTGAAGGCGATGGATAAGATCTGGAAAGCAAAGTGATTAGCTCAGGAAAGAAGCAGCGTGTCTTAAAATGTGTGTATTCAGCAGCATGTTGTATGGATGTGAGACATGGATGATATGCAAAGACGTGAAGAGAAAGATATTGGCATTTGAGAGGAGAAGGAGTAGAAATATCCCGATAATAGGATGGATGCACAAGGTCACTAATGAGGAGTTATATGGGAAGATACATCAAGAAGAGAACCTACTGCATAAGAGTAACAGAGAGGAAGCCGTGTTAGTCTATACACTATCAAAACAAAAAGCAGTCAAGTAGCACTTTAAAGACTAGCAAAATAGTTTATTTTGATAGTCTGAAGAAGTGGGTCTGTCCCACGAAAGCTCACCCAATAAACTAGTTTGCTAGTCTTTAAAGTGCTACTTGACTGCTTTTTGTTTTGATACTGCAGAAGAGAACAAGAAGTCTTGTGGCACCTTATAGACTGACAGATATTTTGGAGCATAAGCTTTCATGGGCAAAGACCCTCTTCATCAGGTCTTTGCCTACGAAAGCTTATGTTCCAAAATATCTGTTAGTCTATAAGGTGCCACAAGACTTCTTGTTGTTATGGAAGGTACAGACGAACACAGGTACCTCTCTGATACTACTGCAGAAGGCTATACCCCAGAAGTTACAGCTATTCAGGAATATCTGCAGAATGAACAATGAGCAAACCCAAAGAGAATGGGTGGATGATATAGTAGATTGGTGCGGAGCTAGTCTACAGAAAGTAAGTCGCTCCACAATGGACATGGAAATATGGAAGGAAATAGTGAGGGAGGCATCAGACACCAGTGGGCACTGAGCCTATGATTGATGATGATGAGGAGCTTTCAGGAAGAACTGGTATTTTTACAGACCAGCAAAGGAGAACATTGACAGGTTTGAGACAATTGTGCATGAGGAATTGACTCATTTTGACTGGGTCTTGACTGTTACCAGTATTTAATGTCCTTTTTCTTTTCCTTTTTTTTTCCCCTTGAACTTTCCTATGAAATAATTCAAAATGATGAAGCGTGTGAACAGTCATTTCCTTACATTTTATGTTTTTCTTTGTGGTGTTTCTTTTGTTTGTTTTTATGGCTTTAGTCCCTGCTCCCTAACTTTAGTGATTCTCACCTAACAGGCATGAGAAACTATACAGTGAAAGCTACTCAAGCATGGCTGGCTATTTAGCAATTTGCACCCAGGTAAAAGGAACTATATAGTGCTGGGTGCCTTCAGTCACAAGGCACCTTATACTGCAGCTTACCTGTAGTTCTCCATGACTGCCACAGTGGCATGCACATACCACTCCAGGGGGTGCCCGGACTGGCTCTCGTCTGGGTGCTGCTCAGAGAAAATCTTCTGGCACCAAGTATCAGAGAGGTAGCTGAGTTAGTCTGTATCTTCAAAAACAACAAGAAGTCCTGTGGTACTTATAGACTAACAGATATTTTGGAGCATAAGCTTTCATGAGCAAAGACCCGCTTAGTCAGATGCGTGGGGTGGGGGTGTTCAGAGGAGGATTTAAAGAGGCAGTCTCAGCAAAGGGGAGCGCCAGGGCTGACAAGGTCTATTCAGTCAGCGTGGATGTGGCCCATTATCAGCAGTTAATGTGGAGTTGTGAACATAAGGAGAGGAGAACTCTAGTCAATTCATTCGGGGGAATGTGGCCCATTGTCAGTTGCTAATGTAGAGGTGTGAAATCAAGAGTTGAGAAACTGCTTTTGTAATGGGCCAACCACTCCCAGTCTCTGTTCAAGCCTTGGTTGATGGGAGTCAGATTTGGAAATGAATTGCAGCTCTGAAATGTGTCTCTGCATTTTATTTTTTAAATGTTTTTGTTGTAGAACTGTTACTTTTAAATCTGTTACTGAGTGTCCAGGGAGACTGAAGAGTTCTCCTACAGGTTTTTGTACGTTACCGTTTGATGTCTGATTTATGTTCATTTATTCTTTTATGTAGAGACTGTCCAGTTTGGCCAATGTAAATTGCAGTGGGGCATTGCTGTCACATGATGGCACCTATTATATTAGTAGATGTGCAGGTGAAAGAGCCCCTGATGGTGTGGTTGATGTTACGTCCTGTGGTGATATCGCTGGTATAGATATGTGAGCAGAGTTGGCAGAGAGGTTTATTGCAGGGGTTGGTTCCAGGTTTAGAGTTACTGTTTTGTGGTCTATAGTTGTTAGTGAGAATTCATTTAAGGTTGGCAGGATGTCACCAGTGTATGTGGCAAGCACACATACCTATGTGGAATGGACATGAGCATCTCTAAGGACACTAGTTTCAGAAACAGGTAACTGTCCTTTTCATGTTCTGCTCATTACATCTCATATAGAAAGACTGTAATAATGTCCATAATCTGAAAAATAATGTAGATGTTGCATTCTGATAAGCCTCCATAGTTTTGCTTTTAATCGTTTTTAACTTTTCTGCCTAGATCCCAATACTTAATTATTTATATTTATTTTCACCAGGCTGTTAAAAATGAAGTGAATGTGCCATGTTTGAAGAATTTTGTGGAGATGCTCTATCAGACTACCTTTGAATTGAGCTCAAGAAAGAAGCACTCACTGGTAGTTAAGAAATGGTTCAGTTTTTCACACATTTACTGATATGTTTTAGATTTTTTATAATTATTTACCTAAGGACTGTTTAAGAGAATTATTTAATATAAAGTCTGAACTCCTAAAAGCAGAACAAGGATTAAATCCATGGTTTTTATACTATTTCTACCTGATCTTTGATCTTAGTCTCATTGTGCAGAATTCGTTCTCTGTGAATGAACAGTAATTCTGTGTTCTCATTCTGGAGCTTTTCCTGCAACTGACAATTTTTAATTACTTCAGTGGTTTTGTGATGTGGAGTTATTGTTTGCTAATATCTCCTCTGATAGCATAAAAAATTCTTTTTATCCAGAATCTGTGTGGACAAAGGGCAGAAGTGGCAGGCTGTGTCTTTTGCAGTAAACCAGCTGCCTGTTAACTATCCTGTTCATATATATTAGCTCTTTTGCCCACATGCTTCAACTTTCTCTGGTATCCCCATTATGCCCCAAGATTTTTTTTCCTAAGTATACATCCTGGCAAAGATTTAATTCTCAGTTTCAGAGAGAGAGCAGTATTTGTTACTCCCCTTAATTCACATAACTATAATGCAAATGAATTTCTCACTTTGCATCTGTCATAAGGCCAGTTCTTGTTTGTTGTTTGTACTTCTAATAAGTGCAAAATTACTTTAGAATAATCTCTTACATTCCAGTGCAGGGTTTGGGGAGGCTTTGAGTACCACAGAGATTCCATTGATACCCTATTTTAGGATTCCAAGAGTTTAAGGAACTACTGTCTCTGTAGACATTTAAACACTGTAGCTTGTGGCAAGAATATAATGAAAGTTGGTACTGAGACGACATAGTATTTTAAAGTCAGAAACCCTGTTGCATTATTCTTATTATTTCACTAGGTTTTATTTCTCCCTCCAACTTTCATCCTGTATCAAAATGAATGGTAATAGTTGTGTATTAAGGACCAGAATACATTCTGCTGAAAAACCTTCAATACCTTAACAAATCGTACACCATTCCATCAAGAAAAGCACCATAGCTCAAATAACTAATAAAATGTATTAAATTTGTGAAGGTATAACAAAGTAGAAGGTAGTATTCCTTATCACTGAGTCTTATTCACATTTTATTGGGATGATTTTGTTGTCCCTAAATGTATGTCTCAGAGCAATTTGATCAATTGTTCTTTATCTTCCTTCTTGTAGGCTCTGTATCCATTGATCACCTGCCTGTTATGTGTCAGTCAGAAACAGTTTTTTTTAAATAATTGGCACATTTTCCTGCAGAATTGTTTGTCGCATTTAAAGGTAAGAAACATTCTTAATTTGAAACCTGCCACAAATCACCAGAATTCAGCTATATGTACTTCAAGCATTTTAATACCAAGTAAAGTATTATAAATAATTACTTATATAAATAGACACTGTCAAATAATTATTTTAAACATATTTGAATGTTTTAATTCTCCATTGTTTAGTGTTGTGTTTCCTGTATTTTATGGGTTGCTGGAATTGGCATGGCTCTTTTTTAAAATGCAAAATATACTGGTTTTATTATTTAGGTCCCTTTGATGCTATCTTTGTGCATGAGCTTCATTGGTTCATGTTTGCATAGCTGTAGTAGCAGTGTGTTGGTACTCACCTGTTACTCTACAGCCAGCAGAGAGATCATAAACCGTAACTCTTTCGTTCACGCAAAAACTATTGATTGTAGAGGTATGTGGGGATGTGGAGGTGTGACACACTTAAGTAAACATAGTAATTTCAAAATATATTTTATTGTTTGATATTAAAAATAAACTAAATATGTAGTCCAGAGAAGAAACGAAGGAGAAGAAGAAATGATACTTACATTCTAAACCAATTTTCAAGTTGTGTAAATTTTGACTGAAACTCAGTGCTCCCTTTTTAACTCTCTTGACTGAATTTGGAAGTGTTGTCAACATTACTGGATTAATAAATGACACTGATCATTGATATTTGGAAATTGCTTTTGTCCTAATTTAAATCTCTATTAATTTAATATGCTCTTTCATTAATTTTGATTAATATTGTTTGTTAATAATGTTTTTGTTTTGCTTAACATAAAGGCTTTGGTATTTTTAAAGTATTGATATTAACAATGCTTCTGATAAGCTATGTGTAACAATTTCCAAATCATGGCTATGTGCTTATGATTTAAAAGCTGCTAAAGCAAAGAACAAATTTTGATGTTTTTGATGGTTCTTTGGTTGTCTTTGCATTTTTCATACATTTCTGTTGCTTGTTGAAGATTTTGTACATTTTTTCATCTAACATACTTGCAATTTTTTCTATGTCTGCTTTGTTTTGTTTTGCTATTGAAGCTTCCCTTAAAAATATAAAATTCTTTTGCATCCTGAAGTAATATATTCGTGGCACAACCTCCATTGCAAGCAATGGATGCATTAAAGCTGTCAGTCCCAGAGAGTTTAAGTAGTAACTGTGCAGCATGCAGTGTTTACTCTGAATATTTTTGTTGCCCATTAACAACTTCATACATTTTATCTTTGGGCTCTATTCAACAGAAATTTTATATACGAGCATCTGCAACGCAGAACGTAGCAGTTTTTGTATTCACATTCAAATGTTATTAGACTGTTGAATCATTTGGACTGTGGTTCTGCTTCTGTTTTCTGTGATTATCTAGCTTTTGATTGAGACTTAGTTGATGTGACTCTTTCGTGCACCATCCCAGTTATCTCTTTATTTTTCAAAGCTCAGCTTTTTTCTCTGTATGTATTGGCACTAACCAGTCCCCTTTTTGTGTATGGAAAAAAAAAACAGGTGGTACTCGGTTAGCTCCCCACCCATAACCAAACCCATGGCTGTGGCTGCCAATGTGCACGTACTCAGTACTGGCAAGTACCGACAGAAGAAAAGCACTGGCACTGACTAAAAGAAATGCCCTCTAAAACAAGTAATCAGTTGCAGAGCAGATTCTTATCTTGATTTATTTTTCTCCCTTCTCCCTCACTATTACGTGGTCTCCTCATAACTTCTTATGTATTTGCTTGAATTTACTCAGGTTTATGCCGAATAATAAAGATTAAGTACCCATTCACCCCTTTAACATATAAACTTATTTAATTAGACTATCAGCAGGTTTTGTCTGACCTCCATCAGGAAAAATCAAGCAAAAGTTAGAAAATGGAAAGAGTAACATTCACATACCATTAGTGAGGTTCATAACTCTCTCAACAGTGGCACTATGGTGTGAGGAAAGAAGTGGTGTCTCAGTATGCTATATAAGTAGATATTAAACCATTTAGTACTTTAGAGGCAAATATCTCTAAATTTTACCTGGAAACCAATAGAAAATGGATGGAGATTACAAAGCATAGGAGTAATATCTTCCACTTAAGTGTTTCTGTGAAGTGATTCAGTAGCATGTAACTTGCAGTATTTTCAAATGTTTGGCTGATCTTAAGGCATTGTTTAGTATGTAGTGTGGTTACTTTTCAGTGACTCGGTCAGGAGATTATTAGATGTCTTGCGTTTGGCGATGAAGACTCTGTTACTACTGCTGCTTCTTAAAGACCAGGGAGAGGGTTAGAATAGAAGACTAAATATTTCTTGGGAAGAGAGAATTTTTGGCCTTAGGAAATTAATTGCTGTCCATTGCCACTAAACAATTGACGTTAGTGGACCATTTAGAGCCACTACCAGCAAAAAAAAATCTTATTTCTGTGAATAGAGTCCTTAGGATATGGCTTCCTGTTTTGTACTTTTTTTTTTTGTTTTTCAATCTAACATGCATGTGCCTTCCATTCTCACGTTTGTTATGTTTTGCTGTCTCATGTTGCTTTATTTAGATGCCATCTAACAACAGTATCAGAAAACAAATAGAAACACTGCAGGTGAGTTAATATATTGTAATAACATAGTGAAAGGTTATTTTGTCTCCTGTAACTGCAGTGTTTTGTTTTTGTGTATGTTGTTGTGTTTTGTGTCTTGTTTGGTTCTGTAAAACTACTGTTGGCACCGTCAAGAAGCAACAGCACAAAGAAGAATCTTTGTAAAAAAAAACATTTTAAATGTTTGCTAAAGGAGAAAGCTCTTTAAATCATCTGATGATCACTTGCTTGAGGAATGGTAGATCATAAGTCTAAGCAACAATTTCATAGCCCAGTTTGTTGAACAGCAGTACATGTTCATAGCAAGAGATAAAATATCAATGTCAGATCTTTGGTTGTTTCTATTACATTTCTGTCCTACAAATTTGTCTTTTATAGTAGCCAACTTGGAAATATTTTCACAATAAAAATATGTAAATGGCTTATTGTAACTTGAAGTAAACTCAACAGTAAAACCTGCCAAGAATGACCACTCATGAGGGTTGGCAAAAGTGGTCACTTACACGACGTTGTCTTTCTTTTCAGAGATTAGAACACCAGAGAGGCGTACCATTCTGTGGTTAACAGGGTATAACTTACCACCGCAGTGCCTCTGGCTGGTTTTCCTAGGAATTAGCTTATTCTAACATTGCGCCCTTCTCAGGCGGTGTCTTGCTTGTTGCAAATCTGCTCTCTCCATCATTCTGGGACAAGTGTCACCCTCTTCTGAACACAGCCCTCTGACTCTGCCCCACTGTTATCTCCCCCTTCCAGGGGACTGGCATCCTTACTGGCATCCACACTTTGCTTCATTGGCTAACTGCAGTCTAAGGTCCAACCCCTCGTTTTAGGGGCAAACTGCAGTTTGGATTGGCCACTCTCCTCATTGGCAAGTGGTGTATAAAGGATGGAGAGATCCAGACCCACCTGCTACTTTGGGTCCTGATCCAGGGACCCTATAGCCAGCCATCACATCCTGCTCCTCCTCCAATCTCTGTTGCTTGTTTCCCTGTGTAATGTCCCTGTAGACCCAGCACCTTCTTTGCCATTGTATCAGGGCTTCAGTTTGGCAACCAGTCAGTCTGGGGCTCCCTCTCACTCCTCTGACTCAGAGCAGATAGAGCAGTGCTGGGCAATCTGTCCTTCCAGCAGCTAGTCCTTCTCCCTTGCACTCCAGAGAGAAACTGCCTTCTGCTATCCTGAGCAACCCTTATTATATGGCCCTCCCTGGCTTTGATTGGCTCCTCCAACAAGTCTGCTCCTTATTGGCTATCTCCAGTAAGCCCTCTTCCCATTGGATGGGATCCTGCACTCCCCTGTTACCTGTGTGGAGCAGCCACAAGTGTTCACTGTTTCTCTCCCCCCCACATATTTGTGAACAGAATAAACATTATGTGCACTGAAGCATATGTGAGTGTGTGCCACCAATAGAAATGCATACTGTCCGCTGTGGGTGGTCTGGTACTAATTGCTGTAAGGCATCTGAATTTCTCTTGGGTAGCCACCTAAGCACTCAGCTTACAAGAAACGCTGGCAGCCCACCTCAGCACACATGGCTTCTGCAAGTAGTCACTTGTGACGAGGGGTCTCTAAGGCAGGCTTTACTGTAACTTGAAAGACATTTATACTTAGTTTTACAGCTTTTACAAAATATAAATTATTTTAGTTCAGAACAGAATGAAAGTTTAACAATATTTTAAAAATACTGTCTTCGTTAAGTAACTAGATTTGAATAACTTGGAAAAATGCTATTTTGTTTCTTGCCTTCTTCAAGATATTTGCTTCATTAAGTCATTTTAATGTGACACATTAGATCAAAGTAGATTCACTGTCTTTTTTTTGTAGTTGTTGCTTTTGTAACCTTTTACATATCCACTTAGCTTTTTGACAGTTTGTTTCTGCTGATATATTTAATGCATGCAGATTCCTCCATGCTGAAGATTTTAAGAACTAAAATAGAACTGTATTTGCAACAAAATAAATGATCAAAATACTTTAAGTAAGACCTTCTGTGGATTAGCTAAATGACTGGAGTATGTCAGGATTTTTAGTTAAACAGATATTTTATTTGTAGCATAATATAAATATGAGTTTGCAGGAGAAGAGAAAATCATTTTACCCTATAAATATATGCCATCTTTTTTTAATAAAATAGGATAAAAAAGCCATTTTTATTAAACACATTTAGTTAACTTAATATCTGTTTATAGGACAGAGATGAAAGTAAAAATGCCCAACAGTACAATAGGACAATAACTGCTAAAGGCTTAAAATCTTTCGCTGTTTTTAAACATGAAGCCCTTACTCAGTATGATGACTTAAAATGTTTGATACAGGGTGCCACCTCCTCTTCCTGTTGATGGGGGGGGCTGAGGTGGTCTAGATAGAAAATTGGGAGGAGCTGCCCCCTGATCACTGTGAGTTTCCACTCTTCCATCGTGCTGTTTCCTATTCCCCCTCAGGAAAGTGCTGGCCTAACTTCTTCCACTGACATCTCCTGGAGGCCCCAGGAGACCAGATTGAGGTCAGCATACTAAGCAGTATGAGATGACTGCTATGGTGGCTGGTGCCATGGTGTAGGTAGTGCTTCCTTGTCTCCTCCTCCTTCTGCTGCTAATGCCTGGGGATAGGACTTCTTGCAGCCAGTAAGAGCTGTCAGAGTGCTGGGAACTGGCTTTAGGGCCAGCAGAGCACGTGTGTGGGGCCCAAGAGCCTGGGCTATAGTAGGTCAGTCCTGGTCACTGCATGGGGACAACTTCCTGGTGCAAGTGTTGAAGGAAACAAGCAGGGGCCACATTCAGCTCAACCTGCTGCTCACGAAAATGGAGGAATTGGTAGGAGAAGTAGATGTCAGTGGTAAACTGGGCAGCAGTGATCACGTCATGGGTAAGTTCAGAACCGTGACCAGAGGAAGAAAGAGCACATAAATACAGATCCTGGACTTGAGGAAAGCAGACTTTGACTACCTCAGGGAACTGATGGGCAGGGTCCCTGGGAAGCTAACATGAGGGGCAAGGAAGTCCGGGAGAATTAGCTATGTTATAAAGAAACCTTTCTAAAGGCACAGGAACACCATCCCATGTGCAGTGTAAAAAAACAAACAAAAAACAAAACAAAAACAAATATAGCAGGTGAACAGCCTGGCTTAACAGAGAAGTCTTTGATGAGCTTCAAAAAAAAAGTTTAGAAGTAGTGGAAACTTGAACAGATGACTAAGGAAGAGTATAAATATATTGCCTGAGCATGCAGTGGTGTAATCAGGAAGGCCAAAGTGCAATGGGTGTTCCAGCTAGCAACGGATGTGAAAGGGAACAAGAAAGGTTTCCACAAGCATGATAGCAATAAAAGGCTGGTTAGAGAAGTTGTGGGCCCCTTACTGAATGTGGGAGGTAACCTAGTAAAAGCTGATGTAGAAAAATTTGAATTATATTTTTTGCCTGTCTTTACAGGCAAAGGTCAGCTCCCAGAGTGCTATGCTAGGCAGCACAGTATAAGGAGGAGGTGGGCAGCCCTCTGAGGAGAAAGAACAGCATATATCATACTTGGCTGAAGCAGATGTAGTATCTGTACCTGACACAAATAGCAACAGGTCCCTCCACCAATCCCCCAATGAAGGACAAACTCCACCTCATCTTCTGCTCAAGGCTTGGCACCTGCATGTTTCCAAAACACAGAGCCGTGCTGCTCCAATGAGTTGCAGGTTGTGCAGCTACACAGTCAATAATCAGTTATCTGACACTGACCTACAGAGGCAAACTAGGTTTCAGGTTTGGTGGCATTCCAAATAACTTACCCCAGCATCTTCCACCCTCCATGTGATGTTGGACTACATACTGAATTTGAAGATGTTGGGGCTCTGCCTCAGTTCATACAAAGTACACTTTACTTCCAGAATGGCTTTTGCTTAGCAGATAGAAGGAAACTTTTTGCCACCTGACTAAAAGGGTTCATGAAGTGTGTAGTGAACCTCTGTCCTTGTCCAGACACACAAATCCAGCTTGAGTCCTAAATCTAGTTTTAAAGAGTCCAACTAGACTACTGGTTGACATTTTGGCCACTTGTTCACTTACTTACTGGTTGATGAAAATGACATTTCTGGTGGCAGTCATGTTAGCATAGCGATAACAACACTAATGGCCTGCATCCCCCTCACAGTATTCTTTAAAGATAAGATTACTACTGTACCACATCCAAAATTCATCCCCAAGGTGACCTTGTCTTTTCCCATAAACCAACTGATTCACCTCCTGACCTTTTAAGCCTCATCATGATAATAAGGAGGCTGTGCTGCATATGTTAGATGTTAGGAGAGCTGTAGCCTTTTTTATCTGGACAAGATGAGGGCATTTAAGAAATCTCTAGCTTTTGTTCTACATTACAGAAAGATCGAAAAGTGCAGCAGTATTAGCCCAAAGACTCTCCACGTAGGTCTGGAACTGCACTAACCACTACTATCATGCTCCATATGCTACCTCCATCCAGAATCTGCACAAACTCAACCAGACTGGTTTCTACTTCTTTTGTGCTTTCCTCAGGAATGTTCCTCTTTCAGAAATCTCTCGAGCAGCAACTTTGGCATCTGCTCATACTGTGTAATAACTGGAGACTCTGCTTTCAATACTATGTTATCATCCATAACAGACTCAACTGAATCTCCAACCTCCCTTTGAGGATACTGGTTGGGAGTCACAGTGGAGCACCTATATCGACATTACTTGAAGAGGAAGTATCAATAGTTCTTCATGTATGTCCCTGTGGATGGTCCTCAACCTATTCTTCTAACTTCTACTTCTGAGTTCTCAGTGGATGCTTTTCAATGGAAAAGGAGTTGAGGGTGGTTCACCTGTGCTAATTTCCTTTGATGCACAACACAAAGGAGGGAGAGTGTATGCATGTGTCAAACAGACACTGCTATCAAAGATACCTGCTCAGAAGTGCAAAAACATAGACACGTACAGTGGGGCACCCAGAGAGGGACACATCTCAAAGAACCATTTACTGCAGTTATTAAGTAACTCCCTCATCTGTAGAAATGCATGATTATTCATATCAAGAGTTGTAAGGTTGGAATGATAACCAGATTCTGCTAATTTCTGCTTTCTGACATACTGTTTCCTGATGGGCTTATTGGAGGCCAGGATTAGATAGTTCTGGACCTCCAACTTCATCTTCCATGTAAAATATTAGGGTTTTTAAATACATATATCATCTTCAAGAAATTTAGAAATCTTCATATAGAACATTTAGTACAGAATAATGGAACTATATCTGAAACCTGTCAGTATCTTGTATTTGTGTTTAAAGATTTTCCGAATGACTTGTTTTTGTGAACATCAAAATCTCAAGAGAAATGTTAACAGTGAAAAGCATAATTTGTAGTACTCCAATCTGCGTATTTCAGGCTTTCTTCAAGTTTCTCCTTAGAACCGACTTCTTTATGAAGCCTATAAATTCTAGTCTTCAGTTCATGGAAGTAGAAACATAGAAAAGTAGTTACACAACTTCAAATAAGTGAGAGTTATTAAGCAGCACAGCTGCCCAATCTTACTGCTATTTACAAATACTAGAACTAGAATGTGGCTTGAAGCTGTTTTCATTATATGTGGGGTTTACTGTTTTGTTCAGCAATGCTAAGCACCTGCATTATATAAATTGTTCCAGCGCTGCTTCTGGTAACCATTGTCTTCTCTTTCTCCTTCTTTTATTCCATTGTTATCTGAGGGGATTCATGATATTTCTCTGTACGATTCTGTGGCATTTATGGCTGTAGTAGGATGACAGTCTCTCTTTGGGGAGAGGCAGGACAAGTCTTTCTTAGTTTCTTATGGAAGCCAGACTACATGGAATTCTTCATTTCCAAAGCAGATAACAAGATTTATGTCCCTCTGAGTAGGAAGAGAGGATAATGGGAGGGTCTGAAATGCTTTGCAGAGAGAAATCCCAGGAAGAAGCCAAGTTCAGGAGGAAACTTTGGCTAAGGTTAATTCTGTTGCTTAATTAATACAACAGGCAAACTGCAGGAGTGGATTTGGACATTAACAATATGTATGTGTTTGAGCTGTATTCTGAGAGCACTTTGAAGACTCTGGCCATTTCCAGTGAAATTGTAGGAATAAATTAAATATATACAACAAGGCAATAAAATCTTGATGTTCACCTCAAGAAAAATATCTGCTTGTTAATTACTCTTTTGCTTTCAACCTGACAAAAGCATACAAAATAATCTAGAGCAATGTTTCTCAACCTTTTTCTTTTATAAAGTACTTTTTTCCAAAGAATAAATATTTCCCATACCTACTATTTTCAGACACATTTATTTTTCTATCATTGCAAAGCGTTTGTTTAAAAACCATAATCATAACTGGTTGGTTGGAAGAAATTGCCTATAGGCACTAAACTTGCCATCGTACTTACGATTGTACAGAAAGGATAATTAAAAAAAATAGATGAAAATAAATTAGGTCCCGGCTTTTTTTTTTTTGGTCTTGTTTTTTGTTTTTTTATTCTTAAGAGATTGAGAAACATTGAGTTAATGTACCCTCTGGAAGAGCTCCAGATATCCCCAGGGGCACACGTACCTCTGGTTGAGAACCATGGGTCTAGAGTCCACAGTTAAATACACACTGTACATATGTAATTTGGGAAAGGGGTTGCATTTAGAATTTTTGTTTTTAATGGAACATGTATTCAAAGAAATAAACACATCAGCTTTCTGGGTTAGAGCAATTAAACGTCAACTTAACATATAGTAGTTCTGTATAAGGAAAGGAAACAAGTAGATTATGGATAGTATTTTACAGGTGATAGTAACTGCTTTTTTTTTTTTTTAAACAGAATAAAGATCCCAAAATGTCCCGAGTTGCACTGGAATCTCTCTATAGATTACTGTGGGTTTACGTTATTAGAATAAAATGTGAAAGCAACACTGTAACACAAAGGTAAGTTTCTTACATAATTAAAATTATTGCATAGCTGCTTCGGTGAATTTAGAAGACAAACGTTTTATTTTTAAAATACTCTGTAGGAAAAACCTTTTTGTAAAGTTGTGTAGATTTGCTCCTAACACTTCTTTTTGCAAATTTTTGTAGCCGTCTCATGAGCATTGTATCAGCACTTTTCCCCAAAGGTTCACGTAGTGTGGTCCCTCGAGATACACCTCTAAATATATTTGTGAAGATTATTCAGTTCATTGCTCAGGTAAGCTTCCCTCCTATATGGAGGTCTGAGTGCACACTAATTTGTGGAAGAAACTTAAAGACCAAGTCCATTCCTGACATACTTTCATTGAAACCACTGCAATTACATTAGGAGAGAAATTGGAGCATAAACTTGTGAGAAAGTAACTAAATTTAAATTCACAGAACACCATGCTTCTTATGTAGTCAGCAGGCATCTTATGGTGTGTGAGGGTGTAATTAAAAATTGAGTTGGAATGCGTATGCACAAATGGGACTGAATTGTGGTTGAATGAGTATAGGCCTGCTGAAAGGGCATAAGAGGGCAGTTGCCCCCGGGCCTGGCATTTCAAAGGGGCTGGAGGTCTGGCCATCGCTGCGGCTGAAGCTCTGGGTCCCTTTGAAATGCTTACTGCCCCAAGCCCCATCCCTTCTGCCCTTGGCCCTGCTCCATATGGGGCCAGAGAGCTGGGCCCCCCTCCCACCTTGCCCACAGCACCTCTTGTGCCATTATATGAGTAAGCTTAATTCTGGTATTTCCTAATGTTTGAGTGCTTGATTTTGCCGCTGTAATGTTCTATTAATGTAGGGGTTTCTTGTATGTACTATAGCATAATGCAAAGAATGCTGCAGTAAAGTAAATGGACAATTACTCCATAGGCAGCATTAACAAAGATTTTTTCTTTTTAACTTCTGTTGTTATAAGATAGTAAGATGTACTCAGTTTCTTGGTTTTGTTTATGTGCTAATACAAAGTGAGTCTTACACAGGAATGTATTTCTTCATAGGAGCGCTTGGATTTTGCAATGAAAGAAATAATATTTGATCTTCTCAGTGTTGGGAAATCACCTAAAACCTTCACTATCAATCCAGAGGTAAAGTCATCTGAAGAGCAGAAGTTTTTTCTTTTTATTTGAGAAACAGTTTACAGCTTTATAGATAGCAAGGAATCCTCTGAGTAGAAGACAGCTGTTCAACAAGTTGAGGCAAAGTATGCCGCCTGTGGGCCTCCCAGTGGTGCTACTGGGTCTGCTGTCATTCTCCCAATTGAAAATTACAGGGAATAAGTACAAAACATTAACTGTTGTGGAGCTTGTGAGGTCCATATGTTGGAAGAATGATGTGTGGATCAAACAAAAGGAACAGCTGTTCAGTAGTTTTTTTTCTGTTCTGGTCAGTGCTAGCTGATGCAGGAATTAGGTAGGATTTAATTTGCTGCAACAAAAATTAAAAAACAAACCAGGAAGAGTGTGTAGATATTTACTATCGGAGGGGTAGCCATGTTAGTCTGGATCTGTAACAGCAACGAAGGGTTCTGTGGCACCTTATAGACCAACAGAAAAGTTTTGAGCATGAGCTTTCGTGAGCACAGACTCACTTCATCAGATGCTGGTCATGGAAATCTGCAGGGCCAGGTATAAATAAGCCAGAGCAAAGCTGGAGATGATAAGGTTAGCTCAGTCAGCAAGGGTGAGGCTTACTACCAGCAGTTGATCTGGAGGTGTGAACACCAAGGGAGGGGAAGCTGCTTTTGTATTCAGCCAGCCATTCACAGTCTTTGTTTAATCCTGAGCTGAGGGCGTTGAATTTGCAGATGAATTGTAGCTCAGCCATTTCTTTTTGGAGTCTGGTCCTGAAATTTTTGTGCTGGAGGATAGCTGCTTTTAAGTCTGCTACTGTGTGGTCTGGGAGATTGAAGTGCTCTCCTACGGGTTTTTGTATATTGCCATTTCTGATATCTGATTTGTGTGCATTTATTCTTTTACATGTAGACTGTCCAATTTGTCCGATGTATATAGCAGAGGGGCATTGCTGGCATATGATGGCATAAATTATATTGGTAGATGTGCAGCTGAATGAACCCACGATGGTGTGGCCGATCTGGTTAGGTCCTGTAATGGTGTTGCTGGTGTAGATATGTGGGCAGAGCTGGCAACAAGGTTTGTTGCATGGCTGGGTCCCTGAGTTAGAGTGACTGTGGTGCGGTGTATAGTTGCTGGTTAGGATTTGCCTCAGGTTGGCAGGTTGTCTGTGGGCAAGGACTGGTCTGCCTCCCAAGGCCTGTGAAAGTGGGGGATCGTTGTCTAGGATGGGTTGTAAATCCCTGATGGCAGCACAAGTTAACTACCTCTTTGGGAACAGCATAGCATTTCCCAATCCAGTTGACTGAATCAGTGCTGAGGTATATCCCTTGATCAGAATGTTGTATCTTACTACTATAAATATCCTAAATGTAATATTTAAATATGTTGACCATAATAGGGCTCTTTTGATCTCTTCTTAGAGAAAGGACAATTAAATATGTATTAATGTTTATTAATACAATTCCTCCTGGTTTCTAATTACTTTGTTTTCTCTTCCTTCTCCACTGAAGAGGATGAATATAGGCCTCAGAGTCTTCCTTGTGATAGCAGACAGTTTGCAGCAGAAAGACGGTGAACCACCAATGCCAACAACAGGAGTTGTTCTTCCCTCAGGAAACACTCTACGTGTAAAGAAAATTTTTCTCAATAAAACTCTGACAGATGAAGAAGCAAAAGTTATAGGTGAGTGGTTTGAAAGTATCTTAACAAGTTAAATATACACTTAGTGATAGTGAAGCAGTATTTTTTATGTGTAGTTTGGTTTTATGTTTACTTGTAAATAAAAGAAAATCAACTATCTAGTACTGGTGGCTTTTTTTTTTTAAATTCCTACATGAAGTTTTGCATATAAAGCCAGATCCTTGGCCTTCTGTGTAGCAGTACAAAGCAGCCTGGAAATTGTCCTATTGAGGCAGCTAGGCATTCTCCTGATGTAGAGAGCATCGTGGGGTAGCCCCGGAGAAAGCAAGGTGACTGAAGCCACAACCATTGTGCTCAACTGATTCCAGGCTGATGTAAGGATAGGCTTTAGTTTGTAACTACTCTGAAACATGCTGGGGGCCAAAATTGCTGCAAGGAAATTTAAGAAGTGCTTAGTCACTTCTTTTCATTTGTTTTCTCTTGTTCCTCAAAAAAAAATGGTATACTTATTATATAATAACATATCCTGTTTAATTTTTAAAAAGGAATTTTTGTAAAATAAAATAACATTTGAGTAAAAATGAAGTTGGTATATGATTTATCTTTCGTGCAAGATATTGGTCCTAAACTGAGTAAACAGTAATTAAATGGGAGACGACAAAAGTGGAAAAATACTGAGTTATGGAAGAAGTAACTTCAAATCATTTACTTCTTCAGGAATGTCAATATATTACCCTCAAGTGAGAAAAGCACTAGACAGCATCCTTAGGCATCTGGACAAAGAAGTTGGGAGGCCAATGTGCATGACTAGTGTACAGATGTCAAATAAGGAACCTGAAGACATGATCACGTATGTCATATATTGTAATTTAATCATATTACTGTCATATCTTTGTAATTATTTGTACTTAAATAAATTCAGAAATTAATTTATTATTATTACATTTAAATATGTTCAGGTTTAATTTAACGTTAGGCTACTTAAAATTTGTCCACAAAGAATAGGATTAATTGCGAAGATTTGGGGTTGACTCCTTAAAATTGAATGGAGCTTAGAAAACTTGTGTTTTAAATGCTGAAAGTGATATAAACCTGTTGTTCTGTTTTGTGTAAATTGCTTTTATAGGGGGGAGAGAAAACCTAAGATTGATTTGTTCAGAACTTGTATTGCTGCTATCCCAAGACTGATTCCAGATGGCATGAGCAGGACTGACCTTATTGAACTACTAGCAAGGTGAGAAAAATTAAGATCCTAGTTTTAATGAAGCTGGTAGTGTTGTGTCATCGAGGATATAAATTGACTTTAATTTGTAACTGGTAAAACACCTTTGTCCAATTGAGAATGTGAGGATTTTAAGGGGGTGGTGAAGTTTTTTAAAAATCCTGTACACTCTTAACAGGCTGACAATTCACATGGATGAGGAACTGCGTGCCCTTGCTTTCAATACTCTGCAGGCATTAATGCTCGACTTTCCAGACTGGCGGGAAGATGTTCTTTCAGGATTTGTTTATTTTATTGTGCGTGAGGTGACTGATGTCCATCCAACGCTTCTTGACAGTGCAGTAAAGATGTTAGTACAGCTAATAAATCAATGGAAGCAAGCAGCCCAAATGCACAACAAAACCCAAGATTCTCAGGTATCATAACACTGCATGAAATTCTTACATTATCTATTCCATGTAATTGAACTAATTTCCTGTGGAATTAAAACCCTCTTTCTCACTCTGAAAAATTTGTTTTTAGTGATTTGCTTTCCTCATCTGAGTCACAGCCATAAATTCTCGAACGAAGGGTGTGGGGGATGGTTTAGCATCCCCTGGCTACAAGTGATTTCCATTGTATACAAGTTTCCTAGGTTTGTTTCAACAGTTCTCAGCACCCCAATTATAAAAATTGTTCCAGTGTCCTGGTCATAGCTTTTTCTTTATTGTAATCTGTGCTGTCATAGGGCAGCCTTTCCTGCAGGAGGCCGCAGTACATCAGCAACCTGTCTGTTTCCCCTTTGAGAGACCCTAGCCACACTAGGCTTGCTTGCCTCAATAAAATACCCCTCCTTTGGTCTAGTTTATTACAAAACAGTGTGCAGGTAGTCCAAACTGTAAGTCCTATAATTGTCCATTTATCACTCCAGTGTAAATATTTAAAATCCCAAAGACATCTCATCTATTGACATATATCACATTCTGACATTTTCACAAGCCAGTCCTTTGTTGGATCCCTTCTGTCCCTCTGCTAGGGCAGTCACCCCATCCCTTCCAGCTGGAATGTATCATTGGTCTTCCCAAAGGGGATGCCTCCAGCCCGTCCACTGGGAGATCGTAATTGGAGGGAGAGCATCCGTCACTCCCTATAGCCCTTTCATTATTCTCTTGGGTTCAGCTGTCTGGCCTGGGAGATATCACTGGTAAGCACCATAACTGCTCCCCTGCCTTAAATCGTCGCTGGTCCATGACTCTGGCCCTCTGGCATAGACATTTGCAGTTGACACTCTCTGCTGCTCCCAGGGCTTAACCCTCTGCATGGCCATTGCTCTCTGGCTTGAATAGATCAGCCAGTGAACCTCTCTTGCCTTCTGTCTTCCTTTGGAACCCAATTACTGCTTCTTTCTAAGACTTTCTGTGTACCCTCTGGCTTCTACACAAATCTCATCTGTCCTTTCCTCACTCACTGAAGTAGTTCTAACTCACAAGGTCAATTTGTTGGTTCTCTTCTGTGTGGGGCTTAGGTTCACACTTTTCAATGTAATTGAGGGGGAATTGTAAAATCACAGATGCATTGGCCCTGACACATGCTTTTCTGTTTATATTATAGAGAGCTATTTTTGCATGTACACTTGTATCCTTGTGTTTGCTGAACTTTATTTTTTTAAGAAAAGTTAACAAAAAATCAGTGTTCAGGGTGTTCCATACAACAAAGTCATCTACTGCTTCTTTGTATGTGAAGGTCTCAGTTTGTAATTGGAAATGTAATTAATAGAAATGACGCAGCTGATTTGAACTAAGAATTGACCTAGTCCTTCACTCAAAAGCTTATAAGGGAACCAAATGCTTTTTGTTGAGGTTGAGAAAGTTAGGCTGAAACCAGGAAATGCAACAGTTCTTATGAGAGGCAATTTCATAAAATTTCCATATCAAAGAAGTTTGGATAAGCATCCAGACCAAAATTCTAAACGTTTTAGAGCTATTTATCTTTTCATTAATAATTGAACCAGCGTATCTCAGTAGCATTTGCTTTGATGTTAATTTAAATGACACTTGTATAACTTTTTTAAGCGTGGTGCCTCTAATGGAACTACACATACACTTGCTCTGGAGAAGACCCTTTACTCCAACGTATTTCATATTGTGGAAGGCTTTGCATTGGTCATTCTTTGTAGTACGAGGCCTGCAACCAGAAGATTAGCTGTCAGCATTCTTCGAGAAATACGTGCTCTGTTCACACTTTTAGAAATTTCCAAGGTAAGAGCTAAGAGGTGGTCATATATAACTGTTCACTGAAAAGGGTACTTACTTGTGTCCTTTCGTGAAGTTTGAGTTTCTCATGCAACGTTTGTCCTTTTTTAGGGCGATGATGAATTGGCTATAGATGTGATGGACAGACTGAGTTCATCTATTCTTGAAAGTTTCATACATCTCACTGGGGCTGATCAGGTTGTAATATTTCGTTAATATAAATTTATTCTACAAATGTTTGTCCTAATCTTAATTATGTATAGGTTTCTCTAATTTATTATTATTCAGGTTGATGGTCCCTGTGTATATTTCATATATGGGGTGTGCATATGCACCAGGTTCCTGAATCCAGAAGTGTTCGTTGGCAGTGTCTTCTGACCAACACATACTTACGGCATCCCCTTGTGCTCTCAGATGATGGTATAATAAGTAGTGTTGGTTAATGCCTCTCCAATTGGCAGCAGTGACAGCTATCATTGCAGACCTGTGTTACAGACCTCACACTAAAACTACAGTGTGCCACTGACTCTCTTTTCTGGGCATTATGGCTGCCTGCACCTATGTGATGCTGTACACATGGCTCCTCTCTGTCTACAGTCCCAGCACAGGACAAGTCTGTTCTTGTCCCTGCCTGTATGCTCACCTTCATCAGAGCATGCCTGGACACTCTAAGGTTTTCTCCCACAGGCCAGTTTTCTGTCCTCTCATCCCTTATTGCACAGTTACATCGCTGTCCACATATACATATCCACCAGTGTCTTTCTCTCCTTGGCCATGGCAGCCTGCATCCATGTGATTCTATATGCCAACCTGAATGTCTTAGGTCAGTTTCTGGACTGCAGGTGGATCACCTGGCAAGTGAGTCTTCCTTCCACCCTCAGTCCTGGCTTTCCTCACAAAGGAACAAAGCCATGCAAAGTCCTGGCTGGCTTCTTTTTTACACATTCCACTTCCTGCATCAGACTTATCTCAGATACCTCCCTCACTGGGTGACGTGCTCATTTGGAAGATCCATGTAGTTCAGGGCCTTCGGATGACGAGAGAGGCTTATGTGCATATGAACATCTTAGAATTGCAAGCCATCTGCCTTGCATGTCTGGCATTCCTACCTCTCATCAGACTCTGACAGAGTGAACAACTATTCAGTATGATGGCAGTTGTGCATATCAACAAGCAGGGAAGCACCAGGTCTCTTCCATCTGTGCGAAGACCGTTCACCTCTGGAACTGGTGCTGCAGGCATGGAGTCAGCCTTCGTGTTATGAATCTTCAAGGTACCAGCAACTCCCTGGTGGACATATTTAGCAGGTCCTTCTACAACAATCACAATCAAGAGTTCCACTCCCATGCTCCACTTGGTCTTTTACCAGTGAGGTATACTGTTTTGGGACCTCTTCATGACCACCACAAGTCTCCCCTTTTCTGCTGCACAGGAACATTCAGGCCAGGCTCCCAGCTCCCATGGTGACGTACTTGTTCTACCCTGGACCACCAAATTCAGTTAAACTTTTTGCCTGATCTTTAGATTGTGTATAGTTATATAAAGTATTTATGGATTTCCAGTTACCACTGAGGGTTGGCAGTATGTAAATTATTCTGTGGTTGGGAACCCTGTGTACAGAGTTGGAAGGTTCACACTGTAGAAACTCTTGCATAGTTTATTAATAGTTCAGCACGATCATAAACACCCCAACTTCAAAAGATAGGTTGAGAATGTACATCTGTATTTTCATATACCCACATCATTGCTTCTAGAACAACTTGGACGGTTAGCCATCATATTCCTCATCACGGTCGCCTTCCGCTTTGTCACCAGTGGATGTCATACTGGTACCTCCCAAAGACTACATGTTCTCCTATCATCCTGAGGTTATGGTGCCACTTTTATAATATGTTACACAGAATTTATGTTCCTTGCATATTCAGTAGGGGATATTTCCATTACTATTTATTTATATTTCTTCACCTTGCTATTGGTGAAGTGTCCTTTACCTGTAAGTCAGTATATTATTGATCTCAACTTATTATATAAGCCAGTTTGTTACCGTGGTCCTTTCGTGGTTTTGAATCACATTATTTTTGTCTCTACCCAGTTATTCAGGCTGGTCTGAACCGGTTATTTCAGGTTTTTTCATGTAGTGGGATACCTGTTTAGTTTAAGGGTATTCTTGAAAGCTCATATGCCATTGAAGATTGCTTTATCTTCATGAAAGGGTTCAGGCATATGTATGCTAGCTTTGCCTTATCTCAGCATACAGAATGTGGTCTGCAAGTCCCTGGGGTTACAACCAAACTGCCAAACTACTTTAATATAACTCTGCTGTAACCTATTATAATAAACATATGATCAAATCAACAACAAAATTATAAAATATATATGCAAGCAAGCGGGTTAGCCCAATAAGCTGCAACTTTCCCTCCCATCCACCTGCTCTTGTAAGTCCTGTGCAAGGTGCAGCAAGATTGAGCATGGCTCATCCCCCTAGCTCCCTTTTGGTTCCAGCAGTACCATGTCATCCATCTCCTCCATCTGTCCACCTGTTTCCCCTGTGTCTGCTTCCCCAACTTTCTGGATCTCCTCACAAATATGCATGGCTATCTGCAGCACTCTAATCCAAATCCACAACACCTGACAGCTTGGTATTTGGATGGTACTCACGTACAGGCAAGGCATACTATGCACTAGCACATGATGTCCTCATATGCTGTAGGCTGTCTATACAGATTCACTATTGAGCAAAATGACAGTGCTTCACCACTTGGGCACATGACTGTCATTACTCTCTGGACTCCATCTTCATTACTTCTCCATTTCCTCATTTGCCTTCTCCATTTTAGGTGGTCAGGCCTTGCCCACTCCTCTGTCTGGCCTTCCTGTGAGTGTATTCTTTGCCTTCACTAAGCTGCCCACTTCCTCTTTCTTCTGCAGCCTACTAAATGTCTTCTCATCTGTGCAGAAGCCCACCTCCTTTTGGGATCTCCATCTCATCATCTTTGCCCTCACAAGGCAATCCTTCATACTCTCATGACTCACCCACTTCTCTTTAAATTTGATCTTGGTCGTCAACAAGTTGGCAAGGTGTGTTAGTGTGCTTGGCACCCTTTGTCTTCTCCCAGAAAAAGTCTCGCTGCAGCTGCATCCCAAGTTTCTCCCCAAGTGGCCTCTCTGTTTCACCTTAACCAAACTATCCAGCTTCCAATTTTGGTGCCAAACAGCACACTTCTCTGAGGACAAGTACATGGCGTTTTTTGTGATGTCCACTGTGTACTTGCCTTTTATTTCCAACACATCTGCACCTACCCAGCCTTGTTCAGACTTCTTTGCCATTGCTGAGTGCTGTTGGGGTTGAACTCTGTCCTCACAAGTCCTCTCTAAATGAATCTCCAATTGTATTCATGAAAGCTACACCCTCTCTCATGTTCTTCTGCTCCGTGGAGTCAAATGCACTCCATGCTGGTACATGCCACTACACAAACTTTCTTTGATGTCCTTTGCAGGACGTTCATAGGGTAGCCATAGGATCTTCTGGCCACATTTGTAATACTCTTTACTCCGTTGACCCACCAATAGCAGCAGATACAGTAGTTGTCTATGCTGTCCTCCAGACTGTCTTCCTGTGGGTCCTTGTACCATGCACCACAGTGATTACTGCTTGCTATGCACCACATCTGGAATCAATATTGGGGTCATCGCTCAAAGAAGAAAAGGATTTTTACTGTAACTGGAAGTTATTGCAGATGTGGTGATCACTATTTGGATCTGAATACCTTCCCTATGTCCCCTGTGCTATGGGCTCTCTTGCTTGGTGAGAGAGACCTAGAGTGGCTTTGATCTGCAGAGCCTTTTAAAGCGTCAGATACACCATGCAGCCAATTAACAGTGCATGTTCAGATCAACAAACACTACTGCAAACAGTTCCAGTGCTTAGTGCACGTGCATAGGCATGTTTGGAATCCAAATGTGTTTCTCTTTAAACTAAACACTTCTTCTTCCAGTGGTCCCCGTGGGAGCTCCTCAGTAGGTGTCGGGCTCGCCCGGCGCCGCAGATCAGAATTCTTCCAGCAGTTTCCACTGGATCGCGCATGCGGCAATGCGCGCCACTCCCTTGCGCGCCCTCAGTCATGTGCGCGATCCGGTCCCCGCCAGTTCCTTCTCAACCACCAATGGCTGCAGACGGAATCCTCTCCAGCTCTAAAGCCTGAGACAGATAAGATAGTTGTTTTTCCTTGTTAGCTTGTTTTTTCCTATTATTATTAAAAAAAAAAAAAAAAAAAAAAAAAAAAAGCATACAAAATAGTAGAGTTAAGAGGAATGGAGGGAAGAGGAGCGGACAAAGAAGGCTGTTTCAGCCGTCCGCTACCTTGAAGTCCGTGAATGTTATTTTGGGTTGTAGAATGCACTGATTAGCAGCTAAGTACCTGATTAACAGTAAAGACTCACCACGATGGCTTCCTTGGGGTTTAAGAAGTGTGAGTCATGCCGCGAGGCTATGCGGGCCTCTGATGGGCATAGTGAGTGCATTCGTTGCCTGGGGGAGTCCCATGTTACCCAGAAGTGTTTGCACTGCGCTAAGCTTACAGCCAGGGCCAGGAAGGACAGAGAAATGAGGCTCAAAATGATCTTGTTTGATAAGGCCCTCCAGCCTGAGCCACCGGAGAAGCCTCACACAGAAGGGCCCTCTGGGTTACATAAAAGGAAGGCGGCGTCTTTGACCCCCTCTGTGCAAAAGAAGAGGAAACTCTCCCCGGCTCGATCCTTGCCGGCGGTTCCAGCGAGCAGGACGAGCGGAACGCAGAGCCCTCAGCCGCAGGCTGATGAAAGCGGCAGTGCGGTCGCATACGTGGCCGGGGCCGGGCCTCCGACTATGCAGCAGTCGGCATGGAGGGTGCCGCGGGCACCAATGCGGCAAGTGCCGGAATCGGCGGTGCCACTTCATGTGGCACCGGCTATTGTGGCGCCAATGGCGCAGGGGCACCCAGCACGGGGCCCATTGGCGCCGGAGGAAGCTACCCGTGCGGCACAGCTTATGATGGTGCCGAGCGCAGCGCTGACAGTAGGGCCGAGATCCCTGGCACGGGAGGGGGCGGCGCCCACCCTGCAGGGGCGGGGGAAAGCTAGAGCCAAAACCCGGCACCTCAGTCCATCTCCAGACAGGGCTGCGATGCCCTTATCATCCAGCCCCCCGCCCCGAGATACACACGCTGCGTCACCGGGCGGCAACTCCACCAGCCTGTTCCGGACCTCCCTCTCCATTCCCCCAACCACCTTCGCCGTGGCTCAGGCCACCTTCAACCTTTTTGGGCATGGATCCCTGTGAGTACTATCACAAACCAGCTTCACCATTATTAATGTCATCATGGAGATCCCGCTCTCCCAGACATCATGGGTACACTCTCCGATCATGGTCCAGGTCTCCATCACCGGGCCCTTGTCCATGTTGTTATGGCCGTCCTCATCATACTGAACACCGACATTGGAGGTCTAGATCCAGGGGCAGATCCCCTCCCACTCCTCGCCAATACGCCCATGTACACTCTCGCTCTGGGAGAGGAACGTAGCTGTCCCAGGGGAAATTAGGTCCAGAGTCCCGAGACTTTCCTTTACAGCCCACGAGGGAGCGAGCATACCAGCGAACTTGGGAGCCAGAGGACTTGGGGGAGGTTTATCCCAGCGGTTCCGCCTCATCCTCCCCAGATGAGGCAATTGTCCCCGGGGATGTCTCCCCTCCAGATGACCTTAAACAATTCCAAGAGCTGGTCAAAAGAGTAGCATACACGCAGGACATTCCAATAGCAGAGGTACAGGAGAAGCATCATAAACTCCTGAAAAATTTGAGACCCCCAGCTTCATCTAAAATCGCTATTCCAGTGGACGAAGCTATTATGGAGTCAGCCACTAACATATGGCAGACTCCGGCCTCTATTCCACCTACGAACAAAAGGGCAGATAAGAAATACTTCATCCCAGACAAGGGCATGGAATTCCTGTTTAGCCACCCACAACCCAACTCTTTGGTGGTCGAATTGTCCCAGCAGAGGTCGAAGACATCTCAGTATAAATCAGGGGGCTCAGATAAAGATGCTAAGAAATTAGAGCTGTTCGGCAGGAAGGTCTACTCCTCCTCTACCCTATTATTTAGAATGGCAAACTACTTGGCACATTTATCAAACCATAACTTTGACAATTACTCTAGACTCACCTCTCTCATGGATTTCCTTCTGGAGGACAAGAAGCCAGGAGGGCTACGCAGCCTCGCGAACGGGAGTTCAGATTGCCCTGGACGTGGCGGACACAGCGGCACGCTCAACAGCCGCAGCAGTGGTAATGCATAGGGAATCCTGGCTCCAGATGTCTCGTATCCCCAGAGATCTACAGGCGAAGATCGTGGATCTTCCCTTTGACAAGCAAAAGCTGTTTGCAGAATCAACTGACTCGGTCCTCCACTCTAGCAAAGATTCGAGGGCCACACTTAATACCTTGGGTATCTACACTCCTCCATACAAGAAAAAGAAATTCTATCCTCAGCAAAGGCGCTACGCTTACCAACCACAGTGCGCACAATATCAGCGAGGCTATGACCAAGGGCGCCATCAATAGCAGTACAGGGCCCCCAGGCGACGTTCTCAACAAAGTTGTACAACCTCGGGGCAAGCCCAGAGGCAGCAAGTTTGACGGGTATGTCAAGGACTGCACTATCGATACCATCGCTCAATGCCACTCTCACCTCATGTTCCATCATCACCTCAAACCGTTCCATTCCCAATGGCAAAAGTTCACAACAGACAAATGGGTGCTGGAAATTATAGCCACGGGTTACACGATCCCCTTCCAGTCACTACCACCGACGAAACCTCCCACCCGGCCTCCTCTCAGGGACGCTTCTCGCGAGGCGAGGCTGAAGCAGGAGGTAGATCACCTCATGTTCATAGGGGCGGTGGAAAGAGTGCTGGAACAATTCCAAGGGAAAGGTTTTTACTCACGCTACTTCCTAACAGAGAAGAAAACAGGAGGCTGGAGACTGATTTTGGACCTACGGGGCCTCAACCGATACTTGCGCAAGCAGCGCTTCCGGATGATTACAGTTGCCTCCATACTTACGGCACTGGACGATGGAGACTGGTTTGCAGCCCTCCACTTACAAGACACTTACTTTCATATAACAATCCACCTGGCACACAGACGCTTCCTCCGTTTCACGATCGGCGGGGAACATTTCCAATACAGGGTTCTTCCGTTTGGCCTATCCTTGGCACCCAGAGTCTTTACCAAAACCCTGCCAGTGGTATCAGCTTATCTGCACAGGCAGGGCGTGTTTATCTTTCCATATCTGGACGACTGCCTACTGAAGGGGGCCTCAAAGGCAGAGGTCCTACGCATGATACGCGTCACCGCAAACACGTTTACTTCGCTGGGCCTAGTTATCAACCTTGCAAAGTCAAAAACCAAACCCACGCAAGATATAGAGTTCATAGGTGCACTCATAAACTCTATCGCATCAAGAGTATACCTGCCCGACGCCCGCTTCCGCACCATCAAATCCTTGGTGCAAGTCATGATGTACAGCCCCGTGGTGCCGGTCCTAACGTGCCTGCAACTGTTGGGGCACATGGCAGCCGCCACGTTTGTGGTACAGAATGCCAGGTTACACATGCAAAGCCTGCAGCATTGGCTGGTGAGTGTTTACAAACCGGCATCCCATACCGTCCAGGGTAGTATCGCCCACGACGGAGGTACGGAAGTTGTTAGCGTGGTGGGCAGATCCCAAGAACCTGCTAGTGGGAGTGCTCTTCCACCAACCACAAATTTCCATTTTTCTTACAACCGACGCCTCCCACATAGGATGGGGAGCGCACATTGGCAGCAAGGTGACGCAAGGGCTGTGGTCCCCCGCGGAACAGACTCTGCACATAAATATACTGGAGCTCCGAGCAGTGTTCAATGCATGCAGACGTTTTCAGAAATACCTGCACGGCAAAGTAGTCGGGATCAATACCTCCACCATGTTCTACATCAATCGACAAGGAGGGCCACAGTCCCGTGCGCTATGCGCAGAAGCAGTCCGATTGTGGAATTGGTGCATTGCCAACAACATAACGTTGAAAGCCTCGTATTTACCGGGCGCCCACAACGTGGAGGCAGATGAACTGAGCAGACGCTTGCACTCACGCATGAATGGCAGATCCGCTCTGACCTGCTAGGACGCATATTTCGTACATGGGGGTTTTCCCAGGTCGATTTGTTTGCCACCCGGCGCAACAAGAACTGCCCTCAGTACTGCTCCAGAGCAGGAATAGGGCGGGGGTCCCTGGGGGACACCTTCATGATCTCATGGAAGGGCCCTCTACTCTACGCGTTTTCCCCCCATAACACTTATCCACAAGGTTCTGCAGAAAGCCAGAAGGGAGAGAGCTCGCATGATACTCATAGTTCCAACTTGGGACCGACAACAATGGTTTCCCTTGCTTCTGCGCATGTCGGATCGTCCACTGCTCCCCCTACCGGTAGCGCCGGACTTACTCACGCAGGCTCAGGGGTCCATAGTGCGCCCGTACCCTCAGGGACTACACCTACAAGCATGGTTAATCCATGGCTCAGCGCCTTAGAGAGCACGTGTACGGAGGGAGTAAGACAAGTCTTAGAGTGTAGCCAAAGGACCTCCACCAGGAGGACTTACGAGCAGAAATGGGCACGTTTTGCCACCTGGTGCTTTGCCAAACAGTTAGCTCCTCTTGACGTTCCTCTAACTGTAATTCTAGAATACCTGCTGGACCTCAAACGAGATGGGATCTCTCTATCCTCGCTAAAGGTCCACCTTGCAGTTATATCAGCTTTACGGCACAAAGAGGAAGGGCCCACCGTATTCGCCCATCCTATCGTCACAAGGTTCTGAAGGGGCTGGTAAACCTGTACCCTCCTCGAAAACCGCTACCACCGTCTTGGAGTTTGGACTTGGTACTCCACACGCTATCGGGACCACCCTTCGAACCATTAGCCACGGTACTCCTCCGACTACTTACCATGAAAATGATCTTCCTTCATGTGATTACATCAGCCCTCAGGGTGAGCAAGCTCGCAGCAGTGATGGCAACACCACCCTGCACAGTATTCTGAAAGGAGGCAGTGATCTGATGGTTACACCCAGCCTTTGTTCCGAAAGTTTCCTCGGAGTTCCACATTCACGAACCAATAGTATTACCCTCGTTTTACCGAAGCCTCACAGCTCCAGCAAGGAGGCGCTCCTGCATCTTCTAGATGTGAGGAGGGTGTTGGCCTTTTACATAGACAGAACTAAGTCCTTCCAGAAGACGGACAGGCTTCTGGTGTCTCTCGCTCCCAGGTTGAAAAGGGAAGGCCTCTCTTCCCAGTGAATTTCAAAGCACATTGCGTCCTGTATAAAACTGTGCTACGAGCTTCGAAAGACCCCTTTGCTAGCCCTGCCTAGGGCTCACTCCACCAGAGCGGTGGCGGCATCAACGGCCTTCTTCAAGGAAATCGGTTGAAAGACATTTGCAGAGCGGCGACTTGGTCATCCTACGACACCTTCGCCAAGCATTACACCCTGCATTGGGTGTTCGATGAAGATACCCATCTGTCAACAGCAGTCGTCTCGGGGGCAAGCTGCACATGAATCGAGTACCCACCTCCTTACTTGGGGTTACTGCTGGGTAGTCACCTACTGTGGAGCACCCATGGGGACCACTCGAAGAAGAAAGAGAAGTTACTCGCTTGTAGTAATGATGGTTCTTCAAGATGTGTCCCCGTGGGTGCTCCACTACCCACCCATCCTCCCCGCTTCGGATATCTGTCCGGTGTTTTTCAGGAGCATCCGAGGCGGGTGGTCAAGGAACTGGCGGGGAACGGGTCGCGCACATGACCAAGGGCGCGCAAGGGAGTGGCGCGCATCGGTGCATGTGCGATCCAGTGGAAACTACTAGAAGAATTCCGATTTGCGGCCCCGGGTGAGCCCGACACCTACTGTGGAGCACCCACGGGGACACATCTCGAAGAACCATCATTACTACAACTGAGTAACTTCTCTTTTCTTTCTGTTCAAGATGTGCCAAACAAACGTTACAATTTAGGTAGGTGTCTGAAAGAATAAAAATGTCCCAGATTAGTTCCCTTTTCTTTGCTAGATGTTCCTCCACCTTGTCTATTCTTATTGCACTATTGAAGAATTCTCTTAAGGGAATATAATTGATTTTTGTTTCTTTTAAAATGATCTGTAAAAGATAGATATGTCTGCTCTTCAGTTTGGAAGTTTCTGATGTTCCACTTGGAGAGATCATTACAAAAGATTTGAGAGTTCAGTGTCTTCAAAAAAAAAAAAAAAAAAAAAAAAAAAGTAGGTCGTTATAAAACTGGATTGTTTCCTTTTTGTCTGTGAGAGTGAAAGCAGCCTAGCTATGTAGTGGTGCCTTGTAGCAGTTTTTTGGTCAGGCAAAGTTAATAACTATCTGTCCGTATACTCACGGGGTGCACTCACTTTATGATTCAGAGATGCAAATAAAAGTGTGTTTCTATTAAGTGTTTGTTTATTCTGTTTATGTACACAGACTACTTTACTATATTGCCGCAGTTCGATAGATTTACAAATATTAGCTGACTGGAGCTCCTCTCCTATTAGTCACCAGTTTGATGTAGTGAGTCCATCACATATATGGATATTTGCACACGTGACCCAGGGCCAAGATCCATGGATTATAAGCCTCTCCAGTTTTATGAAACAGGAAAATCTTCCAAAACACTGCCCAACAGCTGTAAGCTATGCTTGGATGTTCGCTTACACAAGACTCCAAATGTTGTCTCCACAGGTAGACATTAAGTAAGTTCTCTTCTCAAGTTAAGTGAATATACCACAGAACATTAAACTTTTTTTTAACATTTATTTTAATTACAATACAGGCTGATCCTCTCTAGTTCAGCACTCTTGAGGTCTGACTGATGTTGAACAAGAGAATTTGCTGAACTATAGGAGGTCAATATTATCCAGCAGCATTGCCAACACTTCCACTGCTTACTGGGCTCTTAGAAGACATTTGGGATAAATTACAGCTCTCAACACTGAGGCCAGGCTCATGGCTGTAAACTAACTCTACGGGCCATGGAAAACTTGGCCATACGCGTGATAAGTGGTTGTCCAGCTAACTAAAATCATACTGGATTATGGATATTGCTGGATGAGAGTGAGTCGAATTAGAGAGGTTCAGTCTGTTTCTATTAAATTTCAATACTATTTAAACATATAACACTATTATTTTCTATGCCTTAATTCTGCTTCAGTGTTATTAACTGGTTAATAACAGAAAATTAACTCAAGTTATTTGTTTTAGAAGAGAAATAGGATGCTGTAAAGACTAGTTTATGCCTTTTGACTATATTGTTCTTTAGCAGTGATGTATATTACCAACAATGCATATTTTTAGAGTTGAATTTGTTGTATAGTACTAGCCTTCAATAATTAAATTGAAGTAGAGAATGTAATGTTAAGAATCATACAAAAAGATGCATACAAAATTCAATGGTGAATAAAATTCATGTTATTTTTCTACCTATTTTTGTAGCAGCCCTGTCAATGCCAAGAAAGTAAATACTACAACAAGTAGTGATTCGTATATTGGGCTTTGGAGAAACTACCTGATTCTTTGTTGCAGTGCGGCAACTTCCACCTCCTCTACCACATCTGCAGGTTCTGTAAAATGTTCCCCTCCTGAGACGCTGGCGTCTACTCCTGACAGTGGTTATAGCATTGATTCAAAAGTAGGTTCTTTTGACATTTTTCTTAGTAACTCTGAATATTTCAGTAATATAGAAAGGCTTGAGACTTACAGCCCATCCCCGTTTCTAAGATACTTTTGTGATTTGTGTGAAAAAAATATTGTGAGGTTGTCTTTATGGAACAAAAAATGATGAATTAGGATATATCAGCAAATCATATCTGTGTTTTTTCTGCTTAGCCTCCATTAATCTGAAGCTAAATCTTGCCAAAACTGTCAGGAAAACTAATCTTCCCAGGCATGAAATCTGCTCTGGTGATGATTTTAAAAGTTGCCATTTTATTTAGTATTAAAAAGTTTACATATTAAAGCAAATGGGCAGATAGAAGTCTGCAGTTCTAAGCCCACACACTAATCTCATTCCAGTGACTGATTCAATGCACTTTTCAGGTTTTTGACACTTTTCAGTGTTTTTCCCCCATCAGAAATGCCCATCTGTGTTTTGTTTTGCCTCAGATATTAATCTGTCTGTCCTTAGAAGTTTTTCAGCATGGTGACTTCTCCTAAAGAAAAGAGGTGCTGCTCCCTGGAAGTGGGAGCCTGTCCCTCCCTCAATTCCTAGCTGTGGCCAGGCAGCTCTGCATGCTGCCTTTGCCCAGAGCACTGGCTGCACGGCTCCCTCTGGTCAGAATCCATGGCCAGCGGGAGCTGCAAGGGTGGCACCTGCAGGTCAGTGTACTGTGCAAAGTTAAATTGCTGCACATCTGCCTAGGAACTAAGAGAGAGACGTGTTTCAGCTTCTGGGGAGACCCCAGAAGTAAGCACTGATCAGACTTCAAAGTCTCACCTCCTTCTCCTGCCCCCACCTGCAGCCCTTACCTCCTTCCCACACCCGAACTCTTGGTGTTCCTGGGAAAAGAGGAGCTGTAGTGGCCTACAGCTAGTACAGCACTGGATGTAATGGCTAGTGCAAGGTCTCTTCAAGCTGCTCAGGCAGCTCACTGTCTGTGACCTTAATGACAAACTTGCAGTCTTTAATAATGATAGCCAGTGTAACACAGGCTTTCATTAGGGAGCTAGCATGACATACTGAAATAGTACGTAGATATGAAACACAGGGGACACCGGTAATCTCTTTCTACTATCTGTTCTTTACCAGATGGCACCAAGAGATCCCTCTGTCAAAGTGAGTTTTTACAAGTCATTTGAGTGATGGAGAAGGGTATCAGCTTGATAAGTTCTTGAGGTGTTCTCCAGGTGAAAGGTACAGCCTAGAAGAAGATAATGTCAGAATTAGGGAAACCACTGCAAACCTATGTACTTAGTCTGGAGTCTTGTACAATGAGAAACAACTTGAAGTCCAAAGACGTGGAGGTGAAGTTTGTTTCCACGCTAATCCCCCCAAGAAAGAAGCCATGATATAAATCAGAAATATCAATCTGCTGATGGGAATGAAATTTGTTCAAGGGAGGGAGGACAAAAGATCCTAATAAAGATATTAAAAATATGATGCAAAAAGACTGTTACTGGCTTAAAGAAAAAATTTTCCTTTTATTCTGACTTTTTCAAGCAACTTTGCAGTTTGGAAATAATTTAAATAACACTAATTTTTCTAATGCTGTCAGCTGGATATCAGCTGTATAACTACTTGCTAGAAAAAATATTCTGTTCTTTCCTTCCAGATTATTGGCAGTCCATCCCCTTCATCATTGTTTAAGCACATAGTTCCAATGATGCGCTCTGAGAGCATGGAAATTACAGAATCCCTTGTGCTGGGACTTGGCCGGACCAACCCAGGAGCTTTTAGGTAATTTTTGTGCTCTAGCCATTTATTAATAATTGATCATTGGTATTCTGAACTGACTTTGGTTTAACTTTTAAAAACCACACACAAAATAATTAGTTTCAGAGGGGTAGCCGTGTTAGTCTGTATCTGCGAAAATGGGAAGTCCTGTGGCACCTTATAGACTAACAGATATAGCATAAGCTTTTGTGGTCAAAGATGCACTGTGTCAGATGCATTGGAGTGTATCTGATGAAGTGTGTCTTTGCCCACGAAAGCTTATGCTCCAGATAATGTAATATCTAAAAGGCATGAATAGATTCTCTTTCTTAACATTTACCAGTGTGACAAAAGTTACAAGATACAGAAATAGCGAATAAACAGACAGCATGTGAAACTCAAACTGCACTTGCTGTCAAGATCAGTTTTCGGTCATTGATGGTGTTTTGGGTTAGAACAGTACTTTATTTCTTTATCTCAGTTACATGGACACCTTGCTCCCTGTGATATTTGTTTTTATTTTTATATTTTAATAATAGTAAAACCACCAAGAGATAAAGCTCTCTGCAGCCTAACAGTTAAATTTACTTTCACTAATGATGTACATCCAACAAAAAAATACTCAGAATAAATTAACTAAGCTAATAAAGTAGCAAAACAGGTCCCTCTTCTTTGAGTGATGCTCCCTATGCATAATTTCTCTCAATGTATGCATGTGCTCCATGCACCTGAGGCTGGAAGATTTTTACTAGCAGTGTCCATTTGTCAGCACCTGCACCTTGTGCTTCAAACCGAAGGCGTAACAAGTGGTGTGGACTGACCATCTCTTCAGTTCTCTTCTGCTCATGCTCTGAGACAACCTTTCCAGTGTCTGCAACTTTGCTTGCATTTCTGTTTCCTCTCCAGGTTTGCTGTAAATAGTTCTCTTTTGTCTTACAGTTCTTTTAGTTTTAGTCTTAGATTTAGCAGAGGTCTGGAGGCTGTTAGTGTATGTAGCATGAGTAAGAACCTTGATGTTAAGTCCTGCATGGCCTGTCCATAGTCTTACTGGTTATTAAGTTACACAGTACTCATTTATGTTGCATTGGGAGGGCTTTCATTCCCTCCTAGTGCTATATTTGTTTTCCTTTTCCCCTCACACTTGACATATGAGGGTTCTTGCTTCACATATTCTCTTTGAGACTCCAGTCCAACAACCCTGAACTATGAGACTTACCTGTCCATTGGCTGGAGGCATTGAAGTATGCCCTTCCCAGCACAGTGCTCCCTGGCTGTGGATAGTTGGAAGTCACAACTAAAAACACCACAGACAGTGTAGATGGAAGGAGAGTATGAGTAAACACTTGCACAGAGGACTTAATTCCCTGCATCCATTTTTTGAGATTCCCATGCCCACATTACAGATGTGTCAGGAACAGAGAGGAAGCATGAATATGCACTGTTAGTACTGAAGTCCAAGAATGCTCTGAAATGAGAGGCCTCAGCAAGATAAGGAAGGGTGTGACTGTTGACTATGCAAGGTGTAATGGTAAAAGGAGGATTCTACAGTATCAGCTCCTCCCAGTTAACCCACATAGATGCCATAGGATCCATCAAGAAGCAGAAGCCTCTGAAGCTGGATACTCTATCCTAGATTGCTTGGACACCATTGGTATTATGAGAACCAGTAGTAATTCAAGTCGTACCCAGTCCTTTGGGGCATCATTACCAATACCATCAACCAGCTGAGGTCCTACCAGGCATCTGCTACCATTACCTCTAATTATGACATATGAAATACATATTCCTTTAATGAACTTGAGGTGAAGACTCTGGGCCCCCCCATCTGCACCAGGTCGCAAGAGTAACCCATATAGGGGTTCCAGATTCTGCAAGACTCTCTTCCTTACTCCCATGGCATATCTATTATAGGGCTCTTGGTATTTTCTCCATGGGACTACCTCCTTTTTTCATACGTCCTCGTCTCCTGATGAGACCTTTACATAAGCCTCATTAACACTACAATGACTAGGACCTTCTGAAGAGGATTGTGGATTACTTCTAGAGAAATCCAGCACACTACTCACAAATGCTAGATGTCTTTCAGACTGGCAGCACTAGCAAAAGTAGCATTTCCTATCAGTGAGACTATATTTAGAGCCAGCTAAGATGGCCTTTTATACCCAAGCCACTTGCACCTTGTATTCTGCAGAATATGGAAAAGAAATATTTTGTACCATCTTAAGTGCTGAGCCGAAAGCATCTAACCTAACAGAACCATTAGGAAAGGGATAGAGATAATAAGAGAACTTTCCGTATGAAGAGTGATTAAAAACACTAGGAATGTTTAGGTTACAAAAGAGATAACAGAGGGAGGTCTATAAAATCATGAATTGCCTGGAGAAGTGAATTAAGGAAGTGTTATTTGAGCCTTTACATAATACAAGAACTAGGGGTCACTCAATGAAGGTAATAGACAGCAGGTTAAAAAAAAAAATATATATATATATAAGGAAGTATTTCTTCATACAACAACCAGTCAAATTGTGGAATCTACTATCATAGGATGTTTTGAAGGTCAAAAGTATAATTGAATTCAAAAATAATTAAATTCATGGAGGATAGACATGCCAGTGGCTCTCAGTGAAGATGATGATGGATGCCACCCCATACTCTGTGTCCTTAACCCCTAACTGTGTGAAACTGGAACTGCATTACAGGGACTGGGTCACTCAATAATTGCTGTTTGTTTCCTTTGAAGTGTCTGTTGTGGGCCATGGTCAGAAACAGTATACTGGGCTGGATGGACTATTATTCTGATCCAGTGTGACTGTTCTTAGGGAATTAGGATGTATCTAGCTGTAGTTCAAGAAATTACTTCCTTAACTGAAAGTCACCTCTCTTCAGGTGTTAACAGACTGTATTATATCCATTTGCAGTGGAAAGTGGGGTCACTTCTAGATCAGAAAGCCATGACGCTTTTAAACTCATGCCAACCACTATCTCACTCTTGAAATTCTCAGTCTTCCAGTCTTCTGATTAGAAGAGCCACCACAGAACATTCCGCATCCTGAAGGAGAGGCTCCTCAAACCAAGGACACCTTGCTTTGCTTGCACAATAGGGAGATTGTGGAATGGACTTGTTTGCCACAAAACTCAGTTATAAGTAAAAACATTCTTTCCTCTAGGACAGAGAAGACTGAATACTTTAGTAGATGCTTTGCATTTGCTAGATGTTTCTTAGGCGTTCCCTCCAATATTTCTAATTCCAAGTTGCTGCAGAAAACCTGATGAGAAAGAGATGTGGTGCTGCTTATAGCCTGAGCATGGCCCCTTCAGTTATGGTACTCAGATTTGCTTTGCTTTGTTGTTGAGCCTTTAGTTCTTAGTTCCACATTGCCCAGTGGATCTCCTGCACTCAGAGTAGAGCTAGACTAGGTGTGCTGATTGTTGACTTGAGAGCTTGGATACTGGCTGTTGAGCAACTTGAACCATGATGCATTGGGTAAGGCCAAAATGCAACAGGAAAACAGGAAATCTTCCAGAAATTCTTGCTCTTTAATGGAAGTGATCCTTCATCTGGGCAAGACAGTAAATATCTTACTCTTCCCAGTCTTCCATTCCCTTTGTTCTGAACTACCAGTTTCACTTTGGATGAGCTCATCTCTCTTTCAACTCAGTGATTTTGGCCTTTCCTTCTTTCCTCTTGTAGAGACAATTTTTTTTAAAGACACTGTTATCTATTTATTCCTCTGTGGGAGCCTGGAGACTTTGAAAGATCCAGGGGCATCTGGAAAAATCAGGGGCATGGCTTGGGGTATTTTTTACTATATTCCATGAAAATAAGACCATAGTTTCTCATGTCTCCCCAAATTCTTATCTAAGTTGGTCCCTGATTTCTTCCGGAGTCAGTCAGCTTACCTGAACTCCTTTTTACTATCAGGATATGATTAGTCTACAGTCTAGATGTAAGAAAGCTCTGTGCTACTCTTTGATCAGGATTAAGCCATTCTTCAAGATATCTTCTTATATTGTAGTAGAATACAAGTCAATCATTTTCCATTCAAGAACTCTCCAAGGGTATTCAGACTGTTCATATTCTCAGCAGTATGAACCAGTAGGGATTCCATTAACAGTAACTATTGGGCCATTTAATACCATACCTAAAGTCTGAGGACTGCTTGTTACACTGTCGCAGATACTGGTGTTATAGTAGACTCTACATTCCTTGTCAGTTATAACTACTTTCAGAGGTCAGATTGATGTTCTGTCTTGAATATTAGGATAGTTAGTGTGCTGTCTTTTAAATATTGTTTTGTTTCAAAAAGACACTCAGTGAAACCAAAACTTGGATATGTATTCATTTTAATGTAAGTATTACAACATTCATTTTTGTAAGACATCTTGCATCTTCACTACTAATTCAGTGATTTGCTTTATCATTTTTAACCAGGGAGCTAATCGAAGAATTACATCCTATAATTAAAGAAGCACTTGAAAGAAGGCCAGAGGTAATAAGGATATTTTTGCTTGGGATAGCTGTATTTCCAAAAACATAGTAGAGAAATATTAGTATCTGTTCTTCACTGGCTATAGCTAAATACTGTAATGTAGGTTAAATAAATAACTAAAATTGTCAATCGTTTTTATTTCTTTCATAACAACTTGCACATCTGTTTAAAATAAACAGAGAGGTAGTCATGTTAATCTGTATTCCATCAAAACAAAAAGCAGTCATGTAGCACTTTAAAGACTAACAAAATAATTTATTAAGTGATAAGCTTTTGTGAGACAGACCCACTTCAGAGTAAGCTCATCACCTAATAAATTATTCTAACTAATTCTAATCATTATTAGTCTTTATTAGTCAGGTTTCTGGGGGTACCACATAAGAGATTTTACTGTAATAGCCAATAGTTTAAAATATTTTCCACCTTAATTTCCTGGTATTCTGACCAAATTCATTCTGTGTGTTTCTGCTCACAGTGCTTTGTTAGTGACATTCTGTCAATCAGAGAGGCTCTGAGTTACATTATATATAGGACTGAGAAAAATGTGTTTTCTCTAACTCGGAAAGTTTTTTGGAGAAAACATTGACTTGTCTGACCCCTTCCAGTCCTGTGAACAAGGCCTCTTTGATGGGTAACATATCGCCAGTATACATGGTACCTACTGAAGAGCAGAACCAAACGAGAGGTGTTAACCTACATTGAGCCTGGATGTCAGTATATTCAAAGGAAAACAAAAAGATGACATAAGGCAATGCATTATTTGTGTTATGGTATCATATAAAGTCCTTAATAAGGATCAAGGACCCAGTATGATAGGTGCTATACAGGCACAGAGTAAAAAAACAATTGATAGGTACCTTAGATCAGTTTTTTCATCATTTCACTGAATTTTATATTGTAAGCACAGCTAATAGGAACATCAATATGAATTTCAATCTTGTCACACATCTGTGTGCCATGATGCATTCTTTGAGTATGAAGTGTAAAGTTAAAATATACTATTGCAGAAGATCATGTCAAATTTAATTTCAGATAACTTTATTCATGTGTTGATATTCATGTATAACTCAGTAGTTTAAGTTTGATTAGCAAACCTTACTGTATTTAAAATTAAAAGTTACTGTTTGGCTCAAATGGGTAGCCAAAGTGGGTAATTGTTTTGATTCTTTTCTTTACAATGTGTTTTGTGTATAAGAAGCAGAATTAAATACAGCTGCCCCTTGAAGAGGTTACAATCTGAGACCCAAATTCTGCCATTGCTACTCAGGCTGTGTTTTCACATTGGTGTAGATGGGACTTCTGGCAGAGTATGGTACTTCTCGTGAATAGTGGAGGCAGAACCTGGTTTCTAAAAAGTTATTAGCTTTGTTGACGTATGCCGCAAATAGTTCCATTGGTTGTGGTTGATGGTGAATCTGACTCTAAACAAACTATTTTAGTTAAAGTTTTCCCCATCCTTCTTGTTCTAGCCCAGTCCCTGCTCAGTTAAATCCGGTAGAAATTGTGATATTCAAAAATCAGACCAAAACTCTCCAATTCTTATTCTTTTTGTATTTTTGGCCTTTGCTGTGATGATTTATCATTTTATTATTACAAAAACCCATATGTGAGTCGCTCTCTCCTAATAGTCTGAATAGTGGAGCAATAATATTCTATTTTATCCAGTTGAAATTAAAAAAAAAAAAAAAGTGTTCTTCATGGAAATTTGACAGGTTACACAAGGTGGTACAAAGACTGAGTGTGTGACAGACTGAGGGATGTGTGTGTCGGGGGGGGGGTGGCTGCTGGAGAAACCTAACAAACTGCACATCTATAGGTAGTCCGTGTCCGACAATGACATCTTGAGCTTGCACAGGCTTATCGGTTGTGGACTCATATGTGGCTGAGGAGTCCAAGCTTTGAACAGCATGGGTGTTCACAATGGGGGCAAGGGAATTGTCCTGGCTCCATTTTTGTGTGGCTGCTGCTGTTGCTTTCTTCCTCTCACAAGCATGAATGAGGCGTACACGTCACTGCTTTTCAAAGTTGTCATATGCGTGTTGTACGAGAGCACGCTATCCTGTTCTGTCTTTTGCATGCTGCTCTAGCTGATCTGGTTTTAAACCAAGCATGAGCAATGCTGGCCTTCATGCAGTCTTTGTCTCTTGCAAGGCTACCTTGATTCCTTTTGCCCTGGGAGAGTTCACCGTAGAGGAGTTGCTTAGGGATTCTTGACTCCTCCATTTGTATGATGTGCCCTGTCCAGTGAAGCTGGGCTTTCAGAACCATAGCTTCGATGCTCGTGGTTCCTGCTTTGTCCAGGACTTGCAGGTTCGTAACTCTGTCCTGCCACTGAATGTACAGTAGTGACCTCAGGCTGCGTGTGTGGAAGCGCTCCAGCAGTTTTATGTTTTCTGTACAAGGTCCAGGTTTCACAGCCATACAGGAGACTGGTCAGGACTACAGCCTTGTACACTTTCAGTTTAGTGGACTGTCGGATATTGTGCTGATTCAACACTTGCGCGCTCAGACGTCCTACTGCCCAGCTGGCCTGGCAGATTCTGGCATCGATTTCTTTGTCAAGGGAGCCATCGTTGGCTATCACACTGCCAAGGTACTTGAACTCCTCTACTGTTTTTAACTCTGTTCCTTTAATAAAGATTGAAGCGGGGAGAACAGCAGATCCTGGAGCAGGTTGAAACAGTACCTTGGTCTTTCCTAGGCTGATGGTCAACCTAAAGAGGCGAGTGGCATCAGCAAACTTGTTGACGATGAGCTGGAGATCAGATTCCTTGTGTGCCATAAGTGCACAGTCATCAGCAAAAAGGGCTTCAAGTATGAGCCTCTCAGGAATCTTGGTTTTAGCATTCAGATGATGAAGGTCGAAATGTGACCCCCAAGTCTGTATTTTATGTAGACTCCATGGCCCAGGTCCCTAACTGCGTGGCTGAGGACATACGTGAAAAAGAGGTTGAATAACGCTGGGGCCAGCATGCACCTTTGCTTCACACCGTGGGATATCTCAAATGGATCCAAGGACTCACCATTTGAAAGAACAAAGCCAGTCATGTCATTGTGGAACAGGCATATGAGGTTAACGAATCTTCTCGGGCAGCCAAGTTTTGACAGGATAATCCACAGGGCTTCTCTGTTGATGGTGTCAGATGCCTTGGTCAGGTCTACAAACACTGCATATGGATCCAAGTTCTGCTCTATGAACTTTTCCTGGACCTGACGAACAGCAAAGATCATGTCAATGGTGCTGCGACCTGGGTGAAAACCACATTGTGTTTCTGCTAGGTTCTCCTCTGAGATGCTGGTGATCAGACTGTTGAGGATGACTCGAGCCAAGATCTTCCCAGCAGTGCAGAGGAGGGAGATGCCCCAGTAATTTCCACAGTCAGCTTTGTTGCCCTTGTTCTTGAAGAGCGAGATGATTGTGGCATCCTTAAAGTCTTTGGGCATGTCGTCTTCTTCCCAGATGCTGATCAAGATGTTGTGAAAGGCTTCAAGTGACACTGGTCCTGCTGCTTTGAAAATTCCAGCAGGGATACTCTCCATCCCAGGGGCTTTGCCAGAGCTGGTCTGGCTGATTTGCCTTTTTGACCTCATCCATTGTAGGGGGCAGGTCAAGACTGTCTGTTGTGGCTTTCTTAGGGATCTGGTCTAGGGCCACAAGGTTGAGAATGGAGGGTCTGTTGAGAAGGTTGCTGAAGTGCTCTGTCCACCTATTGTTGATGCTGTTGTTCTCCCTCAGAAGGGTCATGCCATCTGCAGACAGGAGAGGTGTAGTACTTGGCTTTGAAGGTCCATATATAATTTTGATAGCACTAAAGAACATCTTGGAGTTCTTCGTGTCAGCATAGTATTGGACTTCATCAGCTTTACTCTCCCACTACTCATCATGCATTTTGCGAAGTGCCGTTTGTGCCTTGTTCTGAAGGCGTTTGAAATTATCATGTTTGGAGATTGAGGACTGATTGTTTTGCCATAACAGAAATGCCTTCTGTTTTTCCTCTAAGATCTTCATGATGGCCTCGTCATTTTCATCAACCCAGTTTTGGTGAACTCTCTCTTTCAGTCCTAGTGTTGACTTGGCTGACTCTGTCACCATGGTTTTGAACTGGACCCACTTTTGTGTTGGGTCTCCAGTCAGAAGTCCATGGGACGTCAGCACTTCATCAAGGCAGGCTGCAAATTTCTCATAATGACCAGTATGTTGCAGGTTCCCAGTGTTGAAGGGGGTCTGACAACCTTGAGCTTCTTGCGGTGCAGTTGTGTGATGTGCAGCATAAGGACTGATCTGATGAGTCTATGATCAGTCCAGGACTCAGGTCCCCGCACGGCCCTGGTGATCTTAACATCTCGAATGTCCCGCCTGCAACTGATGACATAGTCAATCAGGTGCCACTGTTTTGGTCTCGGGTGTATCCATGTGGTCTTGTATTTATCGGCTTGCCAGAAGAGTGTGTTGGTAATCGTCAGGTTGTTTTCTGCACACAAGCTCAGCAGAAGGCGGCCACTGGCATTCATGTTACCAACACCATGATGCCCCAGCACCCATTTCCAGGTCCTACAGTCCTTGCTGACCCTGGCATTGAAGTCACCCAACAGGAGAACCTTTTTCACTAGGAGGAATTGCTTTCACAAGATGGTCAGAGTCCTCATAGAAACTTTCTTTTGCTTCATCGCTGCTAGTCAGTGTGGGGGCGTAAGCACAGATGAGTGTAATGTGGCAAGAGGTGTGGAGGGGGAAGTGGAGCTTGATCAGACGCTCACTGATGCAAATTGGTAGGTCAGGAAGCTGGTGCAGAAGTGATGTCTTGATGGCAAGTCCCACTCCATGGATTCTGTCTTCATTTTCGGGCCTACCTCTCCAGAAGGTGTAACCTCTTTTTGATTCACAGATGGATCCTTCCTCTGCCAGTCTGGTCTCGCTCAGGACGGCTATGTCAATGTTATAACGTGCCGGATCTCTTGCTATGAGGGCCGTTCTTCTCTCAGGCCTCATAGCATTCTCCCTGTCCAAGAGGGAGAATGCTATGAGGTCACAGACTGCACGCTGTCTCTTTAAAGGAACAGTCATCTTAGTCACCATTCATATCTCAGACTGGAGCAGCTGTCCTGTGTGTCACTTTCTGCACCTCCTACTTTGCAGAGATGGGGTATAAGAGCAGGGGGACACCCTGATATCAACAATTGCCTCCTGTTGTCTTCCCACAGCCCAACACGCGCACACTCTGCAGCTGGGCTGCAGGATAGAGCAAGGTGGGGGGAGGGGTTGCTGAACACATTCTGCTGGCTGTCAGTATTTGTGCTCTGCTAGTCAGCTGGGTGGGCTAGATATACATATTCGCTGGGCCATATCTGGACCATGGGCTGTATTTTGCCTACTCTAGTCTCGTTCATTGAAATTATTCATTACATCTGTTAACTGTTTAAACAACAACAACAAAAAATGTGACTCACTAATGAAAATGGTAGTGGAGCCAACACAAGTACAGTTATGACCAGGGTTCTCTGTAAGCTGTGTGCTTGTGCAACCCCTCAGGAGAAACTGAAATGCTGCCCAGCTGATTAGAAGAGTGCTCCTGGCACATTCGCACATGCCCATGTCTATATAAAATATTTATTTCACACATGATGGAAAAAGTCCACACATGGACAGAAGAGATTAGAGGGAACATTAGTCATGACTGTGTTTCAGTGCCCCTGTAGTCCAAACTAATATTTATTCAACTACTTCATGTAATTTTGTATTTTTCCATTGAACAGAATATGAAACGACGCAGGCGTCGAGATATTTTACGAGTACAACTAGTACGAATATTTGAACTGCTGGCAGATGCTGGTGTTATTAGTCACAGGTAGGTGTAGAGTGATGAGTAGGCATTATTTATTTCCTCAATAAACTTCTGAATTAAGAGTGGGTAGTTTATATAGATGTCTGTTTCATATTATTGTACAACAATCACTGAAAAATTAATGTAAAGCAGCATAATACATAATTATCATAAGGGATTATTCGTCATTAGTCTTGATTAGAATTTCAGTGCCAATGATATTTAATTATTATAACAGAATAATAGAATAATCAATATTTTGACTTGTTTCCATGTTTTCTTTATTGACAAAAAAAGAAACAAGCAAAAATCTGCAAAGATTTTATAAATATTAATTTTAAAAACATAATAGATATATTGATAAGTATCTATAGACTTAGATCTGTTATGTTTCTGGCCATTCTTTTTTGACATGCCATGGAACATATCACATTTTTAATTATATGTGTGAGTATGTGACAGACGTATGTGTTTTCATGTGTGTTCTTTGTCTAGGACCTTGTCAACCGCAAATCAGTTAGGTTTGAGCTGCTTTTGCAGTTAGATCTCAAGCTGGAGACAGCTAGTCTAATTGGCCTCTTCCAGCAGTAGCATGCTGATGACATACAGTGGGTCCTGTGAAAAGAAGTGACTGTGATCTGTTAATATTTAACATCTTCCCCCCAAGATATTTAAAATATGATATTGGAGGTAATCCATCCTGGATGTAAGGTGTTACTTTTACAGAAGTTCTTTATAACTCAAGCATGATTTTGGTAATAGTCTCTTGTAAATTATCAGTATTGAGTTAAAAAAGTGAAAGGCCGAAGAGCATCTCCCAGTGTCATTGTGTAACTTCATACCAAATAGTATGACGTTTTGATTCTTAGGGTTAAAGGAGGAAAATATCAAATAAAATATTATGTAAAATGAAGGACACTTGAATTTCCATCCTGCAAAGAAATCTGTAATACCATATTCTCTTAGGATCCCTACTAATGCTAATCATATGGGCTACGTCTATGCTGCAGCAATCTGTCAACAAAAGTCACTGTCGAAAGAGGTTTCTTGACAAAACTTTGGTTGACAGTGTGCGGCCACACACAAAAGCCAATCAGAAGAGCACTCCACTCTGCCAATAGAGTGGCCGAACTACCCGGCTGCGCTCTCAACAAAACACACCCAGAAGGGCAGCCAGAGTGTCCACACAGGTTTTTTTTTTTTTTTTTTTTTTTTGTCGACAAAAGGCGCTTCTCCTTATGTGGGAGAGGCAGAAGGTTAGTGGCAGAAGTGCTGACTTTTGTCGACATACTGTCAACAAAATGCATTTTGTGTGTGGAGGTCCTACCAGTTTTGTTGACAAAACCAGCGTTTTGTTGGCAAAACTCGCTAGTGTAGCCATAGCCATGGTTCACAGCAGTAAAGTAACATTGGGGTGGTTGCATTTGCTCGATTATGGTCTTGGAAAATTCTCTTGCTAAACAGCTTAGCTGAGGATGAACTTAAACTTATGTATACTGCACTGTTATATGCTCTAGCCTCTGCATAGTATAAACCTTGGCAACTAGATAATCTGGGCCCGCCACTGCCATATTGTATAGTGCAAGTGGACATATAAAATTAGATACGCAAAAGTGATAAGTACTGAAAATAGCAGCAGCATCTATTCAAGTTTGAAATAACTTTTGTTTCACAAATTTTTGATAGTATTGGAGAGGTAGCCGTGTTAGTCTGGATCTGTAACAGCAACGAAGGGTCCTGTGGCACCTTATAGACTAACAGAAAAGTTTTGAGCATGAGTTTTCGTGAGCACAGACTCATCTGATGAAGTGAGTCTGTGCTCACGACAGCTCATGCTCAAAACTTTTCTGTTAGTCTATAAGGTGCCACAGGACCCTTCGTTGCTGTTAAATTTTTGATAGTGACAAGTGTTTGTCATGTTATCATACGTAACTGTTAGTTGGCTGTACTGATTGAATGCAACTGGTTGAAGTTGAATCCGAGCAAGGTGTCTCTTTTGGTATCCCTACAACTGGTGAGTTCAGTTTGTCATTAAGGATTCCTTGTTCACATCAATCTCATACATAGCAGCAGCATCCAAGAATAACATCTGCCTTGTTCGAGTGGCTGAAGTACTTTCCTATCTTGGTGGACAATGACATGCCCTCAGTGATAAACTTTTTTGTCACCTTCCAACTGTACTACAGCAATGTGGTATACCGGAATCTGAACCAATCGGCGATTTAAACTACAGCTAGTAGACTTCAGCTAGTAAACTACAGCAACATGGACCCCTGCCTCTACATCAAATCTGTCTTCCACTCTCTACATTGGCTTGCAATAGAATATGCGTAATATTCAGGTCTTGGTCCTTGTCTTCAGGGTACTCACTGGCCTGCATTCAACATACCAAAAACTAGTCTAAAGCTCCAGGGTGGGGGTGGTTGTTGTTGACAACTCTGCCTGTTTGACTGTACAGAAGATAAAATTTTCTCTGTTGCTAATCTGAGTCTGTGAAACAAACTCTTATAGGAACTGAGGGCTGTCACAAACTTGACCACTTTCTGCTCCAAGTGCAAGGCACGCTTCTTTGACCTGCTTTCTCTGATACAAGCAGATCACCGAGTACATTTTAAAGGAAGAAAAAATCATGCCAATACAAAACATTCCATTACACACAATATCTTCTTCCAGAGGAGAAGATGAGAGAGCATCAACCACATGTGATGGATGTGACATTACTTAATACAATACTAGGAATTACTCAGATGCCACAATGATGAGGATGTTATAAGATCCAATTTAGAATAGAGAATAGAGCTGCTGTTTTCAGTGAGTACTCTTCAGCATAGCATACTATATTGAGAACCTTTGTCTGTGACTCAGGAGATGAAGTATTTAATTTAGATGAGCTTAGTCAAAAAGTATCCATTTAGTTTAGGTGCATACCTTGTTTGTTTGTAATGAGCAAGTGTTTTCAGGTGTGTGTGGGAGAATGGGAAGGGATTAAGACATAATCCTGATTACAAAAAATTAGGATTCTGTAGTACTTTGAGATATTCCTGACTTACAAGGGCTGGTCATTGGGTCCAGTTTCATTAGTATCTTTCTTGCTAAGACAAAATAAATGTGTCAAGAAAGGACCATGTACCAAATACCAGTAAAATTATTCAGTTTAGTAAAGTCTTAAAAGTTTTTGAATTTTGCATATTCTTTGAAGCTTTTAAAAAATGTGTGTCTACTTGTCATAATTTTTTTTTTTTTAAGTGCAAGTGGTGGCCTTGATAATGAAACACATTCCCTCAATAATACTTTATTGGAGTATGTTGATCTAACCAGACAACTCCTAGAGGCAGAAAATGAAAAGGATTCGGACACACTGAAAGATATACGATGCCATTTTAGTGCCTTAGTGGCGAATATCATTCAAAATGTTCCAGGTATGCTCAAAACACTTTGTTTTTAATTGCTCATTTTAATACCCCAGAAGCACAAATTGTTCTTTCTCTTATAGACAAAATGCTTTTCTTCCTGAAGTTACAAAATGCTTCTGTATTTAAAACCATTAATATGAACTTTCCAGAAGTGATGACTGACTGTTTTTAAATCTAGATATTAAATTCCTCTGAGTAAAAGACTGGATTGCCATGTTTGAACAAATTTCTTTCCGGACAAATAATTGCTAAACTCTTCGTATACTACTTCTGTTCATGCATACTTGTGACATTCATGCTAGCATATATGAACTTACTTTTTGAAAAGCCATTATGCTGTTTAACTTTTCTCTTTAGTACTGTGCTTGTTTTCTAATTCAGCTGGGGAGGCATTTGGGTTTGTGGTTTTTTTGTGTTACAGATTTATGCTTACAAAAACTGTAAGGGAAAATGGACCAAACACTCTCTGTGCTTTTCTTGCAGTGCACCAGAGAAGAAGTGTCTTTCCTCAGCAGAGTCTACGTCACAGTCTCTTTATGTTGTTCAGTCACTGGGCAGGTCCATTTAGCATCATGTTTACCCCCCTGGATAGATACAGTGATAGGAACATGCAGATAAACAGACACCAGTACTGTGCTCTGAAGGTATTTTAACACTTTGTGAACTTGAGAAATTATTTCCTATACTGTCCTGAAAACTTTTTTGCCAGTTTGCATTTCCTTGCCAGTAGTCCAAACGTGGAATTTTCCTTGTCCTGGCTGATATAGGCAGATGTTATCTCAGCCCAAAATTAGTCTTGAATTAATTATTTTTACATTTTAATCAGAACTTCTCCTTCCCCCTCCCACTATAGTAGTTTCGGCCTGGTCCAAAAGCAATTGTGAGTTGATATTAGTGCTAAGCTTCTTATGCCCTCACTCCCAGATGCTCAACGTGATAGAATTTTTCAAGATTGTTTGGATCATCCATCTCCTTTGAAAGAGTGCATTACAGTATAACACCAGCGAAATTAGTGTATTGTCTTTTAGAGAACAAATGTAAGCTTTTCAGGACAGCTCCTCCTGTCTGCGAATTCAGAGGTGTATAATTCGTTCTGCCATTCCTTGGAAAAAAATGTTAAGCAGTGTTCCTGTGGCTGTGCTCCAGACAGTGGTTTGAATCAGTATTTGAATTCTGTGATAGTAAAGGGTTAGCTGTAACTGTGCTAGCCCAATCTGATTATTCAAATGTGTTGTTTTTTCAATTACTTTCTAAAGGCTATGTCTGCTGTACTGTGTTGTGGCCCTGTTGCAGATAACGTAGGACTCTCATCAGATGGTTATTTGTACAAATGGCTGGATAACATTTTGGATTCACAAGATAAAAAGGTAACACTGGCAACACCATTTAATGTTTAACTATTGGTGTGTGACTGGAGAGTCTAGAGGTCAGATTGGCCCAAATGTTCTAGATCAGCTTGCACCTTATGCATTATCATCATCAGTGCTTTTATTTACATTGATTCTCAGTAGGTGCTAGGCACTTTCTGATCACTTGAGAAGGTGGTCCCTGTTCCCAAGAAGCACATTGTCTATAAAAGCAAATAAAGAAGTAGACCGAAGTTAAGTGAAAGGAAAGAGGAACATAAACTGACAAATTATATACAAATCAAGTAGTTTCACTCTCAGAAGCACTGCACCAGTAGGCTGCATCTACACAGCAGTGTTATTTTGAAATAATCCGTTCCAGAAGAGCCATTCCAAAATAGCTAATTTCAAAATAACACAGCAGGCTGCATCTACACAGCAGTGTTATTTTGAAATAATCCGTTCCAGAAGAGCCATTCCAAAATAGCTAATTTCAAAATAACACAGCTACACATAAGAATGCATTTGAAATAGCATGTCCAGACACACAGTGCCTATTTTGCAATAGTGCCATTGCGTGCCATTATGGCTTATTTAAAAATAACGCTATTGCGTGTCAACAGTACCTGTTTTGAAGTAGCTTTTTCAAAATAAGCATTATTTCTCTTACAGTGAGGTTTACAAAATTCACAATAATGCACCTGCTATTTTCAATTTATTTTGAAATAGCATGTGTGCAGTGTAAATGCTCACAAAATTATTTTGAAATAATAGGTGACCCATTGTACTAGATACCATGCAAATATATTAAAAGACTTGATTCCTATCCCAAAGAGGTTACAATCTAGAAGTCTGATTCAGAAGAGTGCTTAAGGAAAGTCCATTCCTTAAGTCCTACTGAAGTCAGTGGAACATAAGCATATGCATCCTGTGCTTCTAGGACCTGGTCCAAATAAAGACATGAAACAAGGGAGAATAAATGGTAGGGTTTGGAAGAAGAAGTAGAGATAAAGTATTAATATTATGCCATCATATGCTCTAATAAAGTGCACAATTTAATTCCACAACACTGTTAAGTTTGTCTATTAATATTTTTAAGGTTTACTCTGTTTTTATTATTTAAAAATTAAATCTTTTCTAATTGTCAGCCTGTTCATAATAAAATTTTGTAAAATATTACATTTGCTCTTTTTTAAACTGTTTAAATTTATTATCTGTTTCTGGGCTGTAGGTGCATCAGTTAGGCTGCGAGGCAGTTATGTTGCTGTTGGAACTCAACCCTGACCAGAATAATCTCATGTTTTGGGCTGTGGACCGGTGTTACACAGGTTCTAAGCGGGTAGCTGCTGGTTGTTTCAAAGCCATAGCCAGTGTTTTTCAGAACAGGTACAAAAGTGATATCCTAAATTTACAATTCAGATTCCCAAAATGCAATTTTAAATAACATCTTTTTTTTTCCTTTGGTTTTCTCTTAAGAGGAACATGTTTTCCATATTGTTTTCAGTGATAAACATTTCAAAGCATTGATTATTGTCCTGTACAATACTTAAACTAAACAAACTTACCTTTGCCTAGCCAATTCTTAAAACGTTACATATTTTAAAAAAAATTCTTGTTAAAGTGATTCTTATGCTTCTTTTCTAGGGACTTCCCATGTGATACAGTGATCCTCCTAAATCTGATACTTTTTAAAGCGGCTGATTCTGCGAGGGCTATCTATGAAGTTGCTATGCAGCTGTTACAGGTTTGTGAACAGATCGCATTATGAAATATTTATGTTAAAAAAGTTATCTTGTATACTTAAACATAGGTCTTTCTGATATCATTCACGGGTGTGTGTTTCAATTTTAATAAAGATTTATTGCCAGATCATTTTCTATTGCAAATCAGCATAGGTAGATTGATGGGGCTGTCTCGGTATTCACAGTGAGAATCTGGGCTATATTGTTCCATAACATCTGTGGCGGGGCTGATAGCCCCACACCTCTTCTGAGGACTTTTCTGCTGCCATCAGGCCCCAGTGGCCTAGTCCATATTCGTTCAGTCAGGCCTGGCAGCCTCATCAGGCCTTAGGGACCTAGTCAGTGCTCCCGCTTCCGTGAGGTCATGGGTGGGAGTAGTGGGGCTCGGGCCTTCCCTCTCCACTGAGCTCCAGCCCAGGGCCCTGTCAGTGGTGGGTGTGTCTCCTGAAGCACCATGGGGAAGGGGCCTTTTCCATCCAGCACGCGTGGCCCCCACCGCCCTGTCTAGTGCAGAGTTGGTACACCCTGTCACATCATCTTTTTAAAATGTAAAAGCTAGGTAAAGGGTCTCAAGATAGATAATGTTTTTTAAGTTAGCTCTGTGAAAGAGACAGTCCATAGCAGTGCCATTGCAGGATAATCACAGGGTAACCAGTTGTTTCCTTGCACCTCATTTTCTGTAGTAAGGTAGTAATTTGCTTTAAGCCATTAATGTAAGGCCAAATTTTTACCTACTCATCACTCATCTACTTGTAAGAAGGAGTACTGTGGACAGCATCAGCATCTGCTTACCGCTGTGCTTCCAGCTCCAAGGTCTTGGGGGCATTGAAGTGAAGGCAGGCTACGTTACTTTATCTTATGCCTCTGTGTGACCACTTGTCCTAGCCCACATACGGATGGGATTTTTAAGCATGCTCAATGCTGACTAAACACTATTCCTATTTATGTAAATGGGAATTTTATTGTTGACTTCATTTTGAGTAGAGTTAGGCCAACACTGTAAGCATTTTAGAGATTGTCTCCTCTGATCCTTTATGAATGTCACTGTCTAAGATCAATCAAACTAAAATAAATAGTGTGTCAAGTGGTGCTGTACTAGCTATCCACAGCTTTGCCACCTCAAACCTGATATACACTTCCCCAATTGTCCAGGCTTAAGTCATTTCTAAGTAGGAATGGTGTTAGTCCTAAAAAATTGTATGGTAATATCGATCTTGATCACTTCAAATTTCATTATGGAAAACTTGTACTTAATGGGATTAGATTTGAAATTGACAGCTGGGACTGTGTCTCAAATAGAATGAGTCCCAGATGGCCAAAAATTTAACTCTTTTTGAAGGTGTAACACTTTAAATGACAACATAATATGTATAATGTTTTCTCAAAAGATAACCATGTAGAGAGGATTTTTGTTGGTTTTTCATTTTGTTTTATCCCAGCTCCATATTTATCTTCAAATGTCTGAATTTTATTGCTGCAGATCTTGGAACCTAAGATGTTTCGCTATGCTCACAAATTGGAGGTTCAGAGAAGTGATGGGATACTGGGTCAGCCTTCTCCTTTGCCACATCTGTATTCTGTGTCATATTATCAACTTTCAGAGGAATTAGCAAGGACTTACCCTGAGCTAACTCTAGCTGTCTTCTCAGGTACAGTAGAGCATTAACCAGGCTTGTTGTAATTCTTGGAAATTTTGTATCCTTGTTTTCTATAAATGAATTGCAAGTTGGTTACTAAGAACTACAAATGAATTTTGAGAGGAGAAGAATGAGTTTGTGACAGGTACTTTGGTTTTTTTTTTAACATCTTTGAAATGTTTTCTATGAAGTGAAAATGGAGTGAAACCTTGCAAATTACTCTGACTGTTCTATTAAACAGTCTGTGAGGGATCACTCATCACAAACATAAATTTTAACATTGTTTTTAAAAATTCTCTGCCCAGCCCTTCCTTCAGCTTAGAGTTTCCTTATTTGCTATGGATATCCTTGACAACACATTTTTCTAAAATTAAAAACACATGAATTTAGTTTTTCAGTTCAGTTTCAAATGATTAAAGGGACACTCATGTTGATTAAACAACCAACACTGAAATAGCTGATAAAACACTGTAATTGTACAAGAATCAGTTTTTTAAAAATAAGCACTGAAAAAGCATAAAGGAGCAGGTATATTTGAAAGGGAATTCCAAGAGCATTCACATACCAACATGTTGGCCATATCTATGCTACAAAAATAACTTTGAAGTTGCTTACTTCGAAGTACAACTTCAAAGTAACAGACTTTGAAGTAGAGTGTCTACATACACCTTACTTCAACGTACAGCACTACTCCATTCCCGGGAACGGACTAAGGAGTTTGAAGTTGGGCTCTCTTACTTCGAAGTTAACAAAGTTACTTCAAAGTAGCACCTAACTTCGAAGTTAACTTCAAAGTTAGTTCCTCCTGTAGACGCATCCATTCTGTTCACTGTAAAGTATTGCCCATGTCACTTCTTGTTCTCACACTCTTCAGTTCACTCACTGGTAGTGTGGGAAATTGCTTAATGTATGTTTCCACTTAGTTTAGGAATAAATGATGCATATAATAAACAAGTATCTTTTAAATCTTCTACATATTTTTTTAAAAGTTGTATTGTTTTGAAGCACCTGTTGCTTGTTTATGCAGTCAAAATTAACATTATAATTGTTTTAGAATGTTATGTGTGCTAACCTATCTGCAGTCAAAATTATACACCAAAATAAGCACAATAAAAATTGAAAGCCAAAATTGGAATCCTTTTTTTATCCTGCAGTGCTTGGCTCCATAATCAAGTGAAATATTTTATAGTAGTCTGAAGTAAGATGTGAAGAATCTTGATTTTCACATTGCATCAACATAAATAAAATATTTCTATGTTAAACCCAAATCCCACAAAAGAATCCACATGTCAGCATCTTTGAGGAGACCTCTTTTTAACAGAACTCTGCAGAGATAAAAGGCTGCCTGTGAACAACAGTCTGGATCCTGCCTACAGCGTTACCACACGCTTGGCTGGAGGCCTTCTAACATCCTTTTATGAAACTAGGATGCTCTCCCTGCCCCTTGCTGGATGAAGTCCTGGGCAGATGGAAAACACATTATGAAAGCATGCTAAACCATGGACCTACTGATGATTGTCTAGAGTTATGTGATATGGCAAACTACACAGTTGCACACCCAGGGACTAACACTGATCATCCATCACTCAAACAAGTAAGAAAGGCCATCCAGAAGTTGCAGACCTGGTGATATTCCATCCAAGCTACTCAGAAGTGCCTTAGAAACAGTGCATGTGTGCCTGCATAGACACTTGTTAAATACGTGGGCATTAGTCAAAGTACCAACAGAATACAAAGAAGCCCTTATATGAGGGCTGAGGATCTTGCACTGAATGAGGAGCTACAAGCAAATCTCATTGTTAATGGTCCCTGGAAAGACTTTCACTTAGTCCTGTTTGGTAGATGCAGCTGCTCCTTAAGAGAAACTGTCACCCACAGCAAATAAATTGCCTCTCTGGATGGTCAACAGTGGACATTATCTTTACCCTCCAACATCTAGCTGAGTTGTATGCACACTTTAACCACATGCTTCGTGTTGAAATGTGCAAGATCAAAGCAACTCTTGATTCCATTGACAGGCAGCACTTTGGATCTCACCAAAAGCAGTCAGTGTACCAAATGTTCTCTTAAATCTGATGCAAGTGTACATATTCACAGCTATCTGTGCATTTCTGCACACCCTCAGGTGTGTGGCAGGGATGTGTTTGTGCCCTGGCACCGTTCAGTTGAGCTGTTGACTGTGTATTAGGATTTTCTACTCTATGCATCCGAGTCAAGGTTGGTCAAGAAGTGTTTACTAGTCAAGACCATGCTCATGACACTGCTTTGCTTAATGAGAAGTGGAAGAATTTCAGCCTTGCCTTCAGCTGTCTAAGTCTACACGATGCCACTCACATGATGGGGTTGAAAGTGTCATGTCAGAATATTAATGTCCAGAACTCTGTGGCTTGGACACCAGAATCACTGGTTCAGGTGGATTTGAGTACTCTGGAGAGTATTCATAAGTTTCTCTATTTAGGCTACAAACAGACTTCAAACAGTCACAGTAAACTGGACGTATTTCAGCAGCCTTCAGTAGTGGGCTCAGATTTGCTTCCATCAACAGAATCTTAAGCTTGGCCTCCTTGTCTTTCTTGGTTCTAGGTTTAAAGTCTGAATTTGACACTGAATTGTGACATGTATCCCCAAAATATTTCAGGTAGCTGAAACGTGGATCATTCACTGCTGTCAGCCTCTTGCAGAACTGGCAAGATATAAATCCTGATGAATGAGCTGTGCCACTGCAACAGTACTTGTACCCATGAACTGAAATGTTTTCAAAACACTTAAAAAGAAATCTTGTATTTATAAATAAGCAAAAACAAATACTAACTATATACAAACAAAGAAGAAAAAATTGCATTAGGACTCCCATTCCAACACCTGTTGTGAGCAGGGAGGAAAAGAGTTGTAGATGGCACAGTTTTTTTTTATATCACCATGCAGCAGCACAAGGCAGCAGAGGCTGCATGAGCCACTGACAAGGTACTGCTGAGGAAAAAAAAAATCTGACAGCTGAGCGCTGATTGTGACTACTCCTGAAGTAGAATGGATGTGTGCAATGATTTGAAGTACAGTAGTTATGGAGCATATAAGTGACTGTTTCTTTTGACTTTCTGAAAATGTCATAGGCTCTTGCAATATCTGGCATTCCTTCAATTGCTTATTATATTCATATATGACACTTAGCTCTTCAGCCACATCAACAGGATGGATAAGAGCACACCGGTGCACTGTATTCTCAGATTCTCAACGCGTAAAGAGATGTACACCTGATTCAAAATGGTACAGCCCACCAGGCTGCCTCTGATATCGTGGATATGCAAGATTGAGACAGATTTGGAAACTTCAATACGTGGTCTCTGGTGTAGTCATGGTCACGCTGGCTAGTGCATTGGTCCTTCATAGACTCTGTGTTTGATTGGCAGAGCCCTTTGAAGGATTGGGGCCAAGTATATTGTAGCATTAGTTATTTGTTGAGTTCTTAATATATTTTGGGCTACTGCTGAGGCTCCTAATGGTAGTGAGGTGAGTTCTGTGCTAAGGTTTTTGTAGACAATGGGTAGTACTACTTTTAATGGGTAAAATTCTGAAATCATGGCCTACTTAATAGAACCCTGTCTTGCAAAGATTTAAGCATTCCTTGACTTTACATACTGCATTGAATTCTGGTCCTGCTGAATCACTGGGTGTTTTGTCATTGAATTCTGTTGGGGCCTGGATTTCACATTGTGACTTTAAAGACATGCATAAATCTTTTGTATGGTCAAGACTTTAGACAACTTTAAAAACACTTTATGTAGTTTCTTTAAGCAGAAAACTTTTGACATGATCTATTTGATTTATAACTATCTTGTCTGTTAGATTAATAAATATAAAATATTTAACCCTAATACATTTTAATTGGTTTTCCATGTAAATTGCAACTGAAATTTTTACTCACTTAACTGTTTTTAATCTTTCCATGTATGGGTTTCCTTCTTTATAATTTAACAATTTTAAGTTCACTTAACATTAAATATGAATGTGTCAATTGATACTATCTGCACTTCCAGCATTCCAACTCTGCAATATAATTTTGTTCAGCAAAAGGCTTGTTCAACTGAAATCTGTGTCCTTCCTTTGGATTATGAGCACGCTTTTGCTCTCAATTAAACAAAAATAAATCTTCAATAATAGTATTAATGTATTCTTGCAAGAAATACTAAAACTGTAAACCTACTTCTACAGAAACTTTTCTAGTAATATTTACGGATGTGTTTATTTTTGAATAATAGAGGTAAGCCAGAGAATTCAAACAGCACACCCTGCTGGGAGACAGGTGATGCTGCATTATTTGCTACCATGGATGAACAATATTGAATTAGTAGATCTGAAACCTTTGCCAACATTACGACATCAAGATGCAGATGAAGAGGATTCTTTAAAAGATAGAGAACTGATGGTGAACAGCAGACGCTGGCTAAGAGGAGAAGGCTGGGGATCACCACAAGCTACTGCTATGGTTTTAAACAATCTGATGTATATGACAGCAAAGGTAAAATCAGTATTTTGATATTTCTTGTTTGTTTAATTCAGTGAATTGTTAAATTCTGAATGGGAAGAGGTGCAGTGTAGGGCTACTGATGCCAGTTAGTGAGCTTTTATTAGCAAACTGTCTTCCGCAAATGAAATTCTTCATTACCATGCTGTCAGCTTATGGAAAACTTTTCAGAAACCAGTTTTACAAATTACTTGTGGGTCTATGAGCTACCAAATAATTTAATGAGTATTCTGGAGAATATTAAGAAAAGCACGTGGCATGCTAATGATCCTATAAAAATAGTAGAATAACAGGTTATTTTTAATAACATCTGAATGATTACAGCCTTAAAACTGTGACAGAGAGAGAGCCCCGTTGTCTGTATTCTGCCAAAACAAAAAGGCAGTCATGGAGCACTTTAAAGACTAACAAAATGATGTATTAGATGATTAACTTTCGTGCGACAGACCGACTTCTTAAGATCATAGGCTTACCAGAACAGACTCGGTATATAAAGCACAGAGGTTCAAAAATTACAGAGGTCCTTGATAACAATGTTTGGATCTCTGTGCTTTATATATTGAAGAAGTGGGTATGTCCCCACTAAAGCTGATCCCCTAATAAATTATTCTATTAGTCTTTAAAGTGCTACATGACTGCTTTTTTGTTTTGGTAGCCTTAAAACTGCTGTTCTGTGGTTTAAATAGATAACTTGTTTATGTAACCCTAAAAACTAGTTGGTGAGACAACCTCAAAGGTATTGCCCAGATTGTGTGTGTGTTCCTCTTCCTTCATTCTCCATGTTTGATTTTGTTTTCTGTTTTCTTTCGTCCTGCCTCCAGTTAAACAATGTTTTCTTTATATTCTCTCTCCGTTTAGTAGACTACATCTTTCTGTCTCCTTCTGTTTATCTCTCTAAAAACCATAAGTTCTGAGGGTGATGTGGAAGATTCAGATAGGAGAGAGAGATGGTGGTGGTTACAGGCTAATCCTTTTGCTAAATAAAGGCTTCCTTGTCTTATTTATTTTAAGTATCAGAGCAAAGAAAAGGAGAGGGTAAGGATATCAGTTCTTCTACCCTGTGGCTCCTAGTGGTGAAAAGCTGTTGTTTTTTTGTTTTTTGTTTTTTTAACTAATCAAATCAGGTAGTAAGCAACTTCTGGTACATTGTCTCGGACTGTTAGTATCTGGGATGCATTAGTAAAACCCCAGCAGTGGCACTGAGATCTGGATAGCTGACCAGTATGCATTGCAAACTCCACTGTCACTCCTTGCTCACTGTAGTGACCATCAGATAATTTGGGAAATATGTTAAAGCAGCTGAGCATTCATGGGTACTTCAGAAATGGATAAAACATAGCAGTTGCTCCTAGGTGTTTAGGTTTCCTTTTTCTCAAGCCTATTAAACTTATTCAATAGAAAAGCCTTGTTGAAGTTATTTAGGTTTTTGAACTTTACAAAAGGTGTGTTTGATTTTGTTTTCTAGTATGGTGATGAAGTGGCATGGTCAGAGATAGAGAATGTCTGGACTACTCTAGCAGACAGCTGGCCAAAGAATCTGAAAATAATTTTGCACTTCTTGATCAGCATTTGTGGAGTGAATAGTGAACCCAGCCTCTTGCCTTATGTAAGTGCTCAATGCTATAGTCTCCCCTCATATGTTTATTTCTTTAAATTTTTATTTTGTGTTTAACACCTCCTCACTGAAGACCACTAAATAGATTAATAGTAACAAAAAGGGTCATGGTATTGCATTCTAATACAGCATAAGGTTGATGCCATCCCATTGTGTCACAGTATAACAAATCAATGCTGTGACCAGATCAAATTCAATGTCTCCCACTTTGCAATCTCTGATGTTGATATGTATGTTCTATTTCAAATTATCTTCTAAAAATGCAGGTATTCTCCCCAGGAGAAGACTTTCCCTTTAAGGCATGGTTATACTTTTATGATTTCCTCTATTCAGAAATGCATCATGATTTCTAGTAGTATGCTGTACTCCCTTCCACTGTTCCCTGTAAGTGGCACACTTGAGCAGCCACCCAGCAGAGATTCAGGTGCTGCCCAGCTGATTAGCAGACCACTCACAGCCACCCACAGTGGGCAGCATGTTTCTATTGGTGGTGCACATCCACACATGCCTTGGTGTACAGAACAAAATTTATTCCATCCATAAATGGAAAAAATAGAATCTTTTGTCCTCCTTGTATTTTGTTACCATCGTCCATGTTCTTGCACCACCATATCGTACTGAATCTTTAAAAGAAAGCTCTATTTTTCACTAGGGGTCAAAAAGATAGGTATTCTCATGGCTGATACATTAATACATGAGTAGTAGAATACTGTAAGGGCTGCCTATTGGCCTGCATAATTGTGGAAAAACTGTTCCAGGGTAGAGTGATATAGGAATTATTTCTGGATGGAAACAAGGGGGTTATAGGGTAAGCAGGCTAGTTTTACCAGTGGATTTTGAGAAAAGGGCCCCTGTGTTGAAATTTGTGATATAATCATCAGTAACAAGCAACATGCTGCCCATAATTCCTGCCATCTTTTAAAGAGGGAGGTCTAGCTCAACCACCTCATATCAGAACCTGGTATAATCTCCTATACACTTGGAACCAAAGTGATAACAAAATAACCCCCATGGTACTCCACATTAAAAAGCTGACAGAGCAAACATCTGCCGCCAATCTCCGAGTTCACACTGAAAATGCAGAAAGAAGACATTGAAGAGTGACCCCATCCAATTTCCAGGATCTGTAGATGCCATGCGATGAATTCACCTAGACATGCCTTTTTTCTAACAGCAAAAAATTGAATACCCCTGCCCCTTTTCTGAGGCCCTGCCTCCCACTCACTCTTCCCTCATTCACTCACTTTCTCCCATCCTAACACACTCATTTTCACCTGGCAGGGGATTGGGGTATGAGAGTGGGTGAGGGCTCTAGTTGGGGATGCAAGCTCTGGGGTGGGCCCAGAAATGAGGGGGTTCAGGGTGTGAGAGGGAGTTCTGGGCTGGGGCAAGAGATTAGGGTGTGGGAGGGTGCGTGGGATGCTGGCTCCAGGCGGCATTTACCTCATGCAGCTCCCAGGAAATGGCCAGCATCTCCACCTGACTCCTAAGTAGAGAGAGAGGCTGGAGGCCCATGGGCTGCCCCTGCCCACAGGCACCAACCCCACATTCTCGTTGACTGTGGTTCCCAGCCAATGGGAGGTGTGGGGGTAGCCATTTCCCAGAAGCTGCCCAGAGCCATGTAGAAAGCCTGCCAAGTCTGTACCAGCTGGACAACAGCCTGTACCAACAGCTACCAGGGCCCCTTTTCAGCTGGACATTTGACAACCATAATGTTATCAGAAGCTGCTGATTGTAGCAAAAGAATGACCAATTATTTTATCCATAACTAGAATAGCAATTGACAGTCTTTTTCTGTTTTTCAGCAATGTGAGTTTAAAGTACTTTTCTTTCTTTCAGAAATATAACTTAAAATTTACTGAAATAGGACCTTAGATCCTACCTTGACTTAATATGCAGTTAATAAAATATTTCATTTGATTAGTTAAGATCTTAAAACATGAGGGACTCAAGCACCTTGAGATTTAAATATATGCTGTTTTGTAATATTGGCCCTCTAACAAGAAAAGAGATAGAGGTAACACAAGTAAAATAAAGTTCATGCTATCGTTAAAAGGCTGCTGTATAAGGAAAAGCATAGGTTTCTTATGTGATTTTACAAAACTGAACTGAAATGCATCTTGTTTTTAAGATGCATTTCAGTAAAATCATTATTTCTTTTTTTTTTAATTTAAATATGTCTCTGTGATATATGTAACAAAGATGCAGCAGTGGTAGTGTATGAGAATCAGAAAGTGAATCTGGATTAAAGATGACAATGACACTTTTTATAAGTTTGTATGTCCGTTGTCCAACTTAAATTAAATTCTAAAAGTAAACAATCACAAGAAATGTTTAACATTAAAGTTTGTAACTTTTTTAAATATTTGTATTTTAGTGTTATTAATCTAATCATTTTTTAGTCTGCACGATATTTCAGTAAAGAATCTTATCTTTGTTTCTGTTTTGAGTTTTATTCCTGGTGACAGATACTTAAGTCATTACAGTTATTCTTAGAACTAAGGTATGTTACATAAATCTTCACATGTAGTAAGTAATAAATGGTATGTATCAAAAGACAAAGAATTGTGGTGTAAAGTTTACTTTCTGTTTTTCCCCTCATCTTTAAAAGAAATGTAAATTCAATCTCATTTATCATTGTTATTTTAATGGCAGGTGAAGAAGGTTATAGTCTACTTGGGTAGAGATAAAACAATGCAACTTTTGGAAGAACTGGTGAGTGAACTACAGCTTACAGATCCAGTCAGCTCTGGAGTCACTCACATGGATAATCCACCATATTACCGCATCACTTCCAGTTACAAAATTCCTTCAGTCACTTCAGGTGAGAATTCTTTTGACTACGTTATTACTGTGTTTCAGTTGTTATTTTCTGTTGCTCTGAGTTAATTGGGAAAGACAAACGAGATTTAATATTAATATAAATAAAAAAAGCTTTTTTTCTTTTTCATATTTAAAAAACATCTAGACCTATTAGTACCATTGCATGTCAAATTTGCCATTCCTTGTTCCTACAAAGATCTCACTATTATTAAAAGTTACGAAACTGAGCTTAATTATGGATTTTTCACACACATTCTCTTTGTGTGATCCTATGTAAACCTTGTTTGCATTCAAAACTGAGTTTTTAAATCAATTTAGTTAAACTAATGGAAATTCTTAAATCAGTTTGTACCAAGATAATGTAAATTGGTATCTTACTGACAGAAGTAAAGTCTCTCTAGGCCTCCGTAAACTTACTTGAGTGTCAAAATATGAATTTGTACTGATTCAAATAAATCATTTACAAGCAGCCCTGGGGCAGCAGCATCTCTACTCCCAGCAAGCGGGGCTGCGTGCTGTTAGAACGGCTGATCCCCCAGCCACTATCAACTCCTTTGGTTGTGGCTCTCTGGTCCAGCAATATCTTTGGTCTGTGGTGATGTTGCTGGATAAGAGAGGTTCAACCTGTAGTTTGTAGTGTCTCTTCTCTAACTCTTAAGTGTTAGACACATCTTTAGAGATGTGTGGAGTGCAGCATATAGAAAAAGGAAGAAATACATATCCAAAGCCCTTTACAAAAAATAGCTTTCTACTAAATCCACATTGTAAAGACTTATAGACAGATCCTTTATATATATGCGCACGCACACGCGCACTGCACACACACACAAACTGAATATATTAGAAGCGCATATCTTCAAATATAAATTGTAACTATTGTTTTTCAAATTAGTAATAAATAATCCTTAATTTATATTTGAATGTATGCCACTGAGTGTGGTGAACACTAAGGTAGTATCTACCTGACCGTAAAACACATGGGCTGTGTCTACACTGCAAGAATAACTTTGAAGTTGCTTACTTTGAAGTTGTACTTCGAAGTAAGCAACTTAAAAGCAGAGTATCTACACACACCCTACTTCGACGTAGGTCACTACTCGATTCCCGGGAATGGAATAAGGACTTCGAAGTTGGGCTCGCTACTTTGAAGTCAACTTCGAAATAAGGGAAAATGTGTGTAGACTTTCTGCTGGCTACTTCGATGTAGTGCTTAACTTCGAAGTTAGTTCCTAGTGTAGACGCACCCATGAAGTGGTCCTGAGTCACCTGACTTGGGATTATGGGGCAATGGCTGTGGAGCTATAAAATTACAGTGCATTTTAGTTGTTTATGCTGTGGCTGGAACCTAGACTCCGCTATCCCAGGGGTCTCAGAGCCCAGCCTCCAGTCCAAGCCTCTACATCCATACTGCTCTTTTAGAGCCCTTCAGCCTCACTCACCCTCTCCCCTTTGTGGCTTCCCCCACCCCAGCAGGTTTTTTATTGTAATGTAAATGTACCCCCTAAGGTTCTTACGTGGTACTACTAAGAAAATAGAGAATCAGGATTTTCAGAGGAATTCATACATGGCATAAGTTTATAAATATTTTTAGTTATCCTCATCAATTTTTCCTCTTTGTACTTAACTTACAGGTACCACTTCCAGTAGCAATACAATGGTTGCTCCCACAGATGGCAATCTTGACAATAAACATACAAAAGATAGTATTGAAGAGAAGTAAGTATCTCCTCATAGAGCAACAATGCTGTGTAATGACTATTGATAGCCAATATAAGTAACAGCTGTCTGATCAATTTCTCAGTTTATAGTTTGTTGTTGTTGTTGTTGTAGCCAATCAGTGTGTGTTCGCAAATTTCAGGTTCCTGATTGATTTTATTAGGGAGCAAGAATGCGTATATTTCTTGATCTCTAATTTACTCTTCCAGATTTGTAGATACTCTTTGTGTGGACCTTCTATTTAAATCTGTCCATGCTATAAAAACATCTGTTACAGTATCAGCCCCTCAGGATTTGTGTAGCTGCTTGTTTATTTTTACAGGCTTGTCTACATGGAGAAATTTACCAGCAGAATTATACCATCTGTATAATTGTTCTGGTTTAAACTCCTCATTTTGACACTCCTATTCCACTGTCAGTGTCCATAAAAACTGCTTTTTTCTAATTTAGGTTTTGTCAATGTGAAAACCTTATGAAGTATAGTTGAAAAGTGCATTCTTACTCTGGAATAAGAGTGTTCACACAGAAAGTTATACCAGTAGAGGTTGAACCTCTCTCATCTGGCATCCTCAGGACCTGACCAGTGCTGGACTAGAGAATTCATCGAACAATGGGAGATCAATATTTTCTAGCACATTACCCACATTTCCACTGCTTATTGGGCTCTTAGGAGACATTTAGAAGTAAATGACAGCTCAATAACACAGAATGTTGAGAGGCAGGACTGTTGGCTGTTTAAAAAAAAAACAAACTATGGGACCATGGGAAATTTGGCCACACCCACGTTAAGTGGTCGTCTGGCTTACTAAAATCATGCTAGATTAGAGTTTGCTGGACAAGAGAGTTCCAGATTAGAGAGGTTCGACCTGTGTCACTACATTCATGTCATTATTCTGGTATAGTTGTGCCGGTTAACGTCCCGAAGTATACAAGTCTCCTGATACAAGAAAATGAAAATGTCAGGTTGAATGAACAGGGCTGTCTGGAGGGCACTTTGCGTTGGGCCCCAAAACAAAGCAGTACTGGGACCCCACACTATAGGTTGCAAATGCAGTTCATTGAAGTTTTGTCCACTCATCTCTTTTCCCAAGTCATGACATGGGGAAAAGGGCCATACTTAAGTGATGCTGTGAATCCTATGCATCACATTTCAACACCCAGAGCATGGAGCTGGTTCCAGTTCCATGAGATAGGAGCTGCTGTTGCAGGGTGAATGTGAGGCAGGCTCATTCTCTCACCCTGTGGAGAGCTCTAGCCCTGTGGCAGTAGCTAGGGAGCTGCAGGGCTCCTCCCTGCTGCCCATAAAAGCTCAGAGCATGGGGGCCTGCTGCCTCATGCAGTAGGGGTGCCTCACAGCTCCTTGGAACCTGCAGTAGGTGGCAGGACCCTGTGGCTCCCAGCCACTGAAGCTAAAGTCACAGATGTCTTTGGAAGTCACAGTTACCATGACCTCTGTGGCAAACTCATAACCTTAAAATGAGATCAGTTTGAGTGTAAGCACTTTTGGAGTAAGAACCACTCTTGCTATGTTTGTAAAATGTCTAACATGCTGTTAATAATCACTGTTTTCCTTTGAAATATCTATTAACCTAAGTTTTTCAACCTCTCTATCATGTTTTACTACAAAATTGCATTGTATTGACTATTGTGTTACTTCATATGTACATAAACATTGTATTCAGCTAAATATTAGTGCAGATATTCTAAAGAAAATGCACTATGGCAACAGTTTGTCATTGAGATACACAAGGTGGAATTACAGGATGAACCAATCCAGTCTGGCAGTCTCTAATCTGTCATGATTTCAGTGAGCTGCATGTCCACTTATCATGGGTGTGGCCAAGCTTCCCTCAATCCCATAAAATTGGATTACAGCCACCAGTCCTGGCTTTCAGAGTTTTGTGCTGCTATTTAGCTCTAATTTGCCCCTAAATGTCTTCTAAGAGCCTATTAAGCAGTGGCAGTGTTGGTAATGCTGCTAGACAATATTGACCTTACCTGGTTTGGCACTGGTCAGGTCCCAAGGGTGCCAGTCTTGAGACGTTCAACCTGTACGATCTTGGAAAGTAATCCTGACTGATTTAATAGAAGGTGATGGGTAGGTTTCAGTATCCTATCACAAAAATTTATAGTTTTTGCAATAGAAATTATTATACATTGAAAAGAATCTCTCATGTAAAGCACTAAATTGTTGTATCATTTTAAAACCAAACAGACTTGTAATTAACACTCATGCATTCTTTTGTTTAGCTATGTGCATCTAGATATCTACAGTGGGCTGAATAGTAATTTGAACCGACAGCACCATAGATTAGAATCTCGCTACAGCAGCAGCTCTGGAGGATCATATGAAGAGGAAAAAAGTAATACACGTTTTTTAAATATTTGCATGAAAATAACGTAGAATTTTCAAAATATTAAAAACTGTTAGTTAAAGATTATGGGACAAATTCGTACCAAAGAATGTGACCAGGGACTGAATGGAACAAGAGGTGAAATAGGATGCTTTCTCATGTATTCAGGCGAAAGATCTTTTTCCCCCATCCTTTAGTCCAAATATTGCAGTCCTAATATTGCTGCTGAAGTTGCAGCTAATAAAACAGACACTCATTTTCCATGGCAGGATACAGGACAGGATGGGAAACCTGATGTTGTGATTTCTGTTGCTCTTTCTTTCTAGAGTGGGCTGTGAGCATCAGTTTTTGGTTTCTGCTCTTCCTAATTCTTCTCCACCTCCTTCACAAATAGTCATCAAGTAGCAAAGAGAGCATCCTACTCCCAAATTCCCCATTTTCCCCCTCAAAAACAAGTGAGGTTTTTTGTACAATCATATAGTAACAAATTATGCAATTTAAACCTTCAAAATGTTAATTCCTTTGAACGTGACACTGTGAAGTCCTTCAGCCAGAATGGGGGTCCCTAGGATCATAAATGTCTATGTAACACGTTTAAGACACCAATAGCTGGCAGATGTAGGATTGGAAGAGAAATTTGGTGCCATAGCCAGAATAGTCTGAGCTGGCAAAATGCTGAAATTTTCCACATTGTTGGGTCCCATTTATCCCTGAGTTGCACACTCTTGGAGCCCCAGCTTGTGATGGCTTAGACACAGTTGCTGCAGCTGGAACCAGCGTCAACACCATGTTTCTGCATCCACTGACAATCGGGGCAATCTTCTCTGTCATCCACACAGTTACTTGAAACTCAGTATGTTGTGTCTCTCCTCTCTCTCTCGGTGGATAATGAATAAGATGTCTTCATGTCAATATACTGTACTAGGATAGCTACAGCAGTGGGTGCCCCTGAAGAAGGAGAACCTGGAGAGCTGGGTCTGAGGCCCTTGAACTGCAAGTTCAGTTTGGCAGCCAGTCTCCACCATCCCATGTGTGTCCATAGGGAGGTGCTTCCACAAGCATAAAGATGAAATTGCTCCATAAACCAATCCCAAATCATCTACTCAGTTGGGGTTGCAAATTTGCATGTAATTACCAGTTCCTGAAGGTTGGCTACAAACTAGCAGGCTGATTCTCTGGAGTGTTTGACTGGCCACAGAAACTTAACATGCTGAAGTATAGCCAGGGGTGTGAAATGAAAGCGTGCTGCACATTCCCTTAGTGCCTTTTGATATGCCTGTTTCCAAAGTGAAGATCAGAAAACCTTTGCTACTTAATGCCTTCTGTAAAAATGCAAACGTCAGGTGTGTTTCCACACCAATGTCCATCAGGTACACTTTGAATGCTGCAATCCTACAACTGGTGCAAGAAACCTCTGCCAATAGTGACCCCCACACCGTCTGTGGTGTCTTGGGGAGGCACATGTTAGCAACAGGTGTCACATTTGCTAGAGTTTTAAGCCTCACACTATAGAGGAGTGGGACACAGGCTCAAGACTTTGCCTATGGAGCTGGTGTTTCCACCAACACGAGCTGTCATGCTTGTGCTCTGTGTATAGTACTGCTGCTTTGGAGTAGAACGCTCAGCCATGACCATTGTTGGACCAGCAGAGAGAGATCGATCTTCCCCGCACTGTCTCCTGAAAAAAGATGCCCAGCAGAGGCTGTTCCCACTCTTGCAAAGGCAAGAACAGTGCTGGAGGCAAGGCTGGACCTCAGAAATATCTCATTCCCTCCAAGTAGGTTTCAGTCAAGTGGGTCAGCTTTCATAGGGAAGAGCCAGCTACATTAGCTAGTGGCCTGAGAGCCCAGCACCTAACCATGCCACCATCCCTGAAGGCCCTCTGAACAGACATTCTGTTCCTTCTGGTGCCATCCATGCTGATGTCAACAGCTCCCAGATCAAGGGGTAAGCCTGCTCTGTGACTGTCTCATTCCCCATCTGTGCGGCTCTGCTTTTCTGCACAGGGAGCATCTTGTCAGTGCTTTCCTACCCAGAGGCACCACATCTAAAATGTAGGGCTTTAGCTTCAACACAGCCTTTGGCACAGGTCTCCTCACTCCAGACACTGATTATGCTCAAAGTGCCCATCACCTATGAGGTGATGCAGAACAGAGGCCCATGTGACTCCACATCCTCAGTACCAAGAGCATTATGGTCACTCATTCTTAGTATGACACTTATGAGGGCCATCAGAGCAACTACAGATACTGGTCTCTGACTTATGGGTTGAGGTCTTCTCTATGGAATATGCACTCTCCATTGTGCACCACTCTTGTTCCCACTCCCATTCACTTGAGACTCTGGTCACTAAGTGTTTGGAGTAGATTACTGAGTTTGTCATAGATCTGCCAAATACTATCACTGGGATCCTGATGCAGTAGGTCATCACATGCATATAGAACCCTCATAGAGCAAAGAAACCAATGCAGCTGAGACCAGGACATTTGGTCCACTTGATTATGGTCCCAAGCTTCAAAATCAGACCAAAAACGTTTTCTGGCAGATCAAGGTCCTCCGCCCATATTATGGACCTTTCCAGTGGTACTGAAAAGTTTATCAGTGAGACTCCATTTCCAGGTGGCAAATTATCAGGCCTTTCTAAGATGCTATGATTTTAATACCTGCCAATCAATGGCCAGATTTGACAATTCCCTCCCAAAGGACATGATGAAGAAGCCAGGCCTCCTCTTGAAGGAGAGACAGGGAGTGGTAAGGGCTGTGCTGTAAGCAGCTTCCAATGCAATGGACTCTGAAGCATGGACCATGACCTCTACCATATCCATGTGGCAAGTAGCATGGCTCTTGTCCTCATGACTATCAACAGAGGTCCAACAATCCACCCATGAACTACCCTTTGACAGTCGTGCTCTCTTCAAGCAGGAAACAGATGACCGAATTAAATGGCTTCAAGGATTCTAATACTGCACTCAAGACCATAGGCCTTTATGTCCTGGGGCAGCAGTGGGAGCATTTTAAAATGCAGCCTCTGCACCACAGTGGGGCCAGTATAAACAATAGTCTGCTTCAAGGAAGGTTAAGGTCCATTGGCGCCCAGCAGCCAGACCTCTGCCTCCTCCCAGGTTGGTTCCATCTGCTCTCAATGCAGGCTGAAATTCCAAATTTGAGGATTCACCCCAGCTACCTTCCAGTATACTACACCTTCCTGCTTCTCCAATTGGCTGTTGTCTTTTCTCCTAGCCTGGATGTCCGTAAATCTGACTTTTGGTTCCTCAGCATAATGGCACAGGGCAAGTGTCAGAGATTAACGTGCTGACCTCAGAAATGCCATATACTGTCCTTTGTAAGGACAAAGTTCAATTGCAGCCTCATTCATTTCCACATCAACTAGGACATTCCTACTTGTGTTCTGCACTAAGCTGCATAACTCTGTATAGCAGAGGTGCTTGTATGCCCTAGATTTCTGACAAGGGCTGGCTTTTTACCTGTAGTGAACCATGCCTTGACACAGGTCTGTGCAGCTATTCATTGTCATGGGAGCTTGGATGAAGGGCCTCCTAATCTCCTCTCAGAGAAACTCTAATTGGATTACCTCCAGCTTCTGGACCTGTTATGACTTTCCCAAGTTCTGCTCAGTCCTTTGGTGAAAGCCTAGTCTGTCAGAGTGCAGGCTTCTTTGGCAGCCTTCCTGGTTCATGTGCCCATTCAGGACATCTGTAGGTCTGTGACGACATGTTCATGCCTCTTTGTACGATCACCCAGCAATCCAGAGATGATGGGTTTGGCAGAGTGGTGCTTCAAGCTTCAAAGCCATGAACTCCTACTGACCTCCCAGGGATACTGATTGGGAGTCCCCTAACGTGGAATCAACATGAACAATCACTCGAAGAAAAGACAGTTCTTCCATAACTGGTGTTCTTCAAGGTGTGTTGCTTATGTCTGTCCCATGACCCTCCCTCCATCCTCACTGTCAGAGTTTCCATCAAGAAGGGACTGAAGGTGGAGGCAGCCAGCAGTGTCCCTTATATCATGCTATAAATCTGCCACCCCAGAGGGCAGGAGAGCCTGCCTCCTATGGGTACAACTGAAGGAGCACCACTGCACGTGGTGAGCATGCACACCTAACATGGAATGGACATGAGCAACACATCTTGAAGAACAGCAGTTATGGAAAATAACTCTCATTTCTCAAATACTACAGAATTGACTTAGTAGAGGTAAGAGACCAAACTGGAGAGCAGTAGAGCAGTCAAGCAATTAAAAAAGTGCCATTTATTTAAATACTTGGCAATTTTGCTACATTTTCAAATGTATTCATTTCAGTTACAACACAGAATACAAAGTATACATTGCTCACTTTGTTTGTTTTGATTACACGTATTTGCACTATATTTATATTTGCAGTCCTATTTCTTGTTCAGCCAGGCATGCATACGAATAGGTTTGATTACAATTTGTAGGAGATGATACTGCCCACTTCTTGTTTACAACATTACCTGAAAGTGAGAACAGGTGTTCACAAGGCAGTTGTAACTGGTTTTGCAAGATATTTGCATGTCAGATACACTGAAGATTCATGTGACTCTTTATGCTTCAGCCACTATTCTAGAGGATTTGTGTCAATGCTACTGACAAGTTCTGCTTGATAACAATCCAAAGCAGTCATCTACAACCTATCATCTGAATTACATCACCAGCAGAAGGTTGACTCTGTGTGTGTGTGGCGGGGGGTGGGTGCTTTAGGTTCTGTAGTTTTTGCATTCGGGCATTACTCTTGTTCTGAAAGTGTGCTCCACAGCTCATCCCTCTCGATTTGTAGATGGGACTTCAGATTCTGAAACCTCAGGTCAAGTACTGTAGCTATTCTAAGAAATCTCATATTAGTGCCACCTTTCTATTTCATTAAATCTGCAGTGAAAATGTTCTTAAAATAAGTATGTACAGTAAGCCGCTGACTTATGCAGAGGTTGAGGTTTTGGCAACCCCTCATAAGTTGAATTTTCACATTACTCAGAGAACCAGGAAAATGACCCTCTCAGCAGCACTGGTCAGTTTCCCCTCTCCCTTGGGTGGGGAGCTGGGAGCCAGGTTGGTCAGTTTCCCAGCTCCCACAATGAGGCGCATAGCCGGGAACCAGGTGGCAGTGATGTGCTGGTCAGTTTCCTGGCTCCAGTCAGTGGAGGGGAGCCAGACAGGCTGCTGCCTGGTTCCCAGGGACCAGAAAACCTCTCCTGTTGGGGCAGCAACCAAGTGTCAGGCTGCTGCCCCTGACAGGTGCAGTTTCTTCCTCGAGTGTCCCCATGGGTGCTCCACGATAGGTATCGGGCTCGCCCCGGCGCCGCAGATTGGATCTTTCCAGCAGTTTCTGCCGGACCGCGCATGCGCCGGCGCACGCCGCTCCCCTGCACGCTCCCAGCCACGTGTGCGATCCAGTCCCCTCCAGTTCCTTCTTAACCGCCATCGGCTGCAGACGGAATCTGCTCAGGCTGCGGCCAGAGTCAGCGTATTTAGAGTTTTTCAGAGTTTGAGTTTTCTTTCAGAGTTCTTAGTTAAATTGTTTGTTTCTTTATTGCAAAAAAAAAAAAAAAAAATTATATATAAAGTAGAAAGTCTTAGTAACAAGAGGAGGAGCAGAGGCACCCCGGCGACGTGAAGGCCAGTAGGCCTACTGCTGCGGCAGGCTGGAGTCCGTGAGAGGGGAACAGGCACAGAGAAGGTGCTAAGTACCCTATTAACAGCTCAAAGACTCACCGCAATGTCCTCTTCAGGATTCAAGAAGTGTGAGTCCTGCCGCGAAGCTATGCCGGCCTCTGATGGGCACAGTCAATGTATCAGATGCCTGGGGGAATCACACGTCACCCAGAAATGCTCCTTCTTTGCAAAGCTCATGGCCAGAGCCAGAAAGAACAGAGAAATGTGGCTGAAAATGCTGCTGTTTGATAAGGCCCTCCAGCCAGACGTGCCAGAGAGGCCTTAACCGGAGGGACCCACAGGGCTCCATAAAAGGAAGGCGGTGTCCCTCACCCCCTCGGTGCAGAAATGGAGGAAGCTCTCTACAGCCTGATCCCTGCCGGCGGTCACAGCGAGCGGGATGGGCGTAGCTCACAGCCCCCAGCCGCAGTCACAAGCGGGCGGCAGCACAGCAGCGCACGTGGCAAAGGCTGAGCCTCCGATTACTAAACAGCCGGCCTGCGCATTCAGAGCGGCGGGCAGGCAAGCGCCGGAACCGGCGGCACTGCCGCAAATGGCACAGACCCCCACAGCACCAACTGTGCAGGGCCAACAGGCACGTAGCCTGCAGGCACCGGAGGAGACCACCCGCGCGGCACTGCAGATGAGCGTGCCGAGCGCGGCGCTGACAGCGGGGCCGAGATCTCTGGCACGGGGAGGGGAAAGGCAGCAGCGAAAACCCGGCACCACAGCCCTTCTCCGGACAGGGCTGTAGGGCTGCTCTCAACAAGTCCTCCCCTTATGCTGTGTACACCAACCAGGAGACATGGGTCTCTCCCAGCCTACCCAGAGCCTCCTTCCCCTTTCTCCAACCAGCCTCACCATGGCTCGGGCCACCCTCGCCTTTTCTGGGATTTGACCCTCTGGAGTACTACCACAAACCAGTTTCACCATTGTCTCAATCATCCAGACGATCTCTCTCCCCCAGACATCGGGGGTATGCACCTCGAGAGTGGTCCAGGTCTCCATCCCAGGAACCGTGCCCATGCTGACACGGTCGTCCTTATCACGCTGGGCAAAGACACCACAGGCATACACCCAGGGACAGGTCCCCCTCGACCACCCAGTACCCCCACGGGCACTCATGGACAGGGACGGAAACACAGCTGTCTCAAGGGGAGCTGATTTTGGAACCCCGAGATTTTCCCTCGCAAGCTTCTAGTGAGAGGGTGTACCACCGGCAGCAGGACCCTGAGAGTTCAAGGGAGGTCTACCCTAGTGGTTCCTCCTTGTCCTCCCCCAACGAGGCTATGGCCCCCGGGGATGTTGTCCCCCCGGATGACCTCAAACAGTTCCAGGAGCTGTTTAAAATGGTGGCTTTCACGCAAGGCATCCAAACAGCAGAGGTGCAGGAGAAGTACCACAAGCTCCTCAAAAACCTGAGGCCTCTGGCCTCGTCCAAAATCGCTATCCTGCTCGACGAAGCAATCATGGAGTCTGCTACTACCATATGGCAGACCCTGGCTTCCTCTCCACCTATAAACAAGAGGGCGGGTAAGAAATACCTCATCCCAGCGAAGGGCATGGAGTTTCTGTTTAGTCACCCACAACCAAATTCTCTGGTGGTAGAATCGTCTCAGCAGAGATCGAAGACTTCCCAGTACAAAGCGGGGGGAACGGACAGAGATGCCAAGAAGCTAGAGCTGTTTGGCAGAAAGGTATACTCCTCCTCCACCCTGTTGCTGAGAGTGGCTAATTATGCAGCACATCTAGCGAACCACAATTTCGACAATTACTCCAGGCTTCCTTCTCTCATGGATTCGCTTCCAGAAGATAAGAAGCCGGTGCTGAAGGCCATCGTGCAAGAGGGCTATGCAGCCTCAAGGATGGGAGTCCAGATCGCCCTGGACGTAGCGGACATGGCGGCACGCTCAACGGCTATGGTAGTGGTCATGCGCAGGGAATCCTGGCTCCAGACATCGGGTATCCTGAGGGATCTGCAGGCAAAAATTGTCAATCTCCCTTTCGACATGCAGAAGTTGTTTGAAGAGTCAACTGATTCGGTCCTTCATTCCAGTAAAGACTCAAGAGCCACACTCAGAACACTGTGTATTTATACCTCTCCATACAGAAAGAAAAAGTATTACCCTCAACAATGGCGATACCCGTACCAATCTCAGCGTGCTAAGTACCAACGGGGCTACGACCAAGGGCGGCATCAACAGCAACAGCAGTATAGAACTCCCAGGCGACGTTCCCAACAAGGCCATGCATCCTCGGGGCAGGCCCAAAGGCAACAAGTTTGACGGACAGGTCGAGGGCTGCACTATTACTACCATCGCGCAATGTCATCCACAATTAATGTTCCATCATCGCCTCCGACCGTTCCACTCACAATGGCAAAAGATCACCACAGACAAGTGGGTACTAGAGATCATAGCCATGGGTTACGTGATCCCCTTTCAGTCCCTCCCACCGCCGAGACCTCCGCCCAGGCCTCATTTCAGGGATGCCTCCCACGAGGCAAAACTCAAGCACGAGGTGGACCACCTGATGCTTCTAGGGGCGGTCGAAAGAGTGCCGGAGCAACTTCAAGGGAAAGGGTTTTATTCACGATACTTCCTCACAGAGAAGAAAACAGGAGGCTGGAGGCCCATCTTAGATCTTCGAGGCCTCAACCGGTACTTGCGCAAACAAAGCTTTCGGATGATCACAGTCGCCTCTATACTCACGGCACTGGACGATGGAGATTGGTTTGCAGCCCTCGACTTACAAGATGCATATTTTCATATAACGATCCACCCGGCTCACAGACGTTTTCTCCAGTTTATGGTCGGCAAAGAACATTTCCAGTACAAGGTTCTGCCGTTCAGCCTCTCCTCGGCCCCCAGAGTCTTTACCAAGACCCTGGCAGTGGTGTCAGCCTACCTGCACAGACAGGGGGTATTTATATTCCATATCTGGACGACTGCCTACTGAAAGGGGCCTCGAAAGCGGAGGTACTACGCATGATACGCATAACAGCAAACACGTTTTCTTCGCTGGGCCTGGTCATCAACCTTGCGAAATCAAAGATCGACCCCACACAGGACATAGAGTTCATAGGGGCGCACACAAATTCTATCACAGCAAGGGTTTATCTACCCGATACTCGCTTTCGCGCCATCAGTTCCCTGGTACAAGTCATTATATACAGCCCCACGGTGCCGGTTTTAACGTGCTTGCAGCTGCTCGGCCACATGGCAGCGGCAATGTTCGTGGTACAGAACGCCAGATTGCATATGCGCAACCTACAACATTGGCTGGCGAGCGTTTACAATCCGGCATCCCATACTGTCCTCAGGGTGGTGTCGCCCACGACAGAGGTGCGCAGATCCCTGCAATGGTGGGTAAACCCCAAGAACATGCTAACAGGGGTACCCTTTCACCAACCACAAATCTCTATTTTTCTCACCACCAACGCCTCCCACATAGGGTGGGGAGCACATATTGGCGAAAAGGTGACGCAAGGACTGTGGTCCCCTACGGAACAGTCACTGCATATAAATATTCTGGAGCTCAGAGCGGTGTTCAACGCCTGCAAACACTTTCAAGACCACATACAAGGCAAGGTAGTCGGGATCAATACAGACAATATCTCCACCATGTTTTATATAAACTGACAAGGCGGAGCTCGATCCCGTGCCTTATGTGCGGAAGCAGTCCGGCTGTGGAACTGGTGCATCGCCAACAATATAACGTTGAAAGCCTCGTACTTACCAGGCGCTCACAATGTGAAGGCAGACCAGCTGAGCAGGCACTTCGCACTCACACACGAGTGGCAGATCCGTTCCGATCTGCTACGACCGATTTTTCAGGCATGGGGGTTTCCCCAGATAGACCTGTTTGCCACTCAGCACAACAAGAAGTGCCCCCAATACTGCTCAAGGGCAGGACTGGGGTGGGGGTCCTTGGGGGACACGTTCACGATTTCGTGGAAGGGCCCACTGCTTTACGCGTTCCCCCCAACGGTGCTCATCCACAAGGTCCTGCAGAAAGCCAGGAGGGAGAGAGCCCGTGTGATCCTAGTGGTCCCCACATGGGATCGACAGCAATGGTTCCCCTTGCTTCTCTGAATGTCGGATCATCCACCGCTTCCCCTTCCGGTAGCGCCGGACCTGCTCACGCAGGCCCAGGGGTCCATAGTGCATCCTCACACCCAAGGCCTGCGCCTACAAGCATGGTTAATCCATGGCTCAGCTCCCTAGAAAGTACATGTACAGAGGGAGTGCAACAAGTCTTGGAAAGTAGCCGAAGGATCTCCACCAGGAAGACCTACAAACAGAAGTGGACTCGATTCACTGCATGGTGTTCCACCAAGCAGTTAGATCCCCTTGAAGTGCCTATATCCGTCATACTAGAATACTTACTGGACCTCAAGAGAGGCGGGCTCTCCCTCTCCTCGTTGAAGATCCATCTCGCCACTATATCGGCTTTTCGGCATGAAGAGGAAGGGCCCACGGTGTTTGCCCATCCTATTACCAGGTTCCTGAAGGGGCTGGTAAACCTGTACCCCCCTCGGAAACTGCTTCCACCATCGTAGAGCTTGGACCTGGTGCGTAGCGCGCTAACGGGACCACCCTTTGAACCCTTAGCCACGGTTTCCCTCCGTCTACTTACGATAAAGACAACCTTCCTTCTTGCAATCACGTCAGCTTGCAGGGTCAGTGAGCTCGCAGCAGTTGTGGCAAAGCCACCCTGCCCGGTATTCTCAAAGGAGGCGGTAACCTTACGGCTGCACCCAGCCTTTGTTCCGAAAGTTTCACCAGAGTTCCATCTCAACGAACCTATAGTTTTACCCTCGTTTTACCTGAAGCCTCACAGCTCCAACAAGGAGGCACACCTGCACCTCCTGGATGTGAGGAGGGCGTTGGCCTTCTACATAGACAGAACTAAGTCCTTCCGGAAAACGGACAGACTCTTAGTCTCTCTTGCTCCCAGATCAAAAGGAGAGGGTCTCTCTTCACAGAGAATCTCGAAGCAGATTGTGTCCTGCATAAAGATGTGCTACGAACTTCGAAAGACTCCTTTACTGGCCCCGCCTAGGGCTCATTCCACCTGGGCGGTGGCGGCATCAACAGCCTTTTTCAAGGGCATCGCGCTAAAAGACATTTGCAGAGCGGTGACCTGGTCATCCTATGACACCTTCGCCAAGTATTATGCCCTACACCAGGTATTCCAAGAGGATACCCGCCTCTCGACAGCGGTCCTTTAGGGGGCAAGCTGCACATAACCCGATTACCCACCTCCTTTCTTGGGTTACTGCTGGGTAGTCACCTATCATGGAGCACCCATGGGGACACTCGAGGAAGAAAGAGAAGTTACTCACCGTAGTAACGATGGTTCTTCGAGATGTGTCCCCGTGGGTGCTCCACCACCTGCCCATCCTTCCCGCTTCGGATCTCTGTTTGGTGTTTTTCAGGAGCATCCGAGGCAGTTGGTCAAGGAACTGGTGGGGACTGGGTCGCGCACATGGCTGGGAGTATATAGGGGAGCGGCGCGCGCCAGCGCACGCACAGTCCAGCAGAAACTGCTGGAAAGATCCGATCTGCGGCGCCGGGGCGAGCCCGACACCTATCGTGGAGCACCCACGGGGACACATCTCGAAGAACCATCGTTACTACGGTGAGTAACTTCTCTTTCCCTGCTCCTGTCAGGGACAGCAGTCTGACTCTCGGCTGTCACCGATGAGAGGAGTGGAAAACCAGTACTGTCAGGGGCAGCAGTCATGTTAACCCGAGATATGTTCAACTCAAGCGTGCATTGTCTCAGGGTTTTACTATAGTGGAGGGGTAGCCATGTTAGTCTATGTCTGCAAAAACAAGAAGTCCCGTAGCACCTTATAGATATTTTTCAGTTCATCTTTTGTAAGATGTCACAGGACTTCTCATTTTTTAAAGTAAGCATGTGCTGGGTCATCATTTAATACTACTATTACATGAAATGTATGGCAGATATTGGTTTTTTTCATTTTAACAGTGCAAATATTTGTAATAAAAATAGTAACGTGAGTACTGTATACTTCATGTTCTGAGTTGATGGAGATCAATATATTTGAGAATGTATGAAAAAACATCCAAAATATTTAATAAATTATCATTCTAGAGTTTAACAGTGCAATTAATCACAATCTTTTATCACAGTTTTTTTAGTTACTCTTGTGAATTAACTGTAATTGGCAGCCCATGGGATCAGTGAAAAAATCTGGGGAAGATTGTGACTGGAGAGGAAAAAGAAGGAAACTTAGGATGAGTTGGTCCAGGGAAGGATGAATAAAAATTGTTAAAATGAAAAGATGTGGACAGAAAAGTGAAGAAATATTAGATACCTAGTGCTTATGTATGCGTACATGTATTCAGTTTAAATTATTTCGCTCATTAATTTAGATTTGATAGTTTGGCTCTTTCCTGTTTAAAAAGTCAAACAAAAGATATGGCAGAAAGGGGTTGCAAATCCCTTCTCCAACCCCGGCGGCTCTGGGTGCTTGCCATGGACTATGGATACACTAACGATGACTGGTTTCTGTTTAGTTAATAATAATAACCTGCCTACGTGTATCACATCAGTTGTGAAAGCAGCTGAGACTCCTGAAAGTAAAGGAGAAATACAGCAAAAAGTCTCCAGACACCCCAGACATGGCAGGTTCCCACTACAAACATCTGGGCTGGGACATAGAGTACACACTGCTCTGCCTGTCATGGAAGAGAAGGTATTTGCATCTGATTCCTAGAATTATAGGAAAAACGCTATTAGAGTAGCAAAATGTGACTGCTGACTGGCTCAGTGCAAAGAGCTCAGGAAGCTGATGCTGCTACTTACAGCTAATGGACTGTTATAGCAATGGGAATGGTTGAGCTACCTCCATGAAACCTATCGTTAAGATGCAGAATTCCGTCAAACCCAGGTACTCAGGCTTCAGGACATGATTTTCCTGTTTATATCAGCCTTACTATTAGGACAGTTATTTTAGTGTGGTTCAATGCTATGCTGTCTTCACTAGTGTCATTTTCCTTCCAACTTTCAGATCTCCCAGAGACAGAATCTAAATTACTGTTCTTGAACTATGTGTCAAAGTGGATCCCATTGTAAGTATGCATGCTCTTCATGCATGCAAAATCAGATTCTTTTAAATAGCAGTGTCCGTTTGGATCATGCATGCTTCCATGGCGTTTCCTCCAGTCCCTCTTACGCTTACGACAAAAGGCAGAAACTAGTGCGCATCCAACCACTGCTCGTGTTAGAGACTTTAAAACATTAAAAAGAAAGCTTCACCTTCACATTCCCATTAATTGATCATTCAAAAGAGAAAAGAAGAGGTTAAGAAAGTAACTACCTGTGACTTCCCTGTACAGTGGAGTGAAGTGCTTTGTACCAACTGTCATACTTACGGCAAACTCTAAACCTTCAGGTTCAGACATTGTCTGTCCTGCAGAGTTGGAAATTCTGCACCAGCCAATATTTCTTCAAGCACACATCATATCTGCTGTGGAAAGAAAGTGGAGAAGCCACTGGCAGAGCCAGTATCAGTGACTTCAACTGCTTCTTTATTGGCAAACTTTTTTGAATTATAAAATTCAAATCCGATAGGGTCAGTATGTATGGCCCTGGCATTCACTTCAGCTGCCCCATTGTCCGCCCCTGTGTCCACACATAAATGTGATGCTGGGTAGAGCACAGATACAGCTCCAAACTTGAAGGGAACATCTTTTTCAGGGAACAGATTCTCCAATTCCTCAGTCAGATGAAGAACGGCACACAGGATGAGATACCCAGTGCCAAACTTGGCGCTAATTTCCTAAAAGCGTCCACAGGGGAGTCTAGCAAGAGCCCAAGATGCATCTTGGAGGAATCTGGATCATTTCTGGAGATGTTTCCTATCTCTTCTGGAACTGGCTGTGGAACCATATCACCCTACTGCCACTCCTCACTGTCACCAGGATACTTTCTTCATCAGCATCAATGAAAGGTTCTTGGTGTCAATGTTTAAGGCAGACAGGAAGTTATTAGGGATCCATTGTTCAATCCTCCATCCTAAATGGAGAAATGCAAGTGACATTGGCCAGCCCCAATCAATCTGATAAAGTATGCCACCGTGGTCAAATTGGCCTTACTGGGTGCTATCGTCGCACACTTCCAGAGCCCCCCTCTCTTTCATAGAGTTAATATAATCCTGAAACCTCTCACCCTAAATTAATTCCTAAGGTGGTCTCAAGAATTCCATCTGAAGTAATCATTTAAGCTGCCTTCTTTATTTTTCAGTAAAACTCTCTTTATTGGAGGAGAAGCAGCAGCGCACACTGGGTATTTCCAAAGCCTGTTTTTAAAAATACATCAAGAGAATCAAATTGTTCAGACTATCTTTCCATTTATTTCTGGCTGCAGCTGGCCATTCCAAAGACTATGCCTACTCATCACAAAATATATGGAAAGTTGATAACATAATGTATCTTACTGTCTTTACCGTTAGCAGTTTTACGTCTCCCATGAAATACCAAAAGCTCAAGCAGTATGCTCTGCAGTTTCAGAGATCTGCAAAGCAGCAACATGGAGTAACCTGCTGATCGTTGCCGGATACTATGCATTGTACTTACTTCCCAAAGCAGGTGTGAAGTTTGGGAGAGCAATTCTACAAACTTATTGGACTAATATAGCCGGTACACCTTCTGGACATCTGGATGAAGAGTACTGCTTTCGAGTTGCTGACAGTGAAATCGACACTGACAAACACTTAGGGGAAAAAAACAGTTACCTGCAATAACTGTGGTTCTTTTAAGGGGTTGTCAGTGTGGATCCCATTACCGTGCCCTCCATCCCTATTTTCAGAGTCCTATGTTTCCCTGGCTTTGAATTGCAAGGAAACTGGGAGGGGCTTCAAATTTTTCTGTCTTTTAAGGATTTGCATGGAACCATAAGGAGATATAGGGAGTGTACATATCCCTGACAGACATCATTATTCAAAAGATTCCAATCCAGCACGAGGCACTTGTATACTTACAGTTGGATCCAAGTTGACAGCTTCATTTTGGAGAACCACAATTACTGTGGGTAAGAAATCACGCTTTATTTTAGCTTTTGCCTGAATTACTTTTCTTATCTGACTCTCTTGTTTTTCAGGATGTATGACTTCAATCTTGGGACGTTTTTTAAAGTTTTATGATGCAGAATATTAGATGGAAGATTATCATTTGTAAATTGTACATTAAGTTTGCATTGACAAATCCAAAAGAAAAGTAAAAATAAATGTATTTTCCATAGGTGATTCAATGCCACTGTATTCTAATTGGCGACTGAAAGTGATGGAGCATAATCAAGGAGAGCCTCTACCTTTCCCGCCTGCTGGGGGTTGTTGGTCACCACTGGTGGATTATTTGCCTGAAACTTCATCTCCAGGCATGTCCCTTCACAGGTAAATATTGACATTACATGAAAGTGACAGCCATTCAATTCATATGAGTTTAATCAAACTACTATCTTCATGCATGGGCTGTGTAAAGTAAGACTAGCCTTACTTAATTTCATGGATTGTTTACAATTCAACAAGTTACGGAATGTTAGTTACTTTTTGATTTGGAGGACTGAATATTTTCGCATGGAGTATGTGGCTTATTGTGACCTTTATGTTTTTTCTTTCTTGCCTTGAAGATTTTTGTAGCCTTTAAAAGGGATGGTGACTGTCTTTAAAAGTGCTACAAATCTTCAAAATGTAAAGTGACATTCTGATCTCTCAACAATTTTTGTCTTTAGGTGTAACATAGCAGTGATCCTTTTGACTGACTTGATAATTGACCACAGTGTGAAGGTGGAATGGGGAGGCTACCTCCATCTTTTACTTCATGCAATTTTTATAGGTAATTAAACTCTGACTGAAATAAGGTGATTATTTTTAAATTGAGGAAAGGCGGTAATCTTGATTTTGAAGGTTCTAATATTTGAAACTGTTGGCAACAGCTCTTTGAAATAACTGTTTTTTTCAAGGCTGAATTAGATTAATATTTCTTATTCTTATTTAGCAATAAAATCTTAGCAGAAAGCACAGATAGGATCTCTGGTGTATGAAATATTACAGTTGTCTTTGTTGTTGTTACCATATGACTGTTTAAAAGCTGACTTCCAATAACATGAAAAAGTGCTAAATTTGGCCTACTGTGGGATAGATAACAAACAAGTATATCTCTCTCCTTTTTTTTTCTAGTACGGTTTTGGCCACATATCCACTTTGTTATAGTCCATTGTTGCGCTTCACCCTCCCAAAAATTTTTGGTTAATGTACGTCTGCACTGATCTTTTATGCATCCCCGTCCCCTTGATTACATTTTTCCTCTTCTGGCCATGTATAATTAATCAAACAAGTGTGCTGAACCAGGCAGCCTTTTCATGTACTTAATGTTGCTTATTTCATGAGAAAAAAATATAGATAGAAAAGTTTTTGGGCTTCTTTGGAAAGCACTGTTCATTGGAGCACTTGTCCTTTTACCCTTGCATAGAAAATGCAATGAGCTTGGATTAAATTAGGCTACATCTACACAGCAGCCCTATTTCAAAATAAGCTATCTGCAATAACTATTTCAAAAGAGGGCTGCTGCACACAAAAATGTGTTTTGAAATACATGGTCTGCATATGTATCTCTTATTTCAAAATAAGTGCTATCAAAATAAGCTATTTGAAATAAGCACTAACCCATGTCTTAACAGCACCTGTTTGAAAACTTTCACCTGTTTTTAAATAGGCGCTATTCCTTCTGCGGTGAGGTTTATAGAGTTCAGAATAACACACACTCAGTTTTGAATTTATTTCGAAATAGTGTGTGTGTCATATAGACAACAGCGAAGTAATTTCAAAATAAGAGCTGTCCTCTTGAAATAACTTGGCTGTGTGGCCATAGCCCTAGTGTCTTCAATGCTTTTCTTTTTATTCTTTGAGTTTTCAGCTCCTTTGGGTAATCTATATTAGTATGAGAACAACACTAAGTCTTGTGGCACCTTATAGACTAACAAATATTTTGGAGCATAAGGTTTCGTGGGCAAAGACCCGCTTCATCAGATGCGTCTGATGAAGCGGGTCTTTGCCCACGAAACCTTATGCTCCAAAATATTTGTTAGTCTATAAGGTGCCACAAGACTTAGTGTTGTTCTCGAAGCTACAGACTAACACGGCTACTCCTCTGATATATATCACTATGGTGAGTTTTTCAGTTTGAATAAAAAGAAAAAATCTTAGTACCTTTGCAGTGACAGGAATCATTCACAGTATGGCTTAGTTGGTTTATTATGTGAAATAAATATAATACATTACCACACAGAACAAGAGGGTATTCATGTTTTAAAACAGAGAAAACAGAGTTTTAATACACACTGTTTTGAAGGTGTTATGGAAAAAAATGAAGGGGATGGAAGGAGCATATCCTCTATTCTGCAAATAGCCAAACTATAATTTTCAGATATTGTTGGTGAATCTGTCTATTTTACCAAAAATATATATAGTTAGTAGAGACTGATACAGACCACAAGGGCTGTTGTTGATTTCAGATAGTATTCCATTAACTGCCTGTTTAATTGACTAACCTTTATATTTTCCTCTTTAATTATAGGGTTTGACCACTATCACCCTGAAGTATATGAGCATTGTAAACGCCTGCTTTTGCACTTGTTGATAGTGATGGGCTCCAACAACAATGTCCAGTCTGTTGCTTCTGTCCTTCTCAGGAACAGGGAGTTCAATGAACCCAGGGTGCTTACTGTCAAACAAACTGCACATTTAGATTATACTTTCACAGGTAACTAGTATATTCATGTTCCAGTAGTTAAAACTACACAGAAGGTCAATTTTAGATTGGATTTAAATATTAAACTCTCCATTGTTTGTGAGAACCTCTTCCAACCTTGAAAATTAAATTTTTCCCTTCCATTTTTTTTCTATTTGGATAAAATTTCTTTCTTCCTTGAATTTTTCATTAGCCTAAAGTTAATTTAGGTGTTCACATTTTCTGCACAGTCATCAGTAGTAGACGCACAGCTGAATGTTAATTGCTAGTTTACTGCTGTTGTGGAAACTGCAAAGGAAGCTATTAGTTGGGAGTTTAAGAGGGAGGAGAGCAGGTGAACCTGCCGCTGAAGAAGCTACCAGGTGAGAGTGCTGATCTCTGGGTGAGTGAGCGTGTGCTTTAACTGCTGGCAATTGAACTGCCATTTTGATTCCAGGTGGAGGGAGTTTCGGTTTCAGTTGGGACTGCCTGCCTGACCTTTTGCTTCCTTGATCAGCCTTCCTTCCTGCCTGCCTGACCTTTTGCTTCCTTGATCAGCCTTCTCCTGTGTGACTCATAGGGGGAGGGCCTAAGAGAGGCCAGCAGGCTTAAAAGCCAGAGGCAGGAGCGACCAGGGGAGCGAAGCAGACAGGGAGCTGCAGACAGGGGGAGTTTAACAGAGGGAGGGTGACAGAGGACTATAACGGTTAGGAAGACCCACAACACCTGTGCCAGCACTACTGCTGTCTCCTCCACTTGTGCCTGTAGCCAGACAGACTTCCTGACCATGGATGTTTCTACCCAGATCCTGGTGTGGTTCTGCAAGGACTGTGGCTTGCCGTTCCCACTTACTGATATCCAGGCTGAGGGGAATATTCAGTGTGGAAGGTGCCTGCTGGTGGAATCTCTCAGGCGGCAGGTGGGGGAGCTACAGGAGGAGGTGGCCAGGTTGAGGAGTATCAGAGTCCATGAGCAGTTCCTGGATAGTATTCAGGTGGAGACTGCGGAGGTAACTGTCCCAGTGCACAGGATGGCTGATAAACCACTGGAGGAGGTGGACCAGGGTGGACACTGGCAGCTGGTTACTTCTTGCAGCAGGCTGTGTCCCACCCCTGCTCAGAACCCTCCCACCGTGGTACTGGAAAACTGGTATGCTGTACCCGATACAGGAGACCAAGAATTACCCCGTACAGACGAGGAGAAGCCTCGTACCCCCAAGGCTGGGAAGTCTACTGCCACCCCTGCAAGAAGGAAACGTAGAATAGTGGTGGTTGGAGACCCTCTTCTGAGGGGGACGGAGGCGCCCATCTGTCGCCCTCACATTTCATCTCGGGAGGTGTGCTGCCTGCCGGGGGCCCATATCCGAGACATTACGCAGGCATTGTCGAGGATTATCCGGCCCTCTGACTACTATCCCATGCTTCTCATCCATGTGGGCACTAATGATACTGCGAGGTGTGACGCTGAGCAGGTCAAGAGTGACTTCAAGGCTCTGGGGGCACGGGTCAGGGAGTTTGGGGCGCAGGTGGTATTCTCTTCAGTCCTGCATGTCAGAGATGGGAGCCCAGGCAGAGACAGGTGTATCCTAGAGGTGAATGCTTGGTTGCGTAGATGGTGTCGCCAGGAAGGCTTTGGTTTCTTTGACCAAGGGATCCTTTTCTGGGAAGGACTGCTAAGTAGAGATGGCGTTCCCCTTTCGAGGAGGGGGAAGACCATATTCAGACACAGGCTGGCTAACCTAGTGAGGAGGGCTTTAAACTAGGTTCAACGGGGGCAGGGGAGCAAAGCCTGCAGGTAAGTGGACAGCATGAATACATGAGAGATGAATATGAAATGGGAAGGAGTATGGGCTACACTGGGAGAGTAAAAAGAGGGCCAGGGCAAAACTGGGAGGCAAGACCAAATCAATGTCTGAGATGCCTATATACAAATGCAAGAAGTATGGGAAATAAGCAAGAAGAATTGGAAGCACTAATAAATGAATACAACTATGATATCGTTGGCATCACAGAAACTTGGTGGGATAATACTCATGATTGGAATGTTGGTATTGAAGGGTACAGCCTGCTTAGGAAGGACAGGCAGGGAAAGAAGGGAGGAGGTGTTGCCTTGTACATTAAAAATGTACACACTTGGACAGAGGTGGAGATGGATGTAGGAGATGGACGGGTTGAAAGTCTCTGGGTTAGACTCAGAGGAGTAAAAAACAAGGATGAGGTCCTACTAGGAGTCTACTACAGGCTCCCTAGCCAGGTGGAAGAAGTGGATGAGGCTTTCTTTAAACAGCTAACAAAATCATCCAGGGCCCAGAATTTGGTGGTGATGGGGGACTTCAACTATCCAGGTATGTGTTGGGAAACTAATACAGCAGGGGGCAGACTGTCCAATAAATTCTTGGATTGCATTGCAGACAACTTTTTATTCCAAAAGGTTGAAAAAGCTACCAGAGGGGAAGCTGTTCTAGATTTAATTTTAACAAATAGGGAGGAAATTATTGAGAATTTGAAAGTGGAAGGATGCTTGGGTGAAAGTGATGATGAAATCATAGAGTTCACAATTCTAAGGAAGGGTAGAAGGGAAAACAGTACAATAGAGATAATGGATTTCAGGAAGGCAGATTTTGGTAAACTCAGACAGCTGGTAGGTAAGGTCCCATGGCAGGCTAAACTGAGGGGAAAAACGGCTGAAGAGAGATGGCAGTTTTTCAAAGGGACATTATTAAGGGCCCAAAAGCAAGCTATCCCACTGTGTAGGAAAGAGAGAAAACATGGCAAAAGACTGCCTTGGCTTAACCAGGAGATCTCGCATGATCTCAAAATAAAAAAGGAATCGTATAAGAAATGGAAACTAGGACAAATTACAAAGGACGAATATAGGCAAACAACACGAGCGTGGAGGAGCAAGATTAGAAAGACTAAGGCACAAAATGAGCTCAAGCTACCTACAAGCATAAAGGGAAACAAGAAGGCTTTTTACAAATACATTGGTAGTACGAGGAAGACTAAGGAGAGGGTGGAGCCATTGGTCAGTGAGGAGGGAGGAACAGTAACAGGGAATTTGGTAATGGCAGAGATGTTTAATGATTTCTTTGTTTCGGTCTTCACTGAGAAATCGGAAGGAATGCCTGACATAGAGAATGCTAGTGGAAAAGGGGTAGGCTTAGAAGTTGAAATAAGAAAAGAACAAATCAAAATTTACTTAGAAAAATTAGATGTCTGCAAATCACCAGGGCCTGATGAAATGCATCCTAGAATCCTCAAGGAGCTGATAGAGGAGGTATCTGAGCCTTTAGCAATCATTTTTGGTAAATCGTGGGAGACTGGAGAGATTCCAGAAGACTGGAAAAGGGCAAATATAGTACCCATTTATAAAAAGGGGAACAAGAATAACCCGGAAAACTACAGGCCAGTCAGCTTAACTTCTGTGTCAGGAAAGATAATGGAGCAGGTCATTAAAGAAATCATCTGCAAGCAATTGGAAGGTGGTAAGGTGATAGGGAACAGCCAGCATGGTTTTGTTAAAAACAGATCATGTCAAACCAATCTAATAGCTTTCTTTGATAGAATAACGAGCCTTGTGGATAAGGGAGAAGCAGTGGATGTGATATACCTAGACTTCAGTAAAGCATTTGACACGGTCTCACATAATATACTTATCAACAAACTACTCAAATACAACTTAGATGGGGCTACTGTAAAGGTGGGTGAACAACTGGCTGCATAACCGTACCCAGAGAGTAGTTATTAATGGTTTTCAATCCTGCTGGAAAAGTATAACTAGTGGGGTTCCGCAGGGGTCTGTTTTAGGACCGGTTCTGTTCAATATCTTCATTAACGATTTAGATATTGACATAGAAAGTACACTTATTAAGTTTGCAGATGATACCAAGCTGGAAGGAGTTGCAACTTCTTTGGAGGATAGGGTCATAATTCACAAGGATCTGGATAAACTGGAGAAATGGGCTGAGGTAAACAGGGTGAAGTTTAACAAGGACAAATGCAAAGTGCTCCACTTAGGAAGAAACAATCAGTGTCACTCATACAGAATTGGGAAGGACTGCCTACGAATGAGTACAGCAGAAAGGGATCTGGGGGTTATAGTGGACCACAAGCTAAATATGAGTCAACAGTGTGATGCTGTTGCAAAAAAAGCAAACATGATTCTAGGATGCACTAACAGGTGTGTTGTGAACAAGACACGAGAAGTCATTCTCCCGCTCTACTCTGCGCTGGTTAGGCCTCAGCTGGAGTATTGTGTCCAGTTCTGGGCACCGCAGTTCAGGAAGGATGTGGAGAAATTGGAGGGGGTCCAGAGGAGAGCAACGAGAATGATCAAATGTCTAGAGAACATGACCTATGAACAAAGGCTGAAAGAATTGGGCTTGTTTAGTTTGGAAAAGAGAAGATTGAGTGGGGACATGATAGCAGTTTTCAGGTATCTAAAAGGGTGTCATAAGGCAGAGGGAGGGAACTTGTTCTTCCTTGCCTCTGAGGCTAGAGCAAGAGGCAATGGACTGAAATTGCAGCAGGGGAGGTTCAGGTTGGACATTAGGAAAAAGTTCCTAACTGTCAGGGTGATCAAACACTGGAACGAATTGCCAAAGGAGGTGGTAGAATCTCCATCACTGGAGCTATTTAAGAAGAGGTTAGATAGATGGCTTTCAGAGACGGTCTAGAAAGTGCTTGGTCCTGCCATGAGGGCAGGGGGCTGGACTCGATGGCCTCTCAAGGTCCCTTCCAGTCCTACTCTTCTATGATTCTGTGAAAAAAACAGCAACTGCTTTTTTGTAATAATTATGAAAACTTTGTTTTATAAGCCATTGTATGATTTAATACATGGTTTCCCAAACTGGGGGATGTGCCCTTATGGGGGGGGCATGAGGAAATTCTGGGGGGGCGTGAGACAACCCAGCTCCCCCCCCCCCGCCCATTATTCCACGCACGCTTTGCTTCTGGCTCTCAGCCCCTGCCATTTTACATGAGCAACCCAGCGCAGCCGTTATAAAAAGTAGGCAGCTGGCGAAGACCCATGTGCTAAGGTGAGTGAGTGTGAGTTGCAGGGGGAAGGAGGATGGAGTTGGTGGGCTGGGGCTGCCTGGCTCAGGTAGGGAGGATGGGGTTGGAGTCAGAGCAGGGGGCTGGTTGTGCCTGGCTTTGTGGGAGGGGAGAGGCTCAGGTGGGGGCTTGCAGGGTTCAGGTGGCTGGCCAGCTTGCAGGACTCATGGGGCGCAGGTGTCTGGCCCCAGCATTGCAGGGCTCAAGCTGGCAGGTGGGTGGCTGACCCCAGAAGCGCAGGGCTCGGGCAGGCAGGTAGATGGCTCACCCCAGCAGCGTGGGTCTCAGACTGGGGGCGGGTGGCTGGCCCAGGCAGCACGGGCGGCTGGCTCCGGCATCTGGTGGGTGGGCGGGTGACTGGCCTTGTCGGCGTGGGCTCGGATGGACAGCTCTAGCAGTGCAGGTCTGAGGCAAGTGGGTGGCTGGCAGGGACAGCTCTGGTGGCTGGCATGGGGCTTAGGCAGCTGGCCAACTGGGGCTGCACCAGGCACTCATGAGGGGCCAAGAAAAACTATTTGTGCTGATTTTTAATAGTAAATAACATTTTTATATCAAGTTTTTGTGTTTATTTTAAATTACAAATTGATTTTTTTGTTAAAGGAGGATTGGATGATGATAAAGAAGAGGTTGTGGGTGTGTGAGCGTTTCTCAAAAATCAAAAAGGGGGTGTGATGCCAAAAAGTTTGGGAACCAGTGATTAAATAGAATATCAAAAAATTAAATCAAGATGTTAGCATGACCTCTGCTTTCGACATTGTCCAAAGAATATGAGAAAACATATAACATCTGTAATGATCATATAATATAAGAAATCTACATTTCACTGGAAACTTTTTTTGGAAGCTGTACTTTTGTAGCTTGTATCATAGATTTGGAGAAAATGAGAACAAGTATTAAGTTTTTGTTAACTCCTGATATTTCATATAACAGTCAGCTCTTTCATATCTGGCATTGTATCATCCGGAACTCTCAAAGAACTAACAGTTTAACCATAAGTAAATTTTAGTTAAGTTTTCCATAAGTACAGTATAGTGGAAGTAAACACAAATAAATACAGTATAGGTTTGCAGTGTTCAATACTACTGTTGTCGGTAAATAAAGTTCTCTGTATATGTTGTTGTTTGTCAATATCTAATCTTGTTTTTCTTTAGGTTATGCATAGCTAGGTGTTCATATTATCCAAACTATTTGAATATCTGGCAACTTCCCAGTCCTGGGGCTTTGAGATATGAAAGTGTTCACTGTATTTTCAGCAGATGGCAGCACCTGCCATACAATATATTAATTCAGTTTTGCTGTACATCATGTGTAGTTTTGTGTCACATGAAGAAAAAATGCTTTGTAATTTCTTGTGTAAATTTGGTAGTCAATAATATGCAGGTATATTTTATGTAAATTTGCCCAGTGAACTTCATCAAATTGCAACTCAGTTCTGATCTATAAAACCACTCTCGTTCTAGTCCTTTGGTTCTTGCGTAGAAATGACCAGATGCGCAGTATGTAATTGTGGTTGTAGCATGAAAAAATGTTCATTAGAACTTGGATGAGAAGGCCAACAAACTGTTTTTAGTTATTTCCAAGTTTAAAATGGAAATGAGATTATCCCCTCATGGAGGATTAGGCAAAATAAAATATTAGTAAAGTGTTTAACTTTTAAAATGAGCTGAATAATTTAATAAAATGTCTTATCTTAGAATTATTCCATGTATAACTAATACTTTTTGAATTTTTCAGTAGAATAGGTCTAGTAAATACTGGTTAGATAATTGAATAAAATAGCAAGTTTATATAATCTTAATAGATTGTATCTTTTTGATGAGACTAAGTTCCTTGTCTCACAAAACACTAAGTACGTGGGAGAATGGTGGTATACAGGCTATGCAGGTTGCATTTCACAAATGGTTCCCATGTGAAGAGCAAATGTGCCCGTAGCCAAATTTAGCTGGTTTTAGAGCAACTTTATGTATCCACCGTGGCACAGAACAGTTCTAATTTACTGGTGAATCAGCCTTACATATTAATTTTAAATAATTAAATTAACGTGTGATCAGATTACATTTCAATCCAAAAGCCAGTCTACATCTTGACTTCTAGTCTACACGCATGTATGTGTTGCAATGCTTTCAACTTCAACAGCTGAATTAATTTGTTAAGGATGTGATGCCTACAAGTGCAGGGCTATTGGCTTATCACTTCACTAGAATACTAACAAAAATTACTGCAAAACAATGAGAAGTCTTGTGGCACCTTAAAGACTAACAGATTTATCTGAGCATAAGGTTAAGCTTTCATGAGTAAACACCACTTCGTCAGATGCATGACGCCAGCTGTATTTTACAAAGTAGTGTTTTTTCCAGATACAGCTAATATGACTATGCCTCTGAGTCACAAACATTACTATCTTTTGAGAATCAGTACATCATACTTGTAACTTTTTAAGTCTAGCCTGAAAATACCAAACTGTAATATAATCATAACTGCTTTTCTTTCATCAGGTGTTAATGATTTTATACCTGATTACCAGCCCTCCCCAATGACAGACTCAGGGCTTAGTTCAAGTTCTACCTCTTCTAGCATCAGTTTAGGAAATACAAGTGCTGCCATTTCTCATCTACACAACACCATCCTCAATGAAGTTGACATTTCGGTAGAGCAAGATGAAAAAGTGAAAACACTCATGGAGTTTATTACCTCAAGGTAATGCTTCAAGATCAAGTATTGTCAAAACATACAATGGCATGTTATTTGGCATGAAGTTTACTGTTTTTTCTCTTTGGCTTAGCAATAAGATCTTGAACTGATTTTAAATATTTTCTTATGTCACATGTATATAACAGCCTTTAAACCTATCTAGTTTCTCTACATCCTAAGGATAGTTGATTTAGCTTCTCTTCTTCTGAGACTTAAAAAGGCCATTGAGTGGTGTGCTCCCCACTGATCTGGAGATCTCTTTCCTTCTGGAAAGTTTTCAGGGTTCCAAAGCCCCTTGTCGCTTTAGCAACTCCAAACCCACAGTTGCTTTCTTAAAGACAATTGAACCACATTCTGGGATCTAGTGGGCTGCAGAATATGTGGCATTCTTAAGAGAGCTCTATATCTATCCCTGTAGAACATACTTAGAGGTCTGATCAGAAAGTATCTTGAAGACTGTTGTGGAGACCTGGATTTGTATGGAGAAAGAGAGAGTTTGTTCTCCACTGATTGACTGGGGAAGTAGGAATTGGTGGGAAAGTTCAGTCTTAAAACTGGCAATTTTCAAAGGGTTCCTGTTTTCACATGATAATTTGTTGTGTTCAGAATGATATGAATAGACCCATGAGAATACAAAATTGTATCTGCATCCAATCAGCGATCTGCAAAAATGATCCAAGGACATAAAATGGATATCCACAGATTTTCAGGGCGGGACATATAAACCCAAAACTCTTAAGTAAAATTTAGTGGACAAAAAAATTGATTTTTGGTTTGCAGAAACTATGCAAACCAAAAGCAAAGTTTTCACACAGCCCTAAACTTTACAGTAATGTGCCATTGAGTTGTGATATTTTTATAAATGGGTAGCATCAATTGGAATTACTTGTCATCAGGGTAACTACACATGCCCCTAACCTAAATTTTTCCTACAATTTCAGTTAGAATGACTGTTGCTTTGTTTTTTTAATCTTCATTGTTGTATAGTGTTGCTGTGCATTTTTAAGCAACTGCCATATTTAATTCCAGAGAAATCTGTGCTTCAGTATACTATGTATCACTGATAAAAGCTTCTGGAATTCTTCTAGGTGCAAAGCACTGCATAAATGGATAATGATCATATAGGTTATGTTTTATACCTTTATGCTATGTGTTGGGTTTTATGTTTCTAGGAAAAGAGGGCCGCTTTGGAATCACGAGGATGTTTCATCCAAGAACTCTACTATAAAGAGTGCAGAGCAGTTAACTGTGTTTCTAAAACACGTGGTATCTGTGTTTAAGCAGACAAATTCAGGTATGTTAGAAAAGAATGCATACATTTATTTTATTGAAATTCTACATCTTTCTGAAATAAATAAGAGCATCTCCTGGAGAAAATATGCACAGATTTGCAAGCATTGACATTCTGATTTCAGTCAATAAATGTTGCACTTTTATGTGAGAAGATTCATAGCTTGTGTTCAGACTTGCATTTGCCACATAATATTGCTTGAAGAAACAGAAAAAATATATATATTAAAATATATATTACAGGCTTATTGTAGATATTTCCTGTTTAAATCTCTCTCTTTCCATCTGTCTTATTTAATATTGAATGCTTCTGTTTAAGTTTACGGTAAAGTTGTTTATGATTGGATAGAGCGTTATGACAAATTCCAATTCAACAAAGAGTGTGAGAGAGAATTAATAGTAGATTAAACTAGCTTAAAAACCAACACAGCGGTGACTGTATTAATCTTGCAAGTAGAAATAAAATAGTATGTAATAAATCTGGTAATGTATGTAATAAATACAACTTTTTTTTTAAATCTTCTGTGTTACTTCAACATTTGTTTGCTTTCATAGCAGGATTTCAGTTGGAGCACCATCTTAGTGAACTTGCTTTGCAAACTGCACTTTCTTGTTCCTCTCGACACTATGCTGGGAGATCATTTCAGATTTTCAGGGCTCTGAAACAGCCTCTTTCTGCATCCACTCTTTCTGACATTCTCTCCAGGCTTGTAGAAACTGTAGGTGATGCAGGAGAAGACGCACAGGTATTTGCATATTTTCTTATTTTTTCATCACTGCAGCCATCTCACTTACAAATTTTCCATTTTGTTAAGCAAGCAAAACATATTTAAATGACATGTTAGTTCTATTTTAATATCATAATAAAAGATAAAAGCAGTATGATGGGCTCAGCTGCACTTTTCTCCTTATATAAAGTGGAAATAGGTATTAAATGTGATTTGACTGGTATCTGGTTAATAGCTGTAATACTTTCAATTTTCACCTCTGAACAACAGAAAAAAAAAAGTTTCTGCTCAGCCCTTTTTCAAAGGCAACCAGCATTTTCCAAACACTTACTCTGAGACTCCGCAGACTGTGCTAGATATCTCCAGAGAAACAATCTGCTTCCTGGCAGCACCCATACTTTTTTGTAATTCAAAATATGCCTGAAGTAAGTTAAAATAAATCAATATAATATTCAAGAAAAAACAACTATTTTTATGTGTTCTCATATGTAGATTTAACAGCAATGCATTGTATCCTTACAGTGCATCCTTTGTCACATACCGCAAAAGAACAAAAAGCAGTCAAGTAGCACTTTAAAGACTAGCAAAATGGTGTATTAGGTGAGCTTTCGTGGGACAGACCCACTTCTTCAGACCGGCTATGGTCTGAAGAAGTGGGTCTGTCTCACGAAAGCTCACCTAATAAACCATTTTGCTAGTCTTTAAAGTGCTACTTGACTGCTTTTTGTTTTGATAGTGTATAGACTAGCACGGCTTCCTCTCTGTTACTACTGCAAAAGAAATTAACAGTCATAGTCAAACCATAAAAAGAGGAATTGAGTCATAAAGTATATAGAATAATGGAACTTGGTAGTTACCTTGTGAAAGATTCTGTACCAGAGAATACAAGACAACTAAATGCATGATTATGTCATTGAGAGTTTAAAATCAACTTGTATACTGTTCTTTGTTTTACGCTGATTTTACAACATTAATTTGAGTTATGCAGCTTTAGGACCATGGTGTAATTATATCAAGAAGTTATGAATCATTCCATAATATTTTGTTCTATTTTTATTTCACCAATTGAGGTCCTATGCACTTTTCACTTTTGTACATACCATACCATAACCTTGATTCTCTTCTTTTCCAGGGTTTTGTCATAGAGCTACTTCTCACTCTGGAATCTGCCATTGATACATTGGCTGAAACCATGAAGCATTATGATTTTATTTCTGCACTTTCACGGTAAGTACTTGTACTAGTCAAACAATAGTTTGCATGGGAACTGTTAGTTGCTTACTGCTCATATAGTCAAAATGTTTATCATTTCAGATTGGATTTAACACAAGGCCAGCATGCTTTTTTCAGATGTTAATCTCTGCGTCCTTAGTCAAATTTCCAGAAACTAACCTCAGTCACGCCTTACTTTGTCAACTGCTAGGTAGTAAAGCAAATTATGGAGTTATAAATCAGTGCGTTTTTTTTTATTAATACTGACAATTTGTGAATCGAATTCTTGGCTGCTGAAGTATTGGACTTAAAATTCTGAGAACAATTGAGTTTCTTCAGTTCTGATTAACTTCAGTGGAAATGAGGGCATTCAACATATTTTAGGATAAATGCCTATACATCTATGCACGTCAGTTTCCCCATCTATAAAATGTAAATAATGATACTGATTTTGGAAAGTGTTATATGATCACTTGAAGAAAATTACTATAACATGGTAGGTTATTATTTCTTTTAGGATTACAATAATTTTTAATTTATTCAAACACAGCAGCTATTAGATCTCAATTAGAGCTGCATACTCAGCATTCCAGATATGTTGCTTCTGTTTTTAAGTGTAAATTGAAGGCTGCGATTTTTTCTTCCACAAAACTGGATCAACAGATTATTATCCAACTTTCAAAAAATTTTCATCTTGTATCCAAGAGCAGAGTAGAAAAATTAAAATGTAAAAATTATGGTTCCCTCCTATCCCCAAGGACTTGCTGATTTTTAAAAGAAAATTAGTCTGGACAAGCATAATTATATATTATGCCACAAGTGTTCCTTTCACATAAGGCTCTTGATAGTTATTCTTGTTTTTTTCATATCAAAATTGAATTACTGAATGGTGTCCTCTTGAATAAAACTTAAAAACTTCATCTAGTGCTGAATGCAGCTATCCATATAGCGTTAGATACCTGATGCATGAAATATGATCTGCAGTCAAAATGAACTTCCGTTTGGTTTCTGGATACTGTTCTAAGAGTAAGCTCTATGTAGTTGGGATCTTGGATACTTCAGAAACTACCTGTCTTTGTGTTTAATTCTGGCATTTGAAATCAACCTCCATACTTCTCAGCATTGAACACTGACCATGAGGGAAGCTGAGAATGTTCAGTACTTCACAGGTACAGGCCCTCAGTCCCAGATTTTAGAAGCTGATTATAAAGCACTGTCAGTAGAAGACTCCGATTGGTATTTGCTTTCTCCAGTTGTCTGGCAAAGCTCAAAAGTTTATTGAGCTTTTGGGGCATTTTCTATTTAGGTTATTTTACTCAAGCTGTCTGCTTAAGGCCTGTATTACAAGGAATAGAATTTCTGGGATGAGATAAGGTGTTTGAGATGTATTTTAGGATCTAATACATGTGCCTACTTTACTGCTATTAGGAATTGAGTTCTATAAACTGAAAAAATAATCCATACTCATGTGCCCCTCCACTAGTCAAAAGATGACATAGGTTAGTGGGTTTCTCTATATAGATGAAAGCTTAGTACAAAAGTTAATAATTACAATGTGGCATTTGTACTCTATATCCACATAACCTGGGTTCCAGTAAATTTCGAAATCTTCAGGAAATGCTCGAGTCTCAGTGTGAAAGGTACTGAAATTATGGATCTGCCTAAGATGCTACTTTAGGGTCTTGTCTACACTTGCCCTCAACTTCGAAGGGGGCATGTTAATCAAGGCAATGGGAGATTACTAATGAAGTGATGTGATGAATATGCAGCACTTCATTAGGCTAATTCTCCCCTGCGGCAACTTTGAAGTGTCCCCAAAATTTTGAGTAGTAAAGGCACTTTGAAGTGAAGTGCCCGCAGCTACATGCATGCCAGCACTTCGAAGTTTGACACTTTGAAGTTGCCGTGGGGGCAGAATTAGCCTAATGAAGTGCTGCATATTCACCGCAGCACTTCATTAGCAATCTCCTATCACCCTGATTAGCATTCCCCCTTCAAAGTTGGAGGCAAGTGTAGACCCAGCCTAGTAGAAATATAAAGGTATGTAAATAACTCCATTTCTTAGTTCCTTCTCTTTCCTCATCTCTAAGGAAATAGATGGGAATGCCAACTCTTCATTCCAAGACCACAATTTTTAAAAAAAATTTTTGACCAATATGTCTAATTATACTAGATCTCTGGTTAACTGTCTTACCTTTCTTACCTGGTAATTTCTTATATCCAGAAAACATTTTTCTGTAGTTATGGTGTTAAAGTAACAAGGCAAGTCACCCTCTCTCCGAGGATGACTTTATCACACAAGTGTTTCCTGAAACTTGCTGATAGTGAATTATACTCTGTAGGATTGAGTTTCGGACCCCTTATTTTTTAGTATGTATGTTACTGATGATCTGATATTTTACATGCAATAATATATTTCATTGTTTTTATTTTAGAACCTCTTATCATGATCCTGTAATGGGAAACAAGTATGCAGCTAACAGAAAAAGCACTGGACAGATAAATCTAAGCACAAGTCCTATTAGTAGTGGCAATTATTTGGGATATTACAGCAATGCAAGGAGTAACTCTTTGAGACTGAGTTTAATTGGGGACCGGAGAGGGGACCGTCGACGGAGTAACACACTGGATATAATGGATGGAAGAATAAATCATGGTGGAAGCTTAGCAAGGACTAGAAGCCTTTCTTCTCTGAGGGAGGGAGGAACGTGTGATGTGCAGCCCACTACTGATCCTATCAACCTAATGGCCACCATATTTTGGATAGCAGCATCCTTGCTAGAATCAGATTATGAATATGAATACCTCCTGGCTCTGAGGCTGCTGAACAAACTGCTTATTCACTTGCCTCTGGATAAATCAGAGAGTCGGGAGAAGATAGAAAATATGCAGAGTAAATTGAAATGGAATAATTTTCCAGGCCTTCAGCAGCTCTTCCTTAAGGGCTTTACCTCAGTGTCTACACAGGAAATGACAGTTCATCTCCTCAGTAAACTCATTACAGTCTCCAAGCATACATTGGTTGATCCCTCCCAATTAGCAGGTAAACGTTTATCAAGTTATACATAATAATATTGAATTTTGGTAGTAGGTTAACTGAAAAAAGTCTTTGGCACTAAAATCAATAGTGATATATCTGCCAGTGAAGAGCAAATGTAAATCCTCAGCATTATTGGGATATGTAAATGATGATTATAATTTATCTATGGGCACAGTGCAAAGAGATGGTATGGAACCTACTGGAAGATTGGAATGGTATATTACATTATAATAAATTTGTTTCCAAAGTGAGAAAGAATATGTGTTAGTTTTTTGCTTCTAAAGATATTCATAGTGGCCTTGATTCAGTACTATTCTAAACCTTGGCATAGTCTCTTAGACAATGTGTTGAATAAAAGTATTGAGTTATGTAGTAATTTTATTTATCTGATTGGGTGATCATTCTACTTCCATCTTAAATCATAAAGCAGTTTTGGTTACAGAGATCATGTTTTTTAAAAATATTTCAAGTTAGTTGTTTGTTCACATAACTTCAGCGCCACTTGTTTGTTTGTAGGATTTCCTCTTAACATCTTGTGCTTACTGCCTCATCTAATCCAACATTTTGATAATCCAACTCAGTTCTGTAAAGAAACAGCTGACAGGATAGCAAAGGTATGTAAATATTTTTTAAAATAACATTCAGGAAATTATTCAAAACTTGGGTTTTCACCTTTACAGCCTTATTATCAGTTATCTTTGTAAAGTAGCATGGTGCTGTTTTTCCACTAAATTTTCTTCTTCCATATCGAATATCTTTCTGTAATAATTGGGTTAATGAAAAGTAATTGTTCCTTAAGGGCTTGATCTAAGGTTGACTGAATTCAACGGGAATATTTAAGCTGAAATCCGTGATCCTTTGCATCTGGTTCTAAGTATGCCTCAGTACAGAGTACCCATTAGGCTTAATCTATAAATTGGGAAGGTATGAAGCAATTCTTCCACTTGCTTGTGCTAAAAAAGATTATATTTAAAGATGGCTGCTACAGCCAGTGAACTTAAAATTTTTATAAATATTATGTAAAAATTAATTTTCAAATGCATCACATTTTCATTATAGTGAGGAAATCATTCTTACCTTTTGAGACTAGTATGTAGAGAAAAAGAAGTATTGTAGAGTTTTGTTACTTGCAGACAATGATTACCTTGTGGAAAATTGATTTGAATGACTTTTTAAATTGCATTCTTGGTGAGAGTGGGGTAAAATATGTGCCATTGATTCCCAGATGAATCATTGGTGGTCCCCAAAGCACTTCACTGATAAGAACATGGAAATAAGAGGGTAACAGCTTGTTGTAGTTACTGGTATAGGCTATTGCTACACAATAGGACAGACAGTGTGACCCAATGTGTAGACCACTGGACTGAGACTTGGGAGACTTGTGTTTTATTCCAGGATTTGCCACTGCCCTGCTAGGTGACATTGTTTAAGTCGCATCACTGCTCTATGCCTCAGTTATTTTATTTTAAATAGTGTAAGGATTCTGCATGTTACTGTAAAATAAAACCTAGAATTTCAGAAGAGTAGTATATATTCCATAATTTAGTGGATGAAGGAAATTAATTCTTTTGTTTTTGTTTTGTAGGTTTGTGCAGAGGAGAAATCGCCAACCCTTGCCAATTTGGCACATATGATGAGCTTATACAGTACACACAGTTATTCCAGAGACTGTTCTAATTGGATTAATGTAGTGTGTAGATATTTGCATGACTCCTTCTCAGATACCACATTTAACCTTGTAATTTATCTTGCAGAGGTAAATTTTACTTAAAATTTTTTTTTTCTGTTTGATATCCTGATTTAAACCATGCCTTTATTGATTGCAGAATTTTATTTTTGCAATCTTAGAATTGGGGAAAAAAAAATGGAAAATCTTCAGTGGAATAAATTGATGTAGAAAGGTTGTGGGAGATGGAGGAAAGGCTTGCTAAAACCATTTTCAAGTAGTGAATCTGAATTTTTAAATTGAAATGGTCATCCCACCATTTTTCTACAGCAGTAATATTTTGTAATAAATCTTGCTTTCAGTCCCTTTTACGTCAGTTTCTGGCACAGAATTGTTATTGCTCCCTTCTCATTTCTGTCAATGTCTGGCTAAAGTACATATATTTTGGCTATCTTTAGAGTCTATATTAAAAATTGTATCATCCAGTTTAAGCTGTAATTTATAGTTTCTCTTAATAGAAAATAAATCAGAGGGTAAAGTTGTAAATATTGTGTGACGTATTTTTCAAATTTCTATAAACATACAGAATTCGGTGAATAGTTCTGCAAAGTCCTCCGTGTGCAAAGCTTCCATTGCTTCTCGCAGGAATGTTCTACATGGAGAGCTTACTAGAACTGGTCCTTTAAAATGCATTGCTGAAAACACTGACAACCTAGCATGTCTTGATTTTTATTTCCTCTATGAATCCTTGAGTTTGTGTGAATGTTTTAGTGATTAAAAGACCATAGCAATTGTACGGCTCAAACTTATGTAAGTCTTATAATAAATCCTATATATAACATTATTTGCAACTTTTCCTGTTTTTGTACAGTATATTAAATAAGCATATGTATAAATTCAGGGAACTTTGGGATTTAGAAGAGTTATTTTATTAGTCTGAAACATTTTGCTGTTGGTGCTTTAGACCTAAGTTAACATTTAAAGTATCACTAAAATTAAATTTCTTATTAAATGAAGAATGTGAATACAGAAGAAAAATACTGGAATAGAATATGCCATTCTGTTGTACTCTGCTGTATTCTGCTTTCCAAGCCAGACCTTGAAGTTTTGAAATAAATCTTTAATTTACCACATAATATAAAAGAGGAAAGGGAAATTTATATCAGTTAGTTTGCATTTATTATTGTATGCTGACCTTTTTACTCAGTGCTGCTGTCAAGCAACCTGACTAAAATTTACTTTTTGATTATATTTTTAGCTGTTAGAGAAAGGGTTATCCAGCATGCAGCAATCTCTATTGCAAATCATTTACAGTCTTCTGAATCATATTGACCTGTCTGCCGCACCCGTAAAGCAGTTTAATTTGGAGATCATAAAAGTTATTGGTAAATATGTTCAGGTAGGTATCCTGAAAATGTAAATAGCCAGAATATGTATAATTATGAAGTCACGAAAAACTTAATGTAGATGGACTGAGCATCTCTTTTTGAATGCAAATTATTGAAAAGTACAGTCTGTTAACTTTACTGAGATGGCAGTGCTAAATGCAATCCAGTAGTGTTTGTATTATAAATAATGGCCTCAAACCTGTATACGCTTACCTATGTGTTTAACTTCGTTCACATTATAGACTTACTGACTTTAATGGGACTATATACATAGGTACATTTATAAACATACTCAGCTATTTAGAGAGTTGAGTCCCTGCAGATATATAGTAGTAATAAAATATGAGCTTTCAACTATCACGGTGCAATTTTGTGGATAAGGGGAATATATTTACATCCAAATACTGCAAAAATTCTATCTTTAGGCATATTTGTTTTCAAAGGGAGTCTTCACAGTTACATGCTTGTTTGAATTACTTGCAGTAATATTAATGTTCCTCAGATGGACATGGACCATAGGCACATTAAATACAGCTTAGTGAAATTCAAGTACATTTCTTTAGATGATAACAACCATTAAAAGATAGATGACAAAATTGTGCCTCTGGTAATTCATTGTTTCACATTTGTAACACAGTTTGTAGAAAATGTAATCTCCAGGAGGAATTTGGGCTTTTTGAAGAAACTTTTAGAAAAATGCCTGAAGCATATAATCATTTCAATCTACAAAGTTCTGATTTTTCTTTCTTTATCCCTGAACTTCTTTATTCTGAAATGTATTTCTACAAAAGAGCTTAACCATAATTAACCAGAAAGGGTAGTATTCTCTAGACATTTTGTTATGATAGAGATGCACTTTAATTATTGTCCTTGTGTCAGGAGACATTACACATAACTAGATGATTAATGTAGCCATGGATTGCTGGCCTGATGTCTGGTCTCTTTACCTTTAACTTCTATTGGAACATTTTATCTCTGTTGAATATAATCTTAATTAGGAATTTTTGTAAAGAAGAAATTAGCTGTTTGGATGGTAATGAAAGGGAAAATATATAGGTCTAGTTCAGCACTTTAGCAAGATAGAATTTGTTCTTTTCAGTAACAGAATGAAAAAGAAAAGACGACAAACATTTTATCGTGCTTGAGACGTGGTGGTATTGTCAGTTTCTCAGGACCCTGCAGTGAAAATCTATGGTTAATAATTAATTTTAGTAAAGAACTACCCGAGACTGACGCTGTGTTTATAGTGAAATGTACATATGCTTTGGGCACATCAGAAGACTGAAGGCCAACAGATATCCATTACCAGTAAAGGTATAGCTATTACTACAATCTGGAGTGATTGTTTATCTCACCTCTTTAAGGGAAAAAAAATACAAATATGTGAAAAATGTTGTCGATAAAGAGACTTGCCATATAAAATTTCTAAACAACATTTACATAGATGTATTTTCAAGGATTGAAAGCTTTTTCAGTCAGGGAGAATCCTAAAACTTTGAGCCATATAAAAGGTCACCCTGCTGATATGCTTTTTCTAGCGCATTTTCTTTCCTTTCTCTTTCTCTCCCTTTCCCTCCCCCCACAGTCTTTCCAGCTGGAACTGCTCAGTATTTTGAAGGCCAACAGTGTTCAATTAAAGAGAGTGCACTTAGCCCATATGCTTCCTGTTGTGTTCTCTTACTCTTGTCCTGATTACTTCAAGAACTGCTTCAACCTGAGCCTATAGAGAAACCCTGTAGATATTTCTGCTTTGTTTTTGTTGGGTCTCTGAAAATAATTTAAAGCATGAATCCTTTTTATGCATATATAGTTAAATTTAACTTACACTGAATTACAAATTGAATGATAAATAATTAATGTAAAATTGCAAGCAACTTTATAATTTTTTCAAAATTTTCTTGAAGACTTAAAAATAACACTAGAACAAATAAAGCAAAAATCTTGGCAAAAATCCATCTAGTCCAGCTATTGTGTTGTGAACTTGCTGTTTGAAAAATTTTGGATTACTTACTTTAAAATGAAGTGTCTTGAATTATGACATGGTAGAAGGAAGAAGAGGAAAACAGCCGTTTTCCTGCAGCACTTTTAAATTTGAGAAAACTGCTTTCAACATGTATAATACAATCCTTTGGAAGACTAAAGCAATATTACTTTAGTATATAATTTTAAAATATTTATTCCAGTAGAAACTGCTTCACCGGTTTTGGTTACTCTTCATATGGAAGCATATATATCTTTGTGCTTAAAGGATTTGTGGCAAGTGTCATGATTCCTACAACCATTGTTTTTTTTTCCCTTAAACATTTAGCTAACTATATCCACATTTAGTTTCTCTTAAAAGACGCAACAGTTACAATCTTATTCAATATTTTGTTCTTCCATTATGAAGATGATAGTGGGTCAGTGTTATGATTATGATGGTTGGTTGAGTGAGAGGTGCACTTCCTAATGAGAGCACTAACTTGACAGTTAATTTGCTTGCTTTTCAATTTTTTTAATGATGCAATCTTGAAAGTTGCGATACAGTAAAATTCCTTTAATCTGGCCTCTGATGATTAGGAAATCCTGATGATCTGGCATCTGACAAAAATAGTCCCATTTATGGAGATAATCCATCAAAATTTGATGGTCTAGCAAACAGTAGTCTCCCAACCTATGCAGGGGCTTGGATGGTGGGTTGCAGGCGTGGGAGGGAGGAGGTGGGGGTTAAGCCTGAGGGGGGTTAGGGCTGCAGGGGCATTGGGGGTGTGGAGTTGAGCTGGGTTGTGCAGGGGTGGTGAAGCTGGAGACACATGGAGGTAGTGAAGAAGCTGCAGGAGTGTGGAAGAAGCTGGGGACATGGGGGTAGTAAAGAAGCTGCAGCTGGGCATGGGGTGGTGAAGAAGCTGCAGGAGTGCAGGGTGGTGAAGAAGCTGGGGATGCATGGGGAGGAGAGTAAGCCGTGACTGGGGATTTGAACTTAAGGCATGGGGTTATGGTACGTCCAGTAGTCCAGAAAAATTGGTAATCCAGCGTCTGTCCAGTCCCAGACATGCCAGATTAAAGGAATTTTACTATATATTTAAATAATTGATATGTCTACAGCTTAGTCCCTATCTTAACCAGAATTTTATCTGTGGCTCTTCCTTAGTTTTATAGTACCCCTAATATGAAATACTAGATTGCAGGGAGCTTGTAGGGGCATTCTTCTTGCTCTGACTTTGAAGTCTGGAACAAAAGAACCCTACTTTTGAATACTGCCTAATAAATAGAAGTAAGGGCCAGTTTGTTATGGCATTGCTCCTTTCTTTGTTATAAATCTCCTAAGGTCACCAGAAGGAGGAGATCATCTACTGCAGACTTTGAGATTCAGAGGAGTAGGGCTCCACCTGGGGAAATAGGATATTGTTTGGGTGTAGTGTGGAAGGTGTACTCAAATCCTCCCTCCCATAGGCATTAGGATCTTCATTGCAGCCCTCAGTTGTCGTCGTCATCATCATTAGGTTTAAGATATTCTTTAAGTGTCAGCCAAAGTCCCACTCTCCAAAACATACACGAGACTTGTGAGCTAAAACTGTATCATTAACCAATTGCCAAGCCTAAATATTATTGTCAGTTTCCTAGTTATACTGTTTTGGTTTGAAAGGGAGCCCTCTAATCTGTTTCGGATTGTTATGATCTCCAATCTGATAAAGGTCTACTAAGACTTGCAGTTAGGCAAATCCCAGATATCAACTTTCTAAGGCTAATCATAGAATCATAGAAGAGTAGGACTGGAAGGGACCTCGAGAGGCCATCGAGTCCAGCCCCCTGTCCTCATGGCAGGACCAAGCACTTTCTGGACCATCCCTGAAAGCCATCTATCTAACCTCTCCTTAAATATCTCCAGTGATGGAGATTCTACCACCTCCCTTGGCAATTCATTCCAGTGTTTGATCACCCTGACAGTTAGGAACTTTTTCCTAATGTCCAACCTGAACCTCCCCTGCTGCAATTTAAGTCCATTGCCTCTTGTTCTAGCCTCAGAGGCAAGGAAGAACAAGTTTCCTCCCTCTGCCTTATGACACCCTTTTAGATACCTGAAAACTGCTATAATGTCCCCCCTCAATCTTCTCTTTTCCAAACTAAACAAACCCAATTCTTTCAGCCTTTGTTCATAGGTCATGTTCTCTAGACCTTTGATCATTCTTGTTGCTCTCCTCTGGACCCCCTCCAATTTCTCCACATCCTTCCTGAACTGCGGTGCCCAGAACTGGACACAATACTCCAGCTGAGGCCTAACCAGCGCAGAGTAGAGCAGGAGAATGACTTCTCGTGTTTTGTTCACAACACTTCTGTTAATGCATCCTCGAATCATGTTTGCTTTTTTTGCAACAGCATCACACTGTTGACTCCATATTTAGCTTGTGGTCCACTATAACCCCTAGATCCCTTTCTGCTGTACTCATTCCTACGCAGTCCTTTCCCATTCTGTATGTGTGACACTGATTGTTTCTTCCTAAGTGGAGCACTTTGCATTTGTCCTTGTTAAACTTCATCCTGTTTACCTCAGCCCATTTCTCCAGTTTATCCAGATCCTTTTGAATTATGACCCTATCCTCCAAAGAAGTTGCAACTCCTTCCAGCTTGGTATCATCTGCAAACTTAATAAGTGTACTTTCTATGTCAATATCTAAATCGTTAATGAAGATATTGAACAGAACCGGTCCTAAAACAGACCCCTGCGGCACCCCACTAGTTATACTTTTCCAGCAGGATTGAAAACCATTAATAACTACTCTCTGGGTATGGTTATCCAGCCAGTTGTTCACCCACCTTTATAGTAGCCCCATCGAAGTTGTATTTGAGTAGTTTGTTGATAAGTATATTATGTGAGACCGTGTCAAATGCTTTACTGAAGTCTAGGTATATCACATCCACCGCTTCTCCCTTATCCACAAGGCTCGTTATTCTATCAAAGAAAGCTATTAGATTGGTCTGACATGATCTGTTTTTAACAAAACCATGCTGGCTGTTCCCTATCACCTTACCACCTTCCAATTGCTTGCAGATGATTTCTTTAATGACCTGCTCCATTATCTTTCCTGGCACAGAAGTTAAGCTGACTGGCCTGTAGTTTCCTGGGTTATTCTTGTTCCCCTTTTAATAAATGGGTACTATATTTGCCCTTTTCCAGTCTTCTGGAATCTCTCCCGTCTCCCATAATTTTCCAAAAATGATTGCTAAAGGCTCAGATACCTCTTCTATCAGCCCTTTGAGGATTCTAGGATGCAGTTCATCAGGCCCTGGTGATTTGCAGACATCTAATTTTTCTAAGTAAATTTTAATTTGTTCTTTTCTGATTTCAATTTCTAAACCTACCCCTTTTTCACTAATAAGGAGAGAGAGAAGTGAGCCTCATGGAATGTGTACGAACAGTGGAATACCCTCATGCTATTTTAAGTCCCTTCTTTATGCAGCTTTTCTCCATTGCCTCTCCTTCTGCTCCTTCCTTTCCTTTCTCTACTACTTGCCTTTCTCCATAAATTGTCTCAATTTTACTATCTCCCTCATTGAAGAGAAGTTGTACACAGGGCGTAGTCTTATCCCTTCTATCCCCTGTCCCCGCAGACCATAAGGTCTTAGTGAAGAGTATAGAACACTGGGACAGTTGTTTTTTGAAATTTCAGGTAGTGTTAATTCACTATATAAAACTAATTTGCTTATCACCAAAAATGTTATATCTGACAACTCAAGGTAGCCATTTTGTTGATCACAGTGCCTGCATATGTCAGACACATCCAAGGCTCACGCCTTCACCTCATATCTTAATGCACTATATAATGATAGTTTTATGTTATTCATTGTCCGGAGTGAACATTGCAGCTGCGATTTTGCCAAATTTTGCTTTTTATCTTTCAGATTTAGATATATAAATGTACACAGTGATATTAAAAGATGTGAGCTTTTCTGTGTATACTTTAAAACAGAAAAAAAATCTGTAATTAATACATTTCTACCTAAACTGTCAGGAACAAAGTCTGTTTATTATAGATGGTTACATCTACTAGAAGTAATTATTTTGTAATGTGTGTATATTTTATTTTATAATTTACGTGCATTTTATTTTCTGGTAGAGTCCATACTGGAAGGAGGCTCTTAATATTTTGAAACTGGTGGTGTCTCGATCAGCAAGTCTTGTTGTACCTAATGATGCTCCAAAGTCTTATGGAGGTGATATAGGTTCTCCTGAAATCTCATTCACAAAAATGTTTAATAATGTCTCCAAGGAACTACCTGGGAAGACTTTAGATTTCCATTTTGATATATCAGAGGTAATTCTTATCTGTAACAAAAATGTAATAATGATATCATGTTACAAACTGAGAGTTTCTTATTACTTGGATTTATAATACAAAATTAACCATTTTTAAGGTTTAATAATATTAATCTCTTAAATAGTTTACTTGGAAGACGTAATTAAATTAGGTTGCTACTGAAAGTGAACTGTTAGGTCCTCTTTGGGTTAAGTTTGTGTAATCCTTCCTCTTTCAGCGCTTACTCCTTGGAGTAGCCCCATTAAAGCTAATGGAAGTACTGACCTAAGTGCTCACCAGTGAAAGGGTTGCACAGTGAAGTCCTTATATGGTGGTCATAATTTGTCAAGAACTGTATATTCCATGTTTATGTCAAAAATAATTTAATCCTATTTAGTGTATTACAATCAAATTACAAAGCAGCCTATCAAGATTAGTCAAGATTGTGTCTTTCACACTTGTAACATCAACTTTGATTTCAAAGTGCTTCCGTTATCTGTGGGAAGTTATATGGTGCACATGTATAAGCTTTTGTGTCTTCAGAGTCACGTCAGCTGTGCATAAATTATTTTTTGATTCATATTCCCACTGATAAATTTAGGTCACAAACCTTTAGTGCATTACAATTTTCATTTTTAGTTACGGGTATCAGCGTTAAAATAGGCAGAAATTTATGCATTAAATAAGTTTAGAATTTTTTTTCTTTTTACCAAATTTGATGCATTTTCACTGTCAGTTCACTGAGTAGAGTGATTTTACATGTACATTTCCCACTGAAGTTACTAGGTTGTTGAAGCAGACCAAATGTGTTTTTACACTTTATAAACACAGCTGGTTATATATTTTGCATTTCAGACAAACTGTATCACAAAATCCTTCATTTAGTCATAGAGCTAATAGTAGAGTGTCAAGCCAATTTTACAAAAAAGGACAAAGGAAAGTACGCTAACGTGCCATAACCAACTTTCCAAAGCTGGAGAGAGTTTGGATCCTCAGTTCTAGTTTTGGCCCACATCTTTTAAGATGAGATTTGAAAAAGAGGGGGAGTTGCTAAGGCACAGGAATGCTGTTTCAGACTGCAAAAATGCAGAGAAACTTGTGTCTTAAGAGGCCACGTTGTATGCTGTAATAGAGAGGAGGCAGGTGCCAGAAAAGAAAAATGAACAGAGAGAAGACTAGACTGGGAAAGGAGTTAAAATTTATCCTAGGTGGTAAATGATAGATTGCTGACAGGATCTTAAAGCTAATCTGTCATGAAATGAATTCCCCTGTGATGCAGCTGTCCCTCTGAGTTCAGAGAAGTGTAGTATACCTCTTTTTGCATTCTTGTAGTGTTTCCGGTCCATAGACTTCATTGGTGTTGCACTCATTCGCACAAGGGCTAAATGTGGCCAACAGCCTTTAAATAGTACATACATTTTAGTGAAAATATTGCACCATGGAAACACATTTTTGTGTAATGTGTTGATGTATTTACTCACAAATACATCCATACATAAATGTTATTTTTTCATTTTAAAGACTGAATATGGAGAGTCATTTAAAAACAGTTTAAAATATGATTGGCTTTCCTGTATGAAGCCTACATACTTTAAGAAGTGGGAGGGGCAGCAAATATGCAATATATAGCCTCACCCAAAATATGGGTATGTACTTTGTCGTCTTCTAGCTCACAGTATACCATGGTGTCTCAGTTCTCAGTATAATCACATATGAGGTTGTATTGTTGCTTACAGAATTCATCTAGTAGACTGAGTTTTAGTCTAATATTGCTAATAGTTCTTTAATTGATAATAAGGTCTTCCTAATAAACATCTGACTTCTAAACTAACATTTAGACTGGTTAGACCTGTCAGGGATAGTATAGGTATGCTTAATTCTTTCTTATGTCACTCGGGATGAACTAGATAACCTTTTCTGGTCACTGTCAATCCTGTATTTCTGTGATTATATGATCTATTATTTTTCATCTGTCAGACCCCCATTATTGGAAATAAGTATGGTGATCAGCACAGTGCAGCTGGAAGAAATGGGAAGCCAAAAGTCATTGCTGTCACTCGGAGCACTTCTTCTACTTCATCAGGGTCCAATTCCAATGCCTTGGTCCCTGTCAGCTGGAAGAGGCCACAGCTATCTCAGGTACATTATATGAAAATAAAGCAAACTTCCATGTGTCTCAATAAAAAGAAGAGTGTAATGTTTGAAATGCAATTTGGAATCAACAGTTTGTCTTAACAGTTACTGAATATTAATTATTCTGCAGTGGTAAATGTGTTGGTGTAATGAAAATCTTTTTTTCTTTAAGGATATTTCTTACACCTCAACATCTGAGGTTTAAAGTTCCAGATATTTTACATTTCTCATCTTTCTGGATGATCTTGTATGTTTAATAAGTGTTCCACTCCATTAATTTTTTTCAGAGAAGAACTAGAGAGAAACTAATGAATGTACTCTCACTTTGTGGTCCAGAATCTGGTCTCCCCAAAAATCCATCCGTAAGTATTTCTAAATTCCAGTAGGACATACTACTGCACATTTAGGTCTGACAGTATTAATAAGAAAATCAAAAATTATTTTGTCATAATTGCTGTTCCTAAATTCCCAAAACTGGCTAATAGATTTCAAATTAGATTATTAATGGGGATTCATCAAATTCAGCAAGAGTCCATTCTTGGCCCAATGCTAGTCAGTATTTTTACCAAGGATCTGTAGGAAGATACAAAATCATTGCTGGTAAAGTTTGCAGATAACACAAAGATTGGATTACTTGCCAAATGAAAGGTCATCCCATCTAGGAACAAAGAATGTAGACTATACTCTGGAAAGCAGTAACTCTGAGAGGGACTGTTGTCGTACATAACCAACTGATCATAAAATCCCAGTGTGATGGGCAGTGGCTCAGGTTAACATGAATGTCTAAACAGCCAAATACTGAGAAGAAGTAGAGAAGTAGTATCACTGTTGTACACAGCGTTTGTGAGACCATTGCTGGAATAAAGTGTTCAGTGGTGGTTTGACACTGTAAAAAGGATGTTGAAATATTTGCTTCAGAATTTTCCAGAAAGCCTTTGACAAAGTCCCTGACCAAAGCAAAGTAAGCTGTTATGGATATGAGGGAAGGTCTTCTGAGGGACTAGAAACTGTTTAAAATATAGGAATAAATGGTCAGTTTTCAGAAGGTGGGGAGGGGAATAGTAGTGTTCCCCAATGGTCTATATTAGGAGCTGTCATATTCAGTATATTCCTAAATGACCTGGATAATGGAGAAGTGGTAGATGTGGTATATCTTCACTTCACTAAATCTTAGAATACTGTCTCACAACCTTCTCATAAACTATGGAAATGGAACTTAGATGGAGCAGGGTGCAAAACTGGTTAGAAAATGGCTCATATAATGTAGTTGTTATTGCTGATTCACAGTCATGTAGGAAGGGCATAAGCAAATGGGGTCCTGCAGAGATCAGATCTAGGTCTGGTTCTGTTCAATATCTTCATCAATGATTTAGATAATGGCAGAGAGTATGCTTGTAAAGTTTGCAGGTGATACTAAGCTGAAAAGGGTTGTAAGTTCTTTTTGAGGATAGGATAAAAACTCAAAATGAGTTGGACAAACTAGCGAAATTGTTTGAAGTAAATAAAATGAAATTCAATGAGGACAAAGCACTCCATCTAGTAAGGAACAATCAGTTGCACATATTCAAAATAGGAAATGATTGCCTAGAAAAAGAATCTGGGGGGCGTAGTGGGCCATGAGCTCAATAGGAGCCAACAGTGTTGCAAAAGAAACTAACACCGTTGAGGGATGTATTAACAGGAGTGTTGTAGCAAAATACATGAAGTAATTCTTCCACTCTACTCCATGCTGATTTAGGCCACAGGTGGAGTATTGAGTCCCGTTCTGGGCTCTGCATTTCGGAAAACATATAAGCAATCTGGAGACAGTCCAAAGAAGGGTAACAAAAATTATTAACTGTCTAGAAAACATGACCTATGAGGGGAAGTTTGGGAGAGGAAATAAAAGGGTTTGTTTCACCTGGAACAAAGAGAAGACTTAGGGGTTAAAAACAGGTTAGACAAACATCTGTCAGTAATGGTCTAGATAATACTCATTCCTCCTATGAGTGCAGGGAGGCAGGATTAGATGACCCCTCATGGCCTCTTCCAGTCCCATAATTCTATGAATCTGTTCCAAACTTTTATTTACTAAACCAGCTTGCCCAAGGCAATGCTAATTCTTCATAATTTGCTCTGTTCAGCTTTCCAGACCTGTCCCTTTCCTTTCCAACCTGGTGCGCCAGCACCATAGCCATGTGGTTCAACTAGCACTGAGCTATGGCTGCTTCTTGGTGTACTGGACTAGATGAAGAGGAAAGGCACTGCTCAGAAGCAGTTCAGAGGATCCTCCTAATAGCACAAAACCTACTAGGTCTAATTATCAGAGGGGTAGCCAGGTTAGTCTGTATCCACTGTGGCAGGGCTGGCCAGGCTCCTGGGTTCCAGGCCTCTATTCAGTCCACTCTCCCCTGGCCCAGACATCGCTGCCCTTTAGGAGGAGGGGGAAGGGGGAAGATGGTGGTCTGGGGGGAACCTGGGTCCCACCCACTCATTCCGGGTTCCGGCCCAGGGACCCTGTGTGGCTGCTGGTGGTGGAGGAGGGCTCCCCTTGTATTGAGCACCACAGCTCTTCGCTGGGCTACTTCCCCAGACAATTCCTTCCCCCACCATACCTCCATCAGGTAGTGGCGGTGGTAGCAGCAGCAGCAGCAGCCACAGCCTGGTCCCCCTCCTGGTTTGGCTCCTTCTGTGGATTCAGCCTGCCTGGCCTTACTCTAAATCCCAGGCCTCCTGGGCAGGGGCTTTAGCCCCTTGTGGCTGAACACTCCTTTCCGTCTTTTTGGTCCTTCTAGAAAACTGCTTTGCTTTGCGCCTGGCTTTTTCTCTCCTCTCCTCCTCCAGCACTCTCCTCCTCTCTCTCCCCCTGCCTACTGGGTAAGGGTTCTTTTAAAAGCAGGCTTAAGTGGGACCAGCTGACCCCAAATGACCCAGGGTGTCCTCCTCCCCAGCTGCTCACACTCTGCTTGTTTCCCTGCCCTGTTTTTCCCTCTTGTTCTTACCCCCTCCCGGTCTCACCTTGTCACACCACAAAAACAATGAGAAGTCCTGTGGCACCTTGTAGACTAGCAGATTTATTGGAGCATAAGGATTCATAAGCAAAGATCCCCTTCGTCATACGCATTTTTGGTCTAATTATTCATCACACTGAAAAAAGTTTCCATTTAGCCAATGTGCATCCCACATCAGCTAGTCTTTAAGACATTTTGGACTACCTGTTACTTTTGAAGTCCTCAAGTCTGACTCTTAGCTTGTTGAGGGATTTACATGTCAGCAATCTCAGCACACCATCATATGATCCAAGGAGAGTTTGAGTAAATAAACTCCATGGTAGTGAGATTTCCACTTGTGAAGGAAACAGTCCCATTGTATAGTAATGGCTGCCCTCCTGCATCTCTTTTTTTTTTTTTTTTTTGAGACAATAGCAACTTGTTCCTTATTTCTCTCTCTCCTAAAAGATGGCCTTTCTTGTTGCTATAACAAAAAGTCAGAAAATTACAAATCTTAATGGCAGACCCTCCATATACTTAGCTCTTCAAAGACACTATCTTTTTAAGCCCACACCCAGAGTTTTTGTCCAACATTGGTTTCCGTTTCACCTCAAGGGGTTTATTTACTTGCATGTATTCTTGTCTAAGCTGCTTTCATATGCTGAGGAGCAACATTTCCATATGTTAAACATAAGGTACCTCTTGGAGTTCTGTATGGAAAGGACTCAGTCACTTCATTCATCACCACAACTCTTTGTCTCCTAATAGAATCTCATGAAAGATCTGTTTTGGTTTCCAAACAGATAACTTCCAGGTGCATAACTTCCTGTATTATCACAATGTACGTAGTAGCTCAGACTATGTCTCCATGAAATTGATGGGGTTATTTGACAAAAGCCCAAGCAATGTCAGTCTCATTTCTCAGAGTTGGTTCAGTACTGGTCATTTGCGCGACTACTACATGATCTTCTGTGCATACTTTTACCAGTCTTTATGCTCTTACTGCAACGTCTAGATCAGATGCATGCTTTGTGAGGGCAGTTGTGATGCCACTGTTCATGTAGGCTCTGAACCCCACTGTCAGAACTGCCTGTGAGTAACCTGAGTGGCATACACATCTGCAACCTCTCGAAGAAGAAAAGATTGTTACTTACCTGTATTGAAATTTATTGTTTTTCAAGATGTGGGTACAGATATGCATTTCACATCCTGCACTCCATCCTCTCTACATTGACATCTCCAGTCTTTAGTTCTGGCACAAAGAAGCAGAGAGGGATTCAGGATGGCACCACCCTTATATTGGCAGAGGAGATGCTACAGGGGTCACAGTTTGTGAGTGCTTCTCTGACAGGTCCTACTAAGTAAAGTGATCTGGCTTTAGAGGACTAGGCACGTGCACGCCTGAGTGAAATATGGGTCTGTATCCAAATCTCAAAGAACAGCAGTTGCAATACAGATAAAAACAATCTTTTATGGATTCTTCATCACTTAAATCAAAATAGGATATCTTTCTAACAGGTATGCTCTAGTTTCAGCAGAAGTTATTGAGCTTAATACAGGAATTACTGAGTGAAACACTGTAACCTGTGTTATGCAGGTCAAAGTAGATCATCACAACAGTGTCTTCTGGCCTTATATATCTCATGGATACAGGAATAAAATCCTGGGGATTTCATCCCCTCTTATTCAGTTTTTGCAATTCTCGGTTCCTTATGTAATTTTCTTGGAGATGTATATATTTTATGAGTAAAGGCTTCTCGTAATACTGTATATTTTATCTCATAGGCTTCCCTGTATGTTTCCTAACATCACTTAAGCCATGTTTATTTCCATTATTATCCATTTCTGTAGGTTGTATTTTCATCTAATGAAGACCTGGAGGTTGGGGACCAACAAACTACCCTAATTTCAACAACAGAAGAAGTAATTCTAGAGGAGGATATGGCTGTGGAAGATAATGCCAGTGAACAACAGTTTGGAGTTTTTAAAGATTTTGACTTTTTAGATGTTGAGCTGGAAGATGCAGAGGTGAGATCTTTGGAATTTCTACTATATAGATGTATTTTAGAATGTTTTAAAAGCTGGGTTATGTTATAATATTAAGGATCGGGCAGAAATTCCATAACATCACTGATTCTCATCAAAACAAAACCTTAACTAAAAATTTTGCAATGTCAGATGCGGACAACAATTGTCATTCTGAAGTAAGGTTTAACTGTTCACTTATTCTGAAGAAATATGTTTTGTAGCCAGGGAAATAAAAATTTTGATAGTAAAGTGTTTACGTGCCACTGAGCTTTTGGAATAGTAGGGGGTGCCAAAAGCCAGCTCCCTTATTCTTGTGCACCTGCTTCTCCAAGATGGATGGTGGGTATGAAGCCAGGACTGGGGACACTGGACCCAGAATGGTGAACAGCTGGGACCCTGATGGGCAAGGGTGACATGACATAGCAGCTGGGATAGGTGTGGGGGCTGGCAATGGTGCCATAAGACTGTTAAGTAATGCCCACTGTGTAAGAATGCTGTCTGGTAAGATGAAAAATGTTGACAAATGGAATAGCATATTAGGAAATCATTGCAATCTTAGGCACTCCTTTGTTTCTACATTTCCAGAATTTCAACTATTAAGATAGTAATAGTATATACTAAAATGGAATCGTATCTCAATGAATTGTCATTCACGCAAGATTTACATTGTAAAGCTGCTCTTACCTTTGCTGTTCATACTGTTTGACTAAGATGGTTTGATTTTTCACATTTTCCATTCTGCTGGAGTAATAAAATTGGGTGCTAAAAGGTTTAAAAGTTAACATTGTTATTATTTTCATTGTGGAAGAGCCTCCAGTCCCCAGTTGTGCATCATGATCTGTTTAAGTTAAGCATTGTGTTGAACACATCATAATTTGAAGGTCTTAATCTGACCACCAAAAGCGGGTGTCGGAGTTTAAAAAAGAATGAATGAATGAAAAAAAGATCAGTACTTTCTGGCTAAGACTACACTGGAAGCATCTGTTGACAGTAACGTCTGTCAACAGAAACTTAGTCAACAGTGCATCTATGCCCAAAAGCAGATCAACAGAGCAATCTGCTCTGTTGACAGAGAGCAGCCAAACTGTCCTGCTCTCTGTTGACAGAATGGCTGACCAGAAGCTCTGCAAACAGGGCTGCCTGGTGAACCAGAAGCCTTCTCTGTTGACAGAAGTGTCTACACTGCACTTCTGTCAACAGAAGCATTACTTCTCAAATTTTCAAGAGAGAACACTGTCGAGACAAATGCAGAGATCTGTCAATACTGTCGACAGAATGCTTTGTATTTGTAGATGCTCCCTGAGTTATGTTGACAGAAGGCCCTTTCTGTTGACAAAACTCTCTAGACTAGACACAGCCTCTGTAACTTACCCTGTTGTGTCTGGTTATTATAGAGCCTACAAAATATTACATTACTAATAGGAGAACCTTGGAAGATTTTTAGATTCAGAATAGCACCAAAAAGACTAGACACTTATCTAAACTTTGAGGTGCTCTCTCTTTCCATCTCTAGTTTCTCTCTCTCTTGTTCCAGGCTCCAGATCTCCTCTTTCCTGACTTCTTCAGTTTCTTCTCCCTTCCTTCAAGGTCTCCAGCGCCATACACTTCCTCTCCCTTATGCTGCTTCTCGTATTCCTGTGACAAATTACTTGTCCAGCTCATGTATACCCACACACATCAGCCCAGAACGCTGGTTTTCTGTGGCCTTCCACATCTTTCTATGTCTGATTCCCCCAAGTTGAATTAAGAATAGAATGAATTGAGACAAGATACATATGAAAGAACTAAGACTCAATAGAAAAGCCACAACTGCTTGCCCTATAATGTTAACATCTGAAAAACAGAAGGTTTTGGGGCAGTGTGAATTTTGCTTTTCCAAGCTAAACCGAACTTCAAAATGTGGTTCAATATCAGTTTTAAGAAATCAGACTGAAATACAGCCATTTTTTATTCTAGCTCAACCACTCATGGTTATGTCAAATTGTGCGCTTCCTATTACCAATATACAACATATAGGGATAATGAATAAAAACACAAAGGCTACTTCTACACTAGGGGAGAACTTAGCAGTGACTATGCTAATAGGAGTAAGGGGATTTTGACATTGGTGGGGTCCTTTTGAAAAGGACTCCTGTGTAGAAAAGCTGCAAGCGAGCAAAATGCGGCACTCTCAAAGTGCCATGGCCGGCAGCGTGCTGATGAGGTGCTGAATATTCACTTCAGCGCCTCATTAGTATTCTCCAATTTTGGCCATTAGCATGGCCATTTCGAAATTTTCCCCTAGTATAGACATAGCCAAAACATTTACATTTAGGACATCACTTTTGTGTGTGACATTATGGAAATTTATATTACAGTTTGTATTAAAATATACTGTGTGCTTTTTTGCTAATACTTAAATGCTAGCAGTCTGAGGGGGAAAAAACAGATTAGTTTAAGGATGTTTTCAGTGCTTTCATCCCTAACTCTTCATTTATGTTTGCATGCAAATACTCTGCTTCTCTGGAGCACACAAAATTCCTGAAAAAAGTTGGAAAATACGAATAATTTTCATAGTGATAACATTTTGAACCTCCATGAAAGACAACCAGTTGCTGGCGTAACTTTGGTATTTTCAGGTTTGAGGGGACTAGACCTTTGGGCTGGGTGAGGGAACCATTATTAACTAATCTTATTGGCTATATTATTATTGAAGAATTGATCAAGGCCCCAGAAGAAGCCAAAGATCTTACCTGTCCACTTAGAATGGAAAAATGGTGACTAAAATATAGATTTCACTTAAGGTGCAAAACCACACACCATCCTTCAAAGCTCAATTGAAAAATGAGAAAAGGGAGGATCTATCCACACACTGATATTTGGGATCCCCTTCTAAATATTGATATTGAAAAGTACTTAATATTCTTCAGAAAGTCTAGTTAAAAATGTCAGTTTTCCTCCAATCTGATTGCAATTATGACTTCATACGTTTTGTCAACTGATTGTGGACAGTTAAAGTCAATTTAAAATTTCATCTGTGTTGAAGTTGAAATATTTCATTCATTGCTTGTTTAAACAGTTGTATTACCTGTTACATGAAGGAAAATGTACTGTAGACATGTTGTTTTGAGTGTTTTGTCTCAACCGTTCATAACTAGTTTACATAAAAATGTTGAAATTTCAGCTCTTTTGACTAAAGCTTTTTCCAGAGCTTGAATCAGTCTTCTACAGTTGGCAAACCATATATAATAGAACTTTTCCCCCAGTTATAGAGAATCTTACATGTTTGTCCTCGTTCTTTCTAATTATGTGTGTTTTCCTTTTTGCTAACCAGGAGCTGCAGGTAAGTTGCAGCCTGGTGCAGTGGCGTGTTTAATCTGTTGCTGTCTGTGGTGTGTGAGTCTGAGCTTAATAGTCAGATATATGTAATATTGGTATAATTATGATTATAGATTATATCCTTAGTGAGATCCCAATACAAGATGTCCAAGAGAGAAATTTGAGAATTGTGTTTCATTTTATGCTAATTGCAGGTCATTTGCCATATATCTTAAGCCTTTTAAGTAAAATCATTACTTAATATATTTAAAATTTCAATAAAATTGAAGGGCTGATTGAAACTCTGTTCACAGTGCATTCAGTTTCCCTGTGTCTTCTGTGTTGTCTTGATGTAATCATTTCATTATTATATATTTGAGATGTCTAGCAAAAACTTTGGGTTTTTTAAACAGGGTGAAAGTATGGACAACTTCAACTGGGGAGTCCGTAGGCGGTCACTTGACAGTATTGACAAGGGAGACACACCTTCCCTTCAGGAATGTCAGTATTCTGGTAGCACACCCAGCTTGAACTTGACTAATCAAGAGGATACTGATGAGTCCTCAGAAGAGGAAGCGGCACTGACAGCAAGTCAGATATTATCCCGATCACAGATGGTAAGCCGAAGAACCCATTTATATCCCAGTTTTATTTAAGCTTTAGTTAAATGGTTCTATCAATAGATATTTTCAGAGAACATTTTTCATGCCATTGTTATAAAATCTTCCAGCTACAAATTCAACTCTTCATCTGCATCTTTTAGAAGCAAATACTGGTTACAGCTCCCACCCATAATCATTGAAAGCCTTGGACACAGATACATTAGTGTAGTTCAGCTTTTGGAGAGGCATTTCCAAAGCCTATGAAATGAGTTCACAATCTCAGCTCAGCGAAAGAGCTCCTCTATCAGTATCAGATATGTTATTGAGATTTCAGTGCTTTGTTCTTTCTTCCAACAATGTTCTTTACATATATAGTACAAAGTTTTTTCAAACATTATAAACATTATATTGGTTTAAATAGAAGAAGTTTTTTTTCTTTTGTTTTAGTATTTGGCAAAAGAAAGCTTGGACTATCATTTGCAAGTTAAATAATCAGTGTGCAAAAATAAATAACTAAAACAGCAGCTGGTTTTATAGGAATTATGAGAGTGTTCCTCTTTAAAATTGCTCATCTGTTCCATTCTCATTTATTATATACTCTGTAAAATAGACTAATGCAATACCACTTCCTGTTTATTTCTCATTTATATAAATTAGCACAGGTTTAAATTAAGTTTTCTCCAGTGCAGATATTTGCTGGTCTAAATATTCATACTAGAGAAATCTACAATAATAATCTAGATGTTCTTGTAATGTGAAAACACAAACATTGTTTGTCTAGTAATTTTTCTTCTAGGATAAAAGTGACATTCTTGTTATAGTCTTCTCTAGCAATTAGATGTTGATATGCAACCAAATATCTTTCATTTTTAAACTTGGAAAATAGGTTAAGTAGTATACTTTTTGGCAATTGGATAACTTATGGAAATTTTATTGGTATCTAAAGCCTGCTCCCCTCTTGTTCTCAAGTCCAAATTTAAAGGTCGTGGTACTATTTTGGGAACAGGTATCCTCATCGCAAGCTATTGACACTAAAGCAACTCTTTATTTTTATTATTTTAATAAAACTATGACAATATTAATCCAAGTAAACATAAGTGTTCTCATTACAAAAAAAAAAATTGTCTCCTTTACCTATCTGTGAAAAAAACATATAGGCTATGTCTACACAAGCCCCAGAACTTTGAAAAGGGCATGATAATGAACCTAATTGAAATATGCTAATGAGGCACTGTCATGAATAGGCAGCGCCTCATTAGCATAATGGTACCTGCAGCACTTCAAAAGTGCTGCTTTCAGTCACACATACACACAGTTCATCTACACAGGGCCCTTTTTGAAAGGACCCTGCATACTTTGAAATTCCCTTAGTCCTATAACCAAATAAGGGGATTTCGAAGTGTGTGGGGTCCTTTCGAATAGGACTCCATGTAGATGAGCTGCGTGCGATTGAAAGCGGCACTTTCGAAGTGCTGTGGCTGCCATTATGCTAATGAGGTGCTGCATATTCATGGAAGCACCCCATTAGCATCTTTTGATTAGGTTTATTATCATTCCCCTTTTGAAGTTCTGGGGCTAGTGTAGACATAGCCTGAATGAATAATGTGTACATGAAGTGATAGCACAGAAATAATAACTTTACCATCAAGTATGTTTTTTAAAAACCCTTTAAAAAGAGCCAGATGATTTTGGAGTAGATCTGCAGATACCAGGAGAAATGACAACTTTTATTTTAAAACCATGTATTATCCTATGTTCTTCATATAGCATATGTTTACGCTGCAGATAAACACCTGAAGCTGGCTTTTGTCAGCTTTCTCCTGCTGCTGGAGCCTGAGATTTGGGACTTATAGGGTACCTGGGACCTTCAGGTCCCAGAGCCTAGGCATCAGCCTGAACTTAAGTGTCTACACCACGCATGCAAGTCAAGCCCCACAAGTTTGAGTCAAGTGATGTAGGCCAGCCATGGGTATTTAATTGCGATGTAGGCATACCCATAGCAATCATAATATATTCTAGGGTCTGAGGTTTGCCGGAGTGCATATGACCTTTATGTTTGACATAGATAAAGTGATATATCTGAAGGATATATAAGAGGTATATGGAATATATTTATATGGCACAAATACAATTTAACCAAGAAATTCAATACAGATTGTACTTATCAAATAACTGAGCCCTTTAATAAGGATTCTGGAGTATGCAAGGCCCTTATATTGGTATCACCAATGAAACCAAATCCATATTTAAATTAAAAAAAATAGTTTGGGTTACTACAAAAATAGCTGTTAATGTAACTATTACAATTGCATTAGGTGTCTGTGCCTAGTTGGACAACCTCAAAAGCAATATCGGGGTGGGAAGAGAGAGAACCTACTCAGCATCACTTTGTTGTTACAGTGACATTGGCTGGGAAACATCTTCTTTACTACTTTCCTCCTTTTAGGGAGAGCTATTTGAAAAAAAGAAAAAACTCTTTATAAACTTAAAGAAACAAATCCTTGGAGGTAGTCATAATTGTGACACGTCTCAGCAAAATCTTACCACCGCCTGTGCCAAGGAATTTCAATCTAACATCTTTCAGAAACACAAAGTCTTTATTAACAAAATAGGAAATGTATTCTGTGTAACAAAAAATCACTTTAAATTCCCTTTTGAAGGAAAACTAAATGTTGCAGATTAGTACATAATGGTTTGAGTAGCACTGTAGAGTAGTTCATTAATATGTGGTTTTTGTAAAGTGAAGATAAACATTAATACTTAATGTTGACGCTCACTATTTCCAGAAGAACTTCAGTTAATTTCTTGTTCTAACTTAGATGGTTTTAGTCAATGACTGACATATTTCACTTTTTTCCCCTCTCTTAGTTAAATAGTGATTCTGCTATAGACGAAACAGTATCAGATCGTGCAAGTTCATTATTGCAGTCTCAAGACTCCACTAGCAGTATGGGAACAGAAGAGGTACTTCAAATCAGAGCTGAGACCCCAAGTTTGGAGGCTCTAGATAACTCTAGCAACCAGCTGCCTGAGGTGGGGAGAAATGTGGGCTGGTGCATGACTGATTTGGGCTCTTTCTAGCATTGCATAGTAGCTTTTGCTTTCTTTTCAACAGAATTGTCATCTGTTAAACTGATTATTTGATTTATCTTCAATATTTTTAACCTGTTGGGGTATCTTGTTGAATATAAAATGTCTTCTGGAAATGAGAATCTCTTATGATAGACTCAGGAAATTTACTGCAGGTTAAAAATATTCTTGAAGTGCTATTAATGAGCATTTTTGTGGTGATGAGTTATAATAGGCTTATGTGTGAGATGCTTTTTCTGGGTATGGTGAAAATCTATCTGTAGCAGTGTTTTCTTTTAAAATCCTTTGCTTGTTTGCTTTCTTTGGATTTATGTGATTTGGGTGCTATGGATTGGGATTAAAACCTCAGCCAGCTGTGTTAATAGTTGGTTCAATCAAATAAGCCTTTTAAAAGGATCTCAAAATGCTAGTGGCATATTGGAAAGGCCTGTGTGGAGTAAGCCAGGTTCCAGCTCATGACCACCCGGAAATCTGTGAGTATTTTAGTTTCTTGGTTGATTTAAAATGTTTTTAAAAATCCTTTGAATAGTTTTAAAATACCAAAATTTAATTTTAAAACAAAATTAGTTCACTTTCAACAGGGTCTATGGCATAAAAATATACTAGCTTGGACCAATAATCCATTTAGCTGCATATCCTGTGTTCTGAAAGTGGCCAATGCCAGGTACCTCACAAGGAATGAACAGAACAGGCAGTCATCAAGTATTCAATCCCCTGTCAGTTGCTTGTTTCTGGCAAACAAGAGGCCAGGGACATCGTCCCTGCCCTTCCTGGCTAATAGTAATATCCTCTGGCAAAGAATTCCCCAAATTGACTGTGTATTCTGTGAAGAAATACTTCCTTTTGTTTTAAATCTGCTGCCTATTAATTTCATTTGGTGATCCCTAGATCTTGTGTTATGAGAAGAACTAATTAAACTTTGCTTTCTTCACACCAGTCATAATTTTATAGACCTCTGTCATATCCCCCTTAGTTGTCTCTTTTCTAAGCTGAAAAGCCTGAATCTTATTAATCATTCCTTCTATGGCAGC